>NC_082648.1:3125000-3750000 GCF_028023285.1 Balaenoptera ricei | reverse complement strand
GCCCCCATTCCTGAAACCCACCCAGAGTCACTCCTTAGCACGAACTCAGGTGTAGTTGAAAAGGGGCTCATTGTAAATAACAAAAGACCCTGCTTTCATTCAGGAAATTCTGAGGGTTTTAGGAGCTCTGCACCAGGAACTGGCACAAAGACCAGATAGATATTTTTCCTTTTACCACCAATACGTTCCCTTCTCAGCCCTCACTCTCAGTGGCCAGTTAGGAAGCCAGCACACACTTACTGAGCACCTGTTCTATGCAAAGTACCAGGCTGGGAATTTGTTCATTTAAATGATCAAATATCAATTTCACACTTACTAAGATTTATTGATAGGGCTTCTGCTTTTGCAGAAGAAATAAGACATATCATGTGCACTTGAAAATCTAGCCAACTGGATCAAGCTGGGTGTTCTAATGCATAAAGCATGAAAAAAGAGTAAGTACTCAGAGGGACAGAGGCCAAAGCAGTCCAGACCAGGGAGTCAGGGAAGACTTCTCGGAGGAGGCGGACTTAGAACTGGGCCCTGAAGACACATACAAGGCTGAGAGTTGGCGCAGACTGTGGAGTGTTCTTACAGGGAGGGAGGACAAACTGAAAACTGCCCTTCACTGAGTCCTAGAAAACAAACGCAGCCCCAGTATGCTTCTGGTCTTCTCACTTACTCTCAGGGGTGGTAAGTTCAAGTCCTAGCTCTTCTTGATGTCCCTGGATGTGTCACGTAACCTCTCGGAGACTGAGATGTTCATTACTAAAAGAGGGAAAAGACAGCCAGTCCTGACAGCTTCACAGGATCACTATGGAAATGGGATGATAAAAGTGAAAGTTCTTTTTAAACTGCGAAATATAATTAGCATCATTATGAGTTTATATGTCTTTCATTATTTTATCACCTCCCAAGGAGTCATCTCACTATCAGAATTTCGAACTAAAACGAATAATACTGAAAATGCCCTAGAAATTATTGTAAGAGCTCACACTTACCAACCACTTACTGTTTGCCAGGCATCGTTTCCAAGTGTTTTACGTGTTTTTACGTTGCCCGGTCCTCACAGGAAGTAGGTACTGTCACCTGCTTTTTTACAGATGGGGCAATTGAGGGTTAGGGCCTGTGTGGATGGCATGTGGGTGGCCCAGAGCCTCTCCTTCGCCCACGTCCTATGTACCAGATGCCTTTGGTGGCCTGCCCTCATCACAGTGGGAGGACTGACCATTTCCTTGTCCTGTGGCCACTTCCAGCTGCTGGCCTCTGTCCCTTTGCCTGGGGGCTTTCTCCAAAGCCATCCCCCGTGGCCCACTGGAGCGCTGGGGGTTAACACCCTCAGAGGCAGTCTCCCCATGACTGAGGGGTTGACATACAAGTAGCCTGACCCTTTCCCCTGAGGTTGGATCCCTGAGACCTGTGATCTACCCTCGAGTTCCTGGGAGGCCCCAAGCCCCAGCAGCTGCTCGCCCGTTGCTGGCTGGAGAAGGTGCCTCTCACAGGCTGCTTCCCTTCCCACTCCCCGGACAGTGTTTCCCGTGTCCCTTCCAAACAAGCCACTTTCACCCAAATCCCTGTCTCAGGGTCTTCTAAGACACCACCAGTTAGAAGCTGAATTGTGTCCCCGAAAGGTATGTTGAAGCCTTAACCCCCAGGACCTCGGAATGTGACCTGATTCGGAAGTAGGGTGATTATGAATGTAATTAGTCAAGTTGAGATGAAGTCATTGAGTGGGCCCTTAATCAATACGACTGGTGATAAGACAGGAAGAGGATGGGGGCAGACACGGGAGGGGAGAGGCCACGTGATGGAGAAGGCAGAGCTCACAGGAGAGATGCAGCCGAAAGCCGAGGACTCCAGGGTGGCCGCCACCTCCAGACGCTGGGAAGAGGCAAGAAGGATGCTACCTGGAGTCTCAGGGAGCACAGCCTGCTCTGAGACATCTGGATTTTGGACTTCTAGCCTCAGAACTGTGAGAGAGTAAGTTTCTGTTGTTTAAGCCACCCAGTTTTTGGTCCTCTGTTGCAGCGGCCCTAGGAAACTAACACACCTCCTGTCTGAGGCCCTGATTCTTCCTTAACAAGCTCCCTCCCAGGGGTCCGGTAAGACCTGTGAGCATCTCACGTCCTTTCCTGGGGCAGCTCCCTTTCAGATCCTTTGCTCAGCAGCCCTCCCGTGTCCTCACAGCTTGACACGACTGGCCCATCTGCCTCTTTTTGACACGGCCAACGCGGAGTTAGTGGTGGACACGTGAGGTACTGCCACATGTAGAATATTCCTCCATTGGAGCCTGGGTGATTAATGGGATTTGAATGGATCCTGAAGATGCTTTGGGGCTCTTGATTTCCTAACTGTCTGCTGCAGGAGAGATTCAAGGGGGATCAGGGTGACTTTCAAGTTGGCCTCGGGTGTGGTGTGCCGCAAGGTATCAGCCATTCTCCAGCTCCGTGGAGCCCAGAGTGAGGGGGAAGAGAGCTTAGGGCCTTCAGAAGGGATTTAGGCTTAGGTCCGTGAACGTTCTGATTACAGCAGTTACTAAGCTGTGAATTACTTTGGAAGTCTGGGAAATGTTCCTGGAAATATTTGAGGGCTGGACAATTTCCATCTGTGTATAAAGACTTTCATGGAACCATTCTGGAGGGAGAATGGCAGTCTGCCGGCTCTGATAGAGACAGGCAGATAAAAGTGGGCTCTTTTTTCCCTTTGTGATGGTGATGGCCTTCGCCCTTTGCCTCTGGAACGCATCGCACCATTTTCCCTTTTATGAGTGTACTTTCTGGCGGCCTAAAAAATCTTGGAGACAGAAAGCTGTGTCCAGCCGGGGCCCAGGGCATCACAGGGCTTCATCCAAGTGTAAGGCAGCCGAGCCCATCACAGGGCTTCCATTTTATTTTGAAATGAAAGTAGAAACACTTCTGTTGTTTTGTCTTCCCTTCCACTCGGAAACCCCACAGATGCTGTGGGAAGATTGCAGGTCAAAGCCAGAGGAGAAAGGAGGCGAACTCATAAAGGGAAATTGTCCGCAGGAAGGACTCTGCCCTGCTCCCTTACTTTCCAAGTTCATTTAGCTCCCTACACTCAGGGACTGAGCATTTTCACAGGGAAATTACTTAATTTTCAGCCATTTCCAGCTTACCAGAGTTGAAGGTAAGAGGAAGAAACAGGATCCTGGGAATAAACACAGTAGGCAGGCCTAGATTTGCAAGTCCCAGGGAATATAAGAAGGGTCTGGCTGACCTATTCTTTTTTTTAAAAAGTAGATCTAGTCAACTGTTGACATACAATAAACCACACATATTTAAAATGTATAATTTGATGTTTTGATATATATTTGTATCTACATGGATGTACGTTTGCGTATGTGTGTCTGTCTGTATGTATATGTGTATCTCCATGAAACCATCACCACAATTAAGATTTCGAACATATCCACACCCCCAGAAGTTTGCTCTTGCCCATTTGTCATCCCTCCTTTTCACCCTCCCCCACCCTCCCTTATCTCTTTCCTGTCACTACAGGTGAGTCTTCATTTTTTATAATTTGAAATAAGTAGAATCAAATAGGATGCACTCTTTTTGTCCAGCTTCTTTCACTCACATGATTATTTTGAGATTCATACAGTTTGTGGCTTGGATCAACAGCCCCTTCCTTTCAAAGCTGAGTAGCATCCCTTTGTGTGTTTATACCACAACCTTACCAGTTCACCTGCTGATGAACATTTGGGCTGTTTTTGTCTACTACAAATAAAGCTTCTGTGAACCTTCATGGACAAGTCTTTGTATGGACGTATGCTTTTATTCTCTTGGGTAAGTAATACTGAGGCGTGTCATGGCTGGATCAGATGGTAGAAGTTTGTTTGACTTTTGTAAGAGACCACAAAGTGTTTTCCGAAGGGATTGTATGTTTGTGTACATTTCCACCAGCGACATATGAGTGTTCCATCCTGTCACCCCACATCCTTGCCGAGACTTGGTCAATCTTTTTCATTTCAGACATTCTAACAAGTGTGTATTGGCATTTCATTTTGGTTTTAAATTTCATTTCCCTTATGACTAATAATGATGAACATTTTCATGTGGTTATTTGATATCCACATATCTTATTTGGTGAAGCACCTGTTCAAATGTCTGTCCATTTAAAAACAACCGAGTTGTTGATTTTCTTTTAAAATTTTTAAAATAGGTATAGTGTTGTTCGGGCTATCTATTTCTTCTTGGGTGAGCTTTGATATTTAGTGTGATATTTCAAGGAATTTGTCCATCTCATCTAAATTGTCAAATTTATTGGCATAAAGTAGTTCATAATATTCCCTTATTATCCTTTTAATGTCTGTAGAATTTATAATGATGTCATCTTAAATTCCTTATACTATAATACGTATCTTCTCTCTTTATTGATCTTCTTAAAGGCCTAGCTTTTAGTTTTGTTGATTTTCTCCATTGTTTTTCTCTATGGTTTTCTATTTTATTGATTTCTGTTCTGATTGTTATTATTTCTTCTCCTTACTTTGGGTTTAATTTACTCTTCTTTTTCTAGTTTCTAGAGGTAGAAGATGAGGCCATTGGCTTGAGACCTTTCTTCCTTTCTAATATATGTGTTTAGGGCTATAAATTTTTTCCTCAGTACTGCTTTAGCAATATCCTACAAAATTTGAAATATTGTACTTCTTTTTCATTTAGTTCAGATTATTCTTAAATTCCATTTTTATTTCTCCTTTGAGCCATGGGTTTCTAGAAGTATGTTACATAGTTTCCACATTTGGAGATTTTCCAGAGGTCTTTCTGTTATTGGTTCTAACATAATTCCATTGTGGTCAGAGTACATACTTTGTATGACTGAATCCTTTTAAATTTATTGAAACTTGTTTTGTGGACCGGAATATGGACTGTCTTGGTAAATGTTCCATGTGCACTTGAAAGTGTGTTCAGGTTTTGTTGGGTGGATTGTTCTATAAATGTCAAGTAGGTCAAAATAGTTGACAGTTTTGTTCAAGTCTTCTGTATCCTTACTGATTTCTGTCTTCTTGTTTTATTAATTATTGATAGAGGGATAATGAAATCTGAATGTGATTGTGGATTTGTCTAGTTCTCCTTGAAGTTCTATCAGTTTTTGTTTTATGCATTTGCTTTTTGCACCTGTTGTTAGGTGTATATGTGTTTAGATTGTTTTATCCTATTGATGAATTGCCCTCTTTATCATTATGAAATGACTTTATCTCCATTAATATTCTTTGTTCTATGGAATCCACTTTGCCTGATATTAATATGCAGCTTTCCCTTGACTAGTGTTAACATGCTATATATTTTTTCAGTCTCTTACTTTTAACCTATTTGTGTCTTTTTTTTTTTTTAATATAAATTTATTTATTTATTTATTTACTTTTGGCTGCGTTGGGTCTTTGTTGCTGTGCGTGGGCTTTCTCTAGTTGCAGCGAGCGGGGGCTGCTCTTTGTTGTGGTGCGCGGGCTTCTCATTGTGGTGGCTTCTCTTGTTGCAGAGCACGGGCTCTAGGTGCACGGGCTTCAGTAGTTGCGGCTCGCGGGCTCTAGAGTGCAGGCTCAATAGTTGTGGTGCACGGGCTTAGTTGCTCCACAGCATGTGGGATCTTCCCAGACCAGGGCTCGAACCCGTTTCCCCTGCATAGGCAAGCGGATTCCTAACCACTGCGCCACCAGGGAAGTCCCCTATTTGTGTCTTTATGTTAAAGAACATTTCTTTTAGGCAGCATATAGTTGGGTTTCCTCTATTTAGGGTGTCTGTCAGGCGCCACCTGGGTTTCCCCTTCCTGTGCCATGAACTGAAAACTCTTTACGCAATAATGGGGCATATTTCATTTGTTTCCCATCTCTCAGGAACAAGGCTTAGACTAGAGGGAGGCAAGTGTGGGCCCTTTGGGAGCAAAATTTAAAAAGCTGGTCACTCTCAGATACACAGCTTCGAGAGTGGAATCCTCTTCTTGCACCTTAAGAAGACACTCTCAAGAGTGGGAGTACAGGGTTAGGACCTGAGACTCAACACGCCTCTTAATCTGATACTTTAGGGGCCTCCCTCCGCTCACCCTCGTCCCAGCCCTGCTGTTCACTATCCTTCATTGCCTGATATCCAGTGTCTGGAAAACCATTTAAAAAAAAAAAAAAAAAAATATATATATATATATATATGTATATATACATCTCATCTGGATTTTGGGTTATTTCAACTGGGAGGGTAAATCCAGTCCCTGTTATTCCATCTTTTCTGGAAACAGAAGTCTGGACTTGCTCTTTATGAGATGAAAATCCCATATAAAGAGCTTCCTGACCGAAATAAAATGCTTTCAGGCATCCCTGCAAAGAATTTACGAAAGAGCGATCTTCCTTCATTCAACAGAGAATCAATGAGCACTTACTTTATACCATCTTTGGGCTGATGCCTGGGGTTAAAATCAAATAAGAGGTGGTGCCTCTCTTCTAGTGATCATAGCCGACTTCTTTAGAACTGTGAGATTGCCTCTTTTATGCCATGCATCGCCTGTGACATGGGCCAGGGAAGCTGGGGGCCAGAGAAAGTCAGACCTAGAACGGAGAGGTCAGGTTTACTAATTCCCAAGCCCAGAGTGGCTCTGGGGCTCTCTTAAGCTCACACAGCTGGTCAGTAGTAGTGGATTGCTATGCACTCTATTTGGAGGGCTATAGAGGAGGAACCCAACCCCAAAGACCTTCCTCCACTGCCAGTCACCATGACTGAAATCCCGCCATTAGAGGGCGAGGAAATGGCAAAATGTATATAGAGACCATGGTGTGGGGCCTGCCTCCAAGTAAACACTCCAGAAATGGAAGCTGATCTATCAGCATCTGTGTTCTTGCCGTTGATTTAGATCGGGAGAAATTCTCTGGCCACCTCCTTTCAAGCTGGAAATGTCTGTTTTTCTTTCCCCCTTCTTCTCTGCTCTCTTTGATGGGCTGGCTGATCTGTTAATGATCAGGGCACACTTCCCCTTGTTCCGAGCTTGTGCTGATGAAGAGAGAATCAGGCACTGGTGAGCGGTCCTCTGCTTCCCTCCCATCCCCTCTCATCCTTTTCCAGCCTTCCTGCATTCCTACCACACCCACTCCTCTCTCTCGTCTTCCACCTTCAGGTTCTGAAAAGACTCGAAGAAATTGACAGATCTGGATGGCCACCCCCGACAGGAGAGTGGCCTCCAGACCCCGGGGACCTGGCTGGGGGCACCAGGGGAGCAGGGCCTGCCTGGGCTCCCTGGACGACCTGCCGTGTGAGGGGACCCAGGAGCTGGCACCGGCACAGCTGACCATGCTGAGGAAGGCACAGGAGTTCTTCCAGACCTGTGATGCCGAGGGCAAGGGCTTCATCGCCAGGAGGGATATGCAGGTAAGAGGGTCCCGGGTTGCACCTGCCCACCTGGAATGCCACCTGGAATGCATGGGTTTCCCTTTCTTGGGCTGGAGCCTGCCCCACGGGAGGTGACGTCTTTAACAGAAAAGATGCCGTCAACTCTGTCCTGGAAGGAGGCATCGGCCTAAACTCTCCTGGGGGCTAGATCTCCTGGGTTCATTCTTTTTCTGGCCTTCACTTGGTGTCAGAATTGGGGGCTATTTTCTCTGAGTCAGTAACTCCCCAGAATTGTGGAAAATGGTGGCAGCAGTATAAGAAACTTAAGTGAGACACGGAGAAGAACCTTCTGGAACAAAGGTGGAAAGGCACTGACTTGTTACTTTACAACACAGCTCCGAGCTGTGCCCAAGCCACTCCCAAGAGGTGCCATGACTCTCAGTCAGCTCTGTCACGGTGTTACTGAACCAAACTTGGATCTGTTCGCTCATGCACAGTAAAGCCGATCTACTGACCCCAGGTTGTGGTGAAAGAAAGGGCAGCGTTTATTGCAGGCGCCAAGCAAGGAGTCCGGGCCAGCTAGTGCTCAAAACACCTGAACTCCTTCAGACTTCCCTGGCGGTTCAGTGGTTAAGACTTAGCCTTCCAATGCAGGGGGTGCAGGTTTGATCCCTGGTCGGGGAGCTAAGATCCCACATGCCTCAGGGCCAAAAAACCAAAACATAAAGCAGAAGCGGTATTGTAACAAACTCAATAAAGACTTCAAAAATGGTCAACAGTAAAAAAAAAAAAACACCCGAACTCCTCAATGGTTTTCAGCAAATCATTTTTAAAGGCCAGGTGAGAGAGGGGAGTCCCAGGGTATGTGATCAGCTCGTGCACAGTTCTCTGGTTGGTGGTGGTACCCGGGCGGTATCACAGGGGTTCACATGATCAATCCTTAGGCTCCAGGAGGCCTAGGGGCTATGTGCTCGTGGTCATCAAGTAGTTAATGTCTTCCGTTTGGTGGTGGTTTTTAAAATTTTATTTATTTATTTATGACTGTGTTGGGTCTTCGTTTCTGTGTGAGGGCTTTCTCCAGTTGCGGCAAGCGGGGGCCACTCTTCATCGCGGTGCGTGGGCTTCTCACTATCGCGGCCTCTCATTGCGGAGCACAGGCTCCAGACACGCAGGCTCAGTAGTTGTGGCTCACGGGCCTAGTTGCTCCGCGGCACGTGGGATCTTCCCAGACCAGGGCTCGAACTCGTGTCCCCTGCATTGGCAAGCAGATTCTCAACCACTGCGCCACCAGGGAAGCCCGGTGGTGGTTTTAGCATCTGTAAAACAACTCAGGACATGTGCATCAGATACTATTATCTAGGTCCTCCAGAGAGGAGCTAAAGCAGAGGGTACGGGGAAGGGTCTGTCCCGCGAAGGCCCCGTAAGGTCCTGCTCGGTTACAGCAGCGCTAGCAGCCACAGGCAGTGTGGAAACAGCAGAGTGTGGCCTGTTGCCAAACAACTTTATTTACCTACACTGAAATGTACATTGTATGTCATTTTCATGTGTCGCCAAACATTATTCTTCTTTTGATACTGTTTTCAACCATTTAAAAATGTAAAAGCGATTCTTAGCTCTCTGGCTGTACAAAAACAGGCACTGGGTCCCATTTACAGGGCGGGGCGTGGTTTGCCCACCCCTGGTCTGGTGCCTTCGCAGTGTCTTCCTTAAGTCTCTCATGCTGCAGTCATGATTTCACCCCGAGAATAAAGGAAGCGCGGGCTGCACTGGACCTCTGACAGCATCTCTCCACACCGCCCTCCCATCGCTCGTACGTCAGGGGCATTTTGGGGAGGGACACACAGCTGCACGAAGGGGAAGAAGACCCGCGATGGGCAGGTTTTCTCTTTTAAGGCTGGTTTTTCAGAGTACACTGAAGTTGGGCCATGAAATGCAGACCCTCGTTCGTATCCGTCCCACCTCCACTCGCTGTGTGAGCCTCGCGGCCTGGAGGCTTGTGACCTGGATGGAGCACCGCAGGCCTTTCTCCCACCAGCCCCACGGGGTGGAATATTCTGGCTTCTCCCAGACTCTTCCCCGTCCAGTAGGTGCTGCAGGATTTGAGGGGAAAGACCTGGGAACAGTGGTACCTTAGCCCACAGGCGAGCCTGGGTCTCTCTAGTTTTCAGCAATTAACACCTGGTAAATTTCTGCCCCTGATACTCATCCCCAAAGCCTCACCCCACCTAGAAGTCCAGCCTAGGTGTGTTTTGAGAAAACCTCGACAACCCCAGCCTGGGAATTCATAGTTGTCCTTCACAGGCCTGTGGCCATGGTGCTTGTAAGAGTGGTTTTAATGGCATGTTTCATTTGTGCTTGTCCTTCTAGAAAGAAAGAAAAGGGAATTCTCTTTTATTGAGGGTCAACCGTGGGTCACATGCACAGTGCAACTCAGCACTCTCACTGAATATACCCCCATTAACCTGCACCGAAGCCCACTCTAGTGAAGGCTGGGAGAGGCACGGTGAGTTTAAACTGTAAAGTATCAATTGTTCAAGAAATCCTTTGCTTTGGGCTCGGAATGAAGTCAGAAGCATCAGATCCCAGAGACACCAAAGCAGCCTTGTTCCCTCCGGCCTCATCCCTGGTCCAGACAGCGGGAGGAGGGCGGGCCATCCCACCAGCTGGTCTGCTGGGTCCGTGGCATTCAGCTCTGCCGGCTGCAGTTTCCTGAACTTTCTGCGTGCCTGTGCACGGCGAAGCATTTGAAAAGTTCAGCTCTTCAAGCTGAGAGAATGATATCACGAGAGAACAAAACGCGTCGTCGAAGGGCCGCCTCCCTGCCGCTTTCACGGTCATGTCTGGAGGAGGATGGGCTGGAAGGAGATTTGGGAAGAAAGTCACCCTCTTGTTGTCCCCCCTGGGTTCCCTGTGAGGCCCACGCGCCCTTGGTTCTCCTGGCAGGACTGAGGACATCTGCCTGCTGCTGTCACCCCCGCACGTACCGCAGCGGCCGGTGGCTGGCCCCTTGGTCCTGGTCACCACCCCCTTTCTCACCCTCGGCTCCCAGCACGGCCTCTCGGGACCCGGAGAAGAGCTCACAGCATGCACGCACACCCAGATCCAGATGCCGGGAAAGGCCTGTTAAGGCGGAGAGGGGCTGGGTCGGGGTGGGGCGCCTGGGCAGGAGGGGCCGGCGGGGGAGGGGAGCTGGCACAAAACCGCACACAGTTGCCACCCTTTGGGGGAGGGGGAGGGGCAGGGCTGGTCCCCTGGTGCGGCCATCCTTCTTTCTCCTGAGTAACGGAAGAAATCCACCTGCAGGGGGTGAGACAGGCTCCCAGCCATCCGAGAGGTGGGGAGACCCAGGCATCCGAGAGGTGATCGGAGGGCAGCAGCCGTGGGCAAACAGACACCCTGACCGAGCAGGACCACAGACGGAAAGGAGCAGGTCCCCGGGGCCGAGGCCAGGATGCAAGCCGCCCTGAGCTCGGGTTGCGCAGGAGCAGGTCCTGCTACGGGACGTTGGATGGATGATATTGAGCTGTGAGCGCAGAGTTTAGGCAGGGGTTGGAGGGTCTTCAGCTCCAGCCGTGGCCCCCCAGACCTCACTCCCTCCTCCACAATGAACCCCTCTGTGTGTCCCATGGAGATCATTGCAGGCAGAAGTGGGGTGAAGATTGCTTTGCAGGGAAGGGGTCCCCTAGAGAACCAGAGTCGTGAGCCGCAGGGTCCCTAGTGAGAGGCAGAGGGACACGGGAGGACCAGGCTGAAGAGGGCGTGAAGGGACGCCTCCAGTTGGGAGAGGGAGATGGGGTCAGGTCGGGCAGGAGATCTCTGAAGAGACCAGCAGCCTCATACACCCTGTTTCCCTGATTTCTTAGAGGAGTGTAATGGTTATTACCAATGCCAAGTACCCACTCTGCAACACTGCCTGGAATTCCTGGATTAGCCAAACTGTAAAGAACCATCCAGGAGTTGGCCAGCCAGCCAAACCTGGCTCGCTCGCTGTTTCTGTGAGTGCCGTGTAATTGGAACACAGCCGGCCTCTTTCCGTCTCATACCATCCACGGCGGATTCCAAGTTACAACACGGACTTGGGAAGCTGTGACAAAGGCCCGCAAAGCCTCAAATATGCATGATCTGGCCTTTACAGGGGATGCCAGTTGACTCCTGATTTAGGTTAACAAAGAGACTCTTAAAGAATTTTGTGGTACATTGCCCTGAGTTTTCATCCTGAATCTGCCACTTACTAGCAATGTGAATTTGTGTAAGTCTCTTAAGCCCTCTAAGCTGTAGCCCCTCATCTGTGAATTATTTATAACTAACTCCCAGCGTTAGAAGAGAATCAGGCGCGTGTGTACATGCAGAGCACTTAGCCCCGAGCTGGGGCCTGGAAATCTCTCCATAAATGCTCACTGTGTGTGTGTGTGTCACTGGGGGTGGGGGGACTTATACCCCGAGTCTTAACACAATTCCTAGTGTCCTCCACTCTGTGATGTTTCTAAATTGTGGTAAAATACACGTAACAAAATTCCCCATCTGAAACCATTTTTAAGTGAATATTTCAGTGCTTTTCAATACATTCACATTGTTGTGTAACCCTCACCAGAACTCTCCTTATTTTGCAAAATAGAAACTCTGTCCCCATTAAACACTAACTCCCCATCCCCCTCCCCCAGCCCCCAGGACCACCATCCTACTTTGTCTCTATGGATATGGCTCCTCTGGGGACCTCGTATAAGTAGAATCATACAGTATCCGTCCTTTGGTGACTGCCTTATTTCACTTAGCAAAATGTCTTCAAGATTCCACATGGTGGCACATGAATTTCCTCTCTTTTTAGGGCTGGATAAGATTCCATTTTATCTATTTACCACATTTTGTTTATCCATTTGGCCTTCGATGGGCACTTGGGTTGCTTCACACCCTTGGGTGTGAATCACGTTGCTATGGAGAGGGACGTACAAATGCTCTTTGAGTCCCTGCTTTCAGTTCTTTGGGGTATATACCCCAGAGTGGGATTGCTGGATCATATGGCAATTCTAGTTTTAATATTTTGAGGGATCCCACGCTGTTTCCGCAGCGGCTGCACTGTCGTACTGGGAGGTCAAGTGCAAGTCATCTGTCTGCCTGAGAGATCAAGAAGGGGCATTTCTGCTGGAGAGGGTCCCTTCCATTCGTCTCTAGCTGGTGCTGCGCTTGTTTGTGTCCAGTCTATGTGAGCGAGGGCACTTTGGCTTCTTAGAGGACATTTGGCAACGTCTAGGGACATTCTTGATTGGAATGACTGGAGAGGGAGACGCCACGGGCATCTACTAAGCGGTGTCCGGAGATGCTGCTAAATGTCCCGTAAAGCACGGGCAGCTCCTCCCCCACCTCCCTCTCCAACAAAGAATTCTTCATCCCGAGATGTCAACAGCGCAGAGGTTGAGACTCCCGTCTGCACCCGGCCGTCAGCCTGAACCAAGCACATCAAGGCACCAGGCGGAATCAAGGTAGATCCCGCCTCTGGACCTCACAGTCCCATCCTGAAGATGTCTGGTGCGTCTGGGCTCTACCACAGGGAAGAGAGTGGTTGGTGCTGGGAGAAGGGTCTGAACAGGAGGCTTTGGGAGCCTGGAAAGAGGGAGAGATTAATCTGGCTGTAAAGGTGGATCTCCTGGTTTTCTTTTTAATGAGCATTTCTCTTAGATGCATTTGAAGCTGTGCAACCCTTGGCTTTAAGCTGCACGAGGCATGTTGCGGGCTGGTGACCAGGATGGTAGAGGGTCCGGCTGGGGTGTAGCGGGAGACAGCGTTTTCCCCTGGCTCTGGGAGCCTGCGCCCTCAGCATGGCTCCTGCAGGACTGTTTCCTGTTCCACGCCCCAGTTTATAAGACCTCGCCGAGCATCCCTGGGTGGGGGACGGGGACTGGTCAGGACCTAGAGTGGATGGGGTCTAGGCCAGTGCTCCGTGGACAGGAGTTCAGGACCACCGGCTATCACTCGTAGTCACTCGTTTGTTGATTCACTTGTTCAACAAGTATCTAAATACCGCCTGGTTGTCAGCCTTGGGCTAGATCCTGGGGCCATGACAGTGAACAAAAATGAACGGGGTCCCTCTTCCCAGAGCTTCCAGGCCACTGAAGGAGCAGACATTCATCCACTAATCGCATCCATCAGTATGTAAAGTACAAAGCGAGGTGAGACTTATGAACGAAAGAAATGTGTTTGGGGCGGGTCTGGATCGCTGGTCTAAGCCGGGGGCTGCAGAGGCTTCCTGAGGAAGTGATGCAGGAATTCAGGGTTCAGAGGAAGCAGGAACTTAGAGTGAACTGGAAGGCGGTGGAGGGAGGCCACGGTCGGAGGGAGTGTGGAATCGTAAAGAGCCGCTGGTTGGGCCGTGGGCAGAGTGAGGAGGGCAAGCCTGCCTTCTCCCCGACTCCCTCCCCCCTCACCTGCTCTTCCAGGTGGGAGTGGGAGACAGGATCCACCCGTGAAGCGGGATTCTGGAAGGCTGGCACGGGTGGTGCTGGCCGGGCAGACTTTTGGTGGCAGGGGTGGGATAGCAGTGAGAGAAAGGAATTAAGGATGCACGGATGCACGGAGAACCCTTAGCTGACAGCGGAAGCCCTGAAGGGGAAATTGCTTCTTTATCCCAGCCTGGCCTCCACTGTGACTTTAGGCAAATCTCAGAGCTTCGCGGGTTGTCAGCACTGTGGAATGAATCATCGCGTCCCTCTCCACCTGGCTTGGCTCCTTTAGTTAAAAATGTAGACAGCACTAGGTACCCAGGGGACAAGAGCAGAATAAGTTGGTTTTACGTGGCTCTGCAGGCCCAGAGAAGAAAGATAAATAAGAGGTAATTGTGGTTATTAAGACTAAAGGATTTTTCAGGTAGGGCCAATAAAGAGAGGTTGAGGCATCAGGCTTGTGCCGTTTGCAGAGAAGGCTGGAGAAGACCTCGGTACTACTTTGCCGGGATGTGAAGAGGGAGTATGACTTGGAGGATGTCATATTGCCCTCCGCAGCTTCAGTGACAGCAAGAGCAGGAAGCCGGTTTGAGACAGAGACAAGGAATAGGATTAGAGCATGGGAAGGACTTGGGGTCAGAAGTGCTGCTGGCTTCAGGGATGGCGCCTGAGGCGGGCTGTGACCTAGCTCTTCCTGGGTAATGCTAACAAGAGCAAGGGTGTCCACGTGTGGGTGTTTTGGGCAAGAGGCGAGTTGAGGGTCCCACTGACTCTGCAATTCCTTTCAGCCCCTTTCTGGGTCCGGCACAGTGTGAGAGACCACATTTTAGAGATCACATTCAGGCGGAGGGTAGGGAGGGGGGCAGGATTATCCCAAGGAAAGGACTGGAATCTTGGGTTTTCACCCTACCTCCAATGTGATGCCTTTGGCTTCAAATGGAGCTAATGAACTTCCTGCTTACAAACTTGGCTCCATCCTCGCCCTGCATTCTCTGCCTTTGGCTTTGAGACCGCTGGTTTATAGATTGTGGATAAGCCAGAGATTCTGCTGTTTGCTCAGCAGATGCACATCTGGAATCCTTGCACTAACTCTCACCTTCCTTTTTAAAAACCTCATTCCTATGTAATTCAGTGATTCTAAACGGCTCCCACATCATCCTGTCTCCCCACGTTGTAATGCATCATCGTCTCTCTCTTTTTTTATTTTATTTTATTTAATTTATTTATTTATTTATTTATGGCTGTGTTGGGTCTTCGTTTCTGTGCGAGGGCTTTCTCTAGTTGCGGCAAGTGGGGGGCCTCTCTTCATCGCGGTGCGCGGGCCTCTCACTATCGCGGCCTCTCTTGTTGCGGAGCACAGGCTCCAGACGCGCGGGCTCACTAGTTGTGGCTCACGGGCCTAGTTGCTCTGCGGCATGTGGGATCTTCCCAGACCAGGGCTCGAACCCGTGTCCCCTGCATTGGCAGGCAGATTCTCAACCACTGCGCCACCAGGGAAGCCCCATCGTCTCTCTTAATGCAAGTACCTGCCAAATTAATGGTTATGGCTTATCAGCTAGAAGGGTGCCTGAGGGTCAAACCGAGTGTCTCGCAAGTTACGTTACGGGCTTTCAACACCTGCCAGCTCTTTTTGACTGTTCAGATGGGTGTGTACCTTCCTTCCTGTGGCCCCGTGGTTCTTGTCTTCAGCCGTCAGTCACTTGCACAGTGGCAATTTTGTGCAGTCATCCCTCGGGGAACTGGGAGGATGGGGGAGGGTCAGCTGGGCTGTAATGAACTCCCTTGGGGAGTCTTCACTGGAAGGTTTTGATTATTAGGGTAGAAGAGGGTACTTGCTTCAAAGATGCAAATTAACGTTGGCCTGGGGCCACCGGTGCATCAGGCGGAGGCCAGAGGGAAGCATCCGCAGCTCAGCCACTTTGCTCCTCATCCATCAGTGTCTGCCCTTGTCTCCCTGCGTGGTCCGGCGCAGCCCAGGACTCAGGTCCAGTGACCTCACACCCCATCTTGGCCAACTCCCTTTTACAACACAATTCTGTTTTTTTTTTTTTTAAGTTTTTTTTTTTTTTTTGATGTGGACCTTTTTAAAAATCTTTATTGAATTTGTTACAATATTGCTTCTGTTTTATGTTTTGGTTTTTTTGGCCGTGAGGCATGTGGGATCTTAGCTTCCCAACCAGGGATCGAACCTGCACCCCCTGCATTGGAAGGCAAAGTCTTAACCACTGGACCGACAGGGAAATCCAACACAAATACTCTTCTCCATACCTTAAGCCAGTGGCAGTTCATGTCTTTTCAGGAAGTAGTTGAGGGCCAGCAGGGAGCAGGAGTGGGGGGCAGGCTGGTATGATGGGTGCGTGTCACCCAGTGGCCTTGTCCGGCTTCCCTTCAGAGCTAAAGGACCATAGTGTGTGTCCACAGAAACTGCAGCCCTGGGACATGAGTGGCCTCCATCAGGGAAGGCTTCTGAGAGTGTGACCCACACCTGCATGACAACAGGGGGACAGAGGGAGGGGCTTGGGCAGAGCAGGTGAAACCAGAGGGAAACCTGTCTGTGCCATTCACTCACTGAGTAACCTTGGTGGGTCTGTGGCCTTGGTGGGGACCTTCTGCTTCCCCCTTTCTTTCTGTACCTCCCTCATACTTTTTACTGAACGCTTTCTCTGTGCCAAGCACTGTGCAATATTCTTTACATTCATTATCTCATTGACCTTGACCGCATCGTGTCGTGCAGGTATTATCCTAAACAAGATTCAGTCCCATGCAGTTCTGGTCCTTTACAACTGTGAACAGTGCCAGCTTTGAAGTCAGACCTGGATTTGATCCTGGCCATGTCACTTACTGGCACGGACAGGTCATTTAACATCATGCTTCATCTATAAAAGGGGGATAATTATGCCCACTTCAAAGAATTGTCATGAGAATTAAATGCAAACATATATATAGTAAATTATATATAAATATAGTAATAAATATACACATATTTACTTATAAATCATCCAGCAAGTTGCCTACCACATGAGTAGGCAACCAAGAGATGGTGGGTGTCCTAATATTGAGAGGAGGAGAAGGGTGGTGAAGCTTCAGAACCCGGCTTCTGGCTTTTGTCGGGGGGCGGGGGCGGAAGGCGCTGCGCCCCTGGGCAGCCGTCCGTGATGAGCAGGGTTAACCAGCGCGGTCTGAATCGTTTGCAGAGTCTCCATAAGGAGCTGCCCCTCAGCCTGGAGGACCTGGAGGATGTGTTTGATTGCCTGGATGCTGACGGCAACGGCTTTCTGACCCCAGCGGAGTTCACCGCTGGATTTAGTAAGTTCTGGTGGATGCTGGGGCCCCAGGGTATGGGCTGGCCTAAAGCCGTATAAGGGCTTCCCTGCCCCACCAGCTCTGAGGGTCCATGGAGCACAAGCTCTCCTGCCTCCTGAAGTTTCCAGGCCGTGGGTCATTTGGTCTCTTTTCATGTGTCCGTCTCCACTGCTCACACCACTGCCCCCTCAGTGCCCACCACGCTGTCACCGCCAGGTCCCCTCCTACTGGAAAATGGCAAGGAACGGGCAGAGAAGCTCTGGCAGAAAGCTCAGTTTAAGAGGGGTGGGGGGGGCTGAGATGGGATTTCCAGCCTGTCCGTTTCTGCCGAGATACCAGTGGACCACAGAGTGGGAGGCGTGTATGGCTCGTTTCAACCTGAGCGTGGCCGAGTCCTCCAGGTTGAGGGGCACCAGCTTTCAGAGGAATCTGTAAAGGGTTTGAATAGACCAGGCGTTCTCAAGGTGACCAGGAGGAAAAACAACTGAGATCCATGAACAAGATAAAAAAAAAAGAAAAACAGATGCACCATCAGATCCAATACTGATCAGGTATTGATTAGAACAAATATGGGTCAGATAAATCACCATACATCTGCCTCCTTCAAGGTGCCAGGTATTTGCCTGGCAGTATCTGATGCCTTTCCTGACCTTCAGGAATTTGTAACTGACTTGTAAATGTGAAGCACAGTGATGCCGGTGGCCAGGATGACTGGGTGATAACACGGAGCACAGGCAAGCAGGCTGCTGGAGTGCGATGGGGGGAAAGGTCTTGTTGAGAGAAGAAATCAATGAAGAGATGATTCTAAGCCAGCCTTTAAAAGACTAAGAACCACAAAGGTGCCGTAGTACCTGCCATGCGCTCTGCCTTTCCCAGATTCTAGCATCTCTGGCAGAACCTCATCCAAGTAGGAAAGACATAAAATCCAGAGCCTGGCATCCAAGGATCTTTGCTACAGGGAGTCTGGCCTCCCCTTTTCTCCTCTCAGCTGAACCTCGATTGATTCCTGGCAACTGAGGAAGCAAAGGTCTTCCTGGGTGAGTGTTGCCTAATCCAGATCCTTGTGCCCGTGCATCCCCCAGGTCAGTTCTTCTTCAGCCAGAATAAGGCAAGTCAGGAAGATACTGGTGAGCACCCGGCCCAGCTCCAGGAAGAGAAGGTGTATCAGACCAGAGGGGATGAGGAGCTGGGTGACATGGACAAAGATGAGGAAGCCCAGTTCCAGACGCTGATGGACAGGCTTGGAGCCCAAAAGGTTTTGGAAGAGTAAGTGGCGACTGTGATTTGGGGGATGGAGCCCAGCCTAGGGGCAACCTCTCCATCTGTTCTGTCCAACCTTAACGGCTGCTAAGCCCTCAGCCAAGCCCTGGGTCCCTGCTTCCAGCTAGGCCACTGGCTCCGTGCAGCCTGCCCTTGGCCATGACCTGTCTGCGTCAGGGTCGAGGGCTCTGCCTCTGCTTTTTACATTATTTTCACGGGAAACACTCCTATCCCCTGATCTCCCACACTCCTTCCTCACCCCCCTGCTGTCCATAATCAGTACAGTCCTTGGCTTGGCCTTGCTCCCTGAGGGCTGCCCGCCCATCAGAGGGCTGTGCAAGGGTTGAAACCCTTGAGGGTTTCGGCGCGTCGCGCCTAAGGCTTTCCTGTCACCATCAGGTCACCAGCATCTCCACCGCCGCTGGGTCTCCGGGGCTGCAGTGCGTCCCACGTGCTGTGCTCCTGCCAAAGCCACCTTACACGGACGCGTCTGCGCATCAGATCCCTGAGCCGAACCAAACCTGTTCTGGAAGCCGAGGTGGGAGGTGAACCTGTTTTTACCAGCCCATCACTTGGGTGATCAGTAACTCAGCTGAAAATTTTAGGTGGCCGCAACTTCAAACCAAACGTAATACCCCCATTTTTTTTTTCTTTTTTGCAAAAAGTGTTTTGTAAGAAAGAGACGCATAGATGTAAACCCAGATCTTTGCCATGAAATGAAATGAAATCAAGTGATGTTGTAGCTAGTGGAAACCAGAGAGTCGCCCGAAAAACATGGAAGAACTTCTGCCCCTTTGCCATCACCTTTTGCTTTTTTGTGTTGGGGTCTCCAGGTCTTGGGTTGGGTGTGTGTTTCATGAGTGAGGGGCGGAATGGCCTGATGGTTGGAGCTGGTATGTCTGGAGCTTGGGAAGAAGAAGACTGTGGAGGAAAATGATAAAGGGGAAGCAAGAGAGAGGGGCCTTCACACAACATGCAGGCCAAGAAAGTATGTGTAGCTCCCAGCATCTTTTAGGTTGTGGCAGAGTTGAGACAGCCTGGCAGAAGCCTGGGCAAGCCAGAGAGGACACTAGCTCCACTTCTCCAAGGACAAGAGGCCAGAGCCCAGTGACCATGCCCACGACCCCGTGAAGGCTCGTCCTGGAGGAGGGGGCAGGAGAGGGCAGTGTGGGCGAGCCAAGGCGCTGTCATGAAAGAGAGGCGTCTCTCTGCCCGCCCATCACTTCTGGGCCGCCGCCCTCCTGGCAGGGCTCTCAAATCAGAGCTCACCAGAGGTTTCTCTGAGGACGTCAGTCAAAGGCCCGCGCAGGGCCGAGCCAACACGAGAGCTCCTGGAGAAGAGAAGGCTCTGGGGAAGGTTCCAGGAGTGGTCGATAAAAACCGACACACAGAAGATGGTGCCCGGCCATTGTCATCCTCCTTGAAGTTAAACAAGAAGGAAGTGGGCTTTTGCTGCAGCGTGAGGGAAAACGGTCCAGACTGTAGGACCCCAGAAGAGGAAACAGAGGAGGCTGGAAAACTTCAGAGGTCTTTAAAGATCTCACCGACCAAGATGGTTTGTGTGCTGTTCTGGAAGCAGGGAGACGGATGGACTGACCACCCAGGACCCTTTCTCACCCTGCACCCCTGTGTCCTTCCAAGAGAGTGGCCTTGGCTTTGTCCGGAAGTGGTAGACGGAACACCTGGGCTCCCGGCTTTTCTCGGTGCTTCGACTGGCTGAGGGATTTGGCAGCTAATCGGCCTTGGCTTATTTTTCATCCAGTGTTGAGAGACTTATCCCTTCTCCAGAAATCTGGCGGGGGTGGGGGGGTGATGTGGCCACGACTAGGAGGTTCAGATAGCTTTGGAAGAGCGTCAGATAGGTCTGCAAATCTCACTGGAGGCTCTCACCCTAATGGTTCTCTGCCAGGCTCCAGCAGGAACCCAGGGGATGGGAACAGACAGACCTCGGCCAGCAAGGTGCATTTGATTTTATAAGGCATTTACCTTATGAGGGGCAACCTGCCACAGTGATGGGAAGTCATCGTGGTATCTCCCAGAGACCCTTTATCTCTGAACCCTTTGTGCAATCCCCATGTATCTACAGCCCAATAGAGCCACAGCCACAGCGTGTTCTGTATGGGGGAAAATGGAAATTATTCTGGGAAACAGGAGGCTCCTTACCTCCCCTTCTCTCGTTTCCTAGATCTCTCATGTCATCCAGATCAGTGCTAGGTTTTCAACAAATAATAAATACTTGTTGGGTGGATGGATGGGAGGATGGATGGGGGATGGATGGATGGTCTAGATGAGTTGGGAGATGTTTGGATGGAATGGAGCAAGGGAAGGAAAGAGGGAAGGAGGGATGATTGGATAGATGATCAGATAACTGACCAGAAGTAGGTTCATTTCTCGGTGAGCCTCTTCTCTGCTAGGTGTGGAGAGTAACATTTACACCCCAGGCACATTACTAACATGGCACTATCAAGTATCACTTTTGAGTAAAATTTCTCAGATATAGTGCTTGTCACACAGCACAAGGATTTTATTCTTTATCCTGAGGGTCCCTAGTTGTAGCTACCTTCAGATCAAAGGGGTTTTAGAATTTAATGAGTGAAATCAGGTCACCCTCTGGCTGTCTGTTTGATCACTGGCTGTAGACTGTTGAGTTTCTCCAGAGGCAGAGCAGGTCCATGGGTGTGCCGCCTCCCGGCCCTCCCCTCCCTGATCACCGTGACCCGTGTGTCTCCTCCGCTGAGCGCCAGCCTGCCTGTTGGGGAGGGAGCGGTTCTAGGCACGTCTGTGCCTCTCTGCTGGCCTCCATCCTCCCGACTCTCCACCCGTCTCTCCGTGCGTGCACACACACCTCTCAGACCTGCTCCGTCCCTTGCTCTCTCCTGTCACCACGCCCGCTGCCTCCAGGCCCCAGTGGGCTGCTGCATCTTCCCTTCCTCTCCCTGCGGTGACAGCTGCCTCCTGCCATCCAGCAGATGCCACGTCCTTCCCTCTCAGCCGTGAGGCCCGTCCTTCCTGGGGCGGCAGGCTCGCTCCTTCAGCTCCACGGCATCCGTCCTCCCGCGCGCTGGGCTCCTGTCCTCCCGCTTCCTCCTGGCGTTTGGAGAGGCTCCTGGCCCGCGGCTCTGTGTGCTCCCCGCCACCAGCTCAGCGCGGGAGACAGAAAGCAAGGCTGTTGAGTGTGGCCATTAGGAGGCCAGCATGACTCCCGGCTTCATCACTTCCCAGCTGAGTGACCTGAGGCCGCTCACCTCCCCTCTCTTCATCCGTCCCCTCACCCGTAAATGGCGGTGTTAGCGGCACCTGCCTCACTGGAAGGTCAAATGAGCAAATGTGCATAAAGCAGCCAGCATGCGGCAAGCGCTCAATAAATGTCAGCCACTGCTGTTCCTTACTGACGATGATAATGATGCTCTAGCCATTGGCGTCACACCTGGGACCTCCGTGTGTCCCGTGAAGCCTCACGGCCACGCTCCCACCCTAATGCTCCTTTTTCTCTCACAGTGAAAATGACGTCAAGCAACTCTGGCTGCAGCTGAAGAAGGACGAGCCTCACTTACTGTCCAACTTTGAGGATTTCCTGACCAGAATCTTCTCGCAGCTCCTAGAAGCCCACGAGGAGAAGGACGAGCTGGAGTGCGCCCTGAAAAAGTGGGTACCAGTCTCAGCCGCCCTCTGTACAGATGCGTGCAAACCAGACACACCTCTTCCGTCTCCTATTCGGTGATGCCGCCTTACGACCATCCGCCAGAGCGGGGGCCGGGCCCGGGGCTGTCACCGGATATCTATTTCTAAGCCCCCGCTCACATTTATTAGGCCCTCGCCATGTGCTAGGCACTATCCTAAATTCCTACACAACCCATTTGGGTATTTGTCATTATCCACAACTTACCAATGGGGAAATCGAGGCACTGAAAGGGGAAGTAACACGCCCCCAGAACACACAGTGTGTAAGCGGCAGAGCCAGGACTCAGAGCAAGATGGTCTGGTGCCCGAGACCCATTAGAAACCACTCTGTCTGCCCCGGGGCAGTAAGGCCCCGGCCTATGGGACCTACCCCCATCCCTGGACCAGCCCCCGGCCCTCCTGCCCTCTCACTCCCGTCATGGTCTTCAGTTTGTCCTGCTGCCCTCTTGGCCCTGGGGTCTCTCCAGATACTCGGTGCGTCCTAGAACCCCTCGTGCACTGGAGGGCGCCGCACCAGGCAACGCGCTCGGGCCCTGCAGACACTGCTTCGGAGCCAAGCCCGAGTTGGCCAGGCCCCGGGCGCCGCAGGTGCGGGCCCGCCAGGTGGGTGTCCCTTGGCCTGTGAGGACGAGTGTGCCAGCGGGGCGCTGTGCTTGTCCACACTCATCAGCGAACATTACAGCAAGGAGCTCGATTTTGTGACCCACAGGGTAACTCAGGACAGCTTACCGTCCTGAAGCCTCAGCCAGAACGCAGGCTGGGTGGGGGGCGAGATCGGAAGCACCCTGAGGAGGTCCTCCCCGGGCCCCTTGTCCCACCCGGAGATTTGCTCATGTTCCATAGGAATCCTCAGCGATTCCAACAGAGACCACAAGAAAGCACACAAGCCCCTAATATAGAGAGAGATCACCACGTGTGCGGACCGCTGCCCACGCACCACCCTGAGCTCCCTTTCATCTCACGCCTCCTCCCCATCAACTCTAAAATAACTTGCTGAGGCCCACTGGGTATACACAGGTCTGGAAGAGGACCTTCAGGACCCTGAATGATGAGAAATCGTGGCCGTGTGGTGCTGGAGGGAACACGGTCGGGCTAGAGGAGTGTTCAGAGCATTCTGGGGCGAGGCTCCCAGGGCTGGGAGAGAGAGGGGTTGAGGGTATACGCTATAGAGCCTTTAGCTGAATAAGCTGTGAGTCAGAGCTGAGTCCGAATCTTGGTTCTGCTGCTTACTAGCTGTGTGACTTAGGCCAAGTTACTTAACCTCTCTGAGTTGCAGCTTCCTTATGTGTAAGATAGGGGCGGTAATACCCGTCTCATAGACCTGTGAGGATTACATGTCAGCATTTAGAACAGTGTTGGCACTTAGTAAGTATTCGATGAACGTTAAAATAATAACATTTATAACTATTTTAAATAAGTATGTCGGTGAGTCTTGGAGGATTTGCCTGGCTGAAGTGGAGAGTTGGAGGTGAAGTATAAGGATCCCTTTATCCTTCCAGACAACACAGTGTAGAACTTTCCTGTCGAAGTCTAGTCTACGGACCAGAAGCTTCGGAATCACCTGGAAGCTTCTTGGGAATGCAGAGCCTCAGGCCTCGCCCCAGGCCTACCGACTCTGCGGTTTTTTGTTTTTTTTTTTAATTTATTTATTTATTTATTTATTTATTTATTTATTTATTTTTTGGCTGTGTTGGGTCTTCGTTTCTGTGCAAGGGCTTTCTCTAGTTGCGGCGAGCGGGGGCCACTCTTCATCACGGTGCGCGGGCCTCTCACTATCGCGGCCTCTCTTGTTGCGGAGCACAGGCTCCAGACACACAGGCTCAGTAGTTGTGGCTCACGGGCCTAGTTGCTCCGTGGCATGTGGGATCTTCCCAGACCAGGGCTCGAACCCGTGTCCCCTGCATCGGCAGGCAGATTCTCAACCACTGCGCCACCAGGGAAGCCCCCGACTCTGCGTTTTAACAAGATGTCCAGGTGCCTCTTGTGTGGATGTGAGAAGCAGACCCAGGGAATCAGGGGCTCTGGGTCAGAGTCATGTGTGGCTCTCCAACCAGCTAGCTCTGTGACCTTGCTCTGGTCTCTTGGCCTCTCTGAGCCTCAGTTCTCCCACGTGTAAAATGAGGCTTATTTTCTGCCCCTCACCACCCCCCTCTCTGAGTCCAGCACTGATCACCCCAAGGGGCCACAGTGAAAGTCAGGGGGCACCCCCAGAGGGGACGGTTCCCTTGTTTCATAAGGAGACGAGGGCCTGAATGCCTGCAGTGACCTAGCTCGGGGCCCAGAATCTTACCTGCAGGGGGCCCCTCTGCTGGCCTGCACCTCCGCAGGGAGAGACTTACTGCAGAGCCTCTTGGGCCATACATCCATCTCTAAGTGGCCTCCATTCGTGTTTTTGTTCCAATTTAATGATGGTTAAAAAGTTCTTGAGCTGAAAGTCAAGGTCACTCTCAGCTGCATGGTCGAAACTAGCTCAGCCAGGAGTTCCAGCCCTCTGTGCCCATCTTCCCTTCATATGCCTGCCAGCTACCCCTGCCCCAGGTCAGCTGATGGGGTCCACTCCAGCCGGGGGGCTCGGGTGGGCTCGGGGGTCACTGAGCTCTCTGGCAGTCCTTTTCCCAGAGACCTGTAGCAAGCAGAGCACTGAAACAGGAGACAGGAGAAACCTGAGGTCCTGCCCAGGCACTGCCACTGACCAGCTGTGTGACCTCAGGCAATGTGCTTTACCTCTCTGTGCATCTGTTTCCTTACCGGCAACATTCGAGAACGGGATTGGTGTTGTTCAAACTTTCTGATTGTGACTGGCCAGAAGACACGCGCTTGACTTTGCAGCTCCCACACACTTGTGTGTGTGAATAACTGAGACAAAAGTTTCATGAAATGTGTTCACCCTCATGACATGTGACGGGCTCTGAGGTCTTCTCTTAGAGTCTCTTGTGTTCTCTTCTCTTCTGTTAAAGAAAGAAAACAGGTTGTTCACATCTTGTTTCCGGGTTCTACCTGGACCAGGGGATCCCTGGAGGTCCTTGCAGCTTAGAAGTCAAAGAAAAAACTGAAACCCCAATGGGATACAGAATAGTTAGATGGGAGGTTTGACAAATGGCTCAGCGTGAGGCTAAGTGATTCTGGGACATCTAGGAGGCGAGTTTGGGGGTCTGGGCTTGTTTGCAGGAGGGGCACACTCTGGCTGGTGAAGGGAGAGAAAGGAAGGTCTGGGGAATCGTTTGGCTCGGGCTGCAGCCTGGGGAACCCTGACTGTCAGAGCATCTCCCAGGCTCCGCCACAAGCAGGCTGTTCAGCCCAGGAGCTAACACGTCACTCCATCTGGGAAATGAGCGCTTGTCCCAGAGAGGGCGACGAGACTTGACTGCTGTGTGCAGCCCAGGGCTGGGCACCAGGGTACAGCCGCGTGTGACTAGTAGCTGGCACGTAACGGGCACTTACTCTGTGCCAGGCTGAGCTGAGCCAACGGAGCACAGCGTCCCCGTCTTTGAGGAGTTTATGATCACACCAGTGAGGCAGAGCTGTAAAAATTCTGCCGCAAAGCCGACCAGGAAATCCCCGTGCTGTTGAAGCACCTGACAGCGTGACCATTGGCAGCAGTGGCCTCAGCTGCCTCCCCCTTTTCCAAACCACACACCTCGTTTCTCTGTCCCACGGGGCCCAGAGACTGGCGACCGACCTGGGGGGAGTCCTGGTCCCAGGTCCCCAGGCTGGCCGTGTCCCTCAGGGTTACAGTTTCACTGCAGTGAGTGAGAAAGGCCCCCCCTGCAGCATCCTCCAGGGTCACCCCCAGCCTCTAGGAGGGAGGAGGAATACAGCGGGGGCAGTGCTTCGGCTTGACATCTTGAAGCTGATGTCCGGAGGCCCAGGCTCTAGGGCAGTGTCAGAAGCAACTCCAGGCCTTTCCTCCCGGCCGTGGATTTTATCTTCTGACCCTGCATATCGGGAGCAGGGGAAAGAAGCAAGCCTGGGGGCCTTCAACCTCCCACCCTCTTGCCTTTGGGACGGAAGTTGAGAAAACCTTAGATCTGAGTTAGACTCTGGGTTCAGTGTTTGACGCTGGTGCGTGTGCACCGAGAAGCAGCCACGGCCCGGTGGGGTGAGGTGGGGGCCAGGTGGAACGCAGGGCCCTGGGCTGGTGCCCAGCTCGTCTGCGGCACCTCCAGAGCGGACTGCATTCCCTCCACCTCCCTCGGAGGAGGAGGGGGTCAGATTGCAACCAAGCCGCTTTTCTCTGTGTGCACCATGCAGAGGCTTGTCGAACCTTACATTTTACCATGGGAGACATGGTTTGACGTGAGGAGGAACTTCTGGCCATCAGATCTACGAATTCCTTTGCCACTGAAAGCACCCTGCCCAATTATGTTGATCTGGAAAAAAAAACTTGAGCTCTCCCCATGTAGAACGATACTGCCTGGAGGCAGCAGGAACTTCAGACCTTTCACCAGTAGGGGATGCTGGGGCCCTACTCCAGGAGGGCCCCGTTGCCTTGGTCAGGGGTGAGGGCTCCAAGTCTGCGCGTATAAAATATCCCGAGGGATTCTGACTTTGCACCAGAGTTGGAATCTGCCGGAGGAGTTGCCCTGGCTGAGTTCCTTACCAAGATCTAACCCAGAGGATGGGGGTAAGAATGGATTAGGCTGTGTCTGGGGAGTGCTTTGAGCTCTTTGAAGAAAAGTGCTTTCGAGATCAAAGGCAGCCCTCTCTCAGTCTTCTGCAGCTCAGTATCCTGTTCTGCATCCTCGGTGGACCACCCTTGGCCTTGACAAGTTTCGTGATGCTCCCCACACCCTCATTGGCATCAGTCCCTCCTCTGCACAGTCTTTCCTCGTCCAAATGATTCAGGCCTTGGGCAGTTTCTCGGGAGCATGGGGGGTGGGGCTTTGGGAGGGCTTCGCTTGCAGCTCCCACCCAGCCACTATGCTGCTGCTTTCTGTCTAGACCAGTTTTCCTCGGCTCTGCAAGGGTGTCCAGACCAGGAGGGAATGTGTCTCACAACCTGACAGGCAGCCCAGCTGTGATCCCGGCACCTGACACAAGCCTGATAACTGGTGTTCTGTGATGTGTGTGTGTGTGTGTGTGTGTGTGTGTGTGGGCGGGGAGGTCATCATTTCCTTGGCCTTGCTTCCAGGTAGGGCAGCAATTAAAGCATCGTACGTATGGCAGGCGACCCTTACGTACCACTTGTGACGAGCCTTAGCTGTGTGGTTCTTGAATGTTAGCTTGTTTCAGAATGACCAGGGACTCTCGATTAAAGAGTAAATTCCCAGGTCCCTCCTCCAGGAGGTCTAAATCAGTGTGTTTTGGGGGCAGGGGACCCAGCAATGTGCATCTTAGCACACGTTCCCCAGGGGTTCTGATGCAGGCAGACCCCACACCCCACTGAGAAATGCTGCTCTAGCCTGTTCTTCCAGAAGGTACCAGCCTGCAAAAGGCACGCCCAGGAGCCCTTCCAGTCTATAATTCCACTCCTGTTCTCAGAGTGGAGGGAAGTTCTTGGGGAGGGCTCTAGGCCATAAGGCCACAGCTTAGTCACGCACGTGTCTTTTTATTGGTATATTATTATCGGAGGCAGAAGCACATTGTTAACTTGGCCCTGAGAGCAGATGGAAAGGTGAGGTCGATTTGTGCTCTGTGTGCACCGCGGGCATGATCTGTAAACTTGACTGATGAGAAATGGTTTGCTTTATAGGATGGGATAAAGCTGCAAAGTTGGTTTATACAAGGCAGCAGAATCTAATTAGGGAGAAACCATCCGTCTTGAAAATCCAATTGGCGATTTTACAGCCTTTGCAGAATTTTCTACAAACTCTTATGTTTGCCTTTCATTCACCGCTACCCTAATCGTGTGGGGCTGTGTGCATGTGAAAGAGAGAGGGACAGACAGAGACAGAGACAGAGACAGAGAGGCATTAGAGAGACTGAGAGAGACTGATTTCAGGGGAACAAGGGAACCCTAAGTGGGTTTTTCTAGTAAGAGCCTCCCTTTGCAGCCGGAGACCGCAGTTGTGTGGGGAAGGCGGCAGGGGGCAGTGGTGAGTCTGAGTCCCTCATGACTGTTCTCATCCCCACGGCAAAGCTGGCGGAGGCTGAACTTGCTTCCATTTTCTTCTCCGGCAAATAGCAGACTCATTGAGATGTTTCTGGCCCAGGGTCTTCACTCCGTGATCAGAGCATGAGGGGCAGGGGCGGGGGAGACCCAGGAAAGGGGGCAACCTCCAGACATTCGGCCCCATTCCTCACCCCAGGGCATGCTCACTGCACAATTGACAGATGCCAGATGGAATTTGGATGCTGACAATCCTAAATGCAGAGGTTTGGAGTTGTCAGGTTTTTGGTTTTTTTTTCTTTTCTTTCCTTCTTTTTCTTTTTTTAAAATTTTTATTGGCGTATAGCTGATTTACAATGTTGTGTTAGTTTCAGGTGTACAGCAAAGTGAATCAGTTATACATATACATATATCCCCTCTTTTTTAGATTCTTTTCCCATGTAGATCATTACAGAGTATTGAGTAGAGTTCCCTATGCTGTACAGTAGGTCCTTATTAGTTATCCATTTTATATATCGTAGTGCGTATATGTCAATCCCAATCTCCCAATTTATCCCCCCCCTTTCTCCCCCTGGCAACCATAAGTTTGTTTTCTACATCTGTGACTCTATTTCTCTTTTGTAAATAAGTTCTTTTGTATCTTTTTTTTTTTTAGATTCCACATATAAGCAATATCGTATGATATTTGTCTTAAAACTGTGGATGCTGGGAGGGAAGTGTGGTACTGTAGATGCACGTGGGGTGGGAGTTGAGGCCTGGATTCTTCCCCCACTCTGGCCCAGGGAACCAGGTGACCACACACTGGCCACTTGCACTGCCCCGACCCTCACTTCCTTCACATGGGATACAGGACACTTGTCTGTGTTGGGAGGGGAACTCTTCCTCTCTCTGCATCTGCCTTTCCCCAGGCTTTGCAAACCGGAGTCCTATGCATCAGACCACTGTTGGTCCACACGGAAACACATGAGATCAGAGCGACTGCTCTCCAAGGCCAGTGGCCATTTCTGAAGCTCTGCTTTGAGTTCGGCTTCTGAAATTTATCTAAACTGTAGAAGAATGCCATTTGTTCTGTTCAAGGTCAAGACTATCCTTTCATTTAGGGAAGGAAGACGCTACTTTTTTTCCTGGAATGATTTCAGCACACCCTGCCTAGAACCTAGAGGCGGGACCAGATGACTTTCTGAGACCCTTTGTTCCTAAGTGAAGGCAAAGGACAGAGGGAACAGGAAAAAAATATGTTGACCAAGTAATATTCTATAGCAGAAAGGCTCGGCCTGTGTGCCATCAGCTGGAACCCCGGTGGAACTGAGTATTAATGCTCTGTTCTAGCCTGGCACCTTGACTCTCTGTGTGCAGTGCACTTTGTGAAGCTTAATTAATTTCCACAGTGCCTGTGGGAGGCTGGCAGGGAAAGTCCTTGCTCGCTGCGAATTCTCTCTGAAGGCCTCTTTGAACCTAAGCCTTGTATTCACACGAGCATCTCTATTCCCAGCCCATTTTGCTTCCCACGTGTCCCATCCTTAGACCTCCAGTACCCCTGATACCATGCACGTGCACACTACACACCCACACACACATACACACACACACACACAGAGTCATCCTTCTGAGAGGCGCAATCCACCACAGTCCGACGTCCTGGGTGGCATTGCATCCTCCAGGTCACACCTGGGCCTTTCACCCTGGCTTTCAGTAGGTTCCATCCTTTCCAAGTCCATCACTACCCTTGCAGCATCCTCAGTATACAATTGTTCTCCTTCCCCCACTGTTGAAAATCTCCCTTGTCTGGACTCAGCCTTTCTTAACTTTTCCCCTGATAACTCTACACCTGCCCCACTGCCGGAGCAGGTAACTTCCTCCACTTAACTCAGCCAAGGCTCTGTGGTCGCAGAATTATGTCAGCTGGAGCTCAGGAAGGCACCATGGGGTGGGGTTGGCACCGTGGGGCGGTGTGTGGCCTCTTCTGCCTGTTCCTTTCCTCCACGCCACTTACACGTGGACTTGGAGTTCATAAATGCTGAATTCCTGGTGGGCAGAGACCATTCGGTAAGTCTAAATTATGTTACCCAGAATGTTGTTTTATGAAGTAGTCAGTCAATACTTGTTAATGCTGATGGTGACGTAATGGGTCTGCTAGACATTTCCACATGCATGATCTTACTAAGTCCACATGATTTCTTTCTTTTTTTAAAATTTTTATTGGAATCTAGTTGATTTACAATGTTGTGTTAGTTTCAGGTGTACAGCAAAGTGAATCAGTTATACATATACATATATCCACTCTTTTTTTAGATTCTTTCCGCATATAGGCCGTTACAGAGTATTGAGTAGAGTTCCCTGTGCTATGCAGTAGGTCCTTATTAGTTACCTATTTTATATATGTGGTGTGTATATGTCAATCCCAATCTCTCAATTTATCCCTCCCCCCCTTACCCCCTGGTAACCGAAAGTTTGTTTTCTCCATCTGTAACTCTATTTCTGTTTTGTAGATAAGTTCATGTGTACCCTTTTTTTACACATGACTTCTTTCTAATGCAGGTATTACCATCTGGTTTTCCAGATACAGAAAACCTCGAGCTCATTGAGGTAATGTGACTTGTCCAAGGCCAGAAAGCTTATAAATGTCAAAAGCAGGATTTGAACCGAGGCCTTCTCACTCTGGGTCTAATGAACTCGGAGCCAACTGTAGGTGTTAGCAGGGGGTTAAGACCTACACTACCCTGGACTACACAAGAGAGGCTCCCCAGCTATCATAGTGAGACAGAAAGAAGAGGATAAATAATTAGTGCTCATGACTCTTACTCACTCTCCCTGGCTCCTTCACACATATGTCCCCTGTCCCCCTGAGAACTCGTGTCTCTTTCCCTCCCTTCTCTTATCTATCTCTTCTCTGTCTCCTCCTCCCTCTGTTGTTCAAAATAACTAGGCATAGCTATCATAGAATGAAATCATTAGACACTGCCCTAGGGGAAGGGAGTGTTTTCAGAGTGGTTAATAGAAGACAGGTTGCATATTTATGCTCCCATGTAATTAATTAATAGCTCAGAGAGCTCTATTACAGACTGTTCTTCTTGTTATGTTCAACATGTTTACCAATGGCATGAATTAAGGGAGATATGGAAGAATATTTTGTAGTAATAAAAAAAAAAAGGTCCATCCATAGAGAAGATACAACAAATATAAACCTGTATGTGCCAAACAACATAGCAAAACACAAAAAGCAGAAACTTAGAAAAACAAAGAAAATTTGATAAAAACAAGACTTTAAAAGAGTTTTAGAAGACTTCAACAAACTTATCTCAAATTTGACATATCAGTCAAGCAAAAAGCACATCAAATATACAAAGTATTTGAAACCATCAGCCAGCAAGCTTGATTTAAGAGATGAATGTGGAGTTGTGTGCCTTGCAGTAGAATACACATTCTTGTTATAGAACTTATGTAAAAATTGACAATATGGGGATACAAAGGAAAGGCTAATAGATTCCAAAAAGTAATCCCTTACCAATATATTTTCTTACTATAATACAATAAAACTAGAAACCAACAGTTTATATATTTTTTAAAATGCTCTTCCTTTTTTTCTTTTTTAAAATATATTTATTTATTTTATTTATTTGGCTTCACAGGATCTTCGTCATGGCACACGGGAGCTTTAGTTATGGCATGTGGGCTCCTTAGTTGCAGTATGGGGGCTTTTTAGTTGCAGCATGCAGGATCTAGTTCTCTGACAAGGGATCAAACCCTGGCCCCCTGCACTGGGAGCTCAGAGTCTTAACCACTGGACCACCAGAGAAGTCCCTAAAATGCTCTTCTAAGTAAATCTCAGATAAATTAAATAATCAAAACCAACATTATAGGTTATTTAGATTACATTATGATTGAAAACTTAAAATATCAACAAAATTTGGAAGGTCATTGAGTACACTGAGCCACCAGTTGGGATCCATTAAGATAGTGACAGTTGAGAAAGATGGACTGAATCTAACAAGCATAAAATCTAACAGAATTACATTTGAGATCTTGCCAAAATCCAAAACACCAATGGCAAAAGCACAAGGTGGGAGAGATACGATTCAGTCACCCCATCTTTTTCTTTGTTTTTTAAAATAATTAATTAATTTATTTTTGGCTGCTTTGGGTCTTCGTTGCTGCACATGGGCTTTCTCTAGTTGCAACAAGTGGACTTCTCATTGTGGTGGCTTGTCTTTGCTGTGGAGCACAAGCTCTAGGTGTGCGGGCTTCAGTAGTTGTGGCACATGGGCTCAGTAGTTGTGGCTCATGGGCTTAGTTGCTCTGTGGCATGTGGGATCTTCCGGGACCAGGGCTCGAACCCATGTCCCCTGCATTAGCAGGCAGATTCTTAACCACTGTGCCACCAGGGAAGTCCCTCAGTCTCACCATCTTTAAAACAAAAACCATCACTCTGCCATCAGGTTTAGGGGTTTTAGTCGACAAATGGGTTCAGCATTCATCAACTATGTGATGTGAGTGCCCAGAAAAGTGAATGTGCTCTTAGGCTGCATGAATAGGTAGGCAGCAACTAGATCAAGAGAGATCTAATCTGCACCGATCAGACCTCATACACTGGGCATTCAGTTTGCGACTCTATGGCTTGAGAAAGCTCAATTAGAGCCCATTCAGAGAAGAGTAAAGGGGATGGTGAAGGGACTTCCAAAAGAAAAAATTCCATGTGAGACATGGCTGGAGGAAGTGGAGAGGCATGACCGCAACCCAAGGCTACTCCTTGAGGTCTTAATGCTGTTTTTAAATATATGAAGAGTTATTACACAGAGGCAGGATAAGGTCGTAGAAAGACACATGTCTATGAGCCAGAATAGTCCATAGATGAAAGACCTGCTTAGAGATCCAGCGTTCCCTCTCACTGGAGGTGTTCTAACCCAGTCTGGGTAAATACTTGGTGGAGATTTTGTGGCGAGGATTTTAACACTGGAAAAACAGGTGGTTGGATCAGACAAGCCTTCCAACCCCGAAATTCTTCAACTCCCCTGGAATCTGGTATTTCCCGCCATGTGGTCCACCCATGGACTTCTGAGTCTGGTATCCAAAGTCTTAAATTTATTTCTTACAGATTTTCAGCATTAACATTTTGAGCACAGGCCCTGTGGGTGACATCAATGTCTGAGTGTTCGTAACCTAGTGAAGACAGCATAAACCCAAAGGAAAGAGTAGTTCAGGACTTTGAAATGTTCAAATAAAGACATATGGTGTCCTCCGAGGTCAGAGAAGGGGGTCAGTGCGTTGGAACAGACAGGGAAATACTCATGGAGAAGACTTCAAAGTCTGTATTTGTGTGCGTCAGGCAATCTGAGTGGTTTTAGAAATTGTGGCAACAAAGGGGTGTATAAGAAGCAAACATAATCAGTTGCCTCTTTCCTCTGATGGCAGGACGTGGTAAGCCCGGCTGGAGCACCATAGGCCATATGCCCAGATCTTCTGAGAGTGTCTCTAGCCATTGTTTCTCCCAGAAAAATGATCTCTCTGCAGCCCCTGCTCACACACAGCCTGCATCTCTAATGGATCGCTCCGACAGGAGGTTTTATTGACTAAGCTTTCTGTTCTTCATCTTCTTGATTGCTTCTGACCCTTTCCAAACCTAGCAACCCTTTTATTCTTGAAACAAAGACCCTCCTCCCCTTGGGGAGTGTTAGCCTTTGCCCCCCGCAACCCATGATAATAATTACGATAATGAATAATCCCTTACATCCATTTAGGACTTTGCAGTTCCAAATACCTTGCACACCTGCTCTCTTGTTTGGTCATCGAGATGATGCTGGGAGGAACCGGGGGTACAGGTGCTACTTTGGGATCGGAGGAGGTCTTCTGCCCTCTGAGCTGGTTTGGTGATGGGAGTGGTGTGCACAGCACCTTAATGATCTCATTCCCGGGACTCGGGTGTCCAACCCTGGGTCAGGGCTCATCCTCTGAAGTCATTCAGGCCTTGGCAGCCTCCCAGGATGCTGGCCGGTTTTGTTCAAGAGCGTTTGCAAAGAATGAGCTCCATGTCTGATCCAGTGTGGGCCCAAGATCGCTGATGCCCGCCTGCATCCCAGGACTTCTTTGTGGTGGGCGCATCCTTTGTGATGAGGGCTGGGAGTAGGTGCCATTCAGAGGCTACATCTCTCTTCCCCCCATTTGTTTGTTTGTTTGTAGCAATTTGCAAAATTCCTTACTTCACGACTAACAGACTAACGTGTGAGCACGAGAAGCATAGAGTTTATTAATGTAATCCAATAAAACTTCAAGTTAATATAACACATTTAATGATAGTGTAGAATTAATGCTCTGCATGGTTATTAGGCCTAAATGGTACACAGCTTATATGCATGACTGTAGTTAGTATTGCTTTAGCGGCATCAAATCCATTTTTAAGTTTTTCTCATATCACTCTATTAGTTCCCTGGTACTTATATAGTTGGAATCACCGTCTCTAAAGTTTTCCTGGATACCATTTACCACGTAGCATCAGAATTTCTTCCAGCACAGGAAGATAATTCCAGGCACCAGGGGAAGACCATCTTTGTTTCTGAAATTTCCTTTCCACTGTATCATTTCTGTCCCTGAGGTGTCCCTATGCAACAGCAGGTGCCTCGGCTCCTTATTTCTTGCCAAGATTTTCTTGTAATTGTTATGGGGTAGGTAAGAACCAAAGTAACAATCCAAACATTTGTCATTTACCAAGAAGAGAGTTCTCACTCTTCACCAGAAAGACATTTGTTACTCCTGGGATGGGAAGCCCAGTGCTGAACACAGAGCCTTGGCTTGGAGGAGTCTTGGAGAGCTGTGTCCTCTTGCTGAGCGCACCCTGGGCCAGCGCCGTACTCACTCAGAGTCAGGTTTGTGGCCTTGGGGATACAACCAAGAAAGGGAACTCAGACAGGTGAGTGACCTTGACCATGCAGATCCACACTGGTTCCCTCGTCTGGGTCAGTTGTGTGGTTTCTGTAGAATTGGAAGGATGCCAGTCAAAATGGCAGCCTGTGCAAGTGGTGCCAGGTTCCCCCAACAGGTAGCGAGTGAGGAAGGGGCAGCCTATGGGCTGTGGTGCAGCCTCGGGCGGCGGGGGAGGCTTGGCGCTGGATTGGAGTCCTAGGGGGACTTAGGGATACAGGGAGGTGGGAGTTTGAATGACGGAAGGCTCAGGGGAATGAATGCTTTCCTATCCTTGATGATTTCTTCCGAAATCTCTCTGGTACCTCTTAGAACCGAGAACCAGGGCTGTTTCCTCAATTATAAAAGACTCCTTCGTTGAATAAAGAACAAGGGAGTGCCAGCATTTGAGTTTAGAATAGCAGGTGCCAAAATTGGCAGTAGGTGTGTATATTACAGGTTCAAAACAGACCTGGAGAGCTATGACATAAGCCTGCTTGCTGGAGCCTAGAGTTTCCTTAACAGGAAAGAGGGCAGAGAGCGAGGGGCAGAGTGGGCCTCCCATGCCCGGTCAGAGAAGAGGTGTAAAGATGCAGTCCCCTGGGAATGTCACATGTGATCATCTCCAGTCTTGGTTCAAATGCTAATACTTGGTCCTTCCCATTTGAACTTGGGGGAGTACTTGAAGGAGGATCTATTACTGGGAGAGAAGAGGAGCCATCCCAGGGGTGACCCACAAACCTTGTCCCCAGAGCCGCCTCTGTCTTTATCTCCATGTAGGAGCAGAGAGGCCAGCTACTTACTTCCTGTCCTGTGGGGCTCTTTGGAGTAGGAGGGGACGCTGAGAACCCAGCGTGTCACTATTGCCATCAGCATTTAACCAGCCTCGCCCTTCCCATGGCCCTGTGCCGAGATGGGTGAGCCCTTGGACAGGTGTGGCCCCCTTCCTTTCTAGGGGCGTCGTGATGGTGGTGGTGGTCATCACCATGGAACCTTTTGAGATCCTGTGAGAAATGAGGGTCACGCAAAGTTCAGCCCATAGTTTCCAGGAGAGTACAGTTCAGATGGTGCTGATGGAACCAGGCAGAGAGAAAGCGCCCAAAGTGGGAAAGAGATAAACCAAGAAACCAAGCAGAAAGGAAGCCCACACCGCACACCTTTATGCTGTCGGCAAGCATAGGGGTCAGTGGGCAATAGGATGGTGAGTGTCACAGAGGCTGGGTGGATTGGTGCTGAGATAAAGCAGAGGCAGGAAGATAGAGCCAGGGACGCTCCCCGGGGGGGCGTGTGGATCATCTGGGAGGGACAGCTGGGAGACAGGAGGATGAGAGGGTCCTGCCGGGCCTCAGTGGTCAGCTGATCCGAGGAGCTGACCCTGCAGCCTTGGCTGACCCAACCGCCATGGTCACCCAACCACCCAGAGCTCCACTGGGGAATAAAGGCATCTCCTCACGCTCTCCTTTTGTCACCTGTGCAGGAAAATTGCTGCCTACGATGAAGAAATCCAGCACCTCTATGAGGAGATGGAACAGCAAATCAAAAGTGAGAGAGAGCAGTTTCTCCTGAAGGTAAGAGCCCATTCCCGGGGCTTGGCTCTGCGGGCCAGGCTGAGATACCACCTGCTCTGACCGTGCCCTCTCCTCAGCCCCGGCTCTAAGATTGCAGTGCCCCATGGCACTATTGATTTCCTGTTTCCCTGTTTTGCTTATTTTTTTCAAGGCCGTTGTCACCTTCAAACATGGCATATAATTTACTGGTTTATTTTTATTGATTGTGGTCTGTCTCGTCCTACTAAGATGCAAGCCCCAAAGAGCAGGGATCTTTACCTTTTACGTACTAATGCACCCTGAGCACCTCCACCGTGCTTGGAGCACAGCAGGCAGGCGTTCAACAAGTATTTTGTTGGATCAGTGAACGAATGAACAAGGAATAAATGCAGAGAAGGATGGAGGGGCTTTACCAGTTAAAGCAGCCTGAAGACTGGCTTGATGCTGGCTGCTCCTGAGACCTCCACGGCAAGCCTGCACGAACGCGACAGCCCGTGCCACTCCACGCCCAGCAGCTCCCCTCAGGGCACCCTCGTTAGAGCCGATGTTTCCCATCCTTTCCCCTTGGAAACCTAGACATTTTAATTCCCAAGACAACTCAAGTTCCACGCTTCTCGGATTCCACGGGGGAAGATGTAAAACTCACATTCCTGCTCCTAGTCTGGCGCTTAGCCTTCAACACCAAGCCCTGCTGTTTGTCTTGGGAGCTCAGAACTGGTGAAATCCCTTCCTGTTCCAGGCTAAGCAGGATGCTTTAGGGGAACATATTCACCAGACAGAGCTACAAGAAACTCCCTCTTATCCATTTTCGGATTATCCACTTGTTGGGCTCTCAGCGGAAAAGTCTTGGATCTTGAAAGGTGGCCTCCTGTCTTAGTTCGGGGCCATTACAAAAATATCATAACCTGGGTGGCTTATAAACAACAAACATTCACTTCTCACGGCTTTGGAGGCTGGAAGTCCAAGATCAGGGTGCCGGCGTGGTCGGGTTCAAGGAACAGCCCTGTTCCGGGTTGTAGGCTGCCAACTTCTCTGTGTCCTTCTCTGTGGGCAAGCAGGCTCTCTGGGGTATCGGACAAGGTCACTAATCCCACTCTGGCGGGCTCTGCCCTCGTGACCTAGTCACCTCCCAAAGAGCCCACCTCCTTGGGGCCACCTCCTTGGTGGTTAAGTTTCAACGTATGAACTTTGAAGATAGAGACCCCATCCCTGCTGCCTGTCAACGCTGAACCTGAGCCGCCGTCACATCCCTTCCCTGCTCCTTAAGGCAGGTTGGTCTAAACCAACGTTTCACTTTAGGCTGCCGATTAGCCACACCACGGCCCCGTTTCTTATCACAGATGCCCTTCCAGCTGAGAGGGCGTCAGAATGCTTTCCAGAATAAGCCGGTTGTGTTCTCCACCCGGAGCCCTCTGGAGGCTGGGCGGTATTTCCAGACCTCCCCCTCGCCTTCCTTTTTAGAGCGCTAATGCATCCTGGCTGACCCCGCCCTCCCCCGACTTCCAGCGTTAGTGAATGCAAACACGGCAGAGAGAACTCGGAGCTCCTCACCGAGCGGACCCTACGGGGGTCTTCCGAGAGCATCAGCCTGACCCCCGCCGCACCCCCTGCAATAGTAGACCCGCTCCCTTTACCCCAGTGGCTTTGTGCACAGAGGGGCTGAGTTCTGGGGCGGGGGGAGGGGGCGGCATTTGGCCCCCTCGCCCCCACCATGACTACAGGTCAAAGGTCATAGCTGAGGAAAGATGCTGCTTCCAGAAGTCAACGCCTGGGGACTGGGCGCGGAAAGAGGTCGGGTGGGGGGGAATTCCAGGGCAAATCTGCACCAGTTGGGGGGTCTGACCCCACTGTCGCACCCCCACCTCCCCTCTGCTCCGGCTCCTCCCTTCTCAAGGCCTCTGAGCCCCAAACGCCTGTCAGGCTCAGCGCTGGGTTGTATGCTATTTGCCTATGCGTGGGAGCTGTGAACACGTGTTCGGCTGTGCTGTTAAGCCTTTGGACGCGCAGGCTTGGCCTGGCCACTGTGTGAGGACGGTGGCCTACAGCTCATGACAGCGTGAGAGGCTGCAGCCTCTGGCCAGGGCTTGGAGCTCGGCATCTCACTGGCCGTGACCCCCTCAGCACTCTGTGCCGGGCAGGGGCAGTAAGACACTCCGTCTGGCCTTCGTGGGGCTGCCGGCATCAGCTGGGGGTCCTGGAGCTGCTGCCCCACCCCCCACCGGCGGGATGGAGAAGACCCCCCGCAGCAAACGTGGGGGCAGGAGCTGCCTGGTGCACCCTGCCTGCGCCGTCAGGTGTGGTTGACACGAGGACAGTCACGGGCTCACCCCGAGCCCCGCCGGCCTGTCCTAAATGGGCAGGGGGCGAGGCGGCATCCCCAGAAGAGGAGCCGAGGAAGAGCCCTGGGCTTGGACGGGGGCTGCTGTCCCCTCACTCTGCTGCTCCCAGACAGGCCGCCCCCTAGGGCTGCCTCTCACCACCGTCCTCCTTGGGGCGGAGTCGTTCCACGTCACGGAAAGCCCGGGGGGCTCCCGTGGTGAGTTATACGGAGGCTGTGATGCTTTCTTCTCTTCCTGCCTGTCACGCGCCGCGGCCGTGCCTCGGACAAGCAGAGAGCTGCAGGTGGTGCGGGTACTTTTGTTTCCCAAGAAACAGCGACGTGGAAGAAAACAGCAGGGACGCTGGGCAAGGCAAGGGCTGGACCCCAAGTCTCCCGCTGCCCACTCAGGGCCCTTACACCGGATCAGGCGCTGGTGAGAGTGTCAGACATCCTGCCAGCGACACACTGTCCTCTTTGTCCCACGACCAGGCCCCTTCCCGCTTGCATCACTGGGGTCTCCGCATCCCTCAGTGGGGAAGGCTGGTTCTAGGGCAGGAGGGAGGGGCTGTGGAGCTCAGGGCAGAGATCCCCCCGGGGGCTTGGGAGCCCTCCGTCCCAGCGGGGACACAGCGAGGGCCTAGACCCGCCTGAAGGAGGAAGAAGTGGGGCCCCTGTGTTTTCAGAGGGAGGGCAGTTTAAAGGATTGAATGACTGCGCCCAACATGGACAGCATATCCGAGCCGGAAGGACGTTCCATCTTCCAGGGTACAGACGAGGGGCCTGAGGCCTGAGATTGCGGCTCAGCCCCCGTTCTGTTCCCCGTTCGGTACCCGCCCACTATCCGCCGCTGCCTCTCTTGTGGGAGGCGGTCGTCCGACATGGTCGTACGTGGTGGGAGCTGGCATTGTGCACACTCTCCATCCGCCAGGGCAGGCGGGTGACCAAAGCCCTGGGATGTTGTGGGAAGACCCCAAAGGATGGGCGGGCCCCTCCCTGCTATTGAGCAGGTTCAAGGTGGGGAAAACAAAAAATCTCCGTCCCGGTGCATCTGGGTCTCACGTGTCCTTCTTCCTGGCTTGGCAGGACACGAAGAGGCTCCAGGTCTGCAGTCAGGAGCTGGAACAGAGGCTGTTCTCCAAGGAGCAGGAGCTGGAGCAGCTCATTCAGAAGCAGAGGCGGGTCTGTTCTTGTCCGTGTCCTCGGAGCACCTGCTTTTCACTCCATCCTCTCCTCTGGCACCTGCCCACTTCCCCTGCCATTCACTTAAGGACTCTGTTTTCTTAAATCTGAGAAGAACCATTTAGTTGTACAAAAGAGAGCATTTGAAATCACAGGTGATCCCAAGATAAAGCCTTTACTCTCCAACGCCTGGTGTTTAACTTGGAAAAATTGCCAAGAATTCCCCCAAGTATCCTCCGCAGACATCGTGGTATAATTATGCCCAGGAGCCACCAGAATGCCAAAACGTTACTTTGTTTCCTGCATCCTGTATGAGAGATAAGGGGGATGCTGCGGTACGGGGGGTCACACACACTGGTATCTGGGGGGAGGCCGCAGATTGTGATGTCTTCCTGCCAGGATGGCCAGGGATGCCTCCAGCTGGAACGGCAGGTTGACCAGGACGAGGGTCAATGTGTCCATCCCCTGTCTTCCCATGTGCCCGCACAAGGTGCCTCAGCCTCCTCTGGGACAGTTCCCGTCACCCCGCAGGGTGGATGCAGACACCAGACGCACCCCTGCTGCACCTGAGTCCCCAGAGACAGGCTGGGTGGTGTCCCAGGGTCCATCCGCTGTGGCCGGGAGCACGTGGCTCAGGACCCCAGGGAGATGGGTTACCTAGGCAAACCTCGCGCTCGCCGCCGCCTCTCCAAAGCAAGGGGCTCGTAGGAGAGAGAGGCCCGGATGCCACTGGCCTCCTGTTTTGTTTTGTCTGGTGCTGGAAGGCATCCAGCCCTGGACAGACCCGGACACATTGCTTCCATTTGAATAGAGAGGGATATCTTTAGCAGCACATTAAAATACACTTGAAGACACCCCCATGCTAAGGCTGGAGACGGTTCCACTCCTCTGAGTACCCAACCTGTAGATTTCGGTTTCTCTCCTGCAGCAAGACGCTCTCACTGCCAGCTGCCTCCCCGCTCCCCTGCACCGTCTACCTGGCTTCTCATCCTCTCCCTCCTCCTCGCTATTATGCATTAAGTTCTTACCAATTAGATTTACCCCTCCAGTGAATGATTGCCACTCGACTTAATTACTGCATGCTTGCCTGATTACTCAGGGGCCTCTTGAGAATCACCCAAAATTCCTTGTTGTTGCTTCCTCCTTCTCTTACTGGCCACGTTCATTAAACTGAATTTATTCTTCCTGCCTCCAGAAGCGTGTATGTGTGCATCAAGGGGCAGAACAAAGCTGACTGAGGCTTGAGGGCCGTGAGGGGCAGTAGCATGGATTCCCGCCCACCGAGTGAAGGAAGCAGGGCGCGGCTGGGAAAGACCAGCCTGATGGGGCGGGGGGGTGCTTGCTCATCGCTCCCCTCTGCACAACGCCCCCGTTCCTTTCCAGCTGGAAGGCCAGTGCACCGCCCTGCACGACGACAAGCACGAAACCAAGGCTGAGAACACCAAGCTGAAGCTCACCAACCAGGAGCTGGCCCGGGAGTTGGAGCGGACGTCCTGGGAGCTGCAGGACGCCCAGCAGCAGCTGGAAAGCTTCCAGCAAGAGGCCCGAAAACTCCACCAGGAGAAGGAGATGTGAGTGTCACCCTTGTGCCCTCCAGATCCGTCCCCTGCTGTGAGCGCGTCAGCCCGCCCCCCAGACCCTTCTCCTTGCTCATAACATGGGGATGGGGCTCCTTGGTCCCTGGGACCTCTTCTAACCTTCTAGGGTTCTGAGACTATGAAGCAGACCAGTTCTGCGCCAAGCACTACCTAGGATTGACAAGAAACGTACAGCCTCATTCTCAGAAAATTTATTATGTGATTAGAAAGACGTTGTCCAACCAACAAATAGGAGGCAGTCTGGGGGAAGATCCTGAGTGAGTGGAAAGACCAGACATTGACTGTCATGGTTCGGAGACCTGGAAGAACAGGGTGAGCCAGGAAGACTTCCGAGGTCAGCGTGTAGTTCGACAGGGCGTGCGACAGTGCCCTGGACGCTTCACCCCAGCTCTGCCCATTTTTTTCCTTCCTCTTTTTCCTTCCTTTTTCAGCCTTCCTCTGTGTGGGCAGCCCCACATCTTTGGGGACTGGTTTGCTGATAAACTACTTTAGGTGTCCAGCCATTGGGTTCAGCTTGCTGGATGGAGGTGCCCCTGGGACCAGTCCAGGGCTGGGTCTGCACCTGAGCCAGAGAAGTCACTGAGGAATCGGTCTCAGGAGTGTTGGGCTTTGAGAACAAGGGCTCTCTGAGGCCCCGGAATCTCACTTGCTTATCTGTTCATCCATGTACCAGGGCATTCATTGGCGGATTCACCTCAGCAACATTTGTTGAAAGCTACTCAGTGCTTTCAACACTGTCCTGGGCACTTATTATGTCGAAAATCTGACATTAGCTCATTTGAACTTCTCAGCATCCTGATGTGCCAGGTACTGTTGTTATCCGCTCTAATTTATGGATGAGGAAACTGAGGGTCAGAGGTGTTAAGTACCTGTCCCGAGACGCTAAGAGGGTCAGAGGTGTTAAGCACCTGTCCCGAGACGCTAAGCGCTGGACACACGCTGCTGACTCCCCACAGTGACAAATGAATCAGCCGGAAAATCTGTGCCCAGCACTAGGACTGGCCGCCCTTCACTCACTCGCTTGTTCAAGGACTCATATAGTCATTCTGCAAAACCTGGGTGCCCGGTCCTGGGTGAGGTAATGTATAAAGTCTGATTTCTAAAAAAAGGGCAGTCTTACCAATGCTTGATGTTTTACGTGTGTTAACTCTCTTTGTTCAAAAGCCCTGACTCTGTCTGACCGCTGGCAAATCGTTGGTGCATCAGCCTAAATCAAATTGTTCTGCTGTCTGGCTCATGTGTGGTGTCCTGTACTGTTTGGGAATGATCTAGAGTGAGAGGGAGGGGATATGTTTGGATTTGGAGTTTTACCCTCGGAAGACATCTCCAGTTGAAAAATGTCTTCCCAAGCAGCTGACTTAAAGTAAAATCAACCCCTCCATTCCAAGGCTTGGATGCCGGGTGGAAGGACAGGATATTTCATTGTAAACAAGCAAAATCAGTTCCTCCCCATTGAGATCAGGTCAACCAGGCGCTTAACTTTATAAACAGAATTAAGGAGTCAGGCTCTTAAAATTCAATCAAGTCCTGAAAGCAAACATCTGAAAGGCACAGGCCTGAGAACCGCAAATGGAAATGAGCCCCGGAGCAGGGGTAACACATCACAGCGTGAGGATTAAAATCTTTCTGAAGTCTTATCTTAATTAAGCAAGCCAGGGACACAATCTCCCGAGGCTGGGAATTGACAAAGAGGGAAGGAGGGTTAGGAGGGAGAGATAAATGAGTCCAGAACCTTCACGACTTTTTTTTCAATAAGAAGCTTGCAGCAGCGTGTGCAGCCGGGGAACCGGCTGGAGCCCAGGAGAGCGTGTCTCGTCCAGAGAGGCCCGGAGAGAAGGGCAGGGAGAGGCTTAGCTAGTCCTCCGTAGAGCAGGATCCCAGACCAGCAGTACCGACAGGACCTTTGTGCTGGAACCCACCTCTTCATTTCACAAATGAAGAACGGAAGCTCAGAGAGGGGTAGTGAGCAGCCCACAGCCACGCAGCTAGTTAGTGTCAGAAAACAAGGTCAGAGCCTCGTCCTCCTGATACCCTGTGCTTCCCCGATGACGTCCAGCTGCCGGATGCTGCTGGGAGGGGGGAGAGTGGGCCTCTAGACCAACAGACCCCGTCCTGTATCAGCTGGAGTTCTGAACGGACAAAATGAATTTTCCTGTTCTCTGAAGATGCCCAAGGAAGGAGAACTAGAGTTTAAAATCAGATAAAGAAGGCGCAGTCAAGCAGGGGAGACAATATAAAGATGAAGTTCGGCTGGAAGGCAGCACCTCTGTCTGTTTTGTTAATTAACTTGTATCTGGGGGAGAGGTGGTTTATGACAAGGCAGGAAATGTGACAGAAAGAGGTGCGCCCCCCCCACCCCCTGACCCCCAGCCTCCCGCCACCCAGAGGGCGCCAGTCACGGCTCCTTGTGGATCCTTTCAGAGTGTTCTGTACATGTGCGCACGCGCACACGCACACACACACACACACACAGAGACACACAGAGATGCACACACTCACACACAGGCACACACACAGATACACACAGACACACACAGACACACACACAGACACACACACAGATGCACACACACAGGCACACAGATACGCAGACACACACACACAGATACACACAGACACACACACGCACTCACACAGAGACACACACAGACACACACACTCACACACCGGCACACACACAGATACACACAGACACACACACGCACTCACACAGAGACACACACAGACACACACACACACCGGCACACACACAGATACACACAGACACACACACACACACTTCATTTACAAAGCAACAGCACACTGTTCTACGTTTGCCTGCGTTTTTCACTTGATGGATCCTTTGGAGAACGCTCCATATTTCTTTCTTTCTCATAAAGACACAGCCAACAGCCCTTCCCTCCCAGCAGCCATAAACCTCTCACCAGTTACTACTGCAAAATGGCAAGTTCTGTTCCTTTCACTTCACCTGTTAGCCAGACATAAACTTGTAGAACATCTAGGTTAGAAGGACTTTCAAGGTCATTTTAGTCAAATATCCAAGTGTCTTTTTTTTGCAGAAATGCTTTTCCATTTGTTAACACAAAAAATCTATCTGAATATACATATGTGTGCATGTTTAGACAGATGTGTGTCCACTAGACAAACAGACATAGGTTTGCACCGATACATACCACGTATGTGTGTGTATGTGTGTGTGTGCCCGGTGCCAAGGTCCCTGGTGCCTTGTAAGCAGGGCCAGAGGAGGCTTGGAGTGAGGTCCTCTGTGTTGTGGAGGAATTGGCCCCTCGGTCAGACATCGTGAGAACCCGTTAGGTTAGGTCTCCGGTGTGAGTGACTGGCCTCAGCGGGGAAAGCCGTCTGCTTCCGGCTGCCCCAGGAAGAAGCAGGACCCGGGATGGGGGTGGCGGAGCCCCAGAGCGGGACGCAGGCAACCTGCGCTCCCAGGACACCAGGCTGCGAGCAGACAGCTGTGCTCACCTGGTGCCCATCGGAGCAGAGTCCCAGACGGCGTTTAGGGACCCAGCTTGGATGATGGGGAAGACACTGTTTTCCCTCCAGTTGACATTAAATATAATTGGTAATAAAATGTTGGGAGTTTGCAGCTCTGCAGGAGCCAGAGAAGTTCTGTTGCTTAATAAGCATTGTCTGAGGTGAACTTGGAATTTGAGACAGTCTGTTACTGTCGCAAATTGACTTTATAATTCTGCTATAAAGGGGAAAACCCCACAGATCCCGCTCAAGGAATCAGGCGATTGCGAGCCTGACGGACGAGTCCTGTGGCCCCAGCAAGCTCGTGGTGCCGTGGATGGGCTGCCAGCGGACCGTCCTTACGCAGCTGAGCCTGTGGACGGTCCAGACAGCCCTGACGGCCCGTGGCAGTGACGCATTTACTAGGCTGTGGCTTGGAAATATGGGACCCTTTGCAGTAAGCTTGGGGGAGATTTAAAATGTCTGAACTGTGGTGCAGAGCACAGAGGGAAGGATGGAAGCAGAACTGTGCAGTTAAGCAAGGTTTATTTTCCAACATCACCCCATTCTTTATTTTTTTCCTTTCTTCTCTGAGTGGTGCTGGATTCCTCCCTAACCCCCCCTCCCCCCTTCCGGCTCTCTTCCTCCCTCCATCCCTGCCATCTTCCCTCCCCACCCCTCCTTTCGCCCTCTCTCTTTTTTCTCTTCCCACTGCTATTTGTTGAGTGCACCTCCAAGCCAGCCACTGTGTCGAGGATACAGATGTAAACAAAGCACACACAGCCCCCTGCCTCACAGCCTGAGTTGCCCTCCAGCCACCCTGTGTATGTCTCAGCTTCTCTCTCCCCTTTCTCAAAACTCCTATGATTGACACGCTCACACTGTGATGTAAATGATGGATAATGATTGATACATTAAATCTCTGCTCTGTAGGTAGAGATAAGAAATTTTAGTCAAAGAAATGAATGCGCAACAGTGGAAATTCCAGATCTCTGGGAACAGATTGGAGACTGTTGAGGGAAGGTGGGGAAGGAAAGATAGGTCTTCAATAGCTCCTGCAAACAAACTAAACTAGCATGGGGGGGGACGGGGGGAGGGAGAAACACCAGCTCTGCTCTCACCCTCTGAGGTTGGGCTGGAGAAGAATACTGATCTGATTCCCTGACCTCTGGTGGGGGCAGTGCAGGACCACTGGGAGCCTGAGAAAACAGTGCAGTCATCATCAAGCTGTATCCTTGGGACAGGGAGTTGGGGGTCTAGATTAGGACCCTGGCTCAGTCCTGGGTTGTCCAGGGAGAGTTATCAAACCTATTTGACTGTCTGTGTCTATAAAACAGGGATCATTTCACCTTCCAAACAGGGTGTCTGAGACGATTTGGTGAGACATGGCCATAAGCCCTGCACGAGGCCGTGCTCTCCAGCGGAAGGCCAGCCCGGGCACCACCTTCCAGGTCCAACTTCATCACTGCCTCGTGCCCTGGTAGCACACCCTCCCCCCCATGTCACTCATCACTGCCGTCTTGCATCCCCTGCAGGGAAGTGTACCGCGTCACGGAGAGTCTGCAGCGGGAGAAGTCAGCGCTCCTGAAACAGCTGGATTTCCTAAGGTGCGTCCGCCTCCCAGAGCCTTGGGTGGGAAGGGGCACCCCCAGAGTCTTCCCTGCCTGCTGAGGGAGCACCCACATTTCCCTGGTCGCCAACGTACTGTTGGACAACTGAGCACCGCCTCTCCATTATGTTTGGTCCATTTACACAGGTGCCCACCCCCCTCTCCAGTTTGTACCTCTGCAGGCAGGCGCTGCCTCCTTCTGTTTGGTACCTGGCACGGGACTTGCTCAGGTAGGAGGAGAACTGAATTTATGGAGCATCTAATCCATGCCAGATGTAGTATCTCCTTCGTCTTCAACAAAACCTGGGAAGTAGGGCAGCTGTTAACACAGGGGTTAGCCATCAAGGAAGCTGATATCAGAGAGATGGACTAATTTACCAGAGTGACCCAGGCGCTCGCTGCCAGGGCCGGCACTGAGTCCACAGCTGGCTGATGCTCTTTCTTCTGCCGTATTCTGTTCGTGTTTGTTGAATGAGTAAATGAATCACAAACAGAGCAGCAAGAAGGGCGTCAGGAGTGTCCTCAACCTGTTAAGCTACCTGTAAATTCAAAGCTCATTGGTTTGGTTTGGATTATCCCCCCAAAAAAACAACCAAACCCAAACGGGTGTGGGGAAAGATGGAATGTTCAGTTTCGTCTCTGAGGTTTCTAAGTTACTATACTTGCTGCCTGTCAAACACCTCTTGGGGAATAGTGATGGAATTTGGGGCCTGATTTTTAAAGTGCAGGTGGGTTTGAATTGGGTACCTTTTGACAGTTTTTAGGTTTTTGTTTTTTTTTTTTTTAATTTGAAAGCAAGGTAAGATCACTGCATCTGGCATCTTTGATGCCACCAAATAGAAAAGTTCTTCAAACTGAATGCATTTCAGATTTGTTTCCCTCAAGATGTGATTCCAAAGGCCGGGGAGATGGAAGTGGTTCTTAGTGGCCAAGTTCTAATCCCTGTGAGAGAAGGTCTGGATTCTCAGGAAGGCTTTAGTGAAGGCAGAGAATAAGATGTACAAGAACGAGTTTGGTTGGGTTTTTTCCCTTTTTTCTATTGTACTTAGAAAAAAATACAGGGGCAGATTGAGTGTGAAGGCGCAGGGGAGTTTGGCAAGGCAGCACTCTGCCAACACTTGTGGGTCTTTTTCATGGAGACCAGCGTCTGTGCAGAATCCCAGCCTGAACCTTGCTGTGTGGTCCCCGAGCCAGCTGGGGAGGGCCCGGATGTGGCGGGACAGCCTACGGCAGACTCTTGAGATCTCCGGGTGGAGACAGAGAGCCGGGGGAAACGGGCATCAGGGAGAGAGAGAGAGAGAGCTGGGTGCAGGTGGGGAGGGAGGACAGCGGGAATGGGGGGGGGGCGATCGGGACCACGGCCGGGGTGTGACCCAGTGGTGAGGGGCTGCCGTCCTAAGGGAAATGGGGGCACATGGAAACAGTTTCTGGGCAGGCGCTTGGTAGGAACGTGCACTTTGGAGCTGGATCTGGTTCCAGACTCAGCCCTGCCCCTCATCACCTGTGTGACCTTGAGCAGTTGTCCGCCTCCTGGACAGGCCTGTGTCACAGGCTTCCTGGGAGAATGGCTGACTGGTGCACAGCCGTCGCCGCAGGGCGGTGCCATGAAGGACGGAGGACACACGTACAGAGCAGAACATTCCCTTGCCTATCGGAGCCTCTGCATGGAGATGCTCCAGGAGACAAGAGACGAAGGCGTGGCTTCCCCAGGCTCCCCAAGTCCTCACCCGGGTGCAAGGCTGCTGACGCCACTGCCCGCAGAGGGAGGGTCCTTGTGGCAGGAGGAGCTCCCTTCGCTCAGGGTTTATAAGATACCCTCCCCGCACCCCGCTACTGCCCCCACGAGCTTGTCCTGAGGCCCTGGCTGAGTGTCTGCCTGCCCATCAGATGTGTAACTGGTCCAAAACAACCCCACACGTGTTCCTGCTGTTTCCTGCAGGACCAGGGGACCGAGGCCGTTACCCCAGCCCACCTCTGGTCTAACACGCAGGGTGCATGCAGCACACGTAGCCGAGTGCCTGCACACAGTAGGCGCCAGAGCACGGCCGCATTGCAATGACAAGGGCCAGACCGCCGCCGTGCCCTCTCTTCCCCTTCAAAAGTGCTGATGGTTCTGAGGCCACTGGCCGGGAGGGTCAGAGGGTCAGAGAGTCACAAAACTGGAAAGCACCCTGAGGCCACCTGGCCATCCCCTTAACCTCACGCTTTGGTAGGTAAAGTTCCCACCGTAACCTCGAGTGCGTTCTGCGGTTGCACCGCGTCCCCAAGGCCACTCAGTCCCCCACTGAAGCCCTAACGCCTCCTCCCCATCCTCACGGCGGCCAGCGCCATCCTGAGACCTTCCCCCTGTGCTCCGCCCCCCCACCTCTGCCTTCACTGCTAGCCAAGGCCAGCCCCCAGCTCGTGCTCTGGAACTAGATCCCACCTTCCTCAAGGGCTACTCCCGTCTTTCTTCTCCCTCCTCTATTGTCAGTTTTTTCTCTTTGGGAGAGACGGACAAATGTGCTAGAATACTTCTTGTCTAATATCTCTTGTCTACACCGGCCCATCCAGCTACTTCCCATTTCTTTCATCACTTTCAACAGAACTTTCCAAAGAGTTGTTTCCATTTACACTCGGCCGTCTCCATTTCCCAGCCTCACCTTCTCAACCCTCCACCAGGCTTTTTCTCCCACTATTCCACCGAACATGGAACCAATGACCTCCATGTTGCTTAAGATATGGGCCAGTTCTCAGGGCCCCATCCCCCAGCACATCACTCTTAGCACAGCGTTTCTAGGACTCCTTTTAAAACTTGAGTCAGGTCAGGACACTCCTCGGCCAAAGCCCACCCCCCCCATGGCTTCATATCTCATTGGGATAAATTCAAAGTTCTGACAATGGCCCACAGGCAGGGGATGGCAGACCCCCACCTCCCCCATCTTTACTCTGACCTCACCCTGAGCATCCGCTGCCTCGTCTCCGTTCCCCTGGATGCACACCACGTGTCTCCCAACCCCAGGCCCTGCCCTTGCCGTTCCCTCTGCCTGTGACGCTCTTCCCCATCCCTGCTGGGCTCTCCCCTCCCCACCCCTTAAGCCTCTGCTCAGATGCCACCTCCTCAGTGAGGTCTTCCCTGACCACCCTCCATCTCTGGCCCTCTTTATGCCACTTCTTCCCCACTTTATTTTTCTCAATAGCAATGAAATACAAATGCCCTGGGGGCAGGAACTTTTTCTTCCGTTCCTTGGCGTAGCCCTGACAGCTGGAGCCGTGCCCGGCACACAGTGTGGGCTCAGGGAGACACGTGTGGCATGCAGGCACCCATGCACTCATGAATGAAAGGTTTAGAGAAGGGGTGGGGGCAACAGCAAGTTCAAGGCGGAGCTGGAACACCTGGTCAGCTCTGTGGAAGGCTCCCTTAGTGATCAGATGGACCAGTGCAGGGTCCTGAAGGGCCCTGGGTGTCACAAGGCCATTCTGTCTATCCCCCTGCCTCTGACCTGACTTATACACAATTACCCTCTGCCCTTAGCCACAATCCCTAAGGAAAGTGGTTCCACGCCCTCCCCGGGCCTTCCATGCCTGGCCTTCCTCTGTACCCATCTGACCGTCAAACCAATGCTATTGGATCTGTTGACTGCAAGCCCCATGTTTGAATAGATTCCCCTTTTCCATCCACAGGGAAAGGAACAAGCATCTTCGGGATGAACGGGACATATGTTTTCAGGTAATTGGCCAGTGCCCCCTCCCCTGGGGGAAGACAAAGACTGGGGTCCAGTGGCAGCCAGACCTGCGCTGGGACTGGCCCAAGAAGATCCTGAGGCTTGGAATCTGGTCACTCCTTTGTGTGGGCAGGACGGTGGCATAAGATTTTTTGAAAATAGTAAAAATTCAGGTTGACCTATAGGGTCATAGTGTGTTAATTTTCCGTGAAGTGACACACTTTCCCCTTGACATCACGAGACTGGAATACTTGGGAGGGTCCCACATTTCTTGGATGTAGAAATGATCGTTCCATCCATGAGACGGTGCAGTTGAAACGGCACCATCACTTTTAAACCAAAATGCTCAGTTTTTTTCTTCATTAACATTTTGATCTTTTGATGAAAAATTTTCATTTTTACACTGTCGTAGAAAGAATTAAAAATGTATATTTCATCATTTACATAGTTGATTTTATGTACAATTTTTTTACCCTATGGGGACCCATGCTTCTCTGAACCTGAGTGCCACACTTACATACTTTCTCAAACAGCATGAAAATCCTGTATTTATTTAAAGAATTTCACTTCCGGCTGCGTTAAACAGAATCTAGGATTTCTCATTCCCCTAACATCCTCCCCTTTAGACAGTAGCTGTGGAAGCTCTGAAGGGAAGAAAAAGGCGGGCAGGATGGATTGATGTGACATTCTGATTATCAGGATTATCGCACCGTGAATTTCACGTGTGTCCTCAGGCAAATCATTAGCCTCCTTGGACCATGACCCTAGTCATCACATGAGGAAAGAGAATCTCTCCTTTTTTCCATATTGTAGGGATTTTTGTGTGTGTGAAAAACTCTTGGAAAGGAAGGTCTTGCACTGGACCCTCAGCTGTTCAGTGCCCTAAATGCGGTCAGTACACGGCAGCTAGTTTGCCCCGGATTCGGTGCAACCTAGTTTATAAGTGCAAATCCTTTAGGGACCTTGTATATCACAATGTCTTTCCTACCATTGGCTGTCAGCAACATGTCTCTGCCGCCCACCTATGTGTACTATCAGAGCAAGACTTAAGCCTACACATGTTTGTTTGATGGTGGTAATGGTTATAATTGTTTAAGAAGTAACACTGAATTTATTTTAAAACTTCCTAACAAATGTCACCCTAATCCCTTGACCTCGCTTCCCTTCACCTGCCAAACTCATTCTGCTTTGAGAAGGGAATGGAATGAAGGGAATAAGAACCCTCGTGGGGAATAGAAGAAAGAGGGATAAAATCATGTTCATGCCGAATCACAATTAAAGATTAAGTTGGGATGACAGCCATACCTTCGGGGGCCCTGGGAGCACTGCAACCCCTCCTTGTTTCAGGAAGGATCCCTAGGAACCACGGCGCTGGCTGGTTTATGAGAGATTCTTCCTGTGATCTAACCACCCCCCCCTTATCTGGAAGACATCTGTCAGGGGAGCCCTGGCGAGGCAGGTGTAAGTCCCCCACTCCTCCCAGTCTCTCCACTGCAGATACGGGAGCAATTTACCTACAGCCAGCCTACTTCCACGAAAGATCTGAAATACCCTGTCCTAGCTTCGTAGCTGTGGACAAGGCACTGGATTCATTGATCCTCCTATCTGGGGGGTTGGAAATAAAGAGGGATTGAAGCCCCACTGAAGAGTGTGTATGATTTAAAGATGCACAGAGTTTTTTCTGCCCATAAATATTTTTCCTATGCATCCCACATTTAGCTTGTCCTCTTGCAAATTATCACTACTCCTGGGAAGGGTAACCTGGCAGACCCCAGGCTCAAAACTTTGATTAGCTTATTAGATGGGAGATGGAGGAATTATGGTGAGAGATGACAGCAAAAGGAAAGAGTGGGTGAAGGCTAGCTGGGAGCCCAGGCCATCACTTGCTTCCTTTAGAGTTTTATTTCAAGCCTGAACTATGAGGTGGGGAAATTGAGCCCTTTTCCGCTCCAACGTTGGGACAAATCAGTAGGCGCGGATCTGAGGGCATTTTGTGTTTCTACAGAAAGACAAGGCAGCCAAGGCAAACACAGCTGCTTCCAAGGCGAGCCAGAAGCAGCGATCTGGCTCTGTGATCAGCCAGTACGTGGACGGCAGAGGGGTGCGCAGAAGGTAAGGCACCCCGCTGGGCTCCTTCATTGCCTGTTCCTTGGTCTTGCAAGGTTGGGAGCAGGCTGTGAGCCCAAGCTGAGTGCAGATTGGCGCTGGCGGGAAGCCTGGGGACAGCCACTGTCGCTCCCCTTGAACCTTGGAGGACGCGTGCCTTCCTGTTCTGACATCTAGTTGCAGGGCAAGCACTGAGGACAGGCCGTTGTCTCCTGACAGCGCCTCAGGTTCCTGCCAGGGAGCGCTGAAGAGGGGCTGCAGATCCGCAAGGGACAGCGGGGGTGGGAGGAGGAGGGGGCAGAGAGAGGGAGGGAGTGCGTGCTGGGCCGGGCTCTGCTGTCTGTTGAGCAGGATGGATGCTCTCGGTTTTCCAGGGACAAGACTGCATGAGTCTGAAGGGTAATTAGAGTGTAGTACGGAATCTCCAATCGTTGAAGTCCTTTACAGATGAGAATGGGGCCTGTACCTGACAGACTCCTTTCAAGAATTCATATTTAATTAACTCAGGGATAACATGCTTGGTTGTTGTTGAACAGCACACGATTGCCTTTAAGTCCCCAGAGGGGTGGCCCGTTGCTCCCCGAAGGAGGCTCGCCAGCCTCCCGCCCCTACCCCTGCCCTGTCTTCTCTGGGGCGCGTGCTTCATCCCATGGATGGCCACAGAGAGGTGGAGGCTGCCAGATCCCCAAGTATCAAACCCGGGACAAAGTGTGTGAATTTGCTCATCCAGGAGACCCTGAGGACAGCAAGCATGACATAGACAGGTATGCCAAGTGGAGGTGACCTGGGGATGTCGATCCGCTGATGGGTCAAGACCTTGCACCTGACCATCGTGGATTCCTCTTCTAAATAGCTGAACCAGGAGACACAACATGGCAGCCAAATTCCGGCAGCAACAGTTCACCTGTTGGTTCCCCGGAATGGAATATGTGCTTCCAACAAGCAGAGACCGATTGCCTACTCTGTACCTGACATTCTCTGAGTTCTGTGAAGCCTCCAAATATCAATTAGACATGAGTCCTGCCCTTAATATCCATTACTGAGTGCCTGCTGTGTGCAAGACTCAGTGCCGTGTGCTGGGGACACGGGGTGAACAAAATAGACCCCATCTCTGCTTTCATGGAGCTTATAATTGAGTGGAGGAAACACGATAATTGATGAGTAATCGATAAATTGCAAACCCCGAATTCCCATGCAGACCTTGTCAGAGGTGACTGCTCTCTGCTGCTGGTACATAGCATTTGGTGGCAAAACCGAAAAGGAGCTTAGTCATGCTAAGCGGAAGGTATTCCAGAACGTAATAGTGCTTGAGAATTTCCCAAGTAAGAAGCTTTTCCAAGAAACGCTTCATTTAGGGTCATTTCAGTGTCCATTTCTTTTCTAGTTGCAAGGCCTTTGAAAAGCCATGCTCTGCATCTGTGCGTGTGCATACTTGCTCACAACACGTGCTCACACGTGTGCACTCGTGTGTGTGAGCAGAGTGAAAGCAGATGGGAACACTAATTGTGTGCTAAAGTGGCTGGGCACTTAGCAGGCTCGTCAGAATGTAGAAGAAATTTGTTGGAAAGATGACAGTTTCTGTAAAACGCTGACTTTATAAATAAGTGTAACAGTCCTTGAATTGCTACAAATCCTTTATTTTATATCAAGGGATCCAAACTAAGTCAGCACTTTTGTGAGCAAGCACTATACCTTAATTTATCTTTCAGAAGTGTCCAGAGTTCAGAACAGTGATACTCGCATTTTTTTCTTTTTTTTTTTCTGTTTTTGGTCCTTAGGGGCCAGAAATGCTAGAAGCCGGGGGACGGGAGTTGGGGCAAAGTGAAGGGGCTTCCCCTGTTCTGCATATTCTGTGTCCTTCGCCCACTTTCGCCTCACCCCCGCATCCTGCTCTATTTTCTAATTCTTGAGTGTGTGTGTGTGTGTGTGTGTGTGTGTGTGTGTGTGTGTGTGTGTTTCGATTCTGGACTCAAGTTCCTCCCCGTAAAACAGTCCTCAGCTTGACTTGTTCATAAAGGCCTGAGAAGGGGCCGCACCAGGAGGGCCCGTGGGGCCTTTGCTCGCAAACCTTGGGGACACAGCCCGTGCCCTGGACCCACGTCTGGTGCCCGACTGCTGCACACCTCCTGCTGCTTCCCCTTGTTCTGGATGCTCAGGTGCTTCTGCAAGCAAACGTGCACTCAGGCCTCTGAGGCCACTCACTCCTGATGCTAAGGAGGAAGGAAGGAGAAGCGGGTGGAGGGCTTCCTTCCCACCCTGAGCTGGTGGTGGACGCTTGCCGTGCCGGGGTCCCTCCCAGAGCAGTGGTCCCCCTCACCTGCATCCCCGAGGGCTGCTTCCCTAACAGGTCTGGTTTAGGCACTGGCTTACTGGGGAGGTGGGCAGGGCGGAAGGGTGAGGAAACAGGCCTGGTGAGTTGGCGTCTTACCTGGGGACACACAGCTGGTAAGGGCTGGCATGGGACCAGGGCAAAGGCCACCGACTGTTAACCCGGGATGCTTTGTTTCCACATCTGTTATGCTCCTTTCTTCACACCTTTACTTCTCCTTTGTGGCACTTCCCACAACCTGGAACAGTGTAGTGAGTGTGTCATGACTGCTCTAGCCCTGCTAAGCCAAGCGCTCCACGAGGACGGGGGCTGTGTGCATCTGCTGCTGGCTGTCATTAGCTTAATACCTGGGAGCCAGCATCCCCTTCACCTTCATCATCATCCCTTTCACCTTCATCACCTTCACCTTCATCATCATCACCTTCACCTTCATCATCATCCCCTTCACCTTCATCACCTTCACCTTCATCACCTTCACCTTCACCTTCACCACCTTCACCTTCAGCATCGTCCCCTTCACCTTCATCATCACCTTCACCTTCACCACCTTCGCCTTCATCATCTTCACCTTCACCACCTTTGCCTTCATCATCATCACCTTCATCACCTTCACCTTCATCACCTTCACCTTCACCACCTTCACCTTCATCATCATCCCCTTCACCTTCATCATCACCTTCACCACCTTCGCCTTCATCATCATCACCTTCATCACCTTCACCTTCATCACCTTCACCTTTACCACCTTCACCTTCATCATCACCTTCACCTTCATCTCACCTTCATCATAAGGACATTGAATGAATGAGCTAAGCAATGCTTGGTCTGGTTTTCCTTTTCTTGGCTCCTCTCGGCCCCCCAAAAGTGTGCTCCTCAACTATCTGTTTGTCACAGACCCCCAGCTTCCATTCAGATACATTTTATGATATTCTCCCCAATCTTCATTCTTCTCCAAAACAGCCAGTCAGAGGAGGAAGAAGAAGTGTTTGGCATCCTGAGGAGGAGAAGCTCCCTGGGCCTGAGTGGGTACCCGCTTACAGAAGAGGGGCCGGGGACTGGGGGTCTGAGCCCCCGGCCGCTCCGCAGAATCATCTCCATTGAAGAGGACCCGCTGCCTCAGCTGCTGGGGGGTGGCTTTGAGCAGCCACTGGACAAATGCCCGGAAGAAGGGGAGGCCTCCGACCAGGGAGTGGAGGGACAAATCGGGCCGTCCCGACCTCTGGGACTCACGCCTGCATCTCCCCGAGGGCAGCCCGTCGGAAAAGAAACCCTGTCTAAGGTAAGGGTGCATCCCACGCTGGCTTGTGGGTCACTCTGTGCCTTGTTCCTCGAGTGTGAGCCCAAGAGCCCCAAGGCCACGCAGGAAGCCAGACTCAGCAGGCCTGGTGATGCACCAAATTTATGTCCCTCGGGTACCACCCTTCTCTGCTCTGCCGAGTGTCATGATGGAGACTCGGGGATCTGGAGACAGTCTCCTAACAACTTCTGTTGTTGGCCCCTATGTGTTTTTTTCGGATTCAGATTCTGCATTTATAGAGTAGGACAGAGCCTCTGCTGGGCAATTAGCGTCAGCTGTCACATGCTTTAAAAATGGTACCTCTTCTGGTCCTTTCTGTAACCGCTCCCTGCAGGCCAGTCCCTGCTGGGGAAGTCTGCGCACCGTCGCTTTTCCCTCGGTTCCTAATCAGCTCGCCTCCTGCTCCTCCTGGCGGTGTGACCCTCCACTCCCACCCTCCATCCCCGCGCCCCCCACCAGCTCTCCCTGCTGAGTTCTCCGGGAGAAGGAGGCCGCAGGGACCGTCCTCCTGTGGATCACTGCGGATGCTCCTCACCTTGTCTGTGACCCAGGCCTTGGAACTGGCTCCGCAGCCCTCCCCCTGCCCGCCACTGGACCCTCTAGAACAGTTCCCTCACCCTGTGGCGGCCTTCAGAGCTGAGCGGTCCGAGTGATGCGTTAGCATGCGTGCCAGCGAGCCCTCTCCAGCCCCTGCACAGGGACTTCTTGGCCTCGGTTATCGTTCTTGGGCCTGGATTAAGATTCGTGCCTACAGACCACTCCTCTGAAGGGCCCTGGGCCAAGGGAGGGGGGAGAACTTGGTGGGTGGGGCCCTTGGTGGGTGGGGCATCCCTCCAACACCACCTTGTACATCCCCAAAAGTGCACAGACTACACTTGCTGGCAGTGGGCACAAATGGGGCTTTAAATACCCCACAATAGCCCCCCAAATGTGAAAGAAGTGTTAAGAGGTCCACGGGAGACGGGGTGAAGGGGGAGGCTGAGCGTCCGTGTCTGCCGTGGCATCTGATCCTCGCATTTGTCGGATGAGGGGCATCAGAGATCTGTTCTCCCCTTAGGCAGGTGGGGAAGTAGAGCACAGAGCGAGGAGGCCCAGCCAGCCCGCAGTGATGGGAGCCCAGCCTTCTCACCCACCGCTCTGCATCCCCACCGGCTGCACCGAGATGCGCTGCCGTTTAGCTGGGACGGAAACTGCAGCAGAGAGGAAATGCATCTGCTGGAAGTCAGTCACACAGCAACCTCAACAGAGGGTCCCTTGCAAGGCCGCTGAGCCATCAATTGGTACCAGCTTTCGGGAAAGTAGTTTGATAATAGGAATCAAGAACTTTAAAGGTCCGCCTCCTTTGAACCAGCCCTCCTACTTCTAGCAACCTTTCCTAAGGAAATAACCAAAATCAGACAAAAATTTAATTCAAGAATGTAAGTACATAAGAGCAAATAACTGAAAAAACAACAATAGGGACATAAATTAGACTATATTAATTTAATAGAATGTTATATAGTGCTATTAAAAATCGCATTTTTGGAAAACTTCAGTGACTCAGAAATATTTATATATTATTTAATAACATAGGAACAAATAGAAAATTATACATAAATTTATATTATATATAATAATATAAATAAAGTATACATAGTATATCAGATTTCTCTTAAAAAACATATATTGATTCATCTATATAAAAAAAGAAGCCTGGGGCTTCCCTGGTGGCGCAGTGGTTGAGAATCTGCCTGCTAATGCAGGGGACACGGGTTCGAGCCCTGGTCTGGGAAGATCCCACATGCCGCGGAGCAACTAGGCCCGTGAGCCACAATTACTGAGCCTGCGCGTCTGGAGCCTGTGCTCCGCAGCAAGAGAGGCCGTGACAGTGAGAGGCCCGTGCACCGCGATGAAGAGTGGCCCCCGCTCGCCGCAACTAGGGAAAGCCCTCGCACAGAAAAGAAGACCCAACACAGCCAAAAATAAATAAATAAATAAAATTAAAATGCAAAAAATAAATAAATAAAGAGCTATTCTTTAAAAAAAAAAAAAAAAGGAAAGAAGCCTGGAAGAAATGCATCCAAATAGGAATAGTGACCATTTCAGGGTTGGGGGGTAAATTATGAATAGTTATTAATTTCCCCTCTGCTAAGTTTCCTAATTTTAGAAATCAGTATATATTACTTTCATTTTTTAAAGCTTTTAAAAAAAACAACAACAGTGGTGGGAAGGAGGGTGAGAGCAGATCCCCTGACTTGCCAGTGGAGGGAGCCTTTCTCCAACCCCTCCCCACAATTTTGTTGTCTCACTGTCGTTCACGGGCAGGTGGATTGTCCCCCAGGCTAAGGGCAAGAACCGGAATAGCTTCGCTGCTCCTGTGAGGTGGGTCCTTCCCCCAACCGAACCATCACCGGGTTGATCATCGTATCCTGTCTGCGGGATAAGCGTCCTGCGGGGGGCGGGGGCCAGGGTGAGGGGAGCGCAGAGCGAGGTCAGCCACTGCCTCTGCAGCCAAGACCAGCTCCTCCCACCGTCCCCGGGCCTCGGGTGGACCAATGGCTGCGCTGAGCTTTAGTCTCAAACAAAGGACGAATGGAGCACAGGCCTGGCAGAGAGTGGCGCTTGTGCATTGCAGGAACAAAGAGACTGGGGCCAGGGCAGCGTTTCTGAGTGTGGGTTTCTCTCTTTGTTTTTTTTTTGAAGTTGGGTTTAAATTCCTGTAATTGACCTTGAATTCCCTCCTAAGTACAGCATGGAATTGATTTCTCCCCAAAAGGCTGTTAATGGCTTTTCTCTGAAATTCAAGTACTGCTAATATCTGCTGCTCCTCCACGGTGGTATTTGCTCAGTGAGAGGAGCTAATTCCCCCCAAATCCACTTCCAAACAGATTCTAACAAGCCTCCTCATCTGGCCTGGCAGTGCTGGGCTGGGCCTGAAGGCAGGATTTGGGGGAGCGCGCGGCTTTCGGGACCTAATGACCATTCGGAGAAAGGACCCTGTGCTGGTCTTCACTCTGCCTCTCACTCACCCAGCATCCTGGAGCAAGTCCATTTCCCGCTGGGCTGTAGCATGCCAGAGTAACAGGCAGGCCAGCTCCCAGTCTCTTCCGCTGCTGGCTGGAGAAGCAGCACCATGACTGTGTTCTGGAAAGTTCTTCCCGTAGCCTGGCATCTTGGGATTTCCCAAGCTACTGAGTGGAGGCTGTCTTGCCTTATTTCCAGGGCAGGCAGGGACCCTAGATGGAAGGTGAGCTGGGACAGAAGGGCAGCACGCAGGGAGGCGAGCGTGTCCTCCCTCCGGTCCGGGCTTTCAGTGACGGGGCAGAAACGAGAGGCCCAACCCCAGCCTGGGATGCGTCTGCCCCCGAGTTATAGACAAGCCGTCTTTTTCTCTCTCCCCTTCCCCTGCAAACACCCCACCTTGTCCTCCCCACACCCCCCCTTGCAGAGAATCTCTGCTTCCCCCTTAAGCCCCAGCCCAGAGCCCCCCGCACCCCGAGACCCTTGACTCCTCGTCCGTGCTCTGGGCACTGGGAACATCGTGCCGTGACTATCTGTACACGTGGCCGCCTTCCCTCCACCACACACCCGGCCCAGCACAGGGCCTGCGGCGCAGCACGTGGGCAACAGTGGTGGTGGAATGAAGGTCTCTCTTCCCGCTGCTGAAGCTGGAAGGAGCCTCGGTGCCCCAAGCCCGAAGCTTCCCGCATCCAAGGCCCGAGCAGCCTCCCCGGTGCTGGTTGCGGGCCCCTCCCTGGACACCGCAGGGACAGGTCAGGGGCAGGGGTGGCAGGCGGCCGTCCCAGCATTTGACCCTACTGTCTGTCTTCCACAGGAGGAAGGTTCTGTGTCCACCCCAGACCGGCTCTTCAAGATCGTGTTTGTGGGCAATTCCTCCGTGGGGAAGACGTCCTTCCTGAGCCGGTTCTGCGACGGCAGTTTCTCCCCGGGTTCAGCGGCCACCGTGGGTGAGTTCTCGGCCCTGGGCTGGACCCCAGCCCACCTCTGGGAAGGGGCGGCTGTGAGAAGGGTGCCCAGGGAGGGACTTGGAGCCCCGTGGGAGGGGCCGAGGGCTTGGCTGGTAGGTGAGGCCCCCCTCTGCCTGGTGCTCCACGGGGACTGGACCACAAACGGTTCCTATGCCCAAGATGAGGGGCTCTGAAGTTGGCAAAGGTGGACTTCTGGCCCTTTGTCCCCTCTCTGAGCCTCTGTCTTCAGTCATCCCTTCCCCACTTTGTGCGCGTGTGTGTGCGTGCGTGCGTGCACACTCGTGTAGACGGGCAGGATGGAGGACAGTGCCGTGGGGGCTTCTTTTACCCATCAGGTTTCCTCCTCCTGCATCCCGGGCCTGCTGCGTGACAGCGGGAGTCCATCGTGGACGCTCGTTAAGCTCAGCTACTAATAGCTGATCAGGGCTTCATGCGCCTCCATTATTATCTCGGGCAATTCTGTATTTAGATAGGAGCCTTTGCCCCTTCACCCAGAGGTGCTCCTTGCATTGGAGTATGTGGTTAAGACCCAAGGGCATATTGACCTTTTAGTTTCTACCAAGGTGAATCACTCGAGCAAAAAACACAATGAATCCTTTGGGTGCCTTCTATGTGCCATTTAACCACGCTAGGTCAATTATATTAAAAATACATTGATATGATCTGAATATTTCCCATGGGTTTTGATATTTATCATTTCCATCTGTCTTCCCAACAACCCTGAAAGGCAAGCATTGCTATCAGCCCAATGGACAGACCAAGACACTGAGGCCCAGAGAGGTCCAGAGGCGGGTCCTCATTCCCATCAGCTGGTTGGTGCTGATACTGGTCCCGACCCAACCCCACATGCACCCCTGCTGTCCCAGCCCACTGTCTCCCTAACAGTATTGTGCTGTGCGTGCTCAGAGCCCAATTTCTGCCACAGGAGGCGGGCAGAGGCTGGCACAGGCAGGGGAGGCTGCTAAGGTCCAATGGGGCATCGGAAGTCCCGGACCTTCATCTCAGCTCTGCCACTGATCAGCTGTGTGACCTCGGGAGAAGGTGTTTCCTTTTCGGCTTCAGTCTTTCCTCACCTGAAAAAAATGAGAGATCTGAACCGGGCCAGCCAAGACTGCTTCCAAGCCCAGGGCTCTGTCCAGACCACCTCTGACCCCTGGAGGTCTCACAGGCTGGCCCTCCAAGACAATCCGAGACAAACTTTCCTGCCCCAGAGCCTGCCTGGGGAGAGTCTGGTCTCTTCCTCCAGGATAACCTGAACGGGCCCTTCCTTCCAACTTTCTTCCTACAGATGGGTCTCTTCCCACGACTGTAGGCGCCCTGTTCTTACTGCTGAGCCTTTGCAGTTTCCAAATCCGGAGCCCCCTCCTGCCCCACCCAGAGACTGGGCGCATCCCAAGGTGAAGAATCGGGACTCTGATGGGAAGACGGCCCAGAAGAGCCTGGCCTCGTGCGGCCGGAAGGGATGCTAGGAGTGACCCCCGTGTGCCGAGTGTGGTGACGCAGGAAGCAGCGGCTGCAGAGCTGGACTGGCCCGCCCTGGAGCGTTCCATGGGGTGGCCACAGAACCACCCCTGAGGTCACAGCTCGGGCACAGGCTGTGGGAGCAGGGGAGGGCTGCCGCAGCCCCCAGGGGCGGCCCTCCGGCGGTGCACATGGTGCCTCTCCTGTTGGTAAAATCAGGGAATCGGGGTCTGCTTACACCTCCAACTGGTGCCCCCGAGATGGAAAGCTCTGAAAAAGAGAAAATCAGACTAATTTGCACTCCCCAGGAGGCCAATTATGGAAACACCTACAATTTAGGAAGGGGAAAAATATCAAAGTTTCCAAATCTGGAACGCCCTTCATCGAGCTGTGCAAAACGAGCCAGAGCAGCAGCTGGAATTAGCCTCCCCGGCACACGTGTCAGGGAGCTGATGTCACACCAGCCGCCTGGAAGATGCTCCCTTTAAAGACACAGATGAGCCACCGAGTCCTGGGCTCAAGCAGGCCAACCCCTGTCAAGCAGAGCAGCCCTGGACCCTCAGCACAGCACCAGCAGGGGCGCGGCGGTGCCTTAAAGCTCTCCTCCATCACCGAAGGGCCTTCCTGATCGCCCAGCCCCTCATGAGCACGTGACCTGTCCTCCACCTTCGGCTTGTGCGTGGTGTGGCTTCCACGATGCAACAGTTTGTCTTGGGGCGCCCCTGCCTTCCGCACGTTAGCACCAGCGGATCCCTTGTAAAGCAGGTGTGTGGGCCCTGCGGGTGTCCTGGAGACGTCAAACGATGGCTCTTGCAGAACGTTGGAGCTCATTTTGTCAATGAGAAGAGTGGCTGCCAGCGGCCAAGGCTCTAGAACCCCGGACTCTGAGTCCAGAGCTCTTCCCGAGGCCCCGCCTTGGTTCATGGCCCTGCTTTAAACCACGGCCCGCGGCCCAAGGTGTTTCTTCTGCCCTCTCCTGGGCACCAGTCCGTTTCCATCCCTCTCCTCGACTCCACAGAGAAATCCCGAGAGCTTCCCCTCCGGGACATCTCGCTGGCACTCCCCGCTCCCAAGCCCTCCTGCTTGGAATGACCTGTCCTGTCCAGAAAGGTGAACGCCGCCCTTCCTGGGGTCCATCACCCACAGCTCTGACCCACACATCCCACACACAGTACACTCCACGGTGATGGGGCCCCCGAGGTCCAGTCCTCACTCAGGAACCACTGGGGTTGCAAGTCGGGGGTCACCCCCACATGTTTGCTGAACGCTACAGCTGGACGTAAAATCATGGACACCCAACTTCCCTCCAGCACCCCCGTCACGCCTCAGTTTACAGATGGGGAAAGCGAAGCCCCCCCGATGGGGTGAAGTCATGTCGTCAAGGTCACACAGCTGGTCAGAGGCAGGACTGAGGCAGGAACGTGGGGTCTGGGCTCCCGGACCGCTGGAACGGGTGCAGCGGGCGTCTCAGAAGTCCCTCGGTTCCCATCTGTTCTGATGGGAGCATTTAGCCTTGGACTTTCTAGGTGAAACGAAGCTGCCAGGGGCCCCGTGCCCAGGGTACTGCTATGAAAAGAGCAGTGAGCCTCAGAACTGGGTTTGCAACTCGCTGAGGCTGCTGACCAGCTTGGGCAAGGCTGGGCTCCTGCTTCCTTATCCTTCTATGGTTTGGGAAGAGAAGGGGGGTGCACGTGTGTGCACGTGTGAGTATGGGTACGTGTGTGTGCGCGCGTGTGTGTGCAGATAGCAACCCGCACGTGGATGTCCCAGGGAAGCGCGGTGAAGAGGAAGAGATGGCACATGGAAACTGGGGATACCAAGCATTCTACCAATGGGACGCGTCCCTCTTTTCATTACCCAGACACGCGCATCCTCTCTCTGACTCTCTTCTGTGAGCCCAGGGCTTCTGTAGTCCTGCTAACATTGTAGGAGCAGATGACCCTCCCATCTCTCCTCCCCTGCCCGGCCCCTCACACACTCGCCTTTGCCTGGAGACCGTGGAAGGGATGCCCTTTTCCATCAACTGCCTCTTTGTTGTCTGTCTGTCTGTCTCTATCTGGCCAGGCTGCTGTTGCTGTCCCCTGAGCCCTCCAGAGTAAGGACCCCAGAGGCTGGGCCTTTTAGAGGTTGGGAGGGGATGCCCTCTGGTTCCAAGATCTGATGCCTTAAGGGGGAAAAACGTTTTAAAACCTGGTTGAGCATCTGTGAACATTCTCACAGGGTGTAGGAGGGAGGAATGTTTCTTATCAAAGCACCTACATTTAGGTCCTCTGTCTGAGGGCTGCTGTGGGGTCCGCAGTACATCTCCCTGCCCTGCACCCTCTCTCTGGGATCCATGACTCCAGGTAGGGTCACAGCTTCAGAGGGAGGATTGCAAGTGGCCTGATGGCTGGGATTAGGAGCTCTGATTCCATCTCTAAGGAGGATTTGCCTCTGATTCCCTCCCCCACCCCTTTTCTTCTCTTCCGTCCCTCCCTCCACCTGCCAAGCCCTCCCCTCCTGCTCCTCTCCTCCACCTACCTTCTCATTACCACAATGGAAGTCTGAAAGTGTGATCCATCCCCCAGGGATATTCGGATTTTACTATGGGAACTTTGAAAAGGGTTCTAGGGAGAAAGAAGAAAAGGGAGGGAGGGAGGGAGGAAGGAATCTGAGGACAGTCTTTCTGTTGCTCCATCTTCCCAAGGAGGGAGTAAATGATGATTCTTTGCGTTGGTAGATTGCTTTTCCGTATGTGATCTCATTTGATCCCTAAAGAGGGTCTGGATTACACTGCAGTGAAAAGCCTGCGGTTCAGAGAGGCTCCGTGACTGGATCAAGGTCCCACAGCCGGTCAGCGGCAGAGACAGGACCAGAACCCAGGTCCCGGGCCTCCCCGCCCAGTGCTCTGTCCCGGCCCACATCACCTGTCAGGAGATGCAGGGGGAGGGCCGCCCCTCGGGCTGATGGGATTCCAGGCTGGGGCGTGGCTTCCGGACTTGGACATGATGCTCGGCTCCCCCCGCAGGCATCGATTACCGCGTGAAGACCGTGCGCGTGGACGACTCGCGAGTGGCCCTGCAGCTGTGGGACACGGCGGGGCAGGAGAGGTGAGGACCCCCCTCCTCCCCGGTAACCCCGCCTCTCCTCTCCCCGCGGGGGCGGGCTGTGGCGGCAGAGGAGGCCGCGCACGTGACCCGGCCCTTCGCGCAGGTATCGCTGCATCACCCGGCAGTTCTTCCGCAAGGCCGACGGCGTCGTCGTCATGTACGATCTCACAGCCAGACAGTCCTTCGTGGCCGTGCGGCCGTGGCTGAGCAGCGTGGAGGTGAGCTGGGGGCCTCCGGGCGGCCCCTCTTCCTGGGCCCGCTGCCCTCTCTGGACACCTGACTCACACCCCACCTTCTCCGGGAAGAAACCGGTTCAGGCGTCCATGCGTCAGTCCACCCAAGTGCCCGGCACCAGGCTGGTTACTGGGGACCCAAAGGTGAACACGAGAGGTGCGGTCCCTGCCCTCATGGGGGGAGGGCAGATAGGGAGGGACGACTGTATACTAGAGCTGGGAAGAGGCAATGCAAATAGTCTGGGATTAGTAGGGATGGATGGAGAGAAACTTACAGAACTACGCTTTCTGCCATTAGTAGGGAGCTGTAGTTTCTAAGGCCCCTGTTTTGCAGAGAGCCTGGGATCTAGCCAGGAAGTGAAACGTCTGGTTGAATTTGAAGGTGGTGGTGGAGGTGAAGAAATGTCAGGGGGTCATCATTGCAGCTTGAAGCATGAGTTTGGCCATTCTGCAGAAAGCTGGGTCGAGCACTGCGTGACTGGCCTGTTCCTGCCCGGGGTAGGGCCGAGAAGCATCGCCTGAGCCACTCCCCAGTGGAAGCTGAGATGGCAGATCCGTCTGTGGTTAACTCAGATTATCCATATGCGGATGGGGCTTCTCTGTATAATTTGTAGTTTGCGTTTTCCTGCTTTAAAATTTTTGCAGAAGGTACAGGTAAATTTTAAATGATGATTCCAAACTTAGATGAACATCAGGATCACTTGTGAAGCTTTCAAACAAAACAGACACCAGGGCCCAAAGAGAATGATTCAGGTCCTGGAAATCCAAAAAACCAAAAAACCAAAAAAAGCAAAAGTCCCCCAGGTGGTTTTGTTTCTCAGCCACCATGGTTTCCAGCCTAAACAAGTGCTTCTCAAACTCTAATATGCATGAAGCATCTCCTGGAGACCTGGTTAAAATACAGATCCTGGGTCAGCAGGTGTGGGCTGGGGCCTGAGATTCTGCATTTCTAACAAGTTCTAACAAGCCAATGCTGCTGGTCCAGGGACCACACTTTGAGAAGCAAGATTCTAAATCCTTTTCAAAGATGTTTGTGTTCCTTCACCAAGAATTTGCGGGGCACGACCCACGTGCCCAGCCCGCGCCACGCGCTCTGGAGGACTCAGTGTGATGCACCGATGCAGCGGCCTCAGGGTTCTGCGAGCAGGTGTGTCACGTGGGGTTGTGTGTTGAGGATACAGAGCCGTGGCATCCTAAATGCAGTTGTTCTCAAGATTCTTGAAAAGCGAAGTCGTTATGCCTTGGCAACCAGCCATCAGAGACGTCAGGTGATAGATTAAAACTTGACACCTTATTGGATCGGAGGGGAAACTGAAAATAATCAGCACTTGATGTTTGTGGCGCACCTTGAATTTCCATAGCGCTCCCAGTGTTTCGCCTTGCCGGGAGAAGGGAGGGTGGAGGGGGAGCTTTAATAACAGGCTTTGGGTTCGGAAGCCTTATTATTAAGTGAATGGTGGCCAGCTGTTCCCAGCGCCCCTTCCCCCATCAACCTGAAAAGCTGTACCCAAGGAGAGGGCTGAAATTGCCACGGATTATACACGGCAAAGACTGACTCCTAGGTTGTGTCGGGCAGGAACAGCTGCTGGGGGGGCGTGGAGCTCCCTGCAAAGGACATTTTCATCGTCCCAGCCCAGCCACCGCCTGGCCGTGAAGCGTGGGCCAGTCACTCCATGAAGGGGTGGACCAAAGGGTCTGGAAGGTTCCTCCTGGCCCCCGCATTCTATAGGGGCTGGCACTTGACCCTCTGGGGGGCCGGGATGGAGCAAGTGTGTGTGGATGAGAGAACCCTGCCAGCCCAGAGGGAACCAAATGCCTTGGGCACAAGAGAAGGGGCGACTGCTCTGCTTTATGAGGTGTCCTGCCCCACACCCCCTCCTCTCCCACCTCGGCACCTTTACCTGGCCCGCAGGCCTCCTGCAGAAAAGACCCAAGCGGGGCCCAGACACACTCTGTGCTGATTCTCCCGCCATTTAGCTTTCCTGTGCACTTCCAGGAAATCAAAGCAGTTAGACCTTCCTACCAACTCAGCATCCCCCACCCTCCTGACCACCAAATCTCTGCTGCGTGGTACTGGTTTAACCAGTCCCATCTAGAGGAGAAACTGGTCAGGCTCTAAGGGCCCCCTGTTTAGACCGTGAGGCACCCTGGACATCTGAAGACGTTGGGGCCTGTATCAGGTAGAGAAGATAGGATGTGGTACAAGCCCAATGGGCTGGTATTTCTCCCGAATCCAGATGTTTGGTCCACAATGTCTGCAGTCCTGGCGTGTTAACATCTCGTTTGGCTCTTTCTGTCATGCCAAGAGCACTGTCCTGTTAGGCCTATGCATCAAGGAAGTGGCATCGGACCCAAGTCATCAACCAGCAAGGCCAGTGCCTCTGAGCCAGAAAAAAGCCAGGGAGATTAATCTCACATAGCCTCTTGTTTTATAGTTCTGCAGCTTTCCTCTCCCTTCCTGGATGGCTGACTGGCTCTCACTCTGTGATCTTTGTCACCGGTGACAATGTACAGCACACGGCAAAAAATAGCAGTTTGATTTTTTTTTTTTCCCCACGTTCCAAGTTGAGCTCAAAGTGCTGGCAGTTGAGAACGAACTACGCAAATAAATCTTGTTTTGACTCATCGTCCAGGGGGGCGGATAAATATGGAAACCCCCAAGATATAATTTTGCAGTCATTTTCTTCTGAGCATAAATGCATGCTTTAATGTGCTGAGAAATTTTTTTGTTCTGCCTCTGGAGAAATAGCAGCACTCGCCTGGCTAAGTGCTTTTTCTTGCCTCCCAGCAAATAGGTATTCACACACACACACACACACACGCACACATGCACACACATACACATGCACATATACACGCACACACATACGCACACACATACGCACACATATACACACACATACACACACACACACACACACACAAACACACACACGCTACAACCAACCAAATGCAACAGCTGCACGTCCTGAGCTGAAAGCCAACCCTTGCTCTGAGTTGACAGCTCCTGTAAGTGAAAATCAGAGACGGGGAATCTTTTGAATTTCAACAAGTGTGTCTTCCAAGAAGTTCAAGTTCAGAGAAAGGTAACTGAAGTGGTGGAAGGCGGAGAGGCTAGAGGGAGGACAGAAGCCAGCTCTGGAGCCCACCTCACAGCTCAGGGAAGAGAGGAGGGATCCAGGTGGGTCCCACAGAGAGACGTGGCAGAGCCGGACAGAGCCTGGGCCTCCTGCACAGAGACTGTGGCCAGCCCGGGAGCTGCCCTCCGACCGGTCCCTCTGACCTGGTGTGCCCATGGGACTTTAGCAACACCTATAAAAATGTCTGCAGACATTGGGTGGCCTTAGACTTAGTCACCAAAGGAGGTGCCCTTTGGACTTTTAAAAGTAAGTGTGGCTTCATCTGGTGGATAATTATGAGCCTCTTTGTCCAAGCAGTGGGCAGGCCAACACCCTCGTTAAGTAGGTGAATGGTGCAAAGTGTAGGCAAAAAGCTCAAGTCTCGAGGTTCAAGTCAGAGAGGACCGTGAAACCCCCAGCCCAGCCCCAGTGCCTCCCGTGTCGAAGGGTGACCTGGGGCCGGGGTGAGGGTGCCTGGCTGTCTGCAATGGGTGGCACACGCCCTGGCCTTATGTGTGTTCTCACTTATTTTTGCCACGTCTTTGGAGATAGGCCTAATTCTCCTACATCAGCACAGGCCAGGGCCCTGGGAGGGGACACGAGGGGTCCAGAGAGTTTGTATAAGAGGGGAACGCTGCAAAGAACAGAAAACCACCGCTCCAGCTGGGGCCTGGGCTTTTTTTTTCCTGCTCCTTCTAAGCTCTTTTATTTTTATTTTTTTAGCCAGGAATCACTTTAGGAAGGAAGGCGGCCTCTCCTTTTCCAAGAGGCAGCCCTGCTGCTCATGGTGCAGGGCCCAGATGCTGGGCTGACTGTTCCTACCTCATCCTATCGGGTCATTCAGGACCCGGCATCCCCTTTGCAAGGGAGGAACAAGCCATTGCCCGTAACAACTAATACCAGATTCCAGGCTAGAATCCCACCCTGGGATTTCAAGCCCGATGCTCTTATTTTCAGAGCATTTCCATGTCAAGAAACCCCACCAGCCTTAGTCATTCCTCACACATCCATCTACAAATATCTCTCGCGCGCGTGTGCTCCAAATAGCAAGTCTTTTGGCCCATATTCCTGCTTCTTCCTCTTTTCTTCCTTTTCTGTGAAAAGCTCTTCGCACAAGTTTCTGCGGCACAGCACAGGTGGGGGACGGGGTATTCCCGGTACCCGCAGTCTGGTCAAGAGGAAGCCTCAGGGTCCACGCACGTAGCCGTCAGTGGGTTTCTCACTCGCAGATAACTGGAATATGGCGAAGTCTACCCAGCACATCCACCACCATGTGCATAAGTCAGTCTACTTCTGAAGGGTCAGAAGGCACTGTGAGATCTTGGGCCTCTGAGTCATCGTTACGAACGTTCATTACCATCTCACCACGAATATGTGGAAATACTGCCTTTAGAGCGTTCTGGTTAATGAGACACTAAATAGCAGAGAGGTCATTGGAAATAAGAATTCAGAGCCAAGGATTAGAGAAAGGTGGCCCCGTATACTAAAGGGTGGGTCCTCATAATGCTTTGTTGGATGTTCTTTTGGATTCTCTGAGCTTTAACATTCTCATTTAATACATGAGAGGTTTTTTCACTGCTGAACTGCAATAAAAATGAATGTGTAGATTGAGGAACCACGGAGGCTTCATTTCGAATGTGATGCTATTTAAACCCGAAACAGGTGACCTGTCAGATGGACCATGGACATTTATTTGACGGGGTCTAGGGTAAAGCAGCCGAACTGTTGGCGAAACTAGCCGCCGGCAGGCTTCTGGTGTCCCACGGCCTTCTCTACTTAGTGAAACAGAGCTGCAGTGAATACCTATTTATTACCAAATTATGATTAAAAGCCCCTAATTAAATATCTCACAAAGCAAAAATAACAACCTGCGTAAATGTGAACATTACCATATTGACTCACTCAGTAGCTATGCGTCCTGGGCCCTTGGGGTGCAAAGACCCTGGGGTGCAGGGACCCTGGGATGTAGGGTGCAGGGACTCTGGGGTGTAGGGACCCTGGGATGCAGGGGCCCTGGGGTGCAGGGACCCTGGGATGCAGGGACCCTGGGGTGCAAAGACCCTAGGGTTCAGGGACCCTGGGTGCAGGGACCCTGGGGTGCAGGCCCCTGGCTGATATGACACAGGACACAGCCCCTGGAGGAGTAAGTAGTGTTGAGCCCTGGAATAAACCTGTTCTTCTGGCCCATGAAATACGACTGCTGTGGCCCCCGTTCTTCCGGATCAGGGCTCCTTCAGAGCCAGGACACACAGGACAGGGGTCGTCCCCATGGGGTGACCTCCAGGGAGGCACATGACAGTCATGTATCACGCGCTGTGGACCCAAGACCGTGAATCGGATCTGGACCCAGCCCTCGGGGAGCTACGTGCCCAGGTCAAGGCCGCCGGAGGTACACTTCTGACCGTGCAGCCCCTGGACCACCTCAAAAACCCATTGAGCAGCTCCTTGTTCATTCTGGTCACATCGATCGAGTCTGGTCACTTGGGAACGCCCTCGGGGGCTCCGTACGGACACCTGTGGTATCAGCGTCAGCTGTGCCCTCATCCTGCTCCCAGTGCCAGCTCACGGGGAGGCTGCATGTTCCAGCCAGGACCCGAGGAGCGGGGTAAAGGGGGGGGTCCCTGCGCTGAGAGGGCTGGGAGGCACCCAGAGGCAGCCTTGAGCACCTTGCAGAAGCCCGGCAAACGGGGGCTCTGGGAGATGGTGGTCCCCTCTGTGCTTTGGGGTGACTCTGTCATCGCCAGCCTTTGTGGCAGCAGGGGGTTCGCAAGCTAGTTTGTGTCTTTGCAACCAGTGTTTCCACCTGCCCTTCCCGGTTCTCCTGAAGGATGCTTCTCTCAGTTGGGGGGTTATCTGTTCCGCAGGAAGCTGTGGGAGACCGCATTCCCGTTCTTCTGCTGGGCAACAAAGTTGACAACGAGAAAGAGCGGGAAGTGCCGCGGGGCCTGGGAGAGCAGCTGGCCAAGGTGAGGGGCGAGCATCCCCCTGGGACAGGGAGGGACCCCGAGGGGAGTCGGGCATGTGCCCAAGAGCCGGTGTGGGAACCTTCTCTGAGAGCCCCCTGTGAAGGCAGCAAGCGGGCTGGATGGTGTCCTGGCATCGTGGGGCTGGTCCAGCTGCTGCATGTGGAACTTTCCGCAGAGAACTTGACTCAGGTGTGGGGAATTTCCCAGCTTCTCTTCCTTGGAACTCAGAATTATGAATCCTCAGATAGTAGGAAGTTACTTATTTCAGTCCCCTAGCTGATCCTTGAATCCCATCATCTGTGTTTCCCTACTTGGTTGCCTTCAGGGATGAAACACTCACTACCTGTCGGGCAGCGTGCTCTTCCTTGGGCAGCTCTGTTAGAGCATCCATCCTTCCTACCAAGACTGAGCGTCCAAGCTGCAAACTCCAGATAAATTCAGGGCAGGCGCTGCAAAGCTGACCATTAAAATAAGCATCAGCCCTCTTGCCCAAGCAGGGAACCGTTGCGGCGTGATGGAAGTCAGGCAGCAACACAAGCCATGCTCGCTCCTTGGCTTCCTCTACTGCCTCAGAGTGGTTTTCGGGGAACTGTGTGTCTGGGGAGACAGGGCTTCCCAGCCCCAGGATTCCATAATTCTCAGTGTGCTTGCTCCAGACAGGGACTCAGGACCTCAGAGGCTAGGAAGGCAGGCACAGGTGGTGAAACTCAAGGGGAAAAGGAGGAAGAAAGGCCCGCAGCTGCATGTCCATGGGCTGCATCCACATTTCCCAGCCCAAGGAGCTCTGAGCACAAAGGCTTTTGCATTGCGTTTGGCAGAAAAAACCTGACCGGAACCGATGTGAGGCTATTTATGGGTTTTGTTTACCTCACTTTGAACAAATATTCAAATATTTCACTGAAGAATTATTAATATATTTGATTATAGCGTGCTATCCCAGATCCACAGAGGCTATTATATAATACACATTATAGACAAGTATTCGCTTTATAAAACTCAAAAATTCTGGATTCCAAAATACATCTGGATCCAAGGTTTTTGATTAAGGAACTGCAGACCTGTGTTTTTAGTTTATCATCCCATTTTCTTTTCTTTTCTTTCTTTCTTTTTCTTTCTTTCTTTCTTTCTTTCTTTCTTTCTTTCTCACTTTCTCTCTTTCTCTCTTCCTTTCTAGTGAAAAAAAAACCTGTGGCTCCGAGAAGTTAAGTGATTTATTCAAATTATCACCTGGCCCCAGGGGTGGGGTCGGGACTCAAAGCTGGAAGGCAAATCACGTCTCCCAGTTCTAGGTCCTGTGTGCTGCCCGCACCCACACAGAGCCTTCATCCTTCCACAGATGGAAGGGGAGTCAGGGCCCAACCGAGGTGTGCAGGGACCAGACTGGGTGAAGGCAGAGGATGGAGCTGGGCCAGCGTTCGCGGGGCCTCCTGACCTGCAACCACAGAAGTGTCTGCACTCAGCTACCCGACCCCCCAGGGCTCATGCCAGATGCCATTATCATTGTCATTAAGGAAGCAGGAAACCTGTTAATGGGAGTGATAAGTGGAATAAGATGGGCCTTGGCCAGGACACCCATACCTGCACTCTCACCGTCCAGCTTCGGCCTAGCAAAGTGATGGACAATTGTCCTGTGGCGCCAGTGCGGACGGCATGGGCAGCCGGAGTATTAATTAACTGGTGTATGAATTAACTGTGCCCGTGTCCTGGGGAAAGCAGGCTGCTGGGAGCCCCGCTGTGACCTGAACAGGCCAACCCGCCGTTTGTACCTTCCTGAGCCTCAGTTTCCCTGCCTGTAAAGTGGGACGGATGTTGCCCACCCTGGCCTCTGTGTCTCAGCCTGCATCACAGGCTGGTGTGAAAAGAAAGGAGCCCATACATCCCGGACAGCAATTCCAGAAAGTGTAAAACATGAAGGCAGCAGTGTAGGTCCTGTTGTTTTATAGTTGTTACGGCTCCCCTGAGAGATAGTTCCAGAACCTGCATCAGTCAGGGAGCACGAGGGACAGAAATCAACCTGGTACAGAGTGGGGAGGGGACGACACAAGGAAGTGAGGGTGTGGTAAGTGCAGAGGGGCATTCTCCCATGCCCCCCATGGCTCCCTCCAGCCCCCCCCCCCCATATTCTCCTTCATGCCCTCTGTTCTCTGATTCCAGAAGCACAACCTGATCTTCTACGAATGCAGTGCCTATTCCGGTCACAACACCCAAGAGTCCGTGCTCCATCTGGCCAGGTAAAGAGACACCACTGAGCCTGTCCCTCTGTCCATCTGAGCCGTCTGGATAGAGCGGCTGGAGGCCTAGGCCTTTGTGTGGGACCCCAGGGGTGAGGGACAGCCCTCCGAAACACAGTGACAAAAAGAAAGCCTCCTTGCCTGTCACCCCGACCGCCCCCCAACTGCAGTCTTCTTTTTTTTTGTCAAAATCCATTACCTTTTTTTTTTTTTTTAACATCTTTATTGGAGTATAATTGCTTTACAATGGTGCAGTCTTCTTCTGAGCCTTAAAGGCTGCCTTTTTCCCAGGGATCCTCTTTTTAAATGCAAATGCTCCTGGGAAAGGTCAGATCAGAGGCCCCTCAATGCTGGCTAATATTTTAGCAGGGATTAGTTGGCAGCCAGCTGGGTTATACTGTGGGCTCCTGGGGGAGGGGGAGGGGGACCCAAGGAGAGGGGCTGCGATGGGGGACGCAGAGGCACCCAAGAGGACAGCACTCAAGAGACCGGTCACGTAAGCCTCTGCCTACACTGAGAGTAAGGAAACAGAACCACACAAGCCCCATTTCATTCCTTGGGCAATTCACTCATTCATCCATCTAGGCATCAGTCCACCCCTCCTTCCGTCTGTCCATTCATCCCTCCCTCCATCCATCCCTCCATCCATCTATCCATCCAGCCGGCAAATACTGACTAGTGCTCATTTTGCGCTCAGCCTTCATCTTGGGGCATCTAAAAAATATTTTTATTTGAGTAACTAAGAGCCCAGGACAACTTCTTCAATGCACTGGAGAGGTGGTGGAGTTATGGAAGACCTACGGAGTTATGGGGAAAATTCTAGGGTTTTCTCTGCCATTGATTCCCGGGGCAAGTCACCCTGCCTTTCTGAGCTTTGCCCCCAGCAAAGGAACATCCATCGTACTTTCCCTGCCCACTCGAGGGTTGTTGTGAAAATCAGAAGACATGCTTCAGGTGAAAGCTCTTGGAAAGTATAAAGCAGGGATAAGATACTTAATGCTATTTTTAATCCTTCACCTCTTATAGTTAATCTGGAGCTGTGCTCATGCGGGAAGCCCCACCATAAAGTTAATAACCAATAAATATAATTTTTGAGCCTCTGCTGTGTGCTGGGTACTGTGATAGGCTGCAGAGACAAAAGATACAGTCTCTGCCGTCAGCCCCTCACCCTCTGCTGAGGGAGCCAGCACAGAAGCAGTGCATTACACCCAGTGATGGGGCTAGAACGGAGAAAGGATCCAAGTGCTATCAGAGCATCAGGAGAGACTTCCTGGAGGAGGTGTTATGAAGGACCCATATTGACTACACTCTGGCTTTACAAATTATAGTCGTGCACCTGTGCTCGCCGGGGGAGACTTGGAGGACTCTCTCTGATGCTCTGGGGAGGCTGGGTCCCTCCTCGTGACCCAGATGGCCTGTAACCTGAGGTGCCTAGCAGCTCCTCTGCTGCTGACACTCTACCTTCCCCTCTCCCAGGATCCTCAAGGAACAAGAAGACACAGTGAGGGACGACACCATTCAGATTGACCGCCCCGCCAAGAAGAAAGCCTGCTGCGGCTGATACAGGCCCCCTAGGACTCCCACCCAGGCCTGAGGCCACGGGGCCTACCCTGCCTCCTGCACAGATGCCCTCACCAAGGCCCACCCAGACCTTTATCCTTGTCAGCGATGTCCCCCACCCCAAAGGAAGGAAAACACAGCCCGTCAGGAAAGCTGCTCTTGGAGCATCTTGGGGTCTTTCTCCCCCTTCTCTGTCTAGACCCAGTTGCCCATTCCTTTCTTTTTTCTCCCCCCAGCTTGGTTTCCTGGGGAAACAACAGATGAGCTTTTCCAGAAAGGCCACCACGTGCCTTTCCCACCTCCCTTCTCGCCCCCTGCCCTTAGGAGCCTCGGCACTGAGGTTGCCATGGCAACTGAGCAAGGCAGACTTGCTGCTTCCTGTAGGCCGAAGACACAGCACTGGGGCAGCTGGTCTGGCCTTGGAGCCTGTTCTCCGGATGGCAGTGGGATACCCTTGGCACATGCTTCGTGGACGTTGAGACGCCCGCGGGTGTTGAGAAAACACACTGGGGCACCTGCATCGTGTCCCAGCCTCTCCCCCCAGTGGCCCTGCTCCTTCCCAAGCTTCTGGGCCCCTCCCCTCTCAGCAGCCACCGTGCCTCCAGTATTTGTCCCCCTGGGGTCTCTGGGGCCATGCCTTGCAAAAACCACAGCCTTTGCTCCCCGCCGGCCACCCAGACCCCTGACGCCAAGGTGGAGTGTGGGCGATAAATGTACGCCTGGGGTCAGGGAGTGGGCTTACTAACTGCTTAACTTTGACTAGGAGATGAAAACCAGGGCAACAAAACCATCTGTTGCTAAACAGAGAGGCCATGTCTGAGGGTATAAATAAGTATACATAGCTATGTAAAAGCCATTTTCTAAATGTTTCTCAAAATAGCTCTTCAAAATTTGTACATGATGATTAACAGGGTAGATTGACAGACAGGCAGGGAGGCCCAACACCAGGTCCACAGTTACTGATTTCACTTTATGTTACTTTTTTCTAGAAGGCTCTATTTTTTTTTTTTTAAAAGTGTGGCTGTGATGTTGACATTTTGCTGGGGTTTGAGCGTGAACAGAGGGTAGCTGTCGGCCTTGGCACCCCTGTGAGGGCCCCGGCACAGGGCACTTGGATGGAGGGGACTGATCTGGGCCCGTGTGTGGGCCCGTCCACTAGGTGGTGAGGTCCCAACCCCTGGCAGCGCTCCAGCGTCACTGGCTGGTGTCCAGGGGGTTGGCGAGGGCACTCTTGCCCTGGCTGGGAGTTTGGATGCAATGATCATAAATATCACTGCCGATGACCATTCTAGGGCTAGACCCAGACCCCCTGTAGGAAATTGGGTGGTGTCCATGTGCGGTGGGGCATGCAGGAAGGAAGGGAGCAGGAAGTATCCACAGGCCTCCAAGAAGATGATTCAAGATACCTGCACACAGCCAGCCCGACCGTGGGGCGGGAGGGAAAGCCACCGGCCAGAGCTCCCAAGGGTATTCCTGTGGCCTCTTTGCCAAACCAGCCTCAGGGTCAGAGCCCATGGGCCACAAGCCAGCGCCAGCCGCCGTGTGCAGACTTTCTCTCTCGTCCAGCCTTTGTAGGCCCCTGGGAGCCCACACAGGTGGGGGACAAAAGCCAGCACTGAGCACCAGGAGGGGCCCAGGATCTTGGGCACGCCTGCTCCCTCCCGGGCCCCCGTCACATCCGTAAAATAAGGGGTGGGCTGTTTGATGCTTCAGGTTCTTCCTGCTAAGAGGGCTTGTGTTCACTGTCTAACTTTTGCTGGCCCCCAGTCCAGGTGTGAAGGGACCCACAGGAAGCTCCTTTCCCTAAGAGGGGGCACTGCTGATGGTCTCACTAGTGGGATGGGTCACCCAGAAGTGGCCCTCCAATGTTTGTGTGTGTGCATGTGGAGGGCAGTAGAAGAGAGGGGACAGCATGGAGAAAATGAACAAGCTCTCCCGCTTCTGACAAAAAACAGAGATGTCAACGGGACTCATGGGGCCAGCAGGCTGTACCTGGGGCTTCCCAAGCCCACAGGTGCCCTTATCCCCAGACACTAGTCCCTGGCTTGGGTTTCGAGCAGGGTGAGCTGACCCTAGTGCCTGGCCTTGCAGCATGTTGGGTAAATCCCCACGAACCCTCAAAGATCCAGGCAGAAAGAGGGGCAGGAAGGGTCGTTAGGCCTCTGCTGCTTCCTTCTCCAACCCCACCTGAAAAAAAAATGGCAGAGGGGGCCCTCAGAGAGACTCTCAGAAGTTCTGTGTCCCTGGGTCTCAGCTGCCCCTTCCCTCCCTATTCCTTTGAAGCAACCCCAGTGGCCGCCAGCCCGGCCCAGAGCCTAGCACAGTGTGTCAGAAAAGCCTCCTAGCTCCACCCCCTTGCTGCGGGAATGACCCTGAGCAAGTCACTTAAGCAGGTTTCCTTTCTGTCTGTAGACGGGAGGTTCCCATGTCTACCTCACAGGGACGTTTAGGTATCACGGGAGGCAGTGCATGTGAAGTGCCCAGAACACACAGGTGCTGACAAGTAGGGGCTGTGGTCATTGTCAAGGTCGAGTTTCTGCCCAGACCCCTTGCCTTGCCTCAGTTTCAGATTTAGCAGCAGCTAACACTAAGCGTCCTCCCGTAACTGGGAACCGCACGGACACCACCTCGTTTGTGTGCCTGCTTGTCCAGCCCGTTCCCCCGGCTTCTGAGCTTGTGTCCGGCTTTGCCTCTTGGCCCTGCCCGTCTTTGTCCTGCGGGTTTCCTGGTTTTCCAGTCGGGCCCACGCCCCACCACTCTCCCTCCCCGCCGTGGTTCTCCCGGCCTCAGCCCGTTCCCGGTGCTTACCCAGGGATGCCCTGTGCTCGTCGGGCATGCCCGCTCCCCAATTCCGATTCCTTGGGCTCCTCTTGGGTCTGCTGCTGCCTTCACCCTGAGTGGCCACCACGAGCTCCATCACCAAACCAACAGCCCTGTCGCTTTGCTCCTTGTCCCACACTTATTTCCCCTCACAGCCCCTCTGGGGTCTTTTCTGTTCCTCTGTGATACCCTGACTTTCTCCCACCTCTCCCCGCCCTGTACTCTTTCCCCAGTGTTCATACCTCCGCCCAATCTTGGACTCCTCTCCCCCCTTCTCTCCCCCCGGGCCACAGGCGGCACCTGCATCCTCCATCATAAATGGCTCAACCCTTTGACTCTGTCATGAGTGGTCACTGCTCCAAAGGGTCTTAAGCCAATTTCAGCTAAGGTGTTAATGCCAGTGGTGTTCAGGGCCATATTTATACTTTAACAAAGAACTCTAAAGGAGACAAAACTTTAACTCAAAGGAATAAATCCTTAGTGCTAGACTATTAAGCACCATAATGAGTCATGGGGGTCAAATATTTAGGACAGAGCTGCTTCTCCTGTACTCCTCTTAAAGATCTCAGTTTGCTTCATGTACTTTGGGGCTCTATTTCTAAGTTACTATATATTTTTTAAAAATTTTTATTGGAGTATAGTTGATTTAAAATGTTGTGTTAGTTTCTGTTATACAGCAAAGTGAATCAGTTATACATATACATATATCCACTCTTTTTTAGGTTATTTTCCCATATAGGTCTTTACAGAGTATTGGGTGAGTTCCCTGTGCTATACAATAAGGTCCTTAATAGTTATCTATTTTATATATAGTAGTGTGTATATGTCAATCCCAGTCTCCTGATTTATCCCTCCCTTGGTAACCATAAGTTTGTGTTCTACATCTGTGACCTCTATTTCTGTTTTGTAAGTAAGTTCATTTGTACTCTTTTTTTCAGATTCCACATATAAGCAATATTATATGATATTTCTCTTTCTCTGTCTGACTTACTTCACTCACTTGTATGTTTATAATTGTTATCTCTTCTTGATGAATTGACCCTTTATCATCATAAAGTGTGCTTCTTTGTCTTTAGTCACAATTTTTGTCTTAAAATCTATTTTGTCTGATGTTAGTACAGCCACTCCAGCTCTTTTGGTTGATACATCTTCCACCTGATGTATCTTCTCTATCCTTTTACCTTCAACCTATTTGTGCCTTTGAATCTAAAGTGGTTCTCTTGTAGACAGCATGTAGTTGGATCATGTTTTTAAATCTTTTCTTCCAGTCTCTGCTTTTTAATTGGAAAGTTTAATCTGTTTATATTTAATGTGATAGGTAAAGTATGATTTGTGTCAGCCATTTTGCTATTTCTGTTCTATATTTCAGATGTCCTTTTTGTTCCTCTATTCCTCCACTACTGCCTTTTGTTGTTTGTCTTAGTAATTTTCTATTGTAGAACTGTAATTCTCTTGTAATTTTATTTACTATGTATAATTTATTTGTTTTCTTGGTGCTTGCCCTGGGGGTCACCATTAATATCTCAATTTACAAAAGTTTGGATTAATAATGACTTAATTCCAATAGTATAAAAAATTTGTTCCTGTATAGTTTCCATTCCCCCCCCGTTATTATTATAAATTACATCTTTATACATTTTATGCCCATCAACATAGATTTGTATTTATTGCTTTATGCAGTTGTCTTTTAAGTCAGTAGAAAGGAGTTACAAACAAAAAATACATTTATATCATCTTAATTTATTTATGTAATTACTTTTACCAGTGCTCTTTATTTTTTTCATGTTGATTGAAGTTGCTATTTAGTGTCCTTTTATTTCAGTAGTATTTCTTGTAGGGCAGGTCTGCTAGAGACAAACTGTCTCAATTTTGTTTATCTGGAAATGTCTTAATTTATCCTTTAGTTTTGAAAGATAGTTTTGCCAGATATGGAACTTTTGATTGACAGGGTTTCTTCCCTTGGTCAGTACTTTGACTTTACCATCCCACTGTTTCTGGCCTCCATGGTTTCTAATGAGAAATCAGCTGTTCATCTTATTGAGGATCCTTTGTATGTGATGAGTTGCTTCTTTCTTGCTGCTTTCAAAGTTCTTTGTCTTGGTCTTTCAGTGGTTTGATTTTGATGTGTTTAACAATAGATCCCTTTGAGTTTATCCTACTTGCAGTTCACTGAGCTTCTTGGGTGTATAAATTAATGGCTTTCATCAAATTTGGGGGGTTTTTGGTTATTATTTCTTTAAATATTATTTTTGTTCCTCTCTCCCTTTCCCTTCCTTATAGAACCTGCTTGTGCATATGTTGGCATCCTTGATGGTGTCCCACAGGTTTCTGAGGCTCTGTTCATTTTTCTTTCTTTCTTCATTTTTTATTTGTGTTCCTCAGACTGGATAATCTCAATTGCCTTATCTTCAAGCTCACTAATTCTTTCTTCTGCCTGCTCAGATATGCTGTTGGGATCCTCTAGTGAATTTTTCATTGTACTTCTAGTGAATTTTATTATTGTACTTATCAACTCCACAATTTCTGTTTGATTCTTTTTGATAATTTCTGTCTCTTTATTGACATTCTCTACGGTGAGACATTGCTCTCACACTTTCCTTTAGTTATTTAGACATGGTTTCCTTTAGGTCTTTGAACATATTTTAAATAGCTGGATTTAAAGTTTCAAAGACCTCACACTGGCAGCCATCTGCCCTGTGCACAAATCAAGCTCTGTTTGCCATCCTGCTTTCCTTCTCCCACTTCACACAATGTAGCCAGGACTCCGGTCTCATTCCTTAGCCCCATCCCAAACCTCCTCCCCAAAGTCTTTCTTCTCTTCTAGATTGGAGGAGGCACCTTAAAATCAGAAGTTGTTTAGGTCTGAGAAACCCTCCCCTCCACCTTGAGCTTTTGGCTGCCCTGCTGGAGATGAGCTTCTCAAGGAGGTGTCCAGTTCCCTGGGGAAGTGAAGGGAGGCCAGCAATCCTCAGGCAGTGTTCTCCTTCCTGCCAGGAATCCAGACATTCCACAAAGCTTCACTCACAAGGGATAGGTGTGGGAAGACTGCAAATCAGAAGCTTATTTAAAAAGCAGTTTAATTACTTCAAAATAATGAAATCACAGCATATAAGCATACAAAAACCAAGACTTAGCTGTCCTGTGGCTGACTGGCCCTAGGTTTCCTGCTATTTCTCTTCCTATCATTCTGGGGAACAGAAAGTGGTTCTACAATTTCCAACCAATTCAGTCAAAATCCATAGTCATTAGTTATTCCCTCCCTCCTTATCCTGGGGTGTGTGTTGGTGGGGTGAGGATGGAGATGGTTGGCAGGATACAGGAGCTTTCTAAACCTCCCCACTTCCTAACTATTAACGTTTCTATTAATAGACACGCTAATTAGCAGCAGCAGCAGTAACAAAGAACATCATAACTCTACCCTTCACACAAATAGGGCACATAATCGAAGTGCCCTGTTTAGGAAGGACCCTGCTAGAAGTGATGGGGGTTGGGAAGCCGAATGGTGCTTGGCAGAGGACCTGAGATCAATGTGGAAACTGAGGAGCGCTCGTGAGGCTGGGCCATTTATCATCCTTGGGCAGGACTGGGTCAGGTCCAGGGACTGATCCCCTCCAAGGGCTAGGGCTTTATCAGGGCTTGGGCTCTGATCCAGAAGTGGTAATTGCAGGCCCTTGTCACAGCACCGGGAGATTCCACTCCCCAAAAATAAGGACTCCTAGGTCCAAGGAGGCCTGTGCTATCATAATGATTATGACTGCACCCATCTGACCTATAAAAATAAATACTACACATAAAAACACTGCACTCCTAAGCAAAAATGCCCAAAGAACATGGAGAGAGAGGATGGAATCTTTTTTGACTCAAAAAGAAGAATTAAAACATGTGGTGCTCAAGGGGCATAAGAATGAGTTTGGGTCATGTGACTATGGAAGTGGGGTTCAATGAGCAGGTGTAGAACTAGGTCACGGGCAGAGGGTTGGGGTGATCCAACATCCAGTCCATGGGTTGCCGGGCCGTCCTGTAAAGTTTGGGTGTGGAGCTTATTTATACACAGTGTCCACGGACCGATACCCTGAGGGCACGAACATTCACCTCTGTCACCTCATTTTGGGCACAGTGTCTGGCCAGCAGTGTTTGCCTAAAGGTCCAGTTAAGAGCAGAGCATCGTGTCTCGAGAGCAAGGCCCACCACTTGGTGGGTCATTTGGCTGGACACCTGGACCCCTGTGGCCTAGTAGACCCATGGGGTTTGCCCGCTGGCTCCAATGTGGAGCTGCTTCCAGCTTTAACACAAAGTGCTGAGGACCGTTCCAGCTGCTGTGGTTTGATTGCCTTTCAGACAGTGTGAGGCCCATCAAAGTCTCTGTCTCATCACCTTGCGGCCGCCCCGGCTCCCGCTGGCAGCTCGACAGCTCAATCTGACTTGGGCTCCATGCCTCTGAGCATTAAAAGATACTTCCCTGCCCGGCCCTCTTCTTTCCTGGTGTGGAACCAGCCACCTTCACCCAGGCGGTGCCTCTCCCAAAGGCTTTCTCTAGCCCCTAAAGACCTGTGCAGAGTGAGAACCTACACACAAGTTTGCGGCATTGGGCAGAACCTGGACCTGCTTGATGCTCTGAGCCCCAGCTTCCCAGGCTGTAAAAGAGTTCTCTCTGCCCGACTACCCTCACCAGGCATGTGTAGGTCAAATGAGAACCCTGGGGACAGGGCTTAGTCAACTGAAAAGCTCTAGGCAAACTAGTTACCACATCTGTCTCCCGTGAAGAGACCAGAGCCAAAACACAATAGGCAAGAGAGAAAATCCCTCAAGTCTTGGTACTTGGAAAAGCTGGGGTCTCAGGCAAGAGCATTTCCCATTTCGCTAGGCTAATAAAACAAGGAAAACCTGCATTCCTCCAAGCTAGACACTTGGTCTAAGAACGCTCTGTGTCTTCCTCCTCTGCGTTGAAGGTGGACGGGGGCCCGGCATCCAGACTCCAGGCTCCCCCTGGCAGGGTTCAGGTCTCATTCACTTTTGTATTTACTAGGGCCTGGCACGTAACAGACACCGGACTGGTGGATGGGCGGATTTAAGACTTTAGCTACCAGACTCCTAATCGAACCATCTTTACCCGCATGGTTTATGAAACACTTTCACTTTGTGATGAGGCACAAGTTCTGGCCTTGGAGGGCAGTGAGTGATGGCTGCACACACTGTTGTGAATGTACTTAATGCCTCTGAATTGCACATTTTAAAATGGTTAAAACTGTAAATGTATGCTATGTCTATTTTCCCACAATACATTTTTTGAACAACCTCTTTCACAAGCGTTTATGTTCCATGAATGAGTGAAGGATGGATCCTCTTCAATGCCACCACTGAGGCTCTAAAACACCCGATGTTTGTCTTGGGCTGTGTCAGGAGATGAGGGAGCAGGAAAGGAAGACCAGCTTGCTGACAGCCCTTGAGCTTCAGGGCACTGAGGGGAGGAAACACCTAGAAACCCACAACTATACATTGACGCATCATTAAAACACCGTCACAACGACCCCAGGCTCCCCTCCCTGCAGGGCCCCGAGCCAACTCCCCCAGCCCACTCTGCCGGCCTTGCTGCCCCTGCCCACCTGTGCACACCTGTCTCTTTAGGAGCTTGGCGCCTCTCCCTGGAGACAAGCTCCTGGGGATGAGGGGACCTCCATACACCGAAGGCCAACGGTAAGCATAGCCTGGTCCCAGAGCAGGGGTCAGAGTGGGTTGAATGACAACAAAACTGAATGCCAGAGTCTTTTGTCGTTCCTGGAATTTTGTTGCATTGGAAAATATGCATTCCTACAACAGGAAATATGTTAGTTTAGCACCCAGAAATATTTTGGTTTTGCAGAGATTTATGGGGTAAGTTTATGGGAAGGAGACTAGGCACCGGGCTGGGGGAGGGAGCTGAGTACGTCTTCAGGGGTAAGGGGCTGACTTTGGCATCATGCCAGGAGGACAAGAGAAGAACTAGTCAACGCAGAGGATGGGGCTTTCGCGTCATCCCAGGGAAGTTTACCCAGTGACTGCTCTCCAGCAATGGTGCAGGCTGCCACGTGAGGTACTGAGCTCTCCGACACTAGAGGCATTCAAGCAGATGTTGAGGTTCTGCTTTAAGGAATGCAGGCGAGAAACTAGATACCATGAGTTGCCAGGCCCTCACCTCCAGCCCACGAACCCCAAGAGTCTAGGATTCTTCTGAGCTGAGATCGAAGTGAGAGTATGTAGTATAAGTGTGTGACAGGGAGTCAGGATGGGTTAAACCAGGAGGTTCCCCTGGACCAGGAGAATGTTGGGCCAGTTCACATCTCGAGTTCAGTTTCCCACTACCCCTCTCCCCACCCCCGCAGCCTGTGTCGCCCTCCCCCAGTCAGCGGGGAAAGCACCTGCCTGAAAGCGCCCCAGAGAGCCGTGCTCCTACAGCTTCCCTGGCGCGGGGAGAGGCGCTGGATCCTCGCCAGTGTCCTGCCAGCTCCTCCACCATGGCAAGTGAAATTACCAGCTTCATGCTGCAGATCTATTTAAATCAGCCTTTCACGTCTGATGGATTTAAAAATATGCTAGAACTCAGCATCTTGAATACAAGAAACACAAACAAGCAGATGAGGCTGCGTTTTCCTTCCTCTGTGCCAGCCCCGCCCTCCTTCCTCCCTCCCCCTCTCCTGCGCCCTCCCAGAGCAGTTTTCATTCATGAGGCCCATTTCCCCCCTCCCCACCCCTCCCCTTCTCTCAATGGCATGGAAGTCTGCCGCTTGAGCGGTGTCTGGGCGCCCCTGGGGTCTGGGTTCCCTCCTCAGCTCATAGGAGACAAGGGAGACCACCCCACGGGCATGCGGGGCGCCCTCACTCCCAGCTCAATCCCTGCCTGGCCAGGGGGTCATCTGCATTGGCCGTTGTGTGCAAATGCAGTGCCAGGCTGACCCCAGGGCTGGGTTCACCAAGCCCCCTCCTGTCCCAGATGAGGAGACTGCAGCCCACTTCCCTGGCGGTCACGGCCAGCCTTCCCAAATGTCCGCATTCTGTTTTCCAGGAAGGCTGTTTGCTCTCTCCAGAGCCCCACAGCTCCCGATAAGCCACCTGTGAACACCTCACAGGCTGCTGTCACAGCAGGGGTCACAGTCTGTGCCCAGATATTCCGGAGCCTCGGCCCACTTTGGTTGATCTAACCCAATTTTCTCCTGCTGTAATTTAAGCCATATTCCCTCTAATCTCTGAGCGTCATCGCTTTGAGGCTCGATGAGCAGACCCCGCAGCACGTCCTCCATCTACAGGTAGGCGGCCAGGATTGCAGGGATTACAGTGGTAGCATCTGGAGAGCTGCTTTCACAGAAACGACCCACCTACCGCTCCGCCCCAGTTGCACAAGGAAGGTGAGGCTTCCAACTTGAGGTTCTCAGCTTTGGATGCCCATTGAATCACCTGGGGCGTTTTTCTTTATTTTTACTATTTATTTATTTTTGTTTATTCTCCTTTTACCTGTTTATTTTGTTATTTTAAAAAAATAATTTTTAAAAAAGATAATAGTATTGTGTTTCTTTGGGGGGGGGGTCATTGTTTGGTGTCTGTTTAGTGTTTGAAAGTGTTCCTTTAATTTTGTTATTTTACCGATAATACACTGGTGGATTATTTCTTTCAACACACTTGGTTGGTAAGTACTAAGAAAAAAAAAAATACCAATCCTTGTATTATTGGACTCCCCCCACAAGAAATTCTTATTTAATTAGAAGTTAAAAGACCTTTTAAAAAATTGTTTACTATTACCAATATTAACAAGGGCATGGAGTAATAGAAAGTGAACAACCCACCTGTGTGTGAACTTGTCCTCAGATCTGCTCTCTCGTGCCTCTGTGTCTCCACCCACAATCTTCCCTCTGTCTGGATTCCTTAAGAGCATTTCAAAGGTTTGCCTCTGTCCACACAGCTGGTCATGAGCGAAGCAGATGGCCTAACAGGGTTCTGAGACCTCCCCAGTACTGCAGACCCTCTAATTACCAGGCCTGGACAGCAGTCAGTGTAGGTGATCCCTGCACTCAGGGGGAGCGTTGGGGCTCAGGTGCTGCACCCCATCACCCTATGTCTGTTGGTCCACAGCACGTACCCGAGCGCGCGTGCACACACACACTAACACACGAATCCACGCGCTCCACCTATTCCAGTTTCATCCCTGACTCCCTTCCCAATCGTCCTACTATTACCGACCAGGGTTCTTGGCCTCCTTAATCAATCGAAATTGACCAGAGGCCAGACAGGAAATTCAGGCAAGGCTCTATTGGGGCCCCTGCTGCAGCAGGGAGAGTGAGAACAATCAACAGGTTCCCTTGCTGGCTCTCTCCCCAAGGTGGGGGGCAAGCTTGTTTCTTATATGGGATGAGGGTAGGGGTGTGTCCAGGGGTCAGGCCGGAGGGGCGGCTTAGGTGTTTTGCCCACCCCTTAGGTGGTGTTGTGTGCAGGAGGCATGCACAGTACCCTGCTTTTGCTCCAGGCTCTTCAAAAGTGGCAGTTGGGTTTTTTGGTCTCTTTGTATCTTTTGGTCCAGAATTTGCCCCAGCTGAGCATGCACTGGTTATTTTTAGTCCCGTACAGTTTCTTTGTATTTTGTTGCTTGAGGAGAGATATGTCCAGGTGCAAACGTTGCAGCAAAGGGTACGAGGTCCCAGCAAAGGGTCCCAGGTCCCAGCCTGTCTCACTACCATGATGGTGTGGACAAAGAATGTCACCTGCCATCTCAGTGAACAAAGGATGTTGCGGCCATAAAGCTATCAGCCACTGCAGCCCAACTGAGGGGATCTCAGGATGGAGGAAAACAGGACACTGGCCTTAGATAGTTAACTAACATATCAAAGGAATGACTTCAATGAGCCCAGACTCTTGCATCTTCCCATACATAGAAAAGCACTAAATTCATTAACATGAGATGTCTGGTTTTGTTTTGTCTGCTTTTTTTTTAGTTAGCAGTAATCTTTTGATGTTCCAGTACCTGTTTTGGGGGTTTGTTTTATAAAAATTCTTATATATCCTAGCTTCTCCCTTACCTCTTTGGAGTGGTCCCTCAGAGCCATCTGAGAGGCTGTCTCCTGGGCTTCAGTCCTTAGTAAGTCTGCCGAATAAAACATAATTCTCAACTTTTAGGTTGTGCTTTTTTTTTTTTTTTTTTTCAGTTGACAATGTCTTGAACTACTTTCCATGAAACTTTGCATACGTGCCATCCTGCCAAGCAATACGCTACCCAGGGGCTCAGAGCCAGTGAAGGAGCTACTAGCAAAGAGAGGGCTGGAAGTGAGAGAGTCTGTGCAGATGCTGGCGGAGGGGAGAGGTGAGCAGGGTGAAGCTGCCCGTGGGTTTGCAGGGGGAGGATGGGTAGAGGCAGCCGGATTTTAACACAGGATTTAATCAGGGTCTGAGAACTGAAGGATAAGGGGAAGCCCTGAGGCAAAGGTGGGAGGGGAGGAGCCCAACTGTCAGGAAGAGGAAGTCGTTTGGGGTCCAGCAGGGCTGCTGCGAGGCTCATGGGCTGGAGCAGAGCGAGGGAGGAGGACTCTGGGGTGGGGGACATAAGCAGAAGAGGCCGGAACTTAAGAGCCTCCCTGGACCGGAGGCTTTTACATATCACCCGCCGGTGACAAGGAGCCATCGGAGGGTTTCAGCAGGGGAGTGGCGCTCAGATTTGCCATTGTGCTCGAAGAGGGGGGAGTGGAAGGATGAGGGCAAGACTGGAGGCCTGAAGACAAGTTAGCATCTGTCACCCTGGTCCCGGAACACGGCAGTGAGAGAGGCCAGGTGTGGTGAGGAGAGGGGCGGAAGGAAAACCTCAGAACCAACCAAGCTCAGCTCTCGCCATGGTCCGCACGTGTCCACTAGCCGCCGTGCCGTCAGCCTTGGCCTTCCCAAGGTCCGTGTGCATCCGCGCTCCCCAGTACGTCCCCGCCCCGTACTTTAAGTCATTAAATCTCCAACTTAGTTGAATTTTTACTTGACGTTTTTCCAACTAAATCCAGAGAGCCTTAGCAAAGGGGATTTCTCAGAATGAAGTTGGGGCTTGGGGATTACACACTGCAGACCTCAAGCCAGAAAAATTAAATTTTGTATCATCCACTGCTTGGAATTGCCCAGGCCACAGTTCCCTCCACAATCAGGAGTAATCAAACCTAGCTGTGGTCTGTGGGTTGGAAGAGAGTAACAGAAAACCCACGAGTACCTGGCACTTCGGAGTTGACTAGTCTCTTCTGTGACACCCTCCGTGGACCATTTTCTCTCTGTGGAAGCATGAAGAACTCCTCCAGAGCACAGCTGGGACTCATCCAACCTAGGACCTCAAGTCCGGGGCCAGATCGCTGCTTAGATGTGATCGCATCTACTGGTCATCTCTCCCAGCCCTCCCCTGATCCCCGATGCCTGCCCAGCACTACTTCCCCCTCTGGTCCCCTCACCTTCTGCAGAAGCCCACCTCTCCAAAGGCGCACTCGTTAGGAACACACTGTAGGAGTGGTGCTTGAAGGGAATCTGATCAGAGATAATCAATAGGCAATATTAGCAGAGCTGAATTAACACCCCGCTGGATGAGCGTCACCCAGCCCTGGCCAGCTGGCAGCCGTATCCTTAATTCCATTTCCGCTCAGTTATTAAAATGATTTTCCAAGAGGCAGTCCCAGCTCAGCAGAGTCACAGACTAATAACGGAGCCGAGAGCCTCGAGGGGCCTGGCAGCCTGGTCCCCACCGCCCACTCTGCTGCACGTTGGCAAAGTCGCCGTGATGTCATGCTGCAGTCCTGGCGGGAACTTGTTTCCCCCTCGAGCCTTTATTTCTCACCCTGACCCCTGACGGCCCAGCAGCCGTTCTACTCTCCCCACTAAAAAGTCTGGGGCAGGATCTCCTTGGAAAACTCTGAGTCCAGGGTCACAAAATAAGAGGCATAGAGTCGCAGAAGCAGGAAATCACAGCTTCTTCAGCTGGGTGGCTCTAGGCTAGCACCTTCCTTTCATAGGTGAGAACAAACACGGAGGCCTAGCAGGGATTGTGCTGACCATAAGCCGTCATCGGCTCATTTGGTAAATATTCCCCAACACCTAGAAGACCTATGATGGGCGGGGTCTGTACTCGACACAACGCAAACACAAGTGAGATACAAACCTGCCCTCCAGGAGATCACCATCGAGGGAGGCACAAAAACAGACGCTGACAATACAGCAGGGTACCACGCCTGGGCACACATCCGCCCAGAGATGCAGGGAGCCAGGCGGGGCTCCGCGGGGCTGTGTGTCCCAGCCCTGGAGGGGCTCAAGTGGACCCAGGTCAGAGCCACAGCTGCAACCACAGTCATGACAGCAAACCCATGCCAGCTCCCCTCGTCCCGGGCACGGGTCCCACTTAGCTCCACCACCGTCCTCTGAGGAAGGCGACAGGTTACCGCCAGTGTGCAGGTAGAGAAAACTGGGGTGGAGAAGCTGCAGGTCACGCAGCCGGGAGGTTATGGGAGAATCGGGGTTTGAATGCGGTCCTCCAGCCCGGAGCGTGCACTCCACTGTGCCTCAGGCTCCTCCCACGTGAGGGGACCGCGGGTCCTCCGTGACGACACCGCGGGGGCCTACCACCACGGGCAGGTGTGCGCTCTGGCTCCAACTGCACCACGTGGCGGGTGGCGTGAGTCCCATTTAACAGCCTGAGGTCCCCCAAGCCCTGGCCCTGCTCTGACTTGCCACCCCGTCTCTAATCCGGGCATCCTCAAGCTTCCTTCAGAATCTCCAGGCAACGGTGGATCGTGTGCCCTTGGCCCCAGGAAGCAAGCACTCTGACCCACTGTGGGCAGAGGCTTTGCCTGGAGGGGCTTCTCCCTCCCAGGGGCGCCTGCACATTCTTGCCTGGGACCCTCAGCTCTGAGAGCAGGGAGCTACCGTCTCACCGCGCAGGATGCGTTCCCGGCCGTCGAGTACTATCTCATCTAACCCTCGCAACAGCCTGGGACAGAGGTGTGATCATGATGCCATCTAACAGGGAAGGTTTCACACGGGAACGAGCAATTCCAGCACCTCGCTGCGGGTCTCAGCCACTGGCTGCAGGAGCCGGGCTACAGCCCCAGGTCTGTTCAGGCTGGCTGGAGTTCAAGGTGTCATCCATGACTGTGAAGCTGAGTGGGAGCCTGAGAAGCCTGTGTCTTTGGCTTCAAGCTCCGTCCAACCGAGCTAACCAACCGTGGCCAGAAAGCAATTGTCATAACATCAGAAACCCATTACGACCCATGGAGACTCTGAAAGATGCTTCAGGAATACGCTCTGTGAGTGGAAAGTGATGCCACGCATCACGGTCCCCTGGAAACAGCCGCCTGGGGCTTGAAGGCAGCTGAACTATCCCGGCACACACATCGGCCTGGTGCGGACCCTACGCGCCCTCCTGCCCCCCAGACAATTACATCCCCCGAGCCGTCCTTGTGGGAAGAACAGTACGACCCGACACCAGAAAGGAAGATGCAAACCATCTCAGAGCTGCACAGATTGCCCCTTTGCGCCTCCGTGTTGGGGAGAGGCAGTCCTACCAGGCAGCCGTCTGCACTCCGGCCAATTTCCGCACCAGCATCCGGAGGCGCCTCCTCTCCACCCTCCACCCGGGGCTCCTAGGGGTTCTGTCGGGTGTACTTTGCGTGTACATCTTCTGTGGCTGATTTTCTGAAATAGGCAATAAGTTAAGTCTATTGCCATTTTCCAGGGGAAGCGACTGCCAAATTGAGTTCATTAGCTTGAGAGCACGTGTGGCCTGCAAACCTTGTCCTGTCACTTTCCTGATAAAAGCTCCAGTGACCGAGGAAAAAGTCTCCTTGACGTGGCCACAGGCTCTCGACCGCGGACCCCGGCTGCCTCCCAGGCCTCCCTTCTCCCCGTTCCCCCAGCCCCGGCCTTTTCCTTTGCTCTGCTCTGCTTTTCACACGTGCCTCCCTGTGTGGACTCCTTTGGGCGGGGCCTTCGCACCTGCCGTTTCTGCCTATGCACGCATCCCCCACCTCTCTCTCCCTTACTCTCCCCTCCTCTTCTGCTTTTTCAAGTTTTCAAGTCATATCTTCAGAGAGGCTCTCTTGATCTCCTAACAGTCCCTCGTAATATGTATCACTCTTGTGGAGCGTCTGTTCCTGGCGTCTGCTTTGTTCTCTGCTCTATTCCCAGGGCCTGGCATAGTGTCTGCTACCCAGGAGGTACCGAGACAAGTTTATGGAATGAGGAAACTGGAAGAGGCTCCTCACGTAGCTCTCCTGGGTCCAACTGGGACCAGAACCGGAGCCACCGTGTTGAGGAAGGTGAGGAATCCTGTGTGATCACCAAACGTGGAAGACCCACCTGGCAGGGGAAGGAGACACACTGCCACCTGTTACCTGGAGGTGGCTCCCAGCTTAGGCGTGGGTGCCAAGCCATCCTCGGCCGGTTATTTTCTGTTCAGTGTAGCCAGACAGCTCTGGAGCATTTCTGTGGCTGTTACTGCAGTCAAGATGGGTTTGACTGGTCTTACTGGTCCCCGCCTCCTCTCTCTTGCTGGTTCCCAGAATGTACTTCTGAGTCTCTCACTCTAGCCATCAAAGAGAATAGGTGTCCCCATTATAGGAACTGAATATGTTATTGACCCAAACCAAATATGACTTTTCCTGGGAAAAGCAGCGTGAGTTGAATTCCAAGGTGAAGTGAATGCTGCAGATTCCTACTGTGCTTCTCCAGGATGCAGCTGAGGCCCGAGGCCAGCTGGGTCTCAAGGTCACCAGGAGGTTCTTAGAAATGCAGGTAGAGAGAGCCACAAGGGAAGGCCCTGCCCGGAGCACCCCAGGTGGGGCTGTGGCATCTCAGTAATTGAGGAGCTTTTAGTTCTAATGGAAGGCCACATGTGTCTTGGTGCCAGGCGGTCGCTGCCTGCCAAAGGGCTGGGTGACAAACATCAAGACCACAGCAAGCCACGTGGGAAGCCTTTAACGAGCTAATGAGCAGAGCCACAAAGCGGGCCGCTCCTGCCCAAGGCTTTTGGCAAAACTCTACACGTGTGTCGCCTGCAGTACTGTCCCCGAACCCTGGGCCTCAGCCTGCAGCCCCAGGGCCTAGCCAGCTGCTGACCGTGGGTGGCGGTGCCTGCTGCTTCCCCAGGACCTTCAGAGGCCCACGGGCCTCAGGCGCTGGCACCCAGCCGTGCTTCTCAATGACAGGGTTGGAATGCAGGCAGAAATGTTATTACTATAGTAACCATAACTGGAATTTCCATTGTACTTTCCATTTCCAAACGTGTTTTCTAGTTCTTTCATTTCATCCGTGTTACCTCCTTTCAGTCTTACCTGGCCCAGACTCACGTGGTTACTTAAGCGCCAGTGCTGGGATTCGACCGGGTCCTTTGGCTCCAAACCTCCGTCATCTGGCAGAGTCATCCAGGGATGGACGCTTGCCTTAGGAGGTGGGGACCGCAGGGGCCTGGGTCCTTGACCCAGCACCCTAGGGGTTTCCTCTGCCCCGTGTGCTCTGGCTTCTCTTGAGGCCGAGTCATTGGCTACAGCCTAGAGGTTGGTAAAGACCCTCTTCACCTCTGCGGTGAGAGATGACCTATCGCTAGGGCACAGGAAGGGCTCCGGGCCTTCTCTGAAAGTGACAGGCAGGGCCGCCGTGGGCACTTTGCAGAGAGCAGGGAAATTCAGCAGGGTCGCTCTCTAGAGCAGATCAGGCCCCCCTCCCCCACCACCTGGACACAGCTTGTGTCCCCTGCTGAGGGGGCCAAGACTGCAGGGGACGGGGGAGAGGTGGGGTGGTCAGGGAGGACGGCTGAGGGACCCCGCTTCTCAGTTCTGGGGCAAGCGCAGGCCCCGCCCACCCAGAGACTGACCAGCCCGCAGTGCGTACCTGGAGCCCCAAGGGCAGGCACGGTGCCGCAGACTCTGCTCTGTTACCAGTGCCTGGAGCCCATGCCGTTTCCGATACACGTTTGTTGGCTGAATTTCTGCTCACTGAGCAGGCTGTGTCTGAGGCTCAGCTGAACATGGGCTGTTTCCAACAGGACGGGGGCAGAGCGGCCTCGGAGGCTCTGGACGTGAGCCGGGCACATCCGGTGTGGTCAGACAGGTGTGAGGTGATCTCCCATCCCCAGGAAGCCAGACTCCTCCCAGCGGTCACAGGACCACAGGCCACGGGTCTGGGCCCCACACGCCCAAGCGTGTAAGGTAGGATGCGTCACAGGTGGGGCTGCGCTCAGAAACCAGGCCTGCAGGCAGGTGCCATTCAAGACGCCAGGCAGGGGGCGGGGATCCAGAAGAAACTGTCTTCAGGAAGAAGACTCCAGAAACCAGGCTGGGGACCCTCCAGGTAGTCGAGAGGGGGGTTTGTGAAAACAAGACGGGGCTCCTGTCCTATGTGGGACCTGGGACCTCAAGACGGAAGACGAGGCGGGGCAGAAGCCCAAGGATCTGAGCTGGCCAGTAGGCCAGGGACAGGCGCTTGACCAGGTGACCGCCCGAGGCATGGGGATGGGCTGAGAGGTCTGGCTTAATTTCGTTCCGTTACTGAGGTCTGGAACCAGGCTGGGCCTATCGGTGCAGTACCGGGTGTGGTGCCCAGAGGAGAGGAAGGCTGCCGAGAGGGGACCAGGTGGGGCCTGGCAAAGGGGAGACGGGCATCCCCCGAGGGGCACAGATCGCAGGGACAGGAGCCTAGGGGTCCTTGAGTAGTTCCAGGGCACATTCCGCGGGAGTCAAGCTGGTCCACTGTTGCCTTGTTCCTCCCACCTGCACCCCCATTCTGTCCAGGCGAAACTCCGGCAGAAAGAGGCAGATCTCTGCCCTTGGAGCTTGTGGTCTAGCGGGGAAGTCCAAGCCTGCAGTGGACCTCAGAGCAAGCGCAGAGGGGCCCATGAACAATCCAGGCCAAATAAGACCACGAAAGGGGCACCGCGGCTGCAGGCCTGGGGAGAAGTGGGGTGGGACGGAAGGGAGAAATTCCCCAGAGAGGGAAGAGAGGGACACGGAGAAAGTCACTACTGAGTCGGGTACAGTCAAGGAAGGAAGGAAGGAAAAAAGAAAGAGGCAGAGTCAGGGAAAAACCGTTTTCACGAGTGAAGTGGTCTCCGCAGCACCCTGTTGTTGAGCTGAGCCCTCATCCCGTCCCGAACGTGCTCAGAGCAGACACTGCTTATTTCCCACGGAATCAGGGGAGATGACAGTCCCACTGCGGCGCTCCCACGGGCAGGAGGGAGGGGGCCGTGGTGCTCTTCCACACCCTCCAGACGTCACTCCTGCAGCCCAGGAGGAGAGCAAGGCGCCAGGGTGGCAGGTGCTGAAGCCCCGGGGCCCGGGGGAGGCCGCGGGGGTGCCCGCTCCTCGTCTGGTGACTGGAGAGGCCCGAAATACTGCTGGGCCTTTGCCCAGCCTGGGCCTCCCCGCCCGGCCCCCAGGGGTGTCAGGAACGCCTGCAGCTCCCAAATGCCCAGAGCTCCCGGAAGGTCATCAACCTTGCTGGCTCTTGGTGGCCATGTGGGATTTGGCCATGGACGGAATTCTCCAAAGCTGGATGGGCTCCCTGCCCAGGGATGGGCAGAATCCAGGGGCTCCCCGACTCCCACTAAAGGGTTCCCCTCGCGTGCCCTCTGGGGGACCCCCCGTTCTTCCTCAACCCCCTTCCTTCTTTTAATGCACTCACTGTTCTCCCCGATTAAGTTTCTCTATTTTTCTTGTCCAAAACATGTGGACAAAAGCCTTCCACGATTTGCACTGTGTTTGTCTCTAGCTACAAAGAGAGGCCTCCCCAGCCAGAGATGCAGAGGACTGAGCAGGGCAGCAGAGGACACGTGAGCAGGTGTGGAGATGGGGGCCCAGCTCCCCCAGGACCCCACTCCTCCTCCCCCCAGGGCCCAGAGGCTCAGCTACCAATGTGGGCAGGGCCTCCGTGCCCAACTCCCAGGGCTTCGGGGAAGCCAACACATATGCAGATGCCAGAGGGCAATGAAAGGGCAGGGGCCACTGCCACTGGAGTCGGTTGTCATTTTCCCGGGCACTGCCATTCCCAGGACACCCACCTACAGGCCAGCCGAGGCCTGCTCTGCATCTCCCTGTTGTGGGCTCTGTCAGCTACATCCACCGCCTCTAAATGGGCCCCCTGTCTTCCCAGCACCTGAGTGTCTCTCCCAGGGAACATGACACAGGTGAGACTGCCTGTCTTGGAAGCTAAAGAATAACCAGAAAGCAAACCAAACCAAACACTTCACATTTCCATCCTACAGAGATTCTGTTACCACACTTGGACCAAGCCTAGGAGTTTCCCCCCGACAGGTCTCTAAAGGAAAGCATGATTGGCTCAGAACTGAAACTCAGGACAGCCTTACACCAGCTGGAGGGAAACAAACAAGGGCTCTGCGGGCTCCCCACAGCCCCTCCCAGGGCCTCTGTGCACCGTTATGCAGCTTGTACACTGCACAGGAGCACGGGGCCATGGGGCCGGTGGGGACTGAAACCCACTTTGCCTGCCAAGCGGGGCGTCCTCAGAGCTAGGAGCCGCCTTGTAAAATCCAGACCAAGCCTCCCTAGCTTCCCACAGAGCCTGTCCCCTTTCTGAGTGATGACAGGTCCAGGGAGAATATTCCAGAGCTGATGGGGGCAGGAGATAAAGATGCAAGCAAGGGGAAATATTGTTCTGGGGCAAGAGGTGGGCATCCAGCCGAGACCCAAAGGCTGCTTTGGGGCCGAAGAAAGCCCTTTGGGTGAAACTGCACAGGGCTGGTGGGTAGGGGAGAAGAGCAGAGAGAGACCCCAGGGGATGGCTGACCTCAGGGCGTCAGGGCCAGGTGGACTGAGGGTCGCCTGCGTGAGCCATTTTCTAAGGTCCTTGGTTTGGTCTCGGTTCCTTTTCATTTCTTTATCATTTTTAGTAATATATAAAAACAGAGAAGGGAAGAATTGTTCTTTTGGTGAATCTGGGGAGGGGGACCAGAGCCCTGCCCACCGACCCCGGTACGGCCCACAGGCCCCAGGGCTCCGGGGACACAGTGTGGAGAGCACTCACTGGGGCCACAGAGCACGGGAGGCAGAGCCGGGCCTGGACGCCCACGGCCTGGGCCGGCCTGGCTCGCTCCTTCCCACACCAAAGACGCAGCCCTCAGGCCCCTCGGCAACTGAATCCTCAAGGCAGCTTGGTCTGGTCCCTGCGCATGGGTGAGGCCCCATCTTTTCATCGCGTGATCATCCCGACCACAGAGGTCTCATTCCTGCCGCGGCTGAGCCCTGGAGCAGCAAGGGGGGAACGGGGACGGGTGAAGAACTCCAGAGGCCCTGCCTGGTCCAGGGCACACCTGCCCCTCGGAGCCGGATGGCAAATGCAATCACAGTGTGTGACCTGCAGACAATGGGATGAGGCACCCCTGCCGGAGGACCAGCTCTGCCTGCCCGGGGCTCTCTCCAGCCCGGGAGGGCATCAGGGGTCACCAGGCACCTCCCTGAGGCCCCTGCAGTAGCTCACACCTTCTGCTCCTTCTCAAGGAGGGAACATTCTGGGCCTTCGAAGAATCCCAGGCCTCTGCTGACCCGGCAGGCCCCCATCTGGCTCTGCCCTCTCCACGATGGGACCAGAGTCTAAAGGGGTAGAGATGGCAGGGCAGAAATCGTTTTGGGAACTGGAGATTTAGCAACCACTCTGGGGAAGGGAGCTTCCGTAGAACCTAGGATGTCACCTCCAGGACCCAAGTTCTTTCACTTGGGCTCCGTGGGTGCCCTATTCAAGACGTGGGGGGGGGGCATCCCATTGATGGGGAGGGTGCAGGCCAGGGCAGACACCCACCTAGGCAGCCAGTAATGGGGTGAGGGAGCAGGAACGAGACTGTCCACCACCACGCCCTGGACCGTCCCTCCACCGGCCTTGCCCTCAGACCCGGCCCTAGTCTCACACTAGCAGCCCAGGACCGTGAGCTCAGCTACCATCTCCTGCTTCCTCTGGACCCTCCCAGCCTTTCCCGCCCCGACCTTGGCCTCTCTCCAGGCTACACGTTGCCTCCCATTCCGGAGCACTCGAGGTTCACTCATGTCCCCCCACCCCAGCTGCAGGACTCTCCTCCCACCCCTGAGGGTCACAAGGGAGAAGCCCTTGGACTGGTCCTAGCTTCAAGGCTCCCTTTACCAAGGAGCTACCTTCCTTTTGGGAGCAGCACGATTGGATCTTCTGTTCCACTGTGGCCTCTGACCTCCTCCCGCCCCCCTGCCCAGAGCGCCGAGAACACAGCCGCCCCATCGCTTCGCTCTCATGTGCATTTATTGAGCGCCCACGGAGTGCATGGTCCTATGTCCAGGGTTCGGAGCCACAGTCTAGTCAAAAGGAGACCGGAGCTAGTACAGAGGACATTTCATAGCTGGGAAGGGGTGGGGAAGGGGGAGAACTCATCACAAAACAGATTCCTATTCGAAAGCAACAGAATCTCCTCTGAGAGTAATATATATTCTACGCACACACGCGCACGCACACACGCACACAGCCCTGGATGAACACAGACGTTGCCGCTTGGCTGTATCTGCAAGCACATACCAGCGTGCCGGGTAAAGGAACTAATAGGTATGCTGTCCGCGCACGCGCACGCGCACCGCCGCGCGCACAGAGTCTGCCTTATGCTATCAAAGACGCTAGTCTCCAGGGTCTAGTGAAGCGATCTGTCCTAGATGCCTGCAGCATGCAAAACTTGAAGGTCCGAGAGTCACGGTTAAGGAGGACGATGGGGACACGCGTGGACTCCTCCATCGGGGCCCGGCTGCCGCGCTGGCCGTGGCTCTCTGTCGGGACGACAGAGCCTCTGAGAAGGGCCCCCAGAGCAGAGCCGAGGAGCTGGAGGCCCTCTGTCCAGTGGCAGGGCCCTCAGGAGGCCGGCTGAGTTCACCAATCTCAAGGGCAGAGTGTCAGACTCCGGTTGGGAGCGTGTAGTCCTGCAAACAGGGTCCCTTGTGGCGGCGCCTCAGATGGAGGTGAGTTTCCGTGCTCGCTCGCTCTCTGCAGCCTCCCACGTGTGCTAACGCATTTTGTAGCAATTAGATACAGATGTTTCGCACAGCTGTCCCTTAAAATCCAAGTCTACTGTGAAATCGAGGTCTCGCTGCAAGGAAGGAGGAGCCAGGGCGTCAGCGCGGAAGGAGGCGGGGACCGCCCCCCTCCCCGCAGGCAGAGGGCCGGGCGCCTCTGCGCCGCTAGGGTTTTCCAGCTCAGGACGCCACTCCCCACCACCAGTCCTCGGGAGCCTCTTCCGGTGCCTCGTTACCCTCACGGGAAGGCCTTTGATTTCTAACCTAAGTCCTTCCTGTTAGAATACACAGATGTTCCCTCTGGTTTCATCCCGGGAGAAGTGGGGCGGTTGAGTCTCCCACCCTCGGCGCCTGCCCGGCACGTGCCCGCACCCCAGGGGGGCTCAGAAAGACTCACACGGCCTCCAGCCCCCCAGGCCAGCCTGAGGAGTGCAAACCTGGTCTTCCAAGCCACCACACACTGTTCTTTCCTGGCTCAGCTGGTCCTAAATGAGGCAAAGTCCATGGCCACAGCCTCTGTTCTCAAAACACCTCCCACCAAGGGCGGGAAGCTGTCCTCACGGCTGGGAGGGTCCCCAGGGTGCCCTACAGAAAGGCTCCAGTTCCCCAGTCTTAAGGGGTCCAGGTGGGAGTCCTTGAAGGAGGCCATCCCATCCAAACCCGCCTTCCTACCACTCCCCCTGTAACTTTTCTGGTTGTGCCCACGGCAGCGAGGCACCCGGGCGAGTGAGCGGGTCCTGGCAGCTCCCTGGAAGCCGGCCCCCGGGGTCCCTCCTCCTCTCTGACCCCGGCCTCACAGAGGCTGCCTCAGCACTCACCACGTTTTTGGCATTTGGCTTCATGGATATGGTCCCGTAGATCTCCTCCCCCCTCCGGACAGTGAGGTAGTCTTCCAAGTAGAAGACAGTCTGCTTCCAGTGGGTGTAGGGGGCGTCAGGGGCTGAAGGATGACAAGGAGGAGGAGTTAGAGGAGACGTCTCCAGAGGGGCCGGGACCCCGCCCGGACGCTGCTGAACACCCCAGCTAGCACTCTCGCTGGGTCAGGCACCCAGCCCCTGCGCCTGCTCCTAGCCCGCAGGACGCCCCGCTCAGCCCAGGGACTCCTCCCGGGGTCAAGCCCCCCCGCCTCGGGACTGCGGGTCTTCGCTGGGGACCAGAAGAGAAGCAAGCTGATATCACAGAGTCATACAAGGGGCGGCATTAATACACGCATCTCACAGTGCCACTGCTTTTCATTAGTTCAACAGAGTGAAGACTTTCAGACATTGTAGGGGAGAGATTTGGAGGGTGGTGCATCCTGTCGCCCCTTAAATGACACCGTTCATGCCAACTCCACGGCTAAGCCAGTTTCGCCAATTCCACTGATACCCCAATCCTACAAATAGCTTTCCCTGCCTGCCTCTCTGTCCTAAAACCAATCCTAGTTCCCTTGGCCCAGGCCTGCCCTGGGGTTTCAGCCGTGCCTTCCTACCTGGATGAATAGAAATTGGGGATGATTCTCATTCCACGGACCCACATCTCATGCATGATCCAAAGCCACACTGAGGCTTGCACCTCCCCTCCCCTGTATTTGCCATGAAATCCCATCCATCCCTCTGGGCACACTACAAATTCTACAACTAGATGAGGGGTCCTGTCTTATGGGCCCCCTTCCTCAGCAGCAGCCGTCCTTGGGACACTCTTCCGTCCCTCATCACCAGCCCTTCCTCATTCTTCAAGGTCACATCCTTGGGCAAGCCTTGCCTGACCCAGCTGGATTAAGGGCACCCTGGGCTTATGTTACCACGGCAGCTGTCATGCCCCTGCATAACCGTCTCTGTCTCTTTTTACGTGTTTGTGTCCTCCACAAGACTGCAATCTCCGTGAGGGCCGGGGTCTGCTTACTGCTCTATCCTCAGAGCCCGTCACCACCCTTGCTAGGTCTGTGAGTACCGAATAAATGAACGACGGTAAAAAGCCCCAGAGGGGGCGTGTTGTGACACTTCAAGTTACCCAGAGGTGTTCGGTGACATTGCGGCTTTGGAGCCTAAGGGTTGTAGAAGAACCCGTCTTACAGTCAGTTCCTCTTGCCCTTCAAGGCTCTTACCGCCCTCCACCAGGATGCAGGACTCCTTAACACTGATTCCCTCTTTGCTTAGGACCAGAGCTAAAGGTGGGAAGACTTAGGGAGGATGTAATAAGTGCCTTTGCCTTTCAAATACTTCAAAGGCTGTCACATGGAAAGACTTATATGTGGCCTTAGAGATGGCTTTGGAACAAAGGCTAGGCCCTGAGAATCACTAGAAGGCAGAGTTTGAATCACAGGAAGGATTGGGGCTGTCCCACGACCGTATGCACACCTGCGGTCCAGCCCGGAGGAGTTCACACAAAACCTGACTGGGGATTTATCTTATGCCCAGTCAGACCAAGATTGTTCAAACCCCAAGATCTATTTTAATGGTGATGAAGAGTCTGTCTGTCTGTGTCCTTTGCAATGAACTAGCTTGATCAAATGTCAGTGGTTTGGATACTCGAGTAGCCTTCGATGTGTGCATTTAGGAAATCGATGCAAACTCAAGGTCTAGTGGAGGGGAGGATCTGGAAGGGCTTGAAGGAGGGTCATGAACATAGAGTCTGTGCCGCCCGGATCCTGGATCCCCAAACACACCGGCCTTCCTGGTCTCCAAGGCATACTGTGGTTCACAGGCGAAGCCCACCTGCTCCCAGCACCTTCCCTTCCAACGACATCTAAACGAATCGTCAAAAGATCGTCTCCGGGGTGCGCAGAGAATGGCAGCGTGTGACTGACAGCACTCTCACCCCCGCTGCCACCCACGCCAACCCAGACAGGTGTCTCTCCTGTTCTTAAAGACCTTCAGGCAAGGAGATTCCAGCAGCTTCCTTCTGCCTCCTAATCAGATGCCTGTGAGACTCCCAGAGACTTCCCTGGCTCAGCTCTGCCAGCCAGCGAGCCCAGAAGTCCACCTCTGATGTTGGTCCCCCAAAAGACACCAGCCTTGGGTTGGAGGAGAGTGATATTTCCCCTTGACATCAACATCAAAAGGCTAAGAACTTCCCCAAACATCTCATTTCCATGATGGGTCCACGGACTCATTGCTAAAGCAGTTTTCTCAATGCAGGTTCTCCATCAACGTGTCCAGGAGAAGTTGATGACAATTCAGATGTTCTGACTCTAGTCTAGAGATTTGAATTCAGTAATTCTGGGGTGTGAGATGGGGGCAGGCTTGCTGAGACGTAAAAGTCTCCCCCCAGGTGTTGCAGATACACAGCCAGTTGCTGTGCAGACTCAATCATTTACATCTAATACATCTCTTGGGTGGGTTATCAGTGGAAGGGACATTTAATTAGGCAACAGTAGGCCCAGTGTCCAGTCTCCACTTTGCCATGCATTTGCACTGTGACCCTGGGGCTCATTTTCTGCATCTGCAGAAAGTTTATCTCCCAAGGGACTGTGAGGATAGGTGATGGGAAGGGGAAAGGACACACTGAGCGTGACCAGCCTCCTGCTGTGCCCAGGACCGTTTTCCTCTCCCTTTCACTCTCAAAGTGTCCTCATTTGAAAGATGAATTATATGGTCCCCTTATCTGTAACATAGCAGGCCCAGGTTAGGGTATTGCTAAGCCATTGCATTAGGTGGTTATTTAATCATTGTGGAAAGTGGTATATCATTTCATTTATCCATCAACTATGGCTCTGGCCTGTAAAGCGGTGCTGCCTCATTGTCGTGGTCTGGAATGTTCTAGGGATTCTCCAGAAAGTTGCTGTGCACAAGGGTGAGCGTTCAGTATCACTGTGGACCACGACATCCAGAGTTCTGGTCAGTGGACAAGACTTTCCCTCCCGCTCTGCCCCAACTACAACCTTCAAGATAGTGTAAGTGGCTTTCAGGCTTCCTTGTTATGACTGTACTGTCATTCACACACTCATTCAGGCATTCATTCATTCACTCATTCATACATTTACTCACGCATGCATTCACTCATTCAGGCATTCATTCATTCACTCATTCATACATTCACTCATGCATGCATTCATTCAGTCATGCATTCATTCAGCAGACATCCACTCAGGATGCCTGCCATGTGCCTGATGTGGTCCTAAATGTGGGGAAAAACAGCCAATACAGCCCTGCCCCCTGAGATCCTGCAGCCTAAGTGAGAAGACACTCAGGTAGCTGGCCATAAAGTCCGGTGGGAGTTGTGACCGAGGATGGGGGTGGGGTGCACAGGGGGCTGTGGAACAAATGGCTGGGGCCTCTCACAGGAAGCGTTTTCCTGGTGCTTCTGGAGAGCGAGTGGAATCCTGCTTCCTCTTTCTCTTCCCAGTGGCTAAGTGGCTGGTAGTTCTTTCTCGAATTTAATACTTTTTCTAGCTGTAAATTTGTAATTCTGTTCCCCAGGGGGTTCACAGGCTTTTTGGAGAATTAAAGACTATGCATGAGGAAGCTTCTCTGACCGGAGAAAATGGCTCAGTGTCACAGGGTGGCAAAGCTGGGAAGGCGTTGCCAGGCAGTCGAGGTCCAACCATGTCATTTCACTCATAATGAGCCCCAGGCCCGGAAAGGAGCTCACTTAAGACCACCTCCACGGCCTGATCGCCCTGCCTTGCGGCTTCCTGGAAAAACTAGGACTTAGCGCAGGCCTGCTTCTACTCTGGGTACTGCCCTTCCAGCCGCTACACGGTAGCCCCAGGGGGCCCAGTTCCCATTGCCTACCCCGCCCTCCGAGGCTGTGTCCAAGGGGCGGGGCAGCTGTGCTGGCACCGCCTGGAACCCTGGGTGCTTGTGCCCGTTTGCAGCGGCTTCTGCCCGGAGCCGCAGCAGGCAGACACCAGCGCCATTCACGGGGACTGTTTTCAAGCTGCACAGTCCGTGACGTGCTTTCGCGTGGGTCTCTCGGAGCAGCTGCAAACCTTGGGGGCCGATGGGGAGGGGCCGCTTACAGCTGGCTGCACTTCGCCTGAAGTTCAAAGCCAGCTGAGACCAAACGATACCTTGTTTAGGCCTACACATACGCGTGATAAAACTTTTTTAAAATAGCAGGGGATAAGGAACTGAACATTCAGGATAATGTTCATTTAGAGGCGATGTGGCGGGAGGGGATAAGATGGGACCATCCAGGTAGCCGCAAAGCTATTGGTAGTATTTAAGTCCTTGAGTTAGATGGTGAGCTCACAGGGATTTATTATGTGACTCTGAATTAGTTTACTTGCATTTACTAATTATAAGCATAATCATATTATATTTATTCATAATGTATTTCTGGTTAATATTTACATTCTAATTAATAATAGTTTATCTCTTGATATTAACTAATGTATTTACATTCTAATTATAATTAGAATTATTACCTTCTAGTTAATAATGCATTCTAGTTACTATTACATTCTAATTAATAACACTTTATTTACAATCTATTACTGAGTTAGGTGGCAAGTTCACAGGTGTCCCTTGTATTAATTAAAAAATAAGCCAAAAGTGAACTGTGCATGATCCCACGATGGTAGTATGTCATGAACCACGAATTAGGATTAATCTAATTCTGCGCACCTGAGGTCCTTAAAAACAAAGCAGAAATATTCTTTCCTTGCTGGTCAGAGTGCAGAGGGTCTGCGTAAAGCCCACTGCCAAAGCCATGCCAGCTGGTAAAGATGGCCAAGATGGTAAAGACGTCTGCTACATGCTGGACCAAAACCACACTGTCATCCACCGGAAACAGATCATCTCAGGGAAAGAAAAACGCAGCCTGGAGCTACGGGGCTGGAGCCCAGGCTTTAGAGACACAGAACTCTTTCCAGAGTACCCTTGCCACCTGACTTTCCCATCACCTGCAGCCGGGCGGGCCCTGGGGGAGGCATCACCCAGGGATGGAGGAAGCAGAGCCAGCCACCGTGGCTCCATCCCTGGCCTCCAGTCACAGGCACCGTCCTCAAGCGGGCTCTTCCTCAGCCCTCACTGCCCCAATCCTCCCCATTGCAAAGCTGAGTCTCACCCATCCTTCAAGGTCCAGGTAAAATATCCCTTCCCCCCGCTGGCTGTTCCTGCGCACCCACCGAGAAGATAAGCTCGTCTGCTGCTCCCGTAGGGAGGGTAGCAGCTGACAGTGACCCGGATCGGGGCCCTCTGGTCTTCCCCAGGATGAGGAGGCACCAGCGCTGGCCTGGCTGATGGAGACCAGAAGACCCTGGTCTTGATGGTCAGGAGACACCAACTCTGGAAAAAGCCCTTCTGTGAGGGATTAGGTGAAGTCTCTTGTCCGTTCTTTCCCACAAGAAAATTCCAGGCTCAGGTGCCTTCACTAAGGAATTCCAGCAAGCATTTAAAAAGGAAATATCACTGATCCTTCAAAAACTCTTCCAGCAGATAAAGGAGGAGGAAACACTCCCCAACTTATTCTATGAGGTCAGAATTACTCTGCTGGCAAAGTCAGAGAGCGAGAGATCACAAGAAAACAAATCTACAGACCCAGTGTCATTCATCTGTATAGATGTAAAATACATCAAACAAGGTATCAGAAAACTGGGCAACACAGACGAAGGATTAAACAACATGATCAAATGGGATCACTGTCACCACGTGAAAGAGACCATTGGCACCATGGCTTCAGGAAGTGAATCATCATATCTTCAAATTCTGGTAGAACTCACCTATCCCCGCCACTTGCACGCTCACTCAGCCCCGGCGACAAGCTCCCAATTCCCAGGAAGCCCTCCCATGAGTGGTCAGGATGAACACATGCTCAGGGCAGGAATCCTAGCTTCATAAACGCATTGAACAGAGACTTGTTTAGAAATCTCTGAGCCACACCCCGCTGGGAGGAGCTAAGAAGGCAGAGATTAATGAGATGTGAGCCCAGCGGTGGGGAGACCCAGGTCTGCAGAAAACGATGGAAATGTTCAGTGAATAATGGCACAGCCTACATTGGAATCCCGGGTAGTTGTTTAAAAAAAGAGATTGGATATATCTCCGTGCAGCTATGGCGGCATCTCCAAGACACATGGTTAAATAAAGACAGGGAGCAGAGGGCAGTGTGTATGGTGCGAGCCGACCTGTGTTTCCAAGAAAAGTGTAGCTGGATGTCGTACTCCTGTCATGGAAGATGCCACCAGCGGAGGCAGCTGGGTCTACGGTTCACAGAAATCTATGTACTATTTTTGCAGCTTCTTGTGAGTCTATAATTATTTCAAATTAAAAAGAAAAAAAAAGTGTATATAGGTATGTAGTTGCTTGTGCACCACTGAAATTTTTTGGAAGGCTACGAAATAAATCGTTAACAAATATGCCTCTCAGGCATGGGATTGGGATGGATGGGGGAGAGGTCTTTTTCCTTAACTCTTTATGCCCCTTTTTATACCCTTTTGTTATCTTTTTGTTAGACTGCACCCGTATCACTTTAAGCGTGGCCATGACAGACGTAAGCACAGGATGTTAGGGAGCCCCGAGAAGGAGGCCTAACCTTGACCCTAGAGGGAAGGAGGGGATCATAATACCTGAGTTGAGAGATGCAGCCTGAGCCGGAGGTGGCCAGGTGAGGAGAGGGATGGGGGAGTTGCCATAGGCTGAATCATCTCCCCCCAGAATTCATGTGCTGGAGCCCTGACCCCCGGGACCTCAGAATATGAACGTATTTGGAGAGCATGTCTTTAGTTAAAACGAGGCCCTTAGTGTGGGCCCTCATCCAATCTGGCTGGTGCCCTCGTAGAGCAAGGAGATTAGGACACTCACAGAGACACCAGGGATGAGGACAGAGGAAGGACCATGTGAAGACATGGCGAGAAGGCGGCCGTTGGCAAGCCAAGGAGAGAGGCCTCAGGAGAAAACTCCAGAGGCCTCCAGAACCACGAGGAATACTTGGTTACAGTGGCCCCAGCAGACAAATACAGGAGGGAAGGAGACAAATCTGACAGAAGACCCTCCTGTCCCCTGGATGGACGAGGGGTTGGGGCGTGCAGAGGCCACGGCCAAGGGGCTGAAGACGCCTGGGTGCAGAGAGCTGCAGGGCCAGCGCGTGCTGGGCTGCGTGAGCAGCAGCGAAGGGGTGGGGTGCTGAGAGATGAGGCTGGGGAAGTGGGATGGGGCCGGGCAGGGCACCAACCCCCTGCCATTTACCAGGCGGAGCAATCTGGGCTAATCTGCTACAGGCAATGAGGCACCTCTGAAGGAGTTTGGAGCATGTCAGGGACTTAATGAAGATGGGCAGAAGCTGGGAAGACAGGAGGGAGACATAGAGACAGGTTGCAGCCTAGGGGAGCAGACGCTGAACCTGTCATGAGGCGTGGCAGCGGACAGAGAGAGATCTTGTTCCCCTCCGTATCCTCCACCCACACAGAAGGTGCTCGGGAAACACTAAGTGAACAAACGTGCATTTGAAAGGTGGCCTCCACGCCTGCCTCTCCCCACCCGACACTTGCTCTCAAGCTCTGCCCACTCCAGCCACAAGTGTTTTACCTTCTCCTCGGGCAGCCAAAACCCTGGGGACGTGCGATTCCTCCAGGGCTGGAGAGGCTTAGGAGGTGCCGAGTGAGGGCCCCTGGCTGATGCCCCCGGCCCTTGCCCCACGTCCAGGCCGGGGAGGTCACGTCCCACAGAGCCTTGGCACGAGGCCAGGAGGGTCTGGAAGGCCAGCGGAAGGCTCACCTGTGGAAAACCCCATTTTTTTGTGGCACTTGGTAAATTCGATATTGAAATAGGTGACCAGGGCGTGGACGTAGTCATTGCGCTGTATCTGCAGGCAGAAGGCGGATGTGAAGGACAGTTCCTCCGTCTTCACCGTGTAGATGTCCACCTCCTGCAGCCCAGAGAAGAGAGAACGCGGACCCTTAGTGCCTCCGCCGGGTCTGGGCCGTCCTCAGCTTCATTCCCCGGGGACACTATGGATGGCAGACTCCCCAGGGCGTCATGGCTCTTGGGGGGGCTTCCCAGGCCCACCCACCCCCCCTCCCCATGACCTCCTCCATCCTTTCTAGGGTGGGGTCCGCTAAGGCAACGCTGCAAACAGATTTGAGTCAGAGCCTGAGGACAGCAGAATTAGGAAGGTAAATCTGCCGGGGATGAGTGCTGATACGGGGGAGGGGAGAGGAGAGGAGGGCGAATGAGAGCAGCCGTAAACCCAACCCAGATATCCTCAGAGCCGTCCACCTCGGCATCACTGGTGCGTCTAGCTGTTCTCACGGTGTGGTCCCTGGAGGACAGCATCAGCATCGCGGGGGGGCAAGTTCCAAGGGGTGGGGAGGGGAGGGGAGGGCATCCCAGACCCACTGAATCAAAGCAGCAGCGTGTGCTCTGTCAAGCCCTCCCAGATTCCGGCAGACCCGACTACTCCTTTCCCAGCAATACGAGGTACGGAGTATTATCTCAGGGGTGAGGACCGAGCCCACACAGTCACGGACTGAGCCTGGGGAAGTCGGCTGACCATTTATCACAAGCCCGGACAGTTAAAAAAAATGAAAGGGGGAAATAAGAGGTGAGAATTTTTCAGTTCTAGCTAGGAATGGACAACACAAGGAACTAATAATTCTAACAGTTTCAGCTGGGAAGTGGCTGGAAATCAATCTTGCGTGGGAGCAGGAGTAATGAACAATGGTTTGCAACGTGCTGTTCTTTCTGCGTGAAGGATGCTGACCTGTCATTGGCCGCCTCCAGCGAGACCGAGCAAACCTTCCAAGGCCCGGTAGGCATCCAGACCGCCTTCAGTGAGCTCTAAGGAAGAACCTCCCACTGCCGGGCTGTATGGCAGAGACCTCTGTCCTGAAAGCTCTGTACGGGCCACACAGACACCTGTGTGCCTGGAACGGTTCCCAGGGGCGCCCCTGAGACCCGGATGATGCAAGATGTTGGGAATGACCAGGAGAGAGGGGTCTCCGGGTGGGGAAACAAGAGCAGCGAAGAGACAGAGACTTTTATCTCCACACGTTTCTAGGATGAATAAAGGAAAACCTGATGCAAAGCATCCTGGGGGCTTCAAAGCCAAGTCCTGTCCCCACAGGAGGGCAGTGGGCAGAGGCGCAGGCGAGGTGAAGGCAACCAGCCAGCCCAGAGCCTTGTCACGGTGCGGGCTGGCAGCTGTGACAGCCTCTGACCTGTCGGTTGGGAAGAGGGTGGGGCTGCAGGTGCAGGGGACTGTGGGAGCCCTCGAAGTCGGTGACATCACTTCAGATGCAAGCCCAAGGACGGGGAACAGGACTAAAGGTCCCTGTGAGCCCAAGGACGGGGAACAGGACTAAAGGTCCCTGTGAGCCCAAGGACGGGGAACAGGACTAAAGGTCCCTGTGAGCCCAAGGACGGGGAACAGGACTAAAGGTCCCTGTGAGCCCGGGTCAGGCGTGCAGAATTCGATGGGGTTAGAAAGCCAGTCTCCTTTTGCCCCGAGAATGCAAGAGCCCTGGGGAGCATCCCCAGGTAGTGGCCGCCGTGGGCTCCTGCAACCCCCCTGGGAGGACGCACTCACCGCCTTCCAGGTGGCCAATCCTTCCCCATGTCTCCAGTCAGTAGGTCCTGCTTCAGAACTAGCGAGCAGGGCCCACACCAGCCTCTGTAACTTCCACCCACGGAACAAGCCAACGCCCGTTCCTGCTCACGTGGGTCCCCTAAACCTTTCCTTCTCCAGCATAAACTGCCTCTCCTGAGTCATGACGTCTGACGCCTTCACCCTCCTGGTTTGGGACCCACTCACTTCTAGCAGCCTCTGACCTCAAAGCGCACTCTGCCGGCTCCCCCTGGCCAAGCCCCTCCCCACAACATCCCTCGCATAATCCTTTTTTCTGGGACCCGAGTGCAGGGGGGAGGGTCCTTCATTACACGTCACCCTGTTAGTTTGGGCCATTGCCCCCGTTGGGGAAATCTTTTTAGCTCCAGTACCTGTCAGCTTATGACGTTTGCCATCCCTCTCGGCCACGTGTCTGCAGGTCCCTCCAGCCCCAAAACTCTTAGAGCAGCAGTGCTTAACTGTGATTTTGTTAAGGGCTTTGGCAGGGTCCACTGGGCTGGGCTCACGCTGTCTACACTCACTGACGTTTCCTCTCCTTCTCCACTGGGGCCAGCCCGCCAGGCTCCAGGCTCCTTCCAAGGTCCCTGTCCCTTTCTCTCAGGCGCCCTCTGCCACGGGCCTCGCCAGGTCTTTCCACCCTGCTTCTGGCTCATCTCAGGGGTCTCACCACCTCTGCCCCTGTCCCCACCATTAGACTGGAACCCTTTAGACGCGGGGTCTGGACATTATGGTCTGTGCGCCCTCAGTGAGCGATGTAACCCCTGACACTCATCACTCTTCTCCTAAAACTGTCTCCCTGCCTGAGGACTCTCCTTTCCATCCCCTCCCCAGGCCTCTCCTTCAGACCAACCAACTAATCTCTCTGAGACGCATTCACACTATGCCACTCCCTGGATCTAAAGCCTTCCAAGACTTTCTATGGTTTACCTAAAAATATTCAAGCCTCTTGGCCTGGACTCAGAGAGAGACCTGGGAAGTAGACCCCGTGACTCCTCTGGACCTGGTTCCTTTCTCCTCTGTCCTCCGCTCGCTTCTTCACCACTCTCAGCGTGCACAGAGCAATGGTGCACCTGCACACGCGCACACACACACAGAAACACCCCCTCTATCAGGGACTCCGTCTCTATAGGGTCTCAGATACCAATGTCAGCCCCCAATGCCCTGACAGCGTTCTCTAGGTCCTACGGACATTTGCATCTTAATAGGGGCCTCTGAAGGAACAAAAACCGTCCAGGCTGAAAGTATGATCTGCATTCGAATGGGCGCGAGGGAGGAGACTGCTGGTCTCTGGGGTGGGGACAGGCAGCCTGTGCGGGTGACTCAGCTGTGGCTGGGCCTCAGAGACACAGAGGCCTCTGGTCAGGGCCCTCCCTCCTCTCAGGCCCAAAGTGTCCAGAGGCAGACGCATTATCCTGACCCCCAGAGCCCTGATCCCTTTGCCAGAAGGCTTTCTCTTTCAGCAGCCGCCGCAGCCTCTCTGAGACCCCAGCGAGACCCCTGGTTCGGCCTCAGGCCGCCCCACCAGGCGCAGGGCTCCGCAGGCATCGGTGACTCAGAGGAGCCCCGGCCGATGCTGTCCCCATCACTACATCATGTTACAAATGGATGTCTCAGAGCAGAAGTCTGGTCAAAACAGAGTCTTAATTATAATAAAGTGTCACAAGCCGCAACGTTAATAGCGATGAAAATAGCAATTAAGTGTGTGAAGAAGGGCAAGTGTTTTCCCCAGGAAGATGGTGCTGAGCACATTAGCGAGAGCTGACGGACGGCTCTCCTGGTGGCAGAAGCAAACACAGCCGTCCTTGCCCTTCTCAGAGCTCAGGAAGAAAGGTGACAGGCATGAAGGGCCCAGAGCTCCAGCGCCCCCATACCCACAGTCCCAGGCTGCACTCAGGTGTAACCAAGGAGAGACCCTTGCCTGTTCCTGGCTGGAGGGGGAGAGGAAGGAGGTGGGGACAGAGCAGGCCAGTCTGGGACCAGCCATGGACGTGCACAAGGGCCGTGGCCACACCTGCAGGGCAGGGGCAGAGAGCGACCCAGGGCCCAAGCACATTGAAGGAATCTTATCCCCACGCCACCATGGGCAGACGCCTATCGGTTCCATACAGCTGCCGTGCGTCATTTTGGCAGTCAGTTGCACCAGGAGATTTCTACTCATACTACAATATTGGCAGCAATGTTTTGCACTATGGGTGAGTTATTTGGGGTGTACTTTACTGGATCTTGTTTGGGAAGCCAGAGAGAGAGGCTTCGGGGACAGAGGGGCTGGTGGGAAGAAATAAAAGGACGTTTGCTCCTCATCAACCCTGCCTGGACTCAGAAAGGGCCGAGTTAAGAAGCAGCAAAACCCTTCGGTGCGAGGCCAAGGCTTAGACTTGGAGCCAGAATCCTCAGGCAGGATGTTCCAAAAGGGAGGCGGTGTCTATCTGATGGGACCTGTACGAGGTACATCTAGTTTTATCTGTCCTCTGAGGTCCCTTTTAAATGCCATGGTGACAAGGCTTGCGTTTCTTCTCAGGAAGACTGTGACCAGGGACGAGGGACTGTTCTCACCTGGACAAAGCAGCCGTTTGCATCAGTCCTGCAGAAACCTCCCCTCACCCCTGGGCTCTTCCCCGTCGCGTCCCCCCAGCGTTCCCGAAAAAGCAGTGATGTGCACAGGACCAGGGCAGGCAGGTGTGCCTCAGCAAGATGAGGGCTGGGAGGGCTGACGACAGCTGACACAGTGAATCCAGATTCTTCGATTAAAACATTAACTCGAAGCCTATGAGACTGATGTCTTTCTAGACTTTAAAAAAAGCAGTGAAATACCAAGAGTGTTCCATCGTTGGACAGGATAGATTAGCATATGTAAATGAAGATAAATTAGCATATGTAAATGCAGATACTTAGAAAAAGGGTTGGAAAGATCAGCTCATCCTGTGGACAGCAGTTGCCTCTAGGAGGAGTGTGGGGCTGGAAGGGAGGGGAGGTCTCGGGGGGGCTTTGATCTGTACCCTGGCAAGTTCGGCACGTCTGGATAGTTAGCGATAAGAACGCACTGGGTAAGGACTGGTCTGCGGAGGATGCCGGCAAGCTGTTCTCCGTCTGCGCTGAAGAAAGCCTCGGAGGACAGGCCGTGAGGGCCCGTACCAGCAAGGGCACTCAGGAGGAGGGGGGCCTCGCGCGGCCGGGTCACAGGTGTGCTTAGAGGGGCGGGCGTGAGGCTGCTTACACAGCGGGTTGGGGTGTGGGACTTCGTGCCTGAGAGGCCGGCCCCCTCGGAATGGAGGGGCTTCCCCCGACCTGAGCCTCCAGGATGTCCTCCCTCTGATGCTCCTCCAAGCCCACCCGACACCCCTCCCCCCCTCACAGCACCAAGCGACACGCACCGACCACCCCCCACCTGTGCCACGTGGAGTCCAGTGGCTCTCTCGCCCCAGCTCTGCTCAGTGACAGTGCCGGCTTTGACGGGTCACCATGGGCTGCCGGAGGCTCTGGCCAAGGTGACCTTGCCTCACAGCTTGGGGCCCTGCAGGAGCTGGCGTGGCCTTTACTCTAGGCCCAAGGGTCCAGGTGGCACAGCAAGGTCCCCGCACACCCAGGCCCGAGCAAGAAGCGTCTGCAGACCTTTATTAAACAGGCATTGGTCACCACTTGCTTTGGGTCCACGATGTCCACCAGGGGCTCCTTCATGGCAACGTCCCGGATGCAGGTCATGTCAAAGCCATAGACATTCTCCCACCCTGCGGGAACAGAGCGAGGAGTGAGGGCTGGCAGCGGGACCCCCAGAAGTCTCCCGACCCTCCTGAGTCCTAGAGAGTGGGGGGCAGCTTGTGTTCCCCTGCCTGAGGACAGGAGAGTTGCTTGCCTGGTGGAGAGCTTTGCAATGTGCCAGACGCTCATTCACACCATCTCGCTTGTACAGGTCCCGCTTTAGGGTTAGGAAAAGTAAAGCTCAGAGAGGCTGAGAAACTTCTCCAAGGTCACACAGCCAGATTCCCACAGGGTCAGGACTAGAACCCAAATTCCTGATTCTCCTGTACCTGCTCTCCTGCCCCCTCTCTGAGCCTCAGAGTCCCCTACGAACTCTCTCCTCTGCCGTCCACATTTCTACCCCGGAGCCTTTGTTCCATTCGTTCTCCACACCTACAAGGCCCATCTCTTTCCCTCCTCCCATCCCCGCCAGCTGAACCTCTCAAGCGGCAGAAAGAAACGTGGGCTTTCAGTGAAACAGGCTGCAGTCTGAATGCCAGCACCACCACCGACTGGCCAGGCCCTTGTGCAAATTTCCTAACCTCTCTGAACCTCCATTTTCTCAGCTGAAAAAATGAGGGGCAGGGGCAGGGGCAGGGGTGGTCCAGGAGAGGCCTTGACTTTCTCACACGCCATGATGTTCTCACTAAGGATCCATCTCATAAGACATATCCCCCCGTTGGGGCACAAAGCACCCCCACAGTGCTCCTTGGCCCCTTGGGGCTGTTCACAAGATGCTTTAAGCAGGGGACGTATTCAGGATGCAGGGTTGGAGAGTAAATGAATGCAGGTCTGGTGGTCCAAGATCACCCTTAAATGATGGTAATCATTGACTGATCACCTAGCCCTGGCCAGACCCTTCACTGAATCTCCCCAGCAACCTCGTGAGGATACCTCCGTACGACAGGTGAGAGAACAGGGGCTTGCAGAAGCTGGCACCCGGCTCACAGGCAGTATCTGGCCCAATATCCCACAGCAGGGAAACCGTGGAGCTGGGGCTCAAACCCGGCTTGGGTCCTAATCCTTCAGCTGCACTGACTCAGTCGTGAGAGCAACCAGGAAAGCCATTTGCTCTCCCCACAGCTCAGAGCGTGCCTGAGCGGAGTCTTTAGTTACTGGCCATCTGAAATCTCACTTGACCATTTATTCAGAGGGGTTTAGAAATACACTGCAGTAGAGACGCTTTTCTCTAAAATCTTACAGGATTAAATTTTTTTTAAATGTTCACCAAACAAATGGTACCTTAGGGAACGCATGAGCCTGCACGTGTTTAGGAGAGGGGGGTGGGAGGAGGGAGGTGTGAATGATCGGGGAAAGCTGTGCTCTTTTTACTCAGATTCTTTTCAAGGGCACACAAAGACCTTCCTCGGGGAGAGGAGGCCGAGAAAATAACCATCTCCCAGAGGGTGCGCACTTGTGAAATTCTGGCTTGAGGATAAGATGCCAGTCAGATCCCATTATATACACGAGGCTGGTGCCAAAGTCCCAACTGAACCTACCTATGTTTGGGGAAGTGTGTCAACAGCACATGCTTCAGAGAAGACCTCCTTCTAGAATCTGGAAATAGCTGTCCATGCTCACCCAGATAGAACATGCACACCAAAACACACCGCCTTTGTTTAAAACCCCTTCTCAAGAGACCTGCAGCCACGTACCTGCTCTTTCCCTCTCCCGGCCCTGCTTTAAGTTAAGGTTCAGTGAAAAAGTTAGGCAGATATCTAGGAGTCTATGTGGGTAATGGTTAAAGTTCTGGGCTTTGGGCTTCAAATCTGGGCTCTGCTGTTTATTTGCTGTGCAACTCTAGGCAGGAATTTAACCTCCCAAAGAGTTGGTTTCTTCTTTAAAATGGAAATGACGATCATGATAGTTACTCTATAGAGTTGTTAAGAGGAATAAATGTGATAATTTATGTAAAGTACATAAGACAGTGCCTGGCCCATAGAAAGCCCTTGATACACAATTGTTGCTGTCGTTATGTGGTTTGCGCTCTGGCTTTGCCACCATCCAAGCTGTGTGACCGTGGCAGATCAGTCCCCTTATCTCTGGCTTGTTTTGTAAAGTGAGGAGTTTGGTTCAGTGGTTCTGTGTTCCAGAATCATCTGGGACACTCTTTAAAATACAGATTCCTGGACCACAACCAGACCTACTGAATCAGAATCTCCAGATTTGTGCCCCAGTGAGCTGGAATTTTCACGTCTACATAGGCAATTCCAACCAGTTAGAAATCCTTGGGCTAAATGATTTTCGAAGTCCCTTCCAGTCCAATTTTCAAATGGACTTGAAGTCTCAAATGGCCATTGTGACACCTTCCCCAACGACTCGCAACCATGGGCCCTCTCCTCCTGTATCCTCAGCACCTACAGCAGAGCATCTGGCACAGTAGAGGTCCACGGATAAGGCTTTTTTAATTGGAATGTATTCCCAAACTTTTAAGCCTGCCCTGCTTCACAATGCCTCGTGTTTTAGTTATCTTCTTAGGGGTTAATTCGTGTCTTATCTCCCCAGCCAGACTGCCCCACTTGCAGTTATTCAATGACCGATCAGCCAGGACATTAGATTTTTTTCTCTCCTTTCTGCTGACTATTCATTTCCCATTAGCTTCTTTACCATATGCGAGGCAGGGATGGGAGAGGATAGACATCAAGCACATTAATCTTTTGTTGTAATTCTGTCTTGTCTATTGAATGAGTGAATGGCGGGGTGAGGGTCATCAGCCACCAGGAAATATTGTAATTAATTTTCTGGGGATTAAAAAAAATAACATCAGAAGGACCTGTGAAGTTTAGTTTATGTATTAAAACAAACTCTTGAAAAGGACCATGCTATGGTGCAATGAATGTTACTAAAGCAGCAACAAAGCCCAGACCTACCATAACTACAGACCAGATAGACTAAAATTCCCACTTTAATGGCCTGGAAGAGGAAAAGGCATGCTCTTCTCTGGGCATAAATTATGTATCTGTCTCTACTGTCCAGCATTACTCACAAGGTCCAGCATTAATAAAAATTACAAGACACATGGAAAAGAAAGAAAAATATGACCTATCACCAAAAGAAAAAATAGTCAATAGAAACAGACTCAGAGATCAGGTGTTGGGATTATCTAACAGAGACGTTCAAGTACCTGTAATAAATATTTTAAAGAATCTAATGGAGGGACTTCCCTGGTGGCGCAGTGGTTAAGAATCAGCCTACCAGTGCAGGGGACACGGGTTTGATCCCAGGTCCAGGAAGATCCCACATGCCACGGAGCGACTAAGCCCATGCACCACAACTACTGAGCCTGTGCTCTAGAGCCCGCGAGCCACAACTACTGAGCCCATGCACTGCAACTACTGAGTCCGAGTGCTGCAACTACTGAAGCCCACGCACCTAGAGCCTGTGCTCCACAACAAGAGAAGCCACCTCAATGAGAAGCCCGCACACCGCAACAAAGAGTAGCCCCCGCTCGCCGCAACTAGAGAAAGCCCGCGCACAGCAAAGAAAACCCAACGCAGCCAAAAAATAAATAATAAATTTTTTTTAAAAAAGAATGTAACCTGTAGAGAGAGACTGCCTATTTTTTTTTTTTAAAGAATCTAATGGAAAAAACATGCATGAACAGATGAAGAATTTCATCCGTGAGATGGGAACTATAAAAAAGAGCCAATGGAAATGCTGGAAGTGAAAATCACAGTATCAGAGATGAAGAATTCTTCCAATGGGCTTATGAGCAGAATGGATATATCAGAGGAAATAATAAACCTGAAAACAAAGACAGGAATATGAAAGACCAGAAAACAAATTTCACTCTTCATTGGAGAGACCTGTAGCTACATAATCCCTCCCTTCCCTGGCCCAAGTAATTTGAGCTTCCCTGCTAGGGCAAATGGGACTGCCTCAGAGAAAATCAGAGCAAGTGCCACCAGGTGCCACTTACAGCTTCTCCTCTAGACAGAAAGGAAGGTGGGTATAATAGTTTAATACACTTTAGGCTCTTAGATCAAAGTCAGCTCCTTGCGTAAAATAGGCTAGAAATAGAACTCTGGATGTCGGGGTGGTGGTGGAAGGGAAACCCATGGAGAGCATCTGAGCCCTCCAAGAGGTTCTGCCCTTCAACCCTTCAGCTACAGGCACCACCGAATCTACACGAGGGGTTCCTTGTCATCTTCTCGTCGGTGGGGAAGCTGGTGCCCATCCTCTGACCCTCAGCAGGTTCTAGATTCATGTACAGGGCAAAAAAATCAAATAGAATATCTACCAAATTTCCTTCCAATTCTGAGATTCTAGAAATCCCCAGAGTAAAAAAAAATTTTAATGATTGCCCCTCTCTCAGGGTTAAACCGTCCACCTTGCACATCTGTCTGCTGGTTTACTTCTATTCCTTCATTTACTTTCTCATTCATTCACTCAACAAAATATGTGCTGTGAGCCTCGTACATGACAATCATGTCTCTCTTTCTGTGTGTTCTCTAGTAGTCGGTGAGCAAATTGAGGGCAGGTTCTGTATTTCACTCATGCTGGTGTTCCCGCGTTGCACGTGGTTGAGAAAGGAGGGGAGGGGAGGAGAAGGGGGGAGGGAAGGGGAGAAACTGTTTTCTTAATTTCCTTTCTGCAAGGGACTGGGCGTGTCTCCCTCTCCTGCCCCACTTGAAGATTTTTCTTTTTTAGCTGGTTCTTGAGCCAACTGGAATTTGCTTACAATTGTTCCCTTGACAATCATTAACCTTTATGCTTTCACTCTTGATTAAGAGCTCAGAGCAATCAAAATCCCTGTTTATTTAAAACAGATTTCTAAATGGGCTTGCTTCCTTCACTAAAAACAGAAACAGGGCATTAAAAAAGAAAACGTTTAAATAGAAAACTTGAGAATATGTTAAATAAAATTTAAAGGTGTGTTTGATTTTTCGTTTTGGGGGGAGTGGTGTTGACAGGCTACAGAGATTCCACAAGAAAAAATGGGGCTGACTTTTAATTTTCTTTTCTTTTTCAGAAGGTTTGAACATTGCAATGGGCAGGACAAGACTCCACCCCATGGTCTCCAGTCCTGGGCTGGTACCTGAGTAGCGGCCAGTGCCCCAGCGCCTGTCGGGACTGGTCCAGTCCTCACTGCAAGATGCGTGAGCCCAAGGTCCATGATCCAGGCAAGGAGGAGGGTGAGGTATGTTTGCTTTTAAACCATGAGGAAGTTCCTTAAAGAGCTGTGTCGAGGGTCGGAGCTCAATCAGTATTTAGTGCACGTGAGAACAAAGAATGGGCCTGAATGTTCTCCCCCAAACACGATTTATACAGTTACGGCAAGAACTCCAAAAACAGCATTACCACGCAGCTCCAGGGCAAAATATGTCCTATTTATATATGCATTTGATCAACATTCACTGTTGAGCTCTTTCTGAAACTTATCAGGAGGGCACATCTGTCCTAGATTCTGAGCCACTGGAGGCCAACAAGCTTGGCAGTGAGGCCCGGGGGCCAGAGCCATGAGCAGGAAGGGGTTTAGTGATACACTTGGAGACCAGGCTGGTGCATGCAGCACCAAGAACTCTCACGTCCCTTACTATATATCACCTCACTTAATCCTTGTGGCAAGTCTACAGGATTGGGGATTTCATCTCGACCAAGTCTCGGAGATGTTAGGTAATTTGCTCACGGTCATCCATAGGATGTGAAGCCAGGGCTGGCCAACTTCACAGCAGGATCATCTAACCTCGGCCCCCCTACCTCTCATTGTTTATCGAATGTTGGAAATGATGCCAGAAGGGCTGTAGGCATAGGGCACAGAGCCTCAGACAATCATCCCATTTCTGTCTTCTCCTGAACCCGTCTCTGAACTTCATGCTCTGAGTTTATATTTCCAGAAGGGTGTGAACACACACACAGATGCACTCATGCTGTGGCACAGCCCAGCTGTGGTATCGCCAGCAGCACGAACGATGATTAGATGGCACAAGACTTTGTTGAACTCTGGAGGCCCCGCCTCTGGGGGCAGGAGGCCCATCTGTTCCGTCTGGGAACCCCTCCACTGTAGGTAGTCTTGCCAAGGGGGTTTAGCACTGCAGGGGCTGAAACCCAGATCTGCAGAGCCCATTAGACCGTTTGGAATTTCTGCTCGTGCTTTGGTTGCATCGCACACGTGCCCGCTTGAGTGTGGGGGGCCTTTGCCCCTTGGTCGTTTTAGTTCTGGCTGAGGACACACAGCTGTCTCTAAACCTTATGAAAACATAATCCGTTTAATCTCGCGGAGAACCAGGTTTGGGTCACAGAGAATGGATACCCTTTAAATGAAATAGAACACAACAACCCTTTGGGGACCAGATAAAACGTTGGAGCATCTGGGGGGCTTTTTTCTAAGAGAACACGTTTTCAGCTGATGAGGCATAATGAACACAGGTGCGGATAAGTCCCCTGCCTGCCCCCGACACCTACATGCCCAGCCCCCATCTCTCCCCGTATTTTACTTAATGTGAAGGAGAATCAGTATTATGCTGAAAAGTTTGAAGGGTACAAAAGCAGGGTTCAAAAACGACTGGCCTGGCTGGAGACCCCGCGGTCCCTGCCCCTGTGTGGACGCTGGGGATAAGTGACCCTTAACAGCTTCCAGCCCCCCGGAAAGCTCTGCAAAAACTCGGCTTCTGCTGCTTGGTTCATTTTCCATTCGCACTGTGTTCATTCTCTCCCCGCTTTATCTCCCACCAGCCGCGCTGCTTATTTCCTCTCTGTAGAACCCCACTCTTGGGACCAGGGGAAAACATCCAGAGAGAAGAATCCAGAAAGCGTCACAGGTAAACTCCAGAGGCACAGCAGGTGTGTCCGCGAGAGCAGCCGCACATCCTCGGCCCTCTGAAGCGTTTTCCACCCCAAACGCGCGAAAATAAGTAAATAAAAAAGCCCAACAGCCAATCAGAAGGTGACTTACAGTGGATTTTGAAGTCCTTGTATTGTCTGTCCTCAATTGCTACCACGTACAATGCTGCCCGGTCTGGAAACATAAGCCCTCCAGGTTTCTGTTGATGAATTGTGGAGAAATGGGTCTCGTAATCTATTCACCTGACAAAGACATCACATTTTTGAACTGCACATCGAGTCACCAGACAGGCACCCCCTTGCCAGGATTTCTCACTCAGCAGACTGTCTGTCACCTTGGCCGGGACTAGGGTTGGGCAGGGAAGCTCACTTTTGACTTTGGTACATGGGAAAACTCAAGGGGCCGAGGTGGGGTCAATGGGACACATGGGGAGGGGCAAAGGCATGTCCAGTGAGGGACGGTGGAAGATGTTTTAACTTTTGAGCCTGGAGAAGCCAAGGTCAAAAGCACGCTGGGCTCTCTGGCAGTCATGCAAGTCCCTAGCACTTGTTGACCGGCACGGACTTTGGACAGCAAAGAATGGGTGTCAATTATACCAAAAGAGGCCAAGGTTAGACCTAAGAAAGCTCATTCTGGCCCCAGAAGCAAATCTAGCTTAAAGAGAGGGGCCTGGAAGCGGTGGCTGTGTTCTTCCTAGGCTGCAGGCGGTAGGGCAGAGCAGCGCGGCGGCCGGCAGAGCAGCGGAGGGGCGGCACGCGGCAGGCTCACCAGCCACTTGTCCCTGGCGAAGATGACGGTGTTGAGCATCGATTCATAGAACAGACAGTAGCCCATCCACTCGCTGATGATGATGTCCACCTTCTCCACGGGCAGCTCCACCTCCTCCACCTTCCCCTTGAATATGGTGATGACTGGAAAATAAGAACCCCACGGCCACGCTTTTCGGGCACCCTGACCGGGAGCCGTGAACACCCCACATCAGGACCCCATCCATCTACAGGCGTCAGCGCTGTTCTGACTCTCCTTCTAGGAGGTGGCATATCTCCCCCTTCACCAAGCTAGTTTACCCTAAGAGGATTGAAAACTCTTTGCATGTTCCCCCTAAAACGTACTGCGCAGTTGCTATGTACCTGGCACTGTGCTAAGCCCAAGACAGGCACCTGTCCTGTCATCGTCCAGCGAGTCTTTGAAGTAAACCCTCTATTCTTATTCTCCTCTTTAAGGAAACTGAGGCTTAGAGGGGTTAAATGATGACCGTGCAAACAGAGCCCGGGTCCGATAAGCAGCGACTCTCACACTCATCGGCGTCCCCACCCCATGTCAGGCTACCGCGATGCTTCAAACCCACAGCAGGAAGAGAGGCTGCCTCTCCTACCCTTGTATCTGTTCACAGCCCGGGCTCAGCCTCAGGGGGTGCCCATCTAGAGCTGGAGAGGAAGGAAGTTTGGTGTTTTGACAAGAGCATGGGCTTCGCACTCAGGAAACCTGGGTTTAAGTGCTGGATCTTCTCATTACTAGCTGTATGACTTTCCGCAAGTTACTTGACCCACCCGAACTCCAGTTCCCCAGAGAACAACCAGGGGAAGTGATATCTACATAGTGGGAGGTTGTACTGATGTAATGAAATGTCACAGGTGAAGTGCAGGCTCGCAGTTGGGGCTCTAGAGAAGGCAAGCATTATCTGGCACCGTCTCCTTGGTGACCGGCCCATGGAGAGGTAAAGGGGGTAAGATCAGGACAAAGGCCCTTCTCTAAACGGCCTCTGTTCCTGAGTCCCTTCCAAGACCCATCCCTCTGTGACAGGAGAAACTTCTCAGTTGAGTTTTTGATCATTTGACGTAGACATACACAGAGTTTTGGAATCTCGTTTTGCATTCAGAGCAAAAGCTATCTTAGATGCCACGGGCTGTGCAATTGACACAGGGTGATGTATTGGTTGGCTGGTCCCATCAGAACCTTTCCTCTGGAAGGAAACTCTGTCTGCACCATCCTCTGAAAAAAACCACCCCATGCCTGAGCTTTTCTGGGAAAACTAAACAATGGCCTGTACTCAGGAGTAAAAAACAAAGGAAAACACCACCTCTGCCCTGAATCTGAGTTTCCTGAAAATTAATGTGGATGACAGACTCCTAGACGGCAAAGGGCACTTAGGTTACCGGCTTTACTCCCCGCCCTCACAGTGGATGGTGCTGGGGTGCCCATCAGTAGTGTCTAATTTGCTCTCCAGGGCGTGGTGTTTAATCAAAGCTTAATCAGATAAGGCCCCTCTGGAAGGAGTAGTAGTCAGGCACTTTGGGCACAAAGTGGGGTTCTCTTTTTTTTTTTTGCTGCAGATAACTTTAATAAGGCACGGGCTGACGGTTGGTTTGTGGAACTAAAGGTCGAAGAGGGAGGGCATCACATCTGGCTGGCTCATGCACTGTTGGATACTTTCCAGCCGAGTGGCGGCCGAGGCGCGGGCCTCCTCTGCAAAGCGGCGGTGCACCTCGTCGGTCAACTTCCAGAGGCAGGATCGGGGCCGTGTGCCGGCGCCACCCTGCATGCCGACCGGCACTTTCTCAAAGCTGTCTCGGAAGCAGAGATCGTGACGCCCGGTATTCTTCCAGCCTTCAGGAGCCGTCCAGAAAAAGGGGAAATGTTGTCGAGTGAAACTGTAGATCTGTTGCACGTTGAGGCCACAGGGGGAACCGTTTCTTAATGCCAGTGCAATTAGGTGGAAGTAATTGAGAGGGGGCCGGGACCAGAGCCTCCCCTCCTGGCTGCTGGCTTGCCGAAGCCTCCGACTCTGGAGCGGGGCCCTTTTGTGAGGGGATGGGAGAGCCACCGCGGAGCTGCCATCCTGTTCCTCAGCCTCCTCCTCCTCTGTGAGCTCCCAGTTGCTGGGGGAAGAGGCAAACCGCTTCCGAGGGGGATACTGGTCTCCAGAAAGTGATGGCGACTCCACCACTGTGGCCTCTGGGCACTTGGCAAAGTCTTCTTCTTTTGGGGGTGGCTGAGGGCACATTGGCCCTGATCACCCCCCGGCTTGCGTGGTCCTCCTGCTTCCTGCGCACAAGCCCTGCCCCTGGGAAGCAAGAGTAGGAAGGGCTAGTCTTCACCAAAAGGCTCGGAAGGGGAGGGGGCTGTCAAAGCTCTGCTCCTCGGGGGCTGGAGACCCAAGGGCAGGAACTCAAGCTAGAGCAGGACCCAGGATGCAGAAGGATCATCCACAAGGGGACAAAGCACGGGATTTTTGAAAATGCAAATAGAGTACCTAACTTAGTTCCTATTCCGAAAAAGCACTGGCAGATATATGCCGGATCCACCTGCCTAATCATTTGCACGCAAAGCCTGGTTTGTCTTATTTTTGTAAACATTTGAAAGTGTTTTCTTTCTCTTTGCACATCTCTTGAAGGCTCTTCCGTAATGTCTGCACGTGACTGCGGGGCTATGGGTCGGTCCCTCCTCCTGCATTAATCACGACCTCCCTGAGGCCCAGGAAGATGTTTTCTCCTGCCTCTGGTGCCCCATGGCCTCCACTCTGGGTGCCTAGGACAAGGCTCGCCCGTGATTCCATAGACAGTACTCCATAGACCGTGGGAAGCAGAGGAGGACAAGAACTTCTAACCCAGCCCAACAGACAGGAATGTACAGAATATTCCTCGGGTGCCCCCCAGCGAGTGTGCAGGCTGTTCCTGCACTAGCCCTGCTACCCATTAGCTGCTTACCCTGATCAACATGGATACAACAGATGGCAGGTAGATGGTAGGTAGATAGATAGATATAGATGATAGATAGATAGATGTAGATGATAGATAGATGTAGATGATAGATAGATATAGATGATAGATGTAGATGATAGATAGATATAGATGATAGATGTAGATGATAGATAGATATAGATGATAGATGTAGATAATAGATAGATATAGATGATAGATGTAGATGATAGATGATAGATATAGATGATAGATAGATACAGATGATAGATGTAGATGATAGATAGATAGATATAGATGATAGATAGATAGATAGATAGATAGAAGATAGATCATAGGTGCAGTGGATCACAGAACAGCAAAAATCACAGTTTCTGCCTATCAAAGGCAGAAGGAATCAATTAACTCCCTACAATGCTGAACAGCCTAGACCTCTGTCCATTTATCACCCTTCTGCATCCAAATATTTCTGGGCGCAGGCATGACCCCCCCCAACTTGGCTTGTTGAGTAGATGGGCCCTTTGTGAAAGGAAAAATGCACACCTCCCTTCAGTCCAGCTGTGGCCTGGATTCCAGACCCCTTTCATCGCCTTGTCCAGGTGCTTTTGTGCAGTGCCCAACCTTCACAACCTTATGCTTGGGTCCTGGAGGCAGATAACTTATATTCTCGTTCCATCTGACAAGTAACCTCCATCAAATAGTTCCTCCCCTCTTTTCCTCAATTTCCTTATCGGGGTAAAAAGGGAGAGAGATTGAACCTAGAAATCCCTAAGATACTTTGCAGCTCCAACATGCTTTGAGTCTTCAAATATGTATTGAGCATGTGTAAGGCATTCTGCGAAGTTTGCCAGTGGAGACGGCTGACATCAATGAAGAAGCAGTGCCTTCTGTCCAGTCTGACTCTAAATTGCAGCAGTTCCTCAATCCTGATTTTTGAAAAAGAGGCTACATTGTCTCTATGGACCCAAATACAATCGCCCCCCTGAATCATCAGGGATATTCTTCCTGTTTTCCATAGTCGCCACTAGCAACCACTGAAACTCCCCGATGTAAGTTTCCAATCTGCAAAATGCTGCCTCTTGTGGTGGGGTTGATGGCAACCAAGTGAGGGCATTGGGTTGTCTCTGAAGCCTGTGTGGGCACATGCAGCCCCGGGCATCTCGTCTCCATGGCAAACCTTTTCAAGGGGGATCTTAGCCACTGAAATTTAGGCTCTGATTAGCTACCGGCTGCAGAACCCCACTCCCAATCTGGATCCCACATCATTAAGACTGTGTCACTTCTCGGGATGGCACTGAAGTCACCCTCTGGAGCCTTGTTTCTGTTCCATAAGGATGATGAAATTTTGTTCAACCAGCTGTGACAGGACCCTGGCTGGTAAGTTTTAGAAGGATGTGTCATACGTACGTGTACAATGGGGACCCATGAACTCTAACCTGGGAGATTTTCCCCTGTAACTTCAAGTTCTCAAATTAGACACCCAGATATTTTGGGGGGTTGTTTTCAGTGGGATCTTTTTTCTTTTTGTCTTGAGTGATTATTACAGAAATGTAGTCACTCTGATTCCTGGTCACTCGTTTGACTTTAAAAAAAAAAAAATCAGGGCTTCCCTGGTGGTGCAGTGGTTGAGAATCTGCCTGCCAATGCAGGGGACACGGGTTCGAGCCCTGGTCTGGGAGGATCCCACATGCCGTGAAGCAACTGGGCCCGTGAGCCACAACCACTGAGCCTGCGCGTCTGGAGCCTGTGCTCCGCAACAAGAGAGGCCGCGATAGTGAGAGGCCCGCGCACCTTGATGAAGAGGGGCCCCCGCTCGCCGCAACTAGAGAAAGCCCTCGCACAGAAACGAAGACCCAACACAGCCAAGAATAAATAAATAAATAAATAAGTTAAAAAAAAGAAAAAATCAGCCCAGACCCATCTCCTTTGGGCCCCTACTGTGTTCATCAGAATCAGCTGACCCCACAGAGCCCGAAGTTCATGGTGTCCCCGTTGCAGGCCCCTCCCTGGCTCGCAGAGCAGACCCTGTGCCACAGAAGAATGGGCATGAGGGTCGTGAGCGTGAGGGCAGGGAGCGAGTTACTGGGCCGTGGCGCCGCCCCGATGCCGCCACCCCCCGCCCCCGTGGCACCAAAGCCACGTGACCCACACGCCTATCTGGGCGACACAGAGCCGGCTGCACACCCCTCCTGAGGGCCTGACCCACCTCCAGCCTCTGATCCCCTCCTCTCCATTGTCTACTTCAGCTTCCTAGTTACAGGACGGAGCAGAGCCCTTGACTCCTCACTGAAATCCTCACCGAGTGGATGGATGGATGAATAAGCAATTTTCAAAAGAGGGTACTGGCTTCAGAGACAAAAGATCTTCAAACTAGTCCTAATTCTGAGAGCAAAACACCAGTAGCATTTGACTAGCAGCTGGCAGAGTGATTTCACATATGTTACCTCGATCATCTTCATGGGAACGTGTGTGGACGTGTGTGGTTGGTTTTATTGTTCCATTTGTCTGATGAGAGGAGCAGAGTTTGGGACGTCAAAAGGGGAGCCAAAACCTAGGCCTGTCATGCAGCCTGGTACACGTCACCAAGCTCCCTGAGACCCCTGTCCTGCATCTGCGAGCGGATAGAATCACGACCCGGTTACCCACCGCTGTCAGCAGTGTAAATGCTCCCACCGCACCCAATTCCGGCTCACCCGTGACGTCACCGGCAGCAGGGCTGGGAGAGAACCTCTCGCCGGGCGGTGTGAGTCGGGTCTGGCATGCCTGGGCGACCACCCCACCCAAAGCAGAACCCCCAGTTTTCTCCACTCCTCCATCCTGTCCTTCCAAAGCGCATCACTGTTTGTAATTCTATTGTGATGTTGTGTGTCCACTTGCTTTTGTGCCTGTCCCCTCCCTGAGACAGAAAGCATCACAAGAGCAAAGACCTGGTCTGTGCCGTCCTCTGCCAACTCCGCAGCACCTGGAGCAGGGCCCGGAGGGTGGCTGACGACTCCCCCCGTCCCCCGGAGTGGTGCACAAAACCCACTCCTCAGATTATTCACGGGCTGCTTCTGATCAGTTAGGAAAGCAGCCATTGCCAGGAGCCACTAGTACAGGTTCATTAAAAACAATTATATCTGATTAATCTCATGCCTTCTTTGGACAGGGCTATTAGTCAAGTTAATGAATGAAATAATCATAACAATAGCTAACATTTATTAGCTGCTAACTGCACATCGTACACTGTTGTGTTTTACGAAGGGCTGTGCTGAGAGACACTTAACCATTGGGCTCTCCAGGAAAGAAGCCCTGATTTGTAGCATCTGCTGATTTCTCCGTGTAAATACTCCCACTGTGGCCAATTTCAAGCCACAAAAATGCCCGCATCCGTTCCACAAATTCACTGAAAATTTAACTATGGGCCCCAGCGCGCCGTGATTTTACATACGGTAACTATGTACGGCTCACAATGACCCTCTGTGGTCCGTACCACTATTATTCCCATTTCACAGAGCCGGAAACGGAGGCACAGGAGGTTGGGTATCCAAGATCACAAACTGATCTGCCGGAGCTGAGTGTGAACCGGCCAGAGCTCTTAACCACCGTGCCAGCCTTCCACAGGGGTCTGACAAGGCACCCCCTCCACGGCCTCAGGGCGGGGAAGCTGACTAATGATTGTGTGGATTCACAGCTGCTCCCCGACTGTATTCAAGGGTGCTGATTCAGAGCTGAACCGGACCAGCCCATGGGAGCTGCCCCACTCCCCCAGGGCTCCTATCAGTGTGTAGACGACACCACGCAGAGAACAGTGACCCCCAAAGAGTAAGGCTCTGGGGGGTCCAAGTAGTTTGTAAGGAAGGACCAAGTAGTTTGTAAGGAAATCTAACAACGTGAGGTTTGATGTGAATGTAAAGTGTGATTCTCAGTTTGGACGCAAAGCGTCCACAGACCGGACACAGGTTAGGAGCTGCTGCTCGCAGCCACGTGAGGGTAAATTGCAGATCGTGGCTGATGCCAGCTCAGCGCCAGCGTGGCACGGTGTTCCCCACAGCTGCTAAGCAAGCCAGAGATGTTAGCAGGGCGGCATCTGGGCCCCTCCAGCCGCCTGGCTGGGTCCTTGGGCGGGGTGAGAGGGACACTGAAGCATGGCCAGAGGAGAAGGGGGCTGAAACCAAAGCAAAGTGTGAGGGAACTGGGGGTGTGTCTCCTGGATCTGTGGGAGAAGGGCTGCCAGGTGAAGGGGCGCCCCCCTTCATTCTCTGTGGTCCCCAAGCGACGACACAGAGCATCGGTCAGGCTGCAGGAAGGCAGGTTCCACCTCAGTGGAAGGAAGTGCTTCGAACGGTCACAGCCCCAGGCGGCTGGTAGTGGGGTCCCCATCCGGGGACTCACCCCAGGACTGGACGGCTGCAAGCATGGAGGGATGTCACAGGAACGGAGAACTCAAGCATCGTCTATAAGAGGCTTGGGGCGAGTGGCCAGGAATGAGCAAAGTGCAGAACTGTAGGTCCTTCCTACATAAAGGTCATTCCTTTATGTAGGAAGGACCTACAGTTAATGCCTGTGGTACGAGGCGCCTCACATGCATTCTATCTAATCCCCCAGGAACCCTGCAAGCTGGGCATGGAGGTGTCTCCTCCACGGGGAGCCACCTGGCGAAGGCCCTTCCTCCTACCGCCTCCCTGTGCATCGTGTTCTTCTCAGGCCTCTCCATCTATGGCACTGATGCCCCAGGGCAGAAGAAGAGAAAGGAGGCATCAACTATTCCCTTTACTTTTCTGAAGAGTAAATGGATTATAATGTTTTCTCTAGAACTAAAAAATTGTCTCAATCCCTGAGCTCCTCTGTCACCTTTCACAAATGAACCCGCATTCCTAAGCATCCCGGCAGCCCACTGGTCTCCTGGGCAGGGAAAGAGAGGAAATGGGAGCTGTCGGTGCTGAAGTGCAAGAGGATAGTCTGAGCACATGTGCGGGCCTCTCGGCGGCAGGAGCCACGTGAAGGCGGCACGTCTGCAGGTGGCTGCGTGGAGGTGTGCGTCGGCCTGGGAACAAACCCATCCCGGGAGCCGTACGGAGGTGGAGAGGGAGGGAGATTGATTGATTCTGGGTAGCAGGTATTTTATGTCCTGGGTTGTTATTTATGTCTCTACACCTACGCTCCCGAGACCCACACAATTGGCTGTTGCAGCGTTTCAAAAGCATTTCCATGGAAGCCAAGCTGTCCTCTTTCTAGTACACGTGCCAAGGCAGAGCGAGCTAGGGCCGAGGACAGGGCCCCGGGGGTCTTGCCAGCTCCACCCACCTGTTGCTCCCCCCGGGGAAGAAGAAATAGAGGTGGCTTTGCCTTGAAAAGGCCCCCAGGACGGTGTGAGGAGTAGGACAGGCACGGGGCACGGGGGTGGCTATTCGCCTGGGACAACACTTTGTCCCTCCTGGGCCGTCACCTCCTTAGCGCAGAATCAAGTGTGAGCCATCAAAATATAGAGCAGGGAATGATTCCCTCCGGGAGTCATGAGGCGGGCTGAGCAAACCAGATGCCACTGGCACACGACAGGCCAGGGGGTATCTGAGGTCCCTTGGAGGGACCCGGCTGGGGGGGGCCTGTGTGCCGAGGCAGCCTGACTCCACCCACCGGAGCCTGAGCCCAGAGACGAGGTGGTCATGCGGGGGGCTGGCCGGCATGGGGGTCGGAGCCCAGCACAGGGTGGCAGGTGCTTGGGCAGGAGGTGGTGACAGTGGGCGACTGTTTACACACGGGGACTGACCCAGTACGTAAACATATTAAGAAGGATGAGAGCCAGGGTTTCACTGTCAGAGGACAGAATCACATGGAAAAGGGGGAAAGATGAGAGGAAACCCCGAGGTGCTGAATTAGAAGCAGGGGTATCACATGAAGGCGTCCTGGCCAATGCGCATAGATGCGGAAACATGCATTACGTCAACGCGTGTCCACATACGTGACACCACAGACGTGAGCATATGTGAGCGCACACACAAATTTTTCCCACGGAGACAGTCTGGGAGCCTCAACACCCTAAAATCAAGGGGCACACCTAGCCCCATGTCCTCATTTCTAAAAGCCATTGTCCACTAAAAGGATTCAAGACTCCGCAGGGAAATGGCTGATTCTAGAACAGAGACGTGGAAAGTACGACATGAGCCTGGGACATTTGTGCCAGAAGATAAGAAAGCTCACGCAAAGTGAAGGGGGTACATGGGCAGGACATAGCGGCAGCTCGAAGGTGCTCCCAGGGACCAAGTCAGGGAGAATTTGAGCACCAGAGTTAAGTACTGACACTAACAGTTATAACCGATCGAATAAGAGAGGAAATTAACGGGGAGGAAGGAAATATTTCCACGGTTCAAAGTACCTCTCCCAGAAAACCTTACTAATCACTAATGAAGGGGGAGAAGGCTGGCGGACATAACCCAGGCCAGGGATCAAGGCAAACGCCGTCGCAACAGGACGCATGTACACTGCGAGGACGCCATCCAGCATGCCATGAGGATGCAGCATCACGTCCGAGGCATCCCTGCAGGACGGGTGACCTGAATCCAGCCGTGAGGCGGTGTCCCACGTCCCCAGACTGAGTGGCATCCCACAGAACACTGGCCTGTGGTTGTCAAGCATCAAGGCCACGATGGTTAAGGGGCGTCTGACGGTTCCGGCTTGAAGGAAACCAGGACAGGACAACAAAGTGCAGTGGGCGGGTCAGAACCAAGTCCTCTTGCCGAGAAGGCCATGCTATTGCATCGAAAGCCCGCCTCAGCTGCAGCCTGAGCACGAGACCTCGGCGGCGGTGGGAGCTGGCCTCCCGATTTGGGTGGTTGCGTGTGGCTACGTAGGAAGTGCCCTTGTCTGTAGGAAACACGCACTAACATGTTTAGGGATGACAGGGCATCGTGTCAACAGCCTGCTCCCAGACTCAGAGGAAAAAACAGCTGTATTTGCCCCTTTCCTGTAAACTGGGATATTCCGAAGGTTAGAAGAAAGAAGAGGAAAAGGAGGAAAGAGAAAAAGGAAGGGGAATAAAAAAATTACAAGAGTTGGAGGCAGGGGAGGGGAGGAGGGACCTCGAGCTGTGAGCCAGAGGGGCCTCTGAGGGTGCCGCCCCCTCCCCTCCCGGAGGTCAGGGATTCCTCCCGTTGGGGCGCCCGTCCCCACTCGCCTGTGGCTGCAGGGCCATCACCCTCTGCAGAGGACCGAGATGAGCCAGGGAGGCTGGCCCACCAGACCCCAAGAGCTGGAAGCGAGAGGGACAGATACAGGGTAAGGGAGCTGGACAGACCCCCGGGGGAAGGAATCACTGGGCAGTGAAACCAGGGCAGAGGCAGGGGAGGATCCAAATATTCTCTGGAGGCTCCTGAGGGCCCCCAGGGTCGAGACTCAGTAATTCTGAGAGGAATCTGATCCCACAGGTATTTGCACACACCCTCCCCTCCTAAGAGGTTTGAACTTTCACTTTCAGGATTGGCAGGCACTCCCGGTGCTTCCTTGTCAAACTAAACACCCTTTGGGAAAGAGCACAGGAACGGCAGCCGAGAGCAGAGGCTCTGCCCCACGTCTCCTAACCTCAGTCTCCACATCTCTCAAGTGGGCAGAAGCACCTGCCGTATTTCTCAGAGTTGGGGGAGGGAGGTCAGATGAAAACACGAGGACGCCAGGCTCCGTCTCCCTTGTAGAGAAAGAATTGGCCGGTTTCTTTCTCCATCTTTAGTAGGCAAGTCGAGAGGTACCCTCTCTGTCCCTTCTGCCCAGGTCAAGGACTTTCTCAACGAGTGTGCAGAGACATCTTGCTCCCCCGAACCAAGGGAGACTGGACGCCAAGCCGGAGGTCGGGGCGGGGGGATGTGAGCCACGTTTTCCCCTACCCAGGCTGGAAGGACGCCTGGACTCTGCCCACGGCCCCCTCCACGCTGCCCCTTCCCCGCTATCACTTGCCCACCACCGCCCCTCACTCCCTCATTCCCTCCTCCCCCAGCTTAGACTCCATGGTCCATTACTGAGATCAACCACTGGCTCCTCCCTCCCTCCCTCCCTCCACTGTGGCCCCAGCGGCGCCCAGATCCAGCTGGCCCTCCCCTCCACTCCGATCAGAGCCGCTGAACGTGGTCGGGAGCAACCACACACCAGGGAGGACGGGGCCCCTGCAGGTCTGTGTCCAGCCATCTCCAGCAGGCGCTGACCCTCCCCCGCACCAGCCCTCCCTCCCTCCCTCCCTCTGCAAGGCCATCCCATCACTTCTCATCTCCCTCCAAAACCCTCACACCCTCCCCTCCCCGTCTCCCGCGCCAACGACGGCCTCTTTCTTCCTTGAGAAAATGGAAGCAACAAATCCAGCAGCCCTCCAGCTTCCCTCCAGCAGCCCACCTCCATCGGACCCACACGCCCCACGTCCCCTCTGTTACTGTGGCTAAGCTGTCCCTTCTCCAAGAAGACCCACTCCTCCACTGTGCTCTGGATCCCACCCCCTCTTACCTTCTCAAAGTCCTTGCTTCTGAATTTACTTTTTCCCAAATCTGCAATTTTTTCTGTCTATCTACAGGACAGTGGGATCGTACACATGTTTTCATATCTCCTATCCTTAAAAACCAACTCCCTTCCTTGGCCTCATCTCTCCCTGTCACTACAGTTCCGTTTTCCTGTTTCCCCATCACAGCAAAAGGAGTTATTTATAGCCCTTCCTTCACAGTCTCTCCTTAACCAACCTTACCTGGACTTCCATCCCCACCCTCCATCCAGTCTGCGCCTGTTAAGAACCCCAGTATCCTCCATGGTCACAATCATTCGACGGTCACGTCTCTGTTCTTATCTTACTGGATCCCTTGGCATCCTCCTCCTTTACTCCTCTTTCCCAAAGGTCCATTGACCTCACTGACTGTATCTTCTCTGCCTCTCGCTGGCCTCTTCTCCTCTGCTTGACCTTCAAATGTTGAAATGCGCTGGAGCTCCATCTTTGGCCCATTTCTCTCCTGTAGCTCTACATTATCCTTGAGGGAACTTGTTCTGGGGCTTTAAATAACATCAATACGCTGAAGACCCCCAACCACAGAGCCTGACCCTCCCTGCAACTCCAGATTCACTCTACACGTCCACCTGCATCTCCCCAGGGATCGCAAACCTGACCCACGCCAAGGAGAACCCTTGATTTCTTCCTCCTCCTGTCACTCAACATTCCACCATCCACTCTTACTCAAGGCAAAAAGCCAGCCCTGCTCCTGTCTTGTTTCTCTTGCCCCAGGCAGTCCGTCAGCGGGTCCTCTGGCCTCTATTTCCCAGCATCGCCCAAGAGGTCACTTCTTCCCACCTCCACGGCTGCCACCCTGGCCACACCACAGGCCTAACCTCCCCCCAGGGCTATGAAATAGTCTCTACCTGCACTCTGATGCCTACAGCCTATCCCAACCCATTCACCATAGAGAATGCGCCTCCCTTGCTTACAATCCTTCAAAAAGTCTTCATCATCCTTAGGAAAAAAGTCCAACCCTGTTTTCCTAGTTTATAAACCCTGAGTGATCTGGCCCCGCTCAGCACAGGTCCTGGGGACTAAATCTCATCCCTCTGACTGATTGGAGATACAGAAATTCTTCTGATCGGGGACCCTCGCAGGGGTGAGTGAGTTCAAGATGGGTCCCAGAGGGAGGGGCCAGGGATGTCACGAACACGTGGGAAAGGAGTGAGGAGAAGAAAGGAAGGGAACGCACACATCTTTATACTCAGACTCCAGCTGCAAGAAGGTCCCGCTCCCAAGGGCAACCTACTTGCCAAGACAGCCCCATCAGCAGCAGGGCCTGTGGCGTGAGAGGACCGCAGTTCTCCAAAGGAAGAGCCTGGGGTCTGGGGGGGATGCCACGGGGTGGGTGTCAAGAGAGGTAGGGCTAGGGTTTGTGGAGAGGGAAGAGGTGGAGGAATGGCTGCCATTTTGCAAAACTCAACAGATGCCTACAGCTGGGGCCAGGCAGAGGGCTTGGAAATGAAGGATTTAGCCTCAGGCTGGGCTCACTGGAGGCTGAGCTGGGACAGACGTGCCCTTGGCTGACCTGGCAGGGATTGGGACCCTCAGAGCCCCGTGGGCACAATCCTGCTAACAGGGCCTCGGCTGGCCTCCAGGTTTCCAAGGCCAAGCGCTCTTATGTCAGTCTCTGCCACCCAGACAACAAAGTACAAGCCCCCTCACCCCCTTCCATCCACGGGAAAGCAGGCAGAGGTAAGTCTTACTGTTGTCCAAGTGGTTGGCCTTAATGATCTTCTCTGAGTAGTCAGAAATACTGGAGCATTCAATCTGGAAAGGACACAGAGCAAAGGAGCAAGAATCACCGTATGTCCAGGGCCAGTTTAACAGATGGAGGGGCAGAAGTCTGGAGGGGTGCGGTGACCTGCCCACAGCTGCACGGCTACTTCGTGGCAGATGAAAACCTAACCCGCAGCCCTCCCGACGCACGGGCCAGTGGCTCTTCCGCTGGTCCGCCTTTGCCCCTCGATGGAGGGCCCAGTCTCTGAGCTGGGAGATCTGGGAGGGGCTGGCAGGCCTCACTCTCCTGGCACAGTCACTGCCCTCCCAGGAGAGGAGGTGGGAGGCAGAGACCCCCAGAGTGGCTGTGAGCCTCCCTGAGGTCATCCGCCCACCCCCAGCCCTCCCTGGTTAAACGGCACGGTCCACAAGAAGGACCATCTGAAAATGGCAAGTCAGGGCCTCAGGGCACCTTAAGATCCTTCCCCACCCCATGGGCAGACGCCTGTTAACTCTCATTCCTTCCGCAGTCTCCACCTTTGAAAGAATTGGTTCTTTTGAAACTAGAAGCTTTTCCAGGCTCCCCAAATCTCCTAAGCAAAGGGCCAAGGTATTTGAGAGATTCGCTGACCATCCGCTGAGAGCAGGACCTTGTGGGAACAGCAGACCAAGCCAAAGCCTGGGGGTAGGAGGTCTGGGCCAGGCGGGGAGGCCAGGTTGCTGGCAACAGAGGGACAGCTGCCAAGACCTATGGCTGGAGCCCCACACCTGGAAGAGAAGGACGGGCAGCCCTGCCTTGCCCGGCTCAGCCCTGGGCTCCCGTCCGATCCCGGAGCTGAGCTGGGGCCTCAGAGACACCCTGGGAGGGAGGGTGGGGCGTTACAGGGGGTGCACGTCCTGCCCTGAGGCTCTGTGAGCGACTTGGAAGGGGAGTCGGTCCCTTGGCCAGAAGCCCCCATCCTGGAGGGGAGGCCCTGTGAAGGAAGGAAGGCTGGCCGGTGGGGAGGGGCAGTACCGTGAAGAGTGCAGGACTTGACCTTGGGCGTCCAGGCTGGCCCCGTACCCTCAACACGCACGTCAGGTGAGTACATCATAGCTTTCCCAGTCAAGGCTACAACAGAGGTGTCTTGAGACAGCTCAGGTGTCCCAGAGACCCCCTCCAGCCTAGGCCCCGGTACCTTCCGGGTCAGGCATGGAGGGGGTTGTCGTCCCTGCCAGGGGCTTAGGGACAGGCACTGATGGGGGACACAGGGACTTGGAGGGCTCTAGTCAACCGGGAGCCAGGGGGTCTCAGGGCAGGCTGCAGGATGACCGAGCTAATGAAGCCCCACTGAAAGCTCCCCGCCGCCTCTGCGTTGGGCTGTCCTGTGCACGTGCTGTGTGTTTGACTGACTGCAGTGTGCCTTGAATTTTGATCAAGATGAATTCCCATTTTCCAGCCCTAGACCCACTGCATTTTTCAAATGTCAGTCGGAAGCTCAGAGCTCTTGTTTTTCTGTTTCTTCCCAGCTCCGGACCCTCCCAGCTCCCCGTCCTCAGGCTGTGTGCAGCTGCATTGTGGGAGCCTTCCCAGAAGGTCCACCACCACCACCTCTAGCTGGAGAGGCGGCAGTAGCCAGAACAGCAGAATTAAATCTACCAACTTGCCTTTAAAGAACAGAGAAAGAAGACCGTCTTGTTATCACCTAGGGCCCCAACTATACTAATAAATACTGAGCATTTGACTTAACGCCAGGCGCCATTCTAAGCACTTGACTTACGTATTAAAATCACTCACTCCTCATAGGCACCCCGTGGGCAAGGTACTGTAATTATGCCCATTTTATAGATGGGCAAACCGAGGTACAGAAGAGAAGTGAATTGTGCAGATCACACTTCTCGGGAGTGGAAGAGTGGAGATTCCAACCAGAGCTCACAGGTGTAGCCACTCTGCCCCGCCACCACAGCCCACAGTAGGGCTAAGGACTCTAAGGTAATGATGACACCAAAATGGTTTCAGAAAAGTCAAAAGTCCTCCACAAATGTCAGCTATTCCAGGACAAGGCCAGGGGCAATGCCCAGGTGACAGGGAGCCAGGGAGCTTGCCCACCTCCTGAGAGCTATGTCTGACTTCCTCCTGGAGGGTGTGACCCCAGCAAGGAGGGGGACCTGGAAGGGCCAGCGCCCCCGCAGGGGCCCGTGGAGGGAGTGGCATGCTCACCCCGAACACCTTCTTGGCCCCTGCTTTGGCAGCAAACATGGAGAGGATCCCAGTGCCGCTCCCCACGTCCAGCACGACCTTGTCCTTGAACACGTGCTTGTTGTGATACATGGAATTCCGGTAAGTGAGCGTCCGCACCTCGTCCTTCAGCATCTCCTGTATGGAAGGAAAGGTACAGCTGATGTATTCAGGGCACCTGGGCGCACACCTGCCAGGTCATGGGCCCAGGGCTGTCCCGACAAATTCCTCAGGGACCTCAGTTCTGTCATGAGGCAGAGCCACGGAAGAGTACAGCTGCGCCAGGGGCTCCCTGCATCAGTACACACAACGCCCTAAAACTCTGCCCCTTACAAGGCGAAAGATCGCCTTGTACCATTAAAGGAGAAACTCACGTCCAGACCTGGGAAAGCTCCAACTTATCAAAAACCCAAAGAAAGGAGCGATACAAACACAGCATGAGAGATTTAAGTTAGACCTGAAGCAGAACTTTCTGCCATCATGAGAGAATTGTCGTGAAACAGGTTATTAAAAGAGGCTGTGTGTGCGTGTGTGTACTTTTTCTATTTGCTTGTTTTTAAGAATAGAAAACATGTTTTTTTATCCACTATTATTTAAGTGCTTTGTAATAAGAGAGGAACTAGATTACCCTTTACTACTGTCTCCAACCCAAGGAGAACATGATTTATCTGTGTATGGTGGTGAGGCAGGGATCTTCGTCCATTAAAGATATCAGCCAAGGGCTTCCCTGGTGGCGCAGTGGTTGAGAATCTGCCTGCTAATGCAGGGGACACGGGTTCGAGCCCTGGTCTGGGAAGATCCCACATGCCGCGGAGCAACTAGGCCTGTGAGCCACAACTACTGAGCCTGCGCGTCTGGAGCCTGTGCTCCGCAACGGGAGAGGCCGTGACAGTGAGAGGCCCGCGCACCGCGATGAAGAGTGGCCCCCACTTGCCGCAACTAGAGAAAGCCCTCGCACAGAAATGAAGACCTAACACAGCCAAAAATAAATATAAAAATAAATAAATAAATAGAACTTATTTTAAAAAAAAAGATATCAGCCAACACTCTGACTAATCAATAATAATCAATAGCATTGGGATTTTTAGTACAATTTTTAATGTAACTTGCATACAATAAAAAGCACAGATTTTAAATATATGGCTAACCGTACACCTGTGTAACCACCACCATAATCAAGACATAGAACATTTCCATCATTCCAGACCTTTCATGCCCATGTGCAGGTAATCCTCTCCCCCATTCCAGACAACCAAAGATCTAATTTCTGTCTCAGATTCCTTCTGCCAGTTCCAGAATTTCATATAAACAGAATCATACAGTATGTACACTTTTGTGTCCAACTTTCTCTACTCAAAATTTCTGAGATTTCATTCATTTTATTGCATGTATCCAAGGTTGCTGTTGTTGTTGACTAGTATTCCACTGTATGAACATATCACATGTTCACACCCATTCACGTGATGATGGATATTTGGATTGCTGTGAATAAAGCTGTTACGAACATTCTTGTTTAAGTAGTTTTGAGAATACAGACATCCCCGACTTACAGTGGTTTTTCATGAGATATTCAATACTTCATTATAAAGTAGGCTTTGTGTTAGATGATTTTGCCCAAGTGTAGGCTGATGTAAGTGTTCTGAGCACACTTAAGGTAGGCGAGGCTTAGCTGTGATGCTCAGTAGGTCAGGTGTATTCAATGCATTTTCAACTTAACATATTTTCAACTTACGATGGGTTTATGAGGGCGTAACCCCACTGTAAGTTGAGGAAGATTTGTATATCTTTTCATTTCTCTTGGGTAAACACCTAGAAGTGGGTTTGCTGGGTCTTAGGGGAGGTGCTTAATTTCATCAGAAATTGCCAAACAGTTTTACAAAATAGTTGTCTTTTTATGATCCAGAGTTCAAGTTTCTTCATATGCTGGCCACTTAGTCTTATTAATTTTTTAACATTTTAGTCATTCTAGTGGATATGCACTGCTACTGCACTACAACTTTAATTTCATTTCCCTGATGGCTATTGATGCAGATAATTTTTTCATGATTTTATTGACTATTCATATATATCTTTTGTAAATTATCTGTTTTGTCCTTTTTTTTTCTTTTGAGCTATTTATCTTTTCCTTAGTGAATTGTAGGAGTTTCTATATTCTGGAAACAAATCCTTTGTTAGATATACATGTTACGAATATCTTCTCCCAATCCGTGATTTGCCTTTTCATTTCCTCAATCTTGTCTTTTGAAATGTAGTTTTTAATTTTGATAAAGACCAGTATTTTGGTTTTTTTCTTTTATGATTAGAATTTTGTCTGTCCTGCCTAATCTTTGCCTACCCCAAGGTCACAAAGATATCCTCCTATGTTTTCTTCTAGAAGTTTTATAGTTGTGCCTTTTAGGTCTTTGATTCACATCAAATTAATTTTTATATATGGTATAAGTATATATGTATATACATATATATATGGTATAAGGTGTGTGAGTTCATTTTTTTCATACAAATAGATGGTTCAAGCACCATTTGCTGAATAGACTATCATTTTCCCCACTGAATTAACTTGCCACCTTTGTCAGAAAACCAATTCACTATATATGGGTGGCCTTTTTGATCTGTTCCATTAATATATCAATTTAACTGTCATTTAACTACTGTAGCTTTGTATTACCTTTGAAACAAAGTACTGTATGTAAATCCTCCAACTTAGTTCTCTTTTTACAAGATGATTTTGGCTTTTCTGCATCCTTGGCATTTCCATACACATTTTAGAACCAACTTGTTAATTCATACAGAACAGCCTCCTGGAGTTGACTGGAGTTGCGTTGAATCTATAGATCTATTTGGGGAGAATTAACCCCTTAGCAATACTGAGTCTTACAACCCAAAACACTGAAATAGCTCTCCCTTTAGTTAGGTTTTGTTTAATTTCTCTCTGCAATGTTTTATAGATTTCAGTATAGAGGCCTTGTATTTCTTTCATTAGATTTATTCTTAACTATTTTATTTTATGATACCTTATAGTATTGTAAAAGATATGTTTAAAATTTCATTTTCCAATTGTTTTATGTTAGTATATACCTTGACCTTATATGTTGCAGCCTTGCTCACTTCACATATTAATTCTAGTAGGATTTATCTGTAGATTCCTTTTTTTCTCTTTTCTTTCTTTTCTGGCCACACTTCATGGCTTGAGGCATCTTAGTTCCCCAACCTGGGATTGAACCCGGGGCCTCGGCAGTGAAAGTGCAGGGTCCCAACCACTGGACCACCAGGGAATGCCCTAGATTCCTTTATTTTTCTTTGTTAAAAATATTATCACTTGTGAATGAAGACAACTTTATTTCTTTTTTTCCTACTTTATATGTTTTTTATTTCTTGTTCTTTCTTCTTGCTTTATTGCACTTGCAAAGGTTACCATGCAGTAAAACGCTGAACAGAACACACACCCCCTTCTTTTGTTCCAGTGATATATAAATATCACCATTGAGTATGATTTTGGCTGTGAGCTTTCCATAAATGTCTTTTATCAGATTGGAAAAGTTTTCTTGTATTTCTAATTTGCTGAGAACTTTTTATCATGAATTGGTGTTGAATTCTGTCACATGATTTTTATACATTTCTTGAAATTGTATATGACTTTTCTCCTTTGTTCTTTAATATGTTGAACTCCATAGATTGGTTTCATATGTTGAACCAACATTTTGTCATGACGTATTATCCTTTAAAATATTGCTTGATTTTATTTATACATATTTTGTTGCAGATTTTTGTATCTATATTTGTGAGGGACATTGACCTGTAATTTTCTGTTACCTTCTCTGGCAAAGTTCTGCTGGGTTCATCACACAAATTAGGAAGTGTTCTCTCCTCATTTATTTTCTGAAAAAGTTAGCATGAGATTGATATTTTTCTTCAATGTCTAATAAAATTCACCAGTAAAACCATCTGGGTCTGGAGTTCTTTTTGTGGGAAAATTTTAAATTATGAATTTCATCTATTTAATAGAGTGCTATTTTAGTTTTCTATGCATACTTACATCAGGTTTAACAAGGTATATTTCCAAGGAATTTATCCATTTCAGTTGAGTTGTCAAATTTATGGGTATAACGTTGTCATAATATTCTCTAGTCACCTGTTAAATGTCTATATGATCTGTAATGATGTCCTTGCCTTCATTTATGATATTATAATTTTTGTTTTTTCTTTCTTGATCAGTCTAGCTAAATGTTATCAAATTAATTAGTCTTTTCAAAGCCAACTTTTGGCTTTGTTGGTTTTCTCTAATGTTTGATTTCTACTTCATTGATTTCTGCTCTCATCTTTATTATTTCCTTCCTTCAACTTAGGCTTTATTTGCTCTTCTTTCTCTACCTTTGTAAGGTGGAAGCTCTGATCATTAGTTTTGTACATTTCTTTTTGTCTAATGGAAGCACTTAAAGCTATAAATTTCCGGGGCTTCCCTGATGGCGCAGTGGTTAAGAATCCGCCTGCCAATGCAGGGGACACGGGTTCGAGCCCTGGTCCGGGAAGATCCGACATGCCGTGAAGCAACTAGGCCTGTGCACCACAACTACTGAGCCTGTGCCCTAGAGCCCACGAGCCACAACTACTGAGCCCACTCGCCACAACTACTGAAGCCCGCGTGCTAGAGCCCATGCTCTGCAACAAGAAAAGCCACTGCGATGAGAAGCCCGCACACCGCAATGAAGAGTAGCCCCCGCTCGCCGCAACTAGAGAAAGCCCGCACGTAGCAACGAAGACCCAATGCAGCCAAAAATAAATAAATAAATAAGTAAATAAAAATTTTTTTAAAAGCTATAAATTTCCCTCTAAAGATTGCTTTAACTGCATTCCACAAATTCTCATATGTTGTATGTCTTAGTCACTTCAGTTGCTATAACAAATTACCATAGAGTGGGTGACTTAAACATTTATGCCTCACAGTTCTGGAGAATGGGAAGTCCAAGATCAAGGTGCCAGCAGATCCAGTGTCTGGTGAGGACTTACTTCCTGGTTTGCCTTCTCCTTGTATCCTCACATGATGGAGAGCAGACCGAGGAAGCAAGGCCTCTTATAAGGGCATTAATGCCATTCACGAAGGCTCCACCCTCATGACCTCATTACCTCCCCAAAGCCTCACCTTCTAACACCATCACATGGGGAGTTAGGATTTCAACACATGAGTTTTGGGGGGGGGGGAGGGACACACAAACATCAGATCCATAGCACTGTGCTTTCACTATCATTCAGTTGAGAATATTTTCTAATTTCTCTTGTGATTTCTTCTCTGACCCTGTTCTCAGTTGCTGTCTACTTTCCAAATATTTGGAGATTTTCTAGATAATTTACTGTTTACTGGTTTCTAAATTAATTCCATTATGACCAAAAAAGAATACTCTACATGATTTCAGTCTTTTGAAACTTAATTGAGATGTGTTTATGGGCCAGCATATGATCTATCTTAGTGAATGTTTCCATGTGCACTTAAAAAGAATGTATATTCTGTACACTGGGGATGCAATGTTGTATAAATGACTACTACGTTGGGTTGTTTGATGGTGTTGTTCAGATTTTCTACATCCTTACTGTTTTTTGTGTGTGTATCTGTTCTATCAATTACCAAGAAAGAAGTGTTCAAAAATCTTCAACAGTGGGATGTATTTTTCTCCCTCTAGCTCTGGAGATGTTGCTTCATGTTTTTGAAGCTCTGTGCACACATGTGTGATGGCTTTGTAATCAGTCACCTTACCAGGTGGAGCTATATTTCCCAGAATTGTCTTTCTACTATGTCTCCAGTCAAGGTGGTTCATGAGGGAGATTCCCACGAGATTCAGAAGATACAAAGGAAGCAGGAAGCATTTTGTAGTTCACATTTGTCACTGCTGATGGGTTGATCCACCTTGTTGGCATGAAGCAGCAGCTGGGCTTACAATTGCTCTACCTTTGCTTTCAGCTTCTCTGACTCCTGAGCCAGGTGTGTGTGTGTTTAGTTCCAAGGTGAAACACTCCAGGCTCTATAGGATATGCTCCCCACCAAGGTCAAAGGCAATAGAATGGATGTGTGTTTCAGCCCGTCCTCATAGGGTTCAAGCTTGTGCTTATGAGTTGTAGCTACTCCTGATCTCCCCTTATTTTGCATTCATAGTCCTTTCCCTGTACTTCAAGCTTCAGCATCAGACATGGAGACCTTACACAATTGCATGAGCCAATTCCCTGCAATCCTGAACTGACTTTATACATATGCTTCCATGGTTGAGCCCTGACCGATACAAAATTTCGTACCAAGAATAGCTCCTAAGGAGCAGAATCTAAGAATGGGTTCTCTGAATTGGTTCTGAGTTTTCTGGAATTGGTTTTCTGATCTGATTAGATTTAAAGGCACTAAGAAATCTATTGCCATTGGTGAAGAGGGCACTGGTGAAATGGCAAAAGAGTTACTCAAATTTTAGCCTTAGACACCAGTGACAAAGTTCCTACAGAAGACAAGACTCCGGATGACCAAGTATTTGCTACCTTAGAACATTTTAGTCAAAGTAAGGAATGTAATGGGATGGATTTGTTGGTTGGTTACTGCTAATTGTGCTAGAAAACTTAGAAAAAGAAAATGATGAGCTCAGGGATTTAAATTCCCAGTTCAAGGTCTTCATATAGCACCTGAAAACTTCTATGACTTCGGGGGAAAAAAAGAAAAGAAAAGGAAGAAAATAAAAGAAAGGAACAAAAACCTTATTTTCTTGCAGGGTCAAGATTTCTGAAAACCAAAGCCAAAGTCTAATCCTGCCTGAATTACAACACAAATTGAATTCCCATCCTTGCAAGAACTCTTTTGTTAAAGTTGAGTCATCTGTTGGGAAAGAATGGGGTCCTGAAAATTGGAACGGGAACATACAGGCAGATTCTGATGAAGTTGGGACCTCAAGTCCCTAAATTACCGTCTTCTCTGCCAGTAGAAACACCTTCTACCCCTGCCCAAGAAAGTTTGTTTTCCTTTTCTTGAAGATTCGTACTGGTGTCCTTTGAGGTAGTTGCTTGCCAGGTAATGTTAATACTCCTCAGGACCCATCCCCACCAACCCTATAACTGGATTTGACTCCACGCAGACCCCGAAGAACAAGGCACAAAGAGTGACCATGAGGAGGTGTGATACACACCAAAAGAACTGCATGATACTTCTAACATATAGATTAAAATATAGGGAATAGATGTGGGGATGTATAGTAAGGGTGAGGGATCAAGATGGAGGGAACATAAAGTTGGATTGAGCCAAGTCTATTGACATAGGTCCACTAAGCAAAGACTGTGGATTCACTGTTTTACCTCCAGGGGCTTGGAATGCCTCTAACGGTTGGTATGGTTGATTGACTGAAACATGGACCAAAAGTTAGTCTACACTAAATGAAGTGGAAATGCCAGAACTTCCTTGATCTGCTGAAGAGGAAGGTATCCAAAGACTTCAGGAGACTGGAATGTTAAAATGCATCTGTCACATGAGACTCGCTCACCAACGCCAGAGAACAGACCTCTAACCACAGCTGTGAGGAAGATGTTTATGAGGGAAGTCCAGTAGCCTTGAAGAGCTCTGTGTGCCCTTCTCTACAGATCAGAGATTACACTGGGAACTGAGATTCCTAATTGCCATGGGAACAATATCCAACTAGGATCCTGGGGTATCGGGGGCCAAACTGTAGTGTGTAATCGCCAAAGATGAGGTGGGCATGGTTACTGTAAAGGATAGGAGAGCCAAAGCAGTATTCAGGATAATCTGGCTCACCAAGACCTATGGCCAGTTCATTAAAGTACCTCTAGAAAATAAACAGTGGAAAACACACTAAATTCTTACTTGATCTGTTTAAGCAGAAAAGTTATAGGTCTCGTGAATGGAAGTCACGCTTGAATCACCAAAAGAGGGAGTCATGGCCCCTCAGTGGATTCCCAGACTTGAGCCAATTTACAGACGAAGGAGCCCTTAAATGAAGGGGAGGCCATGTCACATGAGGAGAAACCCTGTTATGTTGACAGAAATGTGTACTGTTAATCTTTCTCCAAGTCTTCCCCAAGATGACCTGCAGGCATTTACCAGCATGTGTGCATTGGAGAAAGGAAAATAAACAGATTTTTGAGGATTACTGGACACTGGCTCTGAACTATTGGAACACTAGCTCCATGAGATCCATTAATCCAGGAGACTAATTCCAGGAAACCCACATCTGCATCCAATTTGCCGATTTGGCCTGTGCAGAAGAGAGATGGAGCTTGGAGAATGGCTACAGATCATCATAAATGTAATCAGGTGGTGACTACAGTTGCAGAGGTTGTTTCAGATGTGGATTCATTGTTTGAGCAAATCAATCCAGAGAGTTGCTGGGGGTTTTGTTTTTGGGGTTTTTTTAAAATCAATTTTAGACATTTATCCATCTATATTTCTTCAAACATTTTTTTCTGTCCCATTCTTTCTCTTCTCCTCTGGAATTCCAATTACTCACATGTTTTACCACTTAATTCTGTCCCAAAAGTCACTGAGGCTCTGTTCACTTGTCAGTTTTTTTCTCTCTATTCTTCAGTTTCAATGATTTCTCTTTCCCTGTCCTCGTGGTCATAGATATTTTCTTCTATGTATCCTATCTGTTATTAATCCCATCCAGCGAATATTTGGTTTAGCTATTGTATTTTTCGGTTGTAGGATTTCAATTTCACCTAATGTATCCATCTCCTCCTGGAAATTTTTTAAAATCGTATTTATTATAGCTATTTACAAATTTTTATTTAATCATTCCAACACCTGGGCTGTCTATAGATCTGTTTCTATTGATGATTTTTCTCTTGACTATGAACCAAATTCTCTTGTTTCTTCACAGGTCTAATCATTTTTATTTTATGCCATAGATGGTGTCTAAGGATCAATAGTAGCTGAAGTTAGTTTGTTGTTGTTGTTTTTCCAGGAGGGAATAGCCTTTCTTTTGTTAGGCAGCTAGAATGATGGGCTGGTCAGTTCAATCCAATCGGGGGTTGAGCAGGTTTAGGAGTTGAGTAGGATTGGGATGCGGGACTTTAATTCCTGTAACAGGGCCTGGGGCCCCACAGGGGCTAAAAACATTTGTGTTTGCTTTTCAGCCCAGCACTACCTCCTGTGTTGCCCCAAGGCTTATATCTTTGGTTATATTAGAAACTGAATAAGGTGAGGGTTTGGTTAAATTGGGTTCATGTCTGATTCTTAACTACTTCGAAAGTGAGCTCAAGCCTCTCTCTCCAGAAGCTCTCTGGAACGAAACACTGCAAGACCTCTCAACATCAAAAGGACAAGGGCTCAGAACTGTGAGACCACAAGACTGTAAGACGGTATCCCTAGAACCAGGCACGGGGCACGGTGTGAAATTGGTGCTCTATAAGGACGGAGCCCAACTCCTGCACACGAATCATAGCTCCGAAGTTTCTGAGCTCTCCGGCCAGCCCAGAACATCATTCAGCATTCCATGTCTCAATCTCCTCACCTGGAGAATGGGGTAAAAATAGCCGCTATTGCGTAGGGCTGTTGTCATGACTAAATAGGCAGAGTTAGTGTTGCCAAAGTGCTAGCTCTTGCTCTTTGTGAAAACTGTGACCTTTTCATCTCTGTGAAGGAATTGTTGAGGGTGAGTAAGGAACGGAGGCAGAATAATGACAAAGGTTCAGAAATCTCTCAATCATACTCGTAGTTCAAAGTTCTCACTGCCTTTCCTGATGGAATTAGGTTGGCCCAGTATCTCTGCAGGTCCTGTTGTTGCTAAAAGGGATCCCCCCAAGGGCCCCCCTTTAATTCATTGTCTTTCATCACTTCTTCGGCCCCCCCTTTCCCTTCCTTAAGGCTCCAGACCACAGGAGTTCATTCCGAAGGCACAAGTTCTGGGGGCGGGGGAGAAGTTGTAAGTTCCCCTACTCACCCTGTTCAAAGAAACAGCTGTCTCTCCCCACCCTTCCCGTACCCCTGCTTTAATCACCCCTGAAGGAGAACAGCCCAAAGACGTCTCCAGACATTCAGCCAGGAGCATGCCACTCTTCAGTGAAAACAATTCCCACCCCCAGCTGTGGGTGACTTTATCTCCTTCCCACTGAACACATGGCAGCACATTGACTAATTGCTGGGAAATGAGGCCCTGAAGAATCTATTTCAAAAAACCCTGCAGTAAGATTGTGAAAAGAAGAGAGCTGGCCAGGAGTGGGCTCAGCGCCCAGGGCTGGGGGGCTGGGAACAGGGCCCCACTGGGGTTGATTCTTCTGGCAGCTGAGGCCCCATGCCCAAGGCTGACTGTTAAAGATGCTGAGAATTCAGAGCTAGGATCTCAGAGGTCATGGGGCTGGGCCCCTCCCCTCTGTGCACAAGGACACATCTGTCACATCTGCTCCTGTTCAGGACTCCTTTCTTTTCACAGAGGCCCTGGTCCGGAATGCACAGGCCTGCTCTCCCTGGCCCCTGACCTCCGGAGGCTGAGCATGGGGTCATCTCAGGAGAGGCCATGGGATGCAAGAAGAAAAGTGTCCAGAAGCACCTCCTGCTGTGCTCTCCAGCTCCCAGTAGCGTCCCCCTGCCACTCGGCGCTTCTTGTTTGTATTTATAGACTAAACCACCCCTATCCAGCCTGCACCATGTTTCGCAAACACTCACTGATCACTATTAATCAGCAAGCTGGCAGTGCCTCTGCCCGCCCGTGTGAGCATCTTGTTAATGACGGGAAAAGGCTGCCAAATGGCCAGCTCGGCTCCGGATGGGATGGTGAGACGTGGGTCTTGTCCAGACCGAGGAGGCAAAGGCATCGCCACGAGCCGTCTGGCATGGAAAGGAGATCCCTTGTGTTTGACAACGAGAAATGAACAGGCCCTGTCTGCAGACAACGACGGTAGGAGGCCATCTACTTGCCCTCACTTCCTTTTACAGCAGATGATCATGGAGACCAAACAGGCCGGAGGGGAAGCTCAGGGATGAAGGGAGGCCAGCTAAGCTGCCCCAGCGTGAAAGACCTATGCATTTCCCCAGGAGCCAGGATCTAGGCCTGGCCCCCAGCAGCAGCAAGAAGGATTTAAGCTGGGTGATCGGAAGCACTTCCCACTGCGAAGGGCTGCTAAACCTATTCTAGGACAGGTTACTAAGGAGAGAAATGAGATGGTGACCTGCAGATCCTTTACTCCAAGGTCATTAGCTCAGTCTGCACTGTGTTTGTATATGTGCAGGAACAGGTCTGATTCTTCTAGCCATACATGAAATGGAGGGAGCCTGGTACATACTATATGTACCTGGTGACCCTGGCTGTCTTCTCCCAGTGGAGACCAGACGCTCCGGATGCCCGGCCTTCGTGGGGACCAGGCAGCGCCTGAGTGATGAGATTAGCTGCTGTTTCATCAAACCTAGACAAATCAGACAACGTGCGGAGTGCCGGGGAACCCCGTCCTGAAGGAATCATAGAGATACAACGGCACCGGAGGGCGCATCCCAGGTGCCTACGTGTGTTGCAGGGAGGGGTGGGAGGAATCAATTGGAGGTGGCTCTGCGGGGCTGGGGCCTGAGGACGGGAGGGCGGATGGGAGGGGCACGCCGCCTTCGGCTGGTCCCTAATGGGGGTCCAGGCAGGCCCAAGGGGGGCATTTTAGGATCCCTGAAACTGCTGTCTCTTCCCAGCAATCTGCTCTGAGACAGGTGCCCAAGGACACAGGACTGTCCTTTAATTAGAGGCAGGGTCTTGAGGAGGGAAGCTCTTGAAAGCATCCTTCCCGCCCCCCAGACCTTCTCACCTCTCAGGCCTAGGACCGGGCTCCGTGCACCATCGCGACCCCAACCCAGTGGGACCCACCAAAAGCTGCAGGCTCAGCTGCCCAGGCCCCCCTGGGCCAGGCCCCCAGAACTAAACCCAGGGCCCAGCCCCTCCCCTGCAGGCCCCAGGCCTAATTAATGCTCTGATGGGGAGAGCAGTCCTCAGGGGCCAAACCCCTCCACCCTCTACCTCCATGGGAAATTGCAAAAGGACCAGCAGGAACAAAGCCAAAGTTTCCAGAAAGAAAGAAAGGCTGTATGGCCTGGAAATCAGGAAATGAAGCCCCGGGCCCCCCAAACGTGAAGGTTTCATTTCTAGCTCTGCGTGTTAACAGCTCGTGACCTTGCACGGAAAGGAACCAGCAAAGATGAAGGAAGGTTGATAAGATTCTTAAGGTCTTATATCCTCATCTGTGAAATGGGGACAAATAATAATACCAACCTCACAGGGTTGACCTCAGGAATAAATGAGCCAGTAACATAAAATGCTGGGAGCAATACCCAGTGTGGGGCAGGCACTCAAAAACATGTCGCCTATTACTTGTTAAACACGCTTCTGGCAACGCAGCATCACTGTTTGGATACAGGAAGGGTTTACAGAAGCATCTAATTGAAAGGGGAGCTTTGAGACTTATTTTCAAAAAGCATTTGCATAGCAAGCAAGCCTTTGTTCCTTTCTCGATATGTCTTCACACTGTAAGGGGATAATAGAAATACCTTCTTCATAGAGTTCTTGGGAATTCAATGAAATGACACGTGTAATGTATTCAGAAGAGTGGCCAGCCGTGAGCAAGCACTCGGCTCATGTCAGTTGTTTATTTGGGGTGAGAAAGTGCTGGAGATGGTGGGGAGGGGGGTTAAAATACTGTTGTGGCCCCCGCTGCAGCCAGGAAGCCTCTAGTTGGGAAACTCTGTTCTCTTCTACAGCTAACATCAATCTTCCCTGCTACGGAAGAAGACAGCATTTAGACATAAGAATTTCCTGAGAATCAATCAGGGTGTCAGACAGAGCCAGGTTTCCAAGGAAGCTTGCTGATTCTTCCCTGGAAGTGCTCATTGGTCCAGGATGAACCTGAGGGCTCGTGCCTGACTGAGGACTGGACATCATGAAGCCAAAAGGTCCTTGTGGCCTTGGGACGCTAGCTGCAAAGCACTCGAGCTCCTGTAGCAAGGACCAAGGACGTCCAGTCCTCCCAGACCTCCCAGGCTCAGGGTCAGGAAGAGACGAGGGTGCTGGACCGTAAAACAAGGACCGCGGAAGCACCACTTGCTCTCGGCTGAGGAACAGCCAAACATATGTTTTCACTTGCTCACCTGCTCCAGGCCTGGCCCTGACCCCCCGCCTGTGGGTCCCCCGGGATGGAGACAGGGCCAGGGCTCTCGAGCGACGGGGAGAACTCCCTTAATGACAGCAGAGAGCTGCACACATGATGCTGTCCAAGGAAACAGCGCAGCCACAGCAGAACCGAGGTTGCCCCGCTCGGCCACCAACTCAGGATGCTTTACCTCGTGGATCCCAAAGTGGGCATAGGAGTCGAAGTAATAGTCCCGCGAGGTCATCTCCTCCGGGTTCAGCAGCTTGGACATCTTGCCCCGTCCCGGGCAGCTGGGCTGAGTGGACACATGGTGGACACACTGCACAGGCTTGGCTGGGACGACGGGCTGCGGGGGCTGAGAGGGTGGGCTGCTCACCTGCGGGGAAGAGAAGGGGGCAGGTGTGAACAGCACCCATGAGGTCCTGCCCTCTGAGACTCCGCCCTCCCTCCTTCCCCCTCCCGCCCCGCCCCAAGCTGGCTCCAATCAGCCACAGCAGTCACAGCGAAGGGGCGATGGTGTCCCCAAGCTGTTGGCTGTGCTGTGTGGGATGGTGGTGTGCTACCCAGGAGCCCAACCAACCTGAATTTAACCCAGTTCCATCTCCTACTAGTGGGTGACCTGAGCCGATCTGGGCCTCAGTTTGCCTATCTGTTAAATGGGGACAATAATACCATCCCTTAGAGGCGAATAAAGGGAAAGATGTAATGGCATCACATAGCATCCCAGAGCAGAGTGGCTGGAGTATGGATTCCAGAGCCAGCCCCCCGAAACGTGAATCCCAGCCCTGCCACTCGCAGCTACACAACCTTGGACAGAGTTATTCATCTCTTGGTGCCTCAGTTTCCCCAACTCTAAAATGGGAATAAAATGGTCCGCGTGTCCTAGAGTCATCCTGAGGATTAGACAAGTTGGTATCTGGAAAGTGCTTAGAAAAGGGCCCAGCGCATCGTGAGTTTGAGTTCTTAAAATGAGTCCCACCTGCGTCCTTAGGCAGATCAAGCCCCTGGACTTCTCTCCACCCCGCAAGCAGCACCTGGCCCCCAAAATGCAGGTCTCTTAGGTTCTGGTTTCTCACACCTGTTGTCTTGCCGCTCCACCCACCCCCAGTTTCTGACTCACAGTTTTACTCTGAACTTCAGCGGAAGTTTCCTCTGAAATGCAAGCACCCACACTGATAGCCAGCCTCCTGCCAGCGCACTGCCCTTTCCTGGGTTCCCCGACCCTGACAGCCAGCTCAGCTCCACACCCCACAGCTGCTGCCCGGCACTGACCAGCCCTTCGTCCTCCACGGGCTAACAGGAGGACAGAGGAGGAGATGGAAGCCCAGAGGTTCAGAGTTCACTGCAGAAGCATCGTTCTGCCAGGAGAAGAAACACCTTTCCCTGAAGTGTAGGAAATCCAGATGTGCACGGCACAGCAAAGGCCTCAAAAGGGGCAGAATTCTGAAAAATCTATTTTCAGTGATGAGTTAATATTTGTAAAGAGTTTAGAACAGTTTCTGGCATATAGTAAGTGCTCTATTACTGTTATTCTCATTACTAGTAGCAGCAGTACTCAGAGTACATTAACATCTCCCTATTCTATGCCTCAGTTTTCTCATCTGTAAGCTGGGTCAATGCAGACTTACTATCTCCTTTCTAACAAGGGAAACAGGGAGGTCCTAGAGCAAGATCAAGAAATCCGAGTCCATCCCCTCCATCGTGCTTCGGCCACAGCCCCAAGACTGCCCAGAGTCCCAGGCTGGAGGGGAGCGGGCTGGGGAGGGTGGGGTGATGGTCCTGTTTTCCTGGTGTATCTAGGCTACAGCCTCTGGGAAATAGGCAGACTTCCCAGTTTAGCAACATCAGGTTTCAGGTCGGCACGATCCCGGGCTGTCTGGCAGCAGAGGCAACGGGCTGCCTCATTAGAATGCAGCAGGTGTGCGCACCCTCCACTTGGGATGTTGGTCACGGTCTCCAGGAGGCTAAAAATAGACTGTCAATTGCACACTCCCGTGCTGGCTGCAGTCACCTCTAAAGCTGGAGGAGGCTCTGTGCATGAAGCTCACCCCAATCATGACTCCATTTAAATATATTGAGAGAGAAAGTCCCAGTTGGACCAGGCTCTTGCATGGTCAAGGTCACAGGGGCCTCCTGCACCCCTGAGCTCCATTCAACTCTGAGTTCAAGGTCCCTTTCACGGGGTCCCCTGAGATTCTTTCACCGGTGCCAACTTACAAAGTGCCCACCACGCACCACACACCACGCATCACGCATCACGCATTGCATCACGAGGCAAAGGATGGATGGATTCAGGGTCCGTTCACCTCAATAACCACCGGTCATGGGGACAAAGAGGTGACTGTGACCCAGGCCCTGGGGCCGGAGGCTGTCAGCCCAGTTCAGTCTCCTGCAGAGGGGACTTGCGCTCTGCCCATCGGCTAACGGGGTGGCCTGTCCCAGGAGGCCGGGCCTGGGGTGGGGAACAGCAGTGGAACATGATCTCCAGGCATCACCACCCGGGCTGGTGCTTTTTATTCCACAAACACCCACTGAACGTCGGCGGCTGTGAATGCTGTATGGTCCCGTGGAAGAAACAGACGTGCGGGAACCGTGCCCTCAAAGGACGCTGTCTAGTGGAAGCGGAAGACCCCTGAGGCTCCACTGGATGATGGAGAAAGATTTGTTTTACAAGGGAAGGTCAAACAGATTGCTCTGGGGGTTCAAAGGAGAGAGAAGTCACTTCAGTGAGAGAGTCAGAGAGGCCCGGGATCGCTGGGAGCTTTCTCCGCAGATTTTGGTGGGGGGGCGACAGTGGGGGGGAGTTCTTGGAGGGTGTGGCTTCAGCAACCAGGAAAAGCGTGGAACAGCAGTGAGTGTGTCTGGGGAACTTGGCCCGGATAGTGGGAGATTCGGCTCGCAGAGATTACAGCCAGGCTAAGAGACTGTATTTTAATACGAGACGACGGGGAGCTGTTGGCAGTTTGTAACCAGGGAGTTCTAGGTTTGAGCTCTAGTTGGGGAAAACTGACGCGCTAGCAGCCTGCAGGAGGGGCAAGGGGGAAGGAAGAGGTGGGCACTCGGGCTGGGGAGGCAAGGTATGACCTCTGAGGCTGGTTCCAAAGTCCAGTCAAGAGATAACGAGCCGCTGTGGTGTCAGAAGGGCTGCCTGCAAGAGAAATAGCAGAAATAGAACCCACAGGAGTTGGCAACTGGCGGAACGGAGGGGAGAAGAGAGAAGCTGGAATCAGAGATGACTTCAGCATTTCAAGCCTGGGTGACTAGGAAAGTGGTGGTGACATTAACAGAAATGAGTGAGTCAGCAGGAAGAGCCGTGTGGGGCGGGGGGAAATAATGAACTTCGATTTGGCTCTGAGAAGTTGGACGTGTCATTGCATCATATAAGGAAAGATGTCTGGCAGGCAGGCAGTGATGCCGTCCCAGGCGGTAAATACCATAAACACAGCCGAAAGGTCAATGGTAAACTGAGAAGCACGTCTCTAACATACATGGCAGACAAAGGTTAATAACCTTAATATGGAGAGAGCCCTGACAAGCCAGCCAGAACGAGAGGAACGTCTCCAATTTAACATTGGACAGAGGATCTTACAGTCGATTCACATGAGGCTAAACACAAACGGCAAATTGACGTGCTGCAAAAATATTAACCTCTCTAGAAATCGGGTAACTTCAAGTGAACACAAAAAGTTATAACTTTTAAATACCAAATAAGCTCAAACCTCCCCCTTCCAAAAAGACTGAAACTGCATTTGTAATGGTTGCAGAAAAATAGGTGCTTGCATATACCTTTAGTGAGACTTTTGGGAAACTAGTTTGACAAAATGCCCTGAAAAGCACAAATCCTTTAACCCAGCCATTCCATTTTTGGGAATTTATCCTAAAGAAAGGATCGTGGATAATCTTGAGCACGTAGCTGTAAGAATTTTGTGACGACACTATTTGTCATGGCAGAAAATAAAGAGTCAACCTGGGGGTTCCATGAAACAGAACCGATTGTACAAACTATGGTGCGTCCACACTGGAGGCTACACAGCCACTTCAAATGTCGCAGAAGAGTGTTTAATGACAGAAACGCGATCGTGACAAACTGTGGGTTGAGGAGAACCAGTGGGAGATGAGTAGACAGGGTGATCGCATTTTTAGAATTAAAACGTTTTCATGCCTGTGACTGAGGAGGGGAAGGCACTGGGATCGGCCGCAATTGTCACGGTGCTTGTTCACGGGCTGTGAACAGTGCATGCTTTCATTCCTTGTGCTTGTTATATATATATATTTTTAAATGTATGCCACTAACAAGTACTACATTTGTAAACAGCCAAAAGTAGAAATTTGGAAATGTGATCCCAGACCTCAGATGGGAAACTGAGGCTGGCTCTCTGGATTTGGAAAGCATCTGCAGAGCGGAGCTGAGGGGTTCACTTGGGAGAGACCGCCGGGGAGGGGGTAGAGGGAGTGAGGATGGGGCAGGGAGAGAAGCAGGAAGCGTCCTTCTCGGAGGACCTTGGCGGCACCAGGGGACCCGGGGGGAGAGGCTTGGGAGGACGTGTCCTCATGCCTCCAGTTCTGTGACTGCCCCTCCTCTAAAGATGTGTGACCCAGAGACCAGACAAGGGCACTAAAACAAAGCCAACCTCTGTCTAGCCTCACGTGTCCAGAGGATGCTGTGTTCAGGAAGTTGTGCAGTCGCCTCTAAAGCTGGAGGAGGCTCTGTGCATGAAGCTCACCCCAGTCTCGACTCCATTTAAATACATGAAAGAGAGAAAAAGTCCCAGCTGGACCAGGCTGTTGCACGGTCAAGGTCACAGGGGCCTCCTGCACCCCTGAGCTCCATTCAACTCTGAGTCCAAGGTCCCTTCCACGGGGTCCCCTGAGACTCTTTGTCAGGTTCTGGTAGCATATCCACATGGTGGCCTCCAGCCTTGGCCCGCCCTGCCCTGCTCTCCCCCTCCCTCCCCAGGGCCCAGGGCTCAGGGCGCCGCTCGGGTGGAAAACCTCCCGCTGCTGCCTGCTCCCAGTCTGCTCAGGGTCACCTTCCACTGAGAGGATTTGTGACTTTGTCTTCTATTCTTAGCACCAACTGCTGATCGGGACTCTTCAGATGCTGTGTCCTGCCCCCAGGCCTGGCCTTTCCCAGGGCATCTTCAGCACAGTGTTTCTCCCCAGTACTTCACCTGCGATCTCCCTGGTCCACCCCATCCCACTGCAGCAAACAGGCCCAGGCTCCTAAACGCTGAGATAGGATAAAAGGCTATGGAAACACCAAAGCTGGAGACTGGAGGATGGCTCCCTGCCGACGAGGTGTCCAGCTGGTCCTCAAAGGGTGGGGGGATTTCCATGGGCAGGGCTGGGGATTCAGGGACAGAATTTTTTTACCTAACCCCACTTGCACCTAAAAATGAGGGTAGATGATAACGATGATGATGATGATGATAATAATGGTGATGATGATGGTGGTGATGATGGTGATGATGGTGATGGTGATGATGGTGGTGGTGGTGGTGGTGGTGGTGATAGTGATGACGATAAAGATGATGGTGATGATGGTGATGCTGATAGTGATGATGATAAAGATGATGGTGATGATGGTGGTGGTGATGATGGTGATGGTGATGATGGTGGTGGTGGTGGTGGTGATGGTGATGATGGTGGTGGTGGTGGTGGTGATGGTGATGATGGTGATGGTGATGATGGTGGTGGTGGTGGTGGTGATGGTGATGATGGTGGTGGTGGTGGTGGTGATGGTGATGATGGTGGTGGTGATGGTGGTGGTGATGATGGTGGTGGCGATGGTGATGATCCCTAACAGTGACTGAGGGCCCCCTGAGTGCCAGGCACTGTGCTAAACACTTCACAAATATTATCTCATAAAAGCCTAATAATAAGTGAGGTACTGAAATTTACAGGCGGAGAAACTGAAGCTCAAAAATTCAGTCAATTGCTAAGCCCAGAGCTAGCAAGTAACAGAGCCAAGATGTGAACCATTTATTATCTGTCTGACAGCAAAGCTGTGCTCTTGACCCTGATACCGTGGTTGGGCCAGTTCAGTCCCACCAAGCTTGACAGCTCCTGCTGGGAACCAGGCCCCGTGCTCAGAAGTGGGTGGCAAAGTAAGCCCAGGCAGGAAGCCCGGCCCTGGGAGGGGAGAATGAAGGTCAAAGGCAATGTGGAAACAGAGGACAATGCCTCGGTGGAGGGTGGCACAGGTAGGCACCTCGCCAAGGTGACTGAGTTCCAAAGGGAGTGGACAGTGGGCTCCAGTTTGTAGGAAAAGCTGAGGTTCACGTGAGGAAGGGAAGGTGTCTGGGGTCACGTGCGCAAATCTAGAACTGGGACCTCTAAGAAAATAGGGGAAGGGATGGGGCGAGGAAGGAGAGGCTTTAAGGAGGGAGAGGAGTGGGGGAGACCCGAGGCGAAGGCAGACGGCCGGGGGCGGAGAGCAGCCAGCGCTTTCTGCACCAGGCAGCCGAAGCCACCCCAAGCCCATTGGGCTATAAATGGCAGTCACTGGCACTGGCCCAAGCTGTACAAATGATTTTCCCGAGAACAAAAGGCGCCCCTGGAGGAGCCAAATCCTGCTCTGTCTCCAAATGTCAAGACAGCTTTTTCTAACCTTAGTCTGTCCTCAGCATCGGCCTGCCATGCTGAGGTCCCGCAGAGGGACAGAAAGGGGCCTGCAGGGGGTGGGGGTGGGGTGCAGGGAGAGCAGAGAAGGGCGTGGGAGCAGGGGGGCTCCTGGCCCCGGTCTCACTGCATGTTCCTTCCCAGCTGCCTTCATCGTCTCCCCACCCAGCCTGGGATCACCCTTTTCTCCCCCCGTGTTTACTCACAAGACTGCCATCTTGACCGTGGTCCATGCGGTCGGTAGTGACCTGGAGCTAGATCTTCTAGCACCATCTGTCTGCCTCTAGGTAGGGGCCAGACCTCAGCTGAAGGGGGAACATTTTAAGGGTGGGTGTCGGGCAGCAGCGAGGCAGGCATGGCTGTGTCGGGCACCTGGGACTCTCCGGTCCCCCATGACCACACCACAGATACAAAGCTTTCATGCCTGCCTTTGGCCAGAGATGGGCCTGGTTCCACCCTCCCATCCACTCCCTTGCACCCGTGTTTCCTATCACCTGGGCTGAGAGACGGGGTTTCAGCAAAGCAATCCTGCAGCCAGCCTCCCCAGGAGGAAGCACGGTGCTGGAGCAGATGCCAGGACCTGGCTCACCGCTCCTCCCCCTGGGACTCAGAAGCCTGCACGACTCGGGGATGGGGAGAAGGGTCTAGACACCGCTGGGCCTACAAGCTGGAGTTGTCTCCCTGTGCATCGCTCCCAGGCTTGCTCATTTGTCAACTGTCACCCTCATGCGCCCCTCTAGCGTTGGCTTTTTAAAGGCACAGACTCTCTCTAGAGCCCCCTGCGGTGAGGCCAGACACTGATGCCTGTCACAGAGCGTCAGCTGCTGTCACCAGCTGGCATCTCTCTATTATACTGTGTCCCTGACGCTAACTCTGGCGTCTCAGCAGAGCCCGCCCTCACATGCTTTTTCATCACTTCAGACTCAAGCCCCTTCCAAGGCTGTGCTCCCTGGAATCCTCCTCCCCCGGGTCCTGCCACGCACCCTCAGGTCTCACCCTCCCTCCTCTCGCCCTCGGGCTCACAGAGGGGCCGTGGCTCGTGGTCCCCGCACCGCTAGCGTCAGCGTGACCTGGGGGCTTGTAAGAAATGCACGTTCCCGGGCCTCGCTGGCAACACTAAATCAGACTCTCTGGGGTGGAGCCCAGCAATCTATTCCAACACAGGCCCGCACACGTGATTCCGTTGCATCCCAGAGACTGAGAACGGCTTGTCTGGAGTTGCGTTTTTCCACTCTGTTTCCCGCAGAACAGACACTCCTGGAACAAGGGGTTCTGTGGTCAAGTGAGTTTGGGCCAAAAAAAAAAAAAGCTAAAGAGATTTCTTTTCTTTTCCAGCTTCCTTGAGATAAAATTGACATATATCATTGTGTAAGTTGAAGGCACACAGTGTAATGATTTGATATATGTGTATGCTACAAAATATAAAGAGATTTCTTAATTGCAATCCTTTTAAGGCTTTAATTTGCTAAAATGAATCGTGAATCTCCCAGAGGGAATGAGGGTGTCTAGTGCTACCAATGTAATAGCGGCGGCATTCTTTTTCCCTGAGAGAGCTATGAACATCTCTAGAAATTAATGTTCTGCGGGAAGCCGTCTGAGGCCTCTGACTGAGGGCAGCGTTTCTCTCTTACAGTCTGTGTCAGTCACCTTGGGTGGGTGTCAGGCCCCACCCCAGACCAGCAGAATCCGTTCCTGTGAGGGTGAAGGCTGCCAGCCTGCACTTTAACAAGCCCTCCCGGGGCTCCCTGTGAAGCCCTGGTCCAGGCAAGGTTGGGGACAGCTTCTTGCCTTCTGCATTCCTCTGTGACCCCTGGCGCAGCCCTCAGAGGCCAGCCTGCCTCTGCCTCGGTGCTACTGAGGTTCCCGGACAATGTCAGAGCCGGGCCAAGGTCACCTGAAGGAGAGGCGGCCACGGGCTACGGAAAGCACCTTGGCTCTCACAGCAAAAGGACCGGGATTGGGTGAGGGCTCTGCCACCTGCAGGCTGGGTGGCCTGGGCCTGTCCCTATCCTGCTGTCACGGCCAGGGTCACAGTGTGGCTCAACTCCAAGGGCAGCCCTTGGCAGCCGTGGACGGTGTCCCGGTGCTTCCCGGCGCTTCCCGGCAGCCCCTGGCAGTCTGCTTGTGGCACAACGGCCATGCCTGCTTCACATCAGGACGGCGTTGCAGCCGCACGGCACCTGCTCTGTCTCCCAGATCTGGAACTGCTGGGAAGGAATCTACTGGAGTTGTTGCGCCTGACCTGTTTTTTAAATAAACTGGGGCTGTTTTCCAGCTATTAGTCACTTTTCCCCCAAGCCTCCACATATTGAATTCTCTTCTTATATCCTCAGATATTTTGGCTGCAAGAGATGTCAGGTTAATTGGATGCTTGGCTGCTGGCTCTTCCTCCTTAATGGGCTTACAAAGCAGACTTGCCATGTGTCCCCTCCCCTCCCTCCCTCTCCCCTCCCCAAGCCAACACGGGCCTCTCTCTCCTTTGACTTGAAGGACGTCACCAAGCACCCTCTCTGCTTCCTTTATGGACAGATGTGCAGAAAGATACAGCCAATCTCTTTCCCCACCCTCATCTTGCCTGGAGTTGGACGAAGCCTTCGTCCCAGATATGGGTCACATCATCCCTGTGGGACCTGAGCTGCGCAGGTGACTCTACACTCGGCCGGGGTCACCGTGGAGGCAGAGGGTGTCAGACGGAGGTCACACATTCGGGACACCTGTGGGTTCTGGTCTTGGTTCTCTCCCTATTCAGGTTATGATGCAAAATCCATTTAACCTCTCCGACCTTCAGTTTCTTCCTCTGTCAAATGGCAATAATTATGTGTCCTGCCTCTTCCACGGGCTTCTGTGATGACTAAAGTTGCTGTGTGTGTAAATATTCAGAGGCAATTCCGAAGTGTGATAGAGGAGAACAAGACTGGCATCTCTGGCCAACTGACTCTCTGCCCTGGTGTTATTTGGGAATGCTGCCTGGGCCCTCCTCTGGCACTGGACACAGTGGCTTTGGCTGCCCTTAGCGCTCTGTTCCTCTGGCTGCCTGATCCCTTGTCCTCACCCTCCACACCGTCTACTGCCTGGGCTCTGCTCTACCCCTCTTCCCCGGAGCTTTCTGAGAATTATGCAGTTGCTGTCTTCAAGAACATGACCCTCATGGAAACTCAGTCATTTTCTCCAGACGCTGACACCTGGTCTCTCCTGCTCCTATTCTGGGTTCCTGTGGCATCTGTTGGTCCAAAGCTACTGGTTACGTTCTGTCCTTTTTTATTGGCAAACAGTCTCATGCAAATTATCTCACAATTGTAGGTGTGGCTTCTACAGCCAAGAAGGAAATTCCTTCAGACCGGTACCCAGATCTTGTGTTTCACTGTTTCCCCCTTAATGCTTGGCACAGAGCTGGGGCTCAATAAGGATGTGATGATTAAAGTATCCTTACACCTCTACCAGGTCAATGTTGCCCTTCATAAATATATTATGCAAGAGTCCTTCCCACCATGCAACCAGAGACCTTTCTTTCCCCTTGAGAGGGCGGGGAGGTGGCAGCAAGGAAGACAAAACTGAGAAGAATAATCATAAGAATCCGAATAATACTCAGCACTCTTTAGAGGGTTCAGTGGTGCTCCAAATGTCTTTAGCGAGAACTGTCTTATCTCCCAGGATTTCTAGGAGACGGAAATATCTTGCAAATACAGAATGCATTTACTAACCCCCATATTTCCATCCATGTAGACTACAAGTGGCTTCAAGTACAGATTCAAGTGTATTTGTAGACGCTTTTCCAACAATCTCTTCACAGCGAAGTGTTGCAAGACCAGAATTGCAGGGAATGGTGCTGAGTTTCAGAGAAACTGACTGGACGATTTAGTCCCCACAGTGGGGCTGTTCAGGACCCAAGAACTGGCCCTTCACAGAGTCTCTGGCCCCATCATCTGTCCAATAAGCCAATGGCTGGAGAAAAACGAGCTACAGAGCCACAAATCAGAAAGAAAATCACAAGTTGTAGGCCAAGACCAAAGCCACATCAGCTTAATCCAGATTCCCATCTGGTTTCCAAGGACTCCTCCGGACACTTTCCATCCAGTTCTAGGAAACCCGTTTGCTCGAAATAAATACCTTTCCACCCAGATTCTTAGCAGAAGTGACTAACTCCTTTAATCAGAGGTTCCAGTGTATTTACTGAAAATACTGATGTTCCAGCTAGAAAGGGAACAATGTCAGCCACCCAGTAATATCCAGATCTACTCCAAAGGTGGCCTCAAATTAGCCAACGACAGATCCCAGGAATCTGGATTTTTCAAAGCACTCCCAGGCAATTCTGACGGTCAGTTTAAAAGCTGAACAAAACATGTGAAATAACAGTTTTCAAGACACTGAACATCAGGCAATGAAAAACTGTACCTTTGAAAGATGACAGACAAACAAGGCAAACCCTATGATGCCTCAGCTTATTGCCTGGTATATCTGAGCTGGGTTGTCGGAAGTGGAAACCCAGGCAGAGTGAGGCATCTTCCTTGGTGGAAGAGACAGCGGTGGGAATCAGGAAAGCAAGACAGCTAGAGTTTGAAAGGCAGAGTGCTGGAGGGTAGAAGACTCTACAGAGAGGGGGCTTTGGAGATCTGGAGTGAGTGCCCCTCAAGTCTTCAGCTGAGACTGACCAAATTATGCATGTGAAGAAACTACCTGAGACCAGGAAAATAACGACAAAGAAGATAAAGGGACGACTTTACGGTACTCACATAGGGCCAGTAAAGGGTTCTTGTCTCCCCAAGCCAGAGTGGAAAAACCTCATAATTCATGAATACTCAGAAGAGTTTTTTCCCCCCTCAGTGGTGGAAAATTAGCCCTAGGTTAAAGATTGCTCTGATTCCACCTAACAAAGCTTAAAAGCAAGACCTGAAAGGGTTAAACTCTCCAAGTGATTTAACTGCATCCCAGAACTAAGCTTAGAAATACAAAATATCCAAAAAGTATCCAGCTCCCAACAAGGTGTGGATTCCACAATGTCTAGCATTCAGTCAAAAATTATCAGGCTTGCCAAAGACGTGGGAAAATACTACCTATAATGAGGAGAAAAATCAATCTCTCCAGATCAACCTAGAAAGGACAAAGATGATGAACTTAGTAGACAAACTCTTTAGAATTATTACTGTAACTGTATTTCACATGTCCAAGAAACTAGAGGAAAGATTAAGTGTGTTATGTGGCGACATAGAAGGTAGAAAATGAACTTCTAGAGATAAAAACTATATGTGATTTAAAAAAATACACCGGATTAGATTAATAGCAGATTACATGTCACAGAAGAAAAGATTGACACAGGCAATAAAAACTACCCAAAATAAAACACAGAGAGAAAAAGATTGGAAAAAAAAGCTAAACAGAGCATCAGTGAGGTGCAGAAGAACTTCAAGTGACTTAGTACACATGTGACTGTGGCAACCAAAGGAAGGGGAAACAGAAAAATACTTAATGAAACATTGAAATGGTGGCTGAAATTTTCCAAATTGACCAAAACCATAAACTTATAGATCCAAAAAGCTCAGCAAATGCTGAGGAAAAGAAATTAGAGGGAAAAAAACACACCAAACTATATCACAATCAAATTGCTTAAACCATTGATAAATAGAAAATCTTAAAAGCATCCGGGGGCAGGGGATAAAGGTATGTTACATACAGAGGAACTAATATAGGAATGACAACCAACTTCTTATAAGAAACAACACAGGAAGACAGGACAGCACCACCTTTAAAATACAGAAAGGAAAAAAAAAAATCTCTCAACTTGGAATTTTATACCCAGTGAAAATATCTTTCAAAAATAAAGGCAAAGGGCTTCCCTGGTGGCGCAGTGGTTGAGAATCTGCCTGCTAATGCAGGGGACACGGGTTCGAGCCCTGGTCTGGGAAGATCCCACATGCCGCGGAGCAACTGGGCCCGTGAGCCACAACTACTGAGCCTGTGCATCTGGAGCCTGTGCTCCGCAACAAGAGAGGTCGCGATAGTGAAGAGGCCCGCGCACCGCGATGAAGAGTGGCCCCCGCTTGCCGCAACTAGAGGAAGCCCTCGCACAGAAACGAAGACCCAACACAGCTAAAAATAAATATTAAATAAATAAATAAATAAATAAAAGATTACTATTAAAAAAATCATAAATAAAAAAACAAAGGCAAAGTACAGATTTGTATAGACATACAGAGGTGAAAGATTTCATTATCCACAGGTCTACATTATAAGAAATGTTAAAGGGCATCCTTTGGGCAGAAGGAAAATGATACCAGATGGAAATCTGGATCCACACCAAGAATGAAGTGCTCTGGAAAAGTAACTTTTATGGATAACCACAAAAGACCTTTTCCTTATTATTTAAATCTCTTTAAATGATTATTAAAAAATTAAAAAATAATAACAATGTCTTCTAGGATTTATAACATAGGTAGGAATAAAATGTATGATAGCAATAGCACAAAGGCCAGAAGGGAAGGAATGGAAGTATACTGTTGTATGATTCTTATAGTACATGTGAGGTGCTGTAATATTACTTGAAGAGAGACTATGATAAGTTCAATATACTTACTACAAACTCTAGGCAGCCACTTTATAAAAGCACAAAAAGTTATACATAATAAGCCAGCAAAGAAGATTAAATGGAATCTTAAGAAATACTCAAGTATCGTCCCCCAAAAAAGGTTTAAAAAAGAGCGCAAGTGTAACAAAGAACAGATAAGTAATATAGAAACAAATAGCAAGATGGTAGGTTTAAACCCTACAGGATCAATATAATATTTATAATTACATTAACTATAAATGGTCTGAACACCTCAATTAAAAAACAGAGGTTATCATATTAGATTTTCAAAACAACCATATGCCTCCCTGTTTGAAACTTACTTCTAACACAAAAACAGTTTTTAAAAAAGGATGAAAAACAGTATACCATGTTAACTCAAATAAAAGGAAAGCTGGAGTAGCTATAATATCAGAGATCGTAGATTTCACAGCAAATAATATCAGGAAAACGAGGATCTCTTCATAATGATAAAGTGGTCACTTCATCGAGTAGACACAGCAATTTCAAATGTTTATTCATCTAATAAAAGAGATGCAAAATATATGAAGCAAAAACTGATAGAACCAATCATTAGGGAAATGCAAATTGAAACCACAAGGAGACACCACCTCACACCCATTAGGATGGCTAATAATTAAAGAAAACAAAAAAACGGGAAAATAAGTGTTGGCAAGGATGTGGAGAAATTGGAAACCTTTTGCACCGAGAATGTAAAATGCTGCAGCCACCATGGAAAACAGTTTGGCACTTCTTCAAAAAATTAAAACTAGAATTACCATATGATCCAGTAATTCCATTTCTTGGTATATGCCCGAAGTAAGTGAAAGTAGGGTCTTGAAGAGATATTTGTGCACCCATGTTCATAGAAGCATTATTCATAATAGCTAAAATGTGGAAGCAACCCAAGTGTCTATTAATGGAAGAATGGACAAGCAAAATGTGGTCTATACATACAATGGACTATCATTCAGCCTGAAAAAGGAGGGAAATTCTGACACAGGCTACAACATGGATGAACTCTGAGGACATTATGCTAAGTGAAATGAGCCAGACACAAAAAGACAAATACTGTATGCTTCCCCCTACATGAGGCACTTAGATTAGTCATATCCATAGAGACAAGTAGAATGGTGGTGGCCAGAGGGTGGAGGGGAGAACGGGAGTTATTGTTTAATGGGCACAGAAGTTCAGATTTGCAAGACGAAAAGAGTTGTGGAGATGGATGGTGGTGATGGTTACACAACAATGTGAATGTACTTCATACCATTGAGCTGTACCCTTAAAAATGATTAGGACAATTAAGTTTTATATTATGCGTATTTGACCACCATGAAAAAAATGGAGAAAAAAATGGATAGAAGCAGAAGGAAAAATAGACAAAACCTGATTATTCTGGTGGCTTGAAAACCATTAAAATAAGCAATCCTTGGATTTAAAGCCTATGAAATCTGGATGCAGCATTTCCCATTTTATCTTTTCTATCCCTTTCAAAATTCCTGAATCAAGAGACTTGGCTGGGAGTGGTGGTGAATACGACACATTAAACGTTTACTTGTCAAATGAGCACTTCAGTGCAAATTCACTCACAAGGTCCCTTCACTCCTGAGAGGAGGAAGAAAGTATGTTGTTATAATGATGGGAAAGAGGATGCAGACAAGCCCAAGAGGCCATTTTCCCAGGGCATACCTGTGGCTCAGAGACAACAAGTCACTGGTTCAAGGTCATAGAGTCAGAAACTGGTGGAACGTGGAGTCAGACTCAGGAGGGGCAGCGCTCCGAGGCCGAGACTCTGAGGGGCAGGAAACCAGTAATGGCAGCCCTGCCTCCACAAAAACACTTTCCCGGCAAAGTCATCCCACTCAGGTCCCACCGTGCAGCGCTCTGGACCCTCTTAAGCACCTGGTCATTTTCCCCATTGGACACAAACATCTGTCCCTCTCGTGAATCACCCCACCCTGGACCCCATCTCCAACAAACTGGCGAGGGCCCGTCTTTATGTAGGTTCGTAAAAGATCTTGAAGAGGCAAGTGTCTGACTGGGCAGACGGTGAAGGTTCAGCGACCCTCAGCCTCAGAGCAAGGACCACGCGATGAGCGAAGGCCACGCTGGGACCTGGGAGCTCTTTCTCCAGCCCCGGCTTTGCCCCTGCCTCGCTGGGCATCCTTGACCAACCTTTACCCTCTCTGGCCTTGGATTCCCATCCGCGGAAAGTGGCGGCACCGGATTCGAGACTGTGGATCAAGCAGACATGTATGCGGAGACCGCGTGGGCCGCGTGGAGAAGCGGGGCGGGGGGGTGGTGGATGCGGACACCCCTGTGGGAGCAGGAACCGGGAGGCCAAATGAAACATCTGTGCAGGGAGGTCTGGCCCATGTCCTCCTGTTACTTCTCAGCATTGTGCTTACACCTGGGGCACTGAAGCCCAGAGAAAGGAGAAGATCCGTGGAAGACGAGCCCAGAAAAATAGGAGCACAGCCCTGAGAAGCCAGCTGGGAGGAGAGCCTGGGCTGGTCACAGTCACCAAACACAGAAAACAGAAACCACCGGAGCCCAGGGCAGTGCCCGGCGCTGACGGAGCCTGTTCCCCAGAGCAGGCCGGAGGAGGACCCAGCCACGCCAGTCCAGCCACGCAAGGCTGGGGGAAAGGGACGGCGGCTGAGGTAGCGGGGGTCAGTGAGAGCAGTGGTCCTCAAACCCCGGGGGACATCCCACTCCTGGAGAGGGGACTGCGGGCCCCACCCCCCAGCCTCGGAGCCGGTCAGTCTGGGGCGGGGCTGAGAATCTGCATTTCTCCCAAGTTCCCAGATGAGGCGGGCATGGCTGGTCCAGGGATCCCACCAGTAACCAGCAGGCGCTTGGGTCCTGGGACATGGCTGCTTGTGTTTGGAACCAGCATCCGCCACTTCCTTGCTCTGTGACTCGGGGACATTCACTGCATCTTTCTGAGTCGCAGTTCCCTCTCTCGCAAGCCAGGGACATTATTAGCATCTACTCTCAGGATTATTTAAGAATGAAATTAGATTATCTATGGAAAGAGATTGGGAAGATGCTTGGGGCAGAGTAAGTGCTGGGTGAACACCATCAAGTATTTCTGTTCGTAAGAGCAGCTTCGCGGAAGCCCCCGGTGCTGGTAAGATGACCCCACGGTGACCTCTACATGTCAGGGGTCAAGAAGAGAGAAGTTACTGGAGCCCAGAGGTGGCGAGGGCTGCGTGAGAGGCTACGTGGAAGCCTCGGTTTAGGGGAAGAGTGGACGGTGGACCCTACGGGGAAGGAGCTGGAGGAATAGCTGTTCTGAGCTCACGCCCCTCCCTGCTCTGATCTGCGGATGCTCCCGTTGGCGGCCCCCCAGCTCACAGCAGCCCACCGTGGAACCCTGCCCGCCAGCAGCCTTGGGGAGCTGGGGTGGGACGGGAGCCTGTTGATCCAGTCCACGCCGTTCAGCTTTCTGGGGCTGAGAGCAGGCTGGAGAAGGATGGAGAGCACATGAGGGGAGCAGATGTAAGACCCCAGCACGCTTGCACATCGTTTCGTGCATACCCCTCCCCCTGGGGCAGGGTGACCCCCTAATCCAGCCATGTTGGGCATCCCCAGTGAAAGAGCTGGGGGGCTCGGAAAGGCTCCAAGGCTCTGGGTGAGCAACTCCTCTCCAAACCACATCCTGCGGCCAGAAATACCAGCCATACCCCAGCACGGATCTGGTCCCCGGCACGGGATCCCAGCAAGGTGAGTGGGAGGGTCCTGGTTCCAGCCCCGGCCAGGGCTCTGGCACGGAGCCATCCAGGCACCTACCTCGAAGGAAACTGAGCTCTTTGGCTTTCTGTGGGGGGACAAGAGACCACCTTGCAGGAAGCAGAGGAGAGAGGATGGATTTAGCCGAGACTGGGAAATAGACACAGCAACCTGACACATGGGACAGTCAGGGCTCAAGAGCCCGGCTTTGGCCCTGAAGTCAACTCTCTGACCTTGACAGCGGACCTCTCCTCGGAGCCCCCCTCTCCAAAGGACAGTCGCTATCACTCCTGCCTGCTTCTCTGCCCAGCCCCTCCTTGTCCTTCAGGATTTGGGGCCTAGAAAAGGATTCCCAGATGTGTTAAGTCACACTAGGCTCCTTGGATGAAATCACTAGAGCCGTATCTAGCCACAGTCATGGATATGCCTGTGATTATTCATTATCTAAAATTGGACGGGATAAAGTACTGCAAAATAATACGCTGTAGGGAATGGTTCTGCCGAGGCAACGGACTGAATTAAAACCGTCGCTATTAAACATTTCCCACTGGTGACTTGTGGTGTTCTCTTTACTCATATGCTGGGTACCACACACTTCCCTGATACTGACGGGAAAGTGACGCGCAAGAGGCAAGTGGCCAGCTTTCCAAAAAGGCCCAGGCACAGTGAGGTGTAGACACTGTGACAGGGAGATTACCTTGGAGAGAGAAGAGGGTATGCACCCTGTCACGGGCACAATTCATGCGCTGAACACTGCGACGGGAAGAGCAGAGTCAGCGCCGGAAACCTGAAGGGTATCTCAGTGACTCACTGGTCCTGTCCCCTGGCTTCAGGTAAGATGTGATCAACCAGCCCAAAGGGTCCAAGGGACTCCCTGGGGGTCACTCAGCCAGCCCCTCAACCTGAATACAAAATCCCCACTCACCCCGAAACATACGGAAACTTAAATAAGAGTTATCTGCTCAATAGGCACTTGCCCTATTTGGGTTAGTAAATCAGAGCTCTGCAGAGAGGCTTCTGGAACCCCCAAGATCCAGCCCATTTTGTCACAACGGCAAGGGGAAGAAGGACAGCCTGGAAGCCCCCCATTAGCACTTTCTGGGAGGGTGGGGTGATGCCGGGTGGATTGAACGATGTTTCACATAAGGAACGACCAGAACACCTCTCCTTACGGATTCAGCCACCTCTCCAGGTTCACGCCCTGTCATAATCTTTGTCCTTCTTCCTCCTAAAGGATAAGGCTCCTTGGTAAAAACGCACAGCAGCCGAGAACCTCAAGCTCCCTGATTTTGATTTTTGCTGTGCTCTCAGGGTCAAAGACAGCTCAGAAAAGACATGTCCCCTAGTAAGCAAGCTGCAGAGTTTGGACTGTCACCCAGGTCTCCTGAACCCCGTGAGCTCAAACCTAAAGTTCTTTAATACCCAAGCATCTCCACCAGGGCCAGAAGAGAAGGAGAACGGTGACCCTGACGTTAACTCACAACGTCCAGCAGCTGCAGAACAAACACCCGCCTTTGCTCCTCTGAGCAAAGCATCTCTACACATAACTCATGCACTCCCTCAGCCGGCATCCACGGAGGCCACCTGGAGTGCAGGCATCACGCTGTCACGAAGAGGACGACCTGGCGAGGGCAGGGACAGAAGCGGGGCAGCGGCTGCCGTGATCCAGACAAAGGATAATGATGGTCTGATTGGAGGCAGCGGGATAAGGAGAAAGAGATGCAAGTAAAGGATGCGAAGAAGGTAGATTTGGCAGGATTCTCTTGCAAATTCTCTGGGGTTGGGGGCGGGAAAGTGAGTGTAGGGAGGCCCCTGGTATGACTGCTGACTAGTGCCCTTCAAGGAGGCAGGAGCCCGGGGCAGGAACAGATGCACAAGCTCGGAGGAAAGGTAGGGAGCTCGGTTTGGGTCGGGGTGGACTTGAAGTGCTTGCCGCACACTGAGGAAGAGAAACCCAGCCAGGAGTGCAGGTCTGGACGTCACAAGACGTGCAGGAGGATGAGGTCATCCAGGGACGGGAAGCCGGGGTCAGCGTCACTACGGGGGGGAAGGGAGAAGGGTCCACGGGAGGGCTGGAGAGAGAACAGTCACAGGTGCGGGAGAGATGGGAGGAAGGAGGACGCAGGACCCCAAAGAGGAGAGGGAATCGGGAAAAACAAAACACAAACAGCGTCTGATGCCGTCGATTGACCAGGTGAGATTAGAGGCCGTTGCAGTCGGTAACAAGGGGGCTCCAAGGCCTGGGGCGAGAAGATGTCAGAGGACGGTGATTGCAGGGGTGGCCGTGGCATCACCCCTCCTCTGGGTCCCTGGCATGGTGCTCGGCTGCTGGCACCAGCCATGGTACCAAAGGAATACAACATCCTGGCTCGGCCTGGATCCTGGGAGACATGCCAGGTCCCAGTACTTTAGAAATAATGGTCCAGCAGCGCACACTGGGGAAGACAAGGAAGTATGGCGCTAACAGGTTTGAAACTCAAACCTTCCTTTTCATTCCCTCTACCCCGTACACGTTCGGAACAGGCGAGACCCATGGCACATCAAGTGTCTGGTCATGCGGGGGTTAAAGGAACCACTGCCCAAGACGGGAGCCTCTCCAAGATGCAGGCCCCCAGAGCCCGGGGCCAAGGAGCTGAGGCTGCCTGCCCCGCCAGCTGAACCGCGAGCCCCGCACGTCTCTCCTGCCTGAAAAGGAAAGAGCCATCACTCTCAGCAGCGCAGAGGGCCCAGCCTGGGGAAGGGAGAGCCCGAGCCAGCAGGCAGGCGGAGAGCAGAAGCGCAGGCAGAGGTTTCCGGAGAGAGGTTCGTTCTCCCGGACAAACACCTGCCTGCCAGCTTCCTCCCCTTCCGCCCTTGTTCAGGTCAGGACCCTAGAAGAGGTCAGCTCCCTGCCAAACCCAGACTGACGGCACCTCTTTGCTTTTCCCCAAACCTCCACTTTCTACACCATTTGCCACCTCGAGGGGAAAGCATCTCGCGTGCTCAACAGCACAAGTTTAGCACACGTGGGCAAGGCTGGAAGGGGAAGCCATGTGGAGGATGGTGATAGCTGTCTCCATCCCCGCTGGCAGCTCGATAGGGGGAAACAGGCACAAGGTTGGCTTGGAAGGCACCTGCAGCAAGCAGCAGGGGAGTCACAGCAAAGCTTAAGACTTGCACAAAGCCTCCCCGCTTTCCAAAGGTCCTCATGCCCTGGCCTCCGTCTAGTTCAGGGCCGCCCTATCAGGTGCGATAGACAAGGACCAACTCAGGCGTTTCTCACACGGGTGACTGAGAGGCAGAGGGCAGATGGCAACAGAGTCAGGGCCGCGGGTTCTGCCTCAAGCTTCTCGGCTCTTCCCAGGCTACCTGGTATCCGCCGAGGGCCCGAGGAACCAGAGTGAATAATCCAGGGAGGCCGAGGCCGAGCCGCCTTGGTGTTCAGGATGGAACCCGGCTGCCTTGACTAGGGCGTGTGCAGTACCCTCCAGGGGCGGGGGCGGGGCTGAGAGCTCTGGTCTCTGATGCTGAAGCAGAGCTGGAAGAAGAAAGGGAGGTGGGCACAGGCTTGGCCGAGCTTCAGTGACGCCTCCAGGAAAAGCCACCAGAGCTGGCCGTGTGGACAGAATCCCAGGGCCCTGCTGTACCGGCAGCCCAAGCCGCTGGTTTGCTTTTCTTTCCCTCCTGGAATATGGAGCATCTTATTTTTAACTTTATAAATAGAAGAGTGAATGACAGTGCCGGCCTAAGACAGCCGTGAATAAAGAACGCTCAGGAGCAGCTGGGCCCGAAGTCGCATCCTCCTGCAGAGCGCCGGCCCCGGCGCAGGAGCCTGGGGCCCCCGAGAGCCTGCAGCTAGGAGCCGGAGCCTCAGGGCTGTTCAGACCCCTTGTCTGGACATATCTGCCTCCCCCACCCCACCATGGCCCCTGCTCACATCAGCCGATGATGAAGCATCAGGCCTAGTGGGAAGAAAATACATTGTCTGATACAAACCCCGAGACTGCCCTGCTTCGAGTGAGGTTTTGCAGGGCTATCTCCACGGTCTCTCTGCCCCCTCTTCCCACCGCAGAAGTGCAGGGAATTCCCCCCACGGCCCAGGCATAGCCCTGACCGCCCCCTTCCGCCCTTTCTGAGACTTAAGGCTTGCCTGTTCAGGAGGGTACAAAACGTATGTCCTTGTTTGTCTGAAAATCTCCTCTTACCCAGTTTGCACTGAGTGTCACCATTCTCTCTGCAGTCCTGCCCTTGTCGCGCAGCGGTGAACATCTGTCTGGGGCAGCTTACCTGCAGCCTTGCTTTGGGTTGGCAGATGATGGCTGTGACCTCAGAGACTTCCTCTTTAGGGGACGCTGGGTGACTGACAGTCCCAACCAGCGTAGAAGGAAGGGAGCCATAGATAATGATTTAAACGCCAGCATCCATAGAACATTTTCAGTGCAGGAAAGGTATATGTCACAATGATCACTCGTAGAACAAAAGGTTTTTAACCTCTAACAGGTACCAGGCGCTGTGCTAGGTGCTGGGATCCGATGGTGAACAGCACGGACGGAGCCCCTTCCCTCACAGAGTTTACAGTGGACTTGTAGACAAGGAAGTCAGCCAGTGAGTACAAAGCGACGCGCACCATGACAGAGGATGCACAGGTACTGTAGGACCACATGGCGGGAGAGCTAAGCCTGACTTAGATGAGGGGGGTGGAGCCAGGGAAGGCTTCCTGGAAGAGGTGACATCTAAGCTGAGACCTGAAGGAAGAGTAGGAGGTGATGAGGGGAGGGAAGGAGGTGAGTGTAGCTGGAGCGGAAGGGAAGGACTTCAGAGAACAGCATTCAGGGGCATGAGCTTGCAGAGCCAGCTAAGCCACGGCAAGGAGGTGGGTCCTTCTCCGATGATAACGGAAAAGCCACTGAACGTGTCTGAGGAGGGGAGAAGCACAGTCAGGTCGCCACTTCAGAAGGCATGTTCGTGCTGCTGTGAGGACAGACCAGAGCCAGGCGCGGCTGTGTGGGGGGCATCCAGGAGGTGATGCAGAGATCCAGGCAAGAGATGGGGGGGTGTGTCCAGGACGGCCAAAGTGGGACCCGAAAGAGGAGGACAAACTCAGGGCAAAGGACAAGCCGATGAGATGCAGAATCACCAGGACAGCCATGGAGACGGGGCAGAGGAGCCGGGGCCTGTGCCTTGGGTAACTTCACACTCAGCAAGATGAGGACCAGCAGGAGGGGGCAGAGGGGTGGGAAGCAGTGACACCAGGAGGGGCCTTGGGGAGTCTGAGGTCCCTGTGTGGCCCCTGAGCGGAGGTGTCCTGCAGGCAGCCAGACATACAGTCCAAGCTCGGGGGCTGGGTCTGGGCTTCGGCTGGGAATCATCAGCACATCAGAGAGGAGGCGTGAGACGGCCTGGGGAGAGCGTGTAGCGCCAGAGAGGGTGGCCACCCAGCCCCCACCCGAGGAAAACAGCACCCGAGCTACGTAACAAAGGTCGTACATCAGCTGCAAAGCCAGGGCTGCTAACCTTCCTGACCCTGACCCTCAGATCCGCTCTACAAGATTCCCACCCAGGGCCTCACTCCCCAACCCCCCGCCCCTAGGTCCCCCCCATACAACACACCCCACCACGTTGAGTCATCAGTCCCTGGGTCAGCCCCAGAGCTCCAGGCTAGTGGTTAAATGTGCACCTCATTGTGTGTTACCTGCTGTGAACTACAAACCACACGTGACAAGTACATAAGCGCACGAGCACGTGCTTCTGCGTGACGGCCCCGCAGACTCACGTGCGTGTCCACACCTCCACGCATAAACACACCCGCCACCCCGCAGCCTGCACGAGGTCGTCTACATCCACCCGCGCTGAAATCCGAAAGGACTCTTCCCACTTTGCACTGCAAATTTTCCCCCAAAAGCAAAACAAAAGCTAAGCAAATAAACGCAAAGTTACAACAGGAGGAAAAAGGTGAAAACATGTGTCGAGTTTCTTTTTTTCTGTCTTCTCCTGTGATTGTATTTAATCTTCATGGATTATAAAAATGGGTGTTAATCCCAGAGGGATGAGGATGAGACTCAAACTCAGGTCTGCCTCCAAATCCCTCCCCGACTGTACACTGGGAACCGCAGCTTTCACTCTGGAGAGCTGGGAGTAGACAGACTCTGTAACAAAAGGAAGTTGGCTGGTGTACGTGTGATGTGCAAGTTTATTTCCTTTATCCATTCAATAAATATTCATCACTCCCCTGCTAGGTACCTGAAGGCAAGAATTGCACTGATGCACGTTAATAGAGAACATCCCACTGATGCACGTTAATAGAGAACATCCCTTAATTAGGATCCCATTTACCCTTGTGATGGGCTGCAATCATTTTTGTGGGATTCTCTGATTGCGTCTCCTTAGAGAAGTGCTGTCATAACTGCCTGTCAGGCCGAGACGAAGCCCTTGGATGTAATGCGTCTGGGGGAATTGCAGCCTCTCATTTTCTGGCAGCCCCAGCTGTTAAAGGCCACCCCTTTCCTTCCCATCAGCTAACAAGAGATGATCCTTCACAATAGAGCTACAGATGGGGACCTGAAGGAGGGATTTGCTAATCGCCGTTCCCTTTATAGTGGTTTGGTCTCAGCTGTACCACCCTCTGGTTGGGCCTCACCCCCGGTGAATGTCCTTTACTGGATTCATGGCCAAGAGGACAGGGTGTTTAACTCGGTAATTAACACCCGATTTGCGGCGCCTGCCTGGGCGACACCTCTGCCCTCCTCCCCTCCCGCCAGGCCTTGTTCTCCCGCCGTGGGAACGTGGGGAACATCAATCCAGTTATCAAGCAGTAGGAGTGGCTCTTGTCCCAGCAGCAGGGCTTGGGGGTGCCCGGAGAAGGCCAAGAGGTCTGAAGTGGTGGGTGCCCCATCTGCCACTTCTCTCCATCCCTAGGGGCTCCGTGAGGTTTTGTTTTCCTGCTGTGGACATTGCGAACACCGGAGCCCTGGAGCCCAACACTGAGTGTGCGTGTGGAGTGGGGCAGGCCAGCCCGCGGGGCGTGGAAAACCCTGTCCCTCCTGAGAACGTGTGGATCAGTGAGTCCATCACGTCACCAGTGGAGGCCCTTTATCCATCTGTGCGCCCCCCGCCCCTTTGAGACACCACCAGCTAAGCCTGGATGATAAATCGTAGCTCATCTTGAGCGTCTGCCGTGTACCTACGTGAGCTTCACACGAAGTCGCTCATTTAACCCTCATAATAGCTCCGCGGGATAAGGTGCTACCACCACGACACAGATGATGAAACCGGGCACAGATGACGGTGTAACGCGTGCACGCCAGGACCCAGCCCGGCTGAGGTCTGTACCCAGGCACGAGCCCCAGGGCCTGCGCCCTGAACCTCTGCACAAAACTGCCTCAGGCCCAGAAGCCAGTGACCCACGTGGCTTAACTGTTTGGAAGGTGCCGAGAAAGTCCTTACCGCTCCCGTCCTCCAGAATAGCCCTCCACGGAAGCTAGGAATGGGCTCACAATGCTACCACTACAATAATTCTCTGGCAACGATGGAAAGCAAATCCCCCGGGAGGACAAGGGGATTGAACACACGGAGCTGGGTACAGGCTGGCAGGCTCCTGGCAGGCTCCAGCCAGCCTCCACCCTCTCCCACACGTGGACGTTTACCAGTTCCTTCCAGCCCCCAAGAGGCTCTCAGTGGATGGGACCTGGTGTGGGCAAAAGCAAGGACGAGCTTCCCACTGGGGATGTGAATAAAAGAGGGGGAAGAGGCCCCGGTCGGCAGCAGGACTGTAGTATGGGACTACGTACTGGTCCTATAATCTTCATCAAGACAACCAACCACTGTGAGTTTCCATTTCTTCAACTACAAAATGGGAATAAGAAGAGTTGCTTTGTAATGTTGCGTAAATTAAACAAGGCAATGCATACGAAGCACTGAACAGCGCGCCCAACACAAAATAGGGACATGAAAATGGCAGCTCTTGTTATAATTTTGCTGCAACTCAAGGAAAGGGGGCCTGACCAAGGTTCTGTGGAAACAGTGGGCAAGGTGGACACTGGGCGAGCTGCAGGAGAGAGACTTAAAGGAGAGAGACAGGGCTTCCCTGGTGGCGCAGTAGTTGAGAATCTGCCTGCCAATGCAGGGGACATGGGTTCGAGCCCTGGTCTGGGAAGATCCCACATGCCGCGGAGCAGCTGGGCCCGTGAGCCACAACTACTGAGCCTGCGTGTCTGGAGCCTGTGCCCCGCAACAAGAGAGGCCGCGATAGTGAGAGGCCCGAGCACCGCGATGAAGAGTGGCCCCTGCTTGCCGCAAGTAGAGAAAGCCCTCGCACAGAAACGAAGACCCAACACAGCCATAAATAAATAAATAAATAAATAAAAATTTAAAAAAAAAAAAAAAAGGAGAGAGACAACCTTCACTGACTCTGCAACTGTTCTGAGCCCTCTTTACAGATTCGTTGCCATCTGCCAGCCACTCTCTACTCAGACCTACTACGTGTGGGCACCATGTTGGGTGACGTTATGAGTTGAATCAAGTCCCCCCAAAAGATGTATTGAAGCCCTAACCCCTGTTACCTGTGAATTTGACCTCATTTGTAAACAAGGACCTCGCTGATGTAATCGGATTAAGATGAGGCCATACTGGACAGAGTGGGCACTGATTCAATACGACTAGTGTCCTTAGAAGAAGAAGAGATACAGACACACGTAGGAGAAAAGGCCACGTGAAGACGGAGGCAGAGACGCAGTGCTGTGTCTACCAGCCAGAGCATCGCTGACAAGCACCAGAAGCGGGGAAAGAGTCAGGGAACAGATTTCCCCCTAAGAACCTCCAGCAGGAGCCCACCCTGCTGACGCCTGGATTCAGACATCTGGCCTTCAGAACTGTGAGAGAATAAATTTCAGTTACTTAAGCCCCCAGTTTGTGGTACTTTGTTGCACGAGCCCTAGACAATGAAATAAAACTACAAAGATAAATTTAAAAAAACCGAGTTCCTGTCCTGAAGTCTCTGCTATTCATTTCATCCCACGCAAGAAGCTGGATGAGAGTTCATGGTGGCCTCGGTCCAGCTTCCAAAAAGGTACAATTTGTTAGTCAAGAGTTTTGCCTGGCCCACCAGCTAGGACTCCCGGACCCAGGGACATCCGGGAGGAACGAAGACTGTCCTGGCCACAAGTTATACCGGGTCCCCGCCACCCACGGGGCATAGCAGTGAGAACTGAAAGTAGGAGAGGAAAGCCGGGGCTGGTGTCTTTTCCTCGGTTTCTTCCCAATCCACCATTCTTTGTTTCTCCTGTTAATTTCTCCATTCTTTCTCTTTGTATTTTAAGTGTCTATTCTGTTCCTTCTGCTGTCTTCACAGCCTGGCGGACTGGAAAAAGCAGAGGTCTCAGTGGCTAGAAAACCAGACTTTGAGTTCCATCATTTACTAGCTGTGGGTTCTTGGGCAAGTAACACTAACTTTCCGTGCTTTGGTTTCTTCATCTGTACGATGGCAATAATATGTAACTTGCCATGTTATGTATGGTGTACAGGATGTAACATATGTGTGTATGTATGAAATGTATGATGGCACCCATTAAACAAGACGATATATGCCGAAGCATTTTACGTGTTGTACGAAAAGGAGAGAGATCTTGCTATGCACAATTCCTAGATCTTACGTAGGGAAACACTGGTTTTCAATATGACATATCAGGATATACCAGAAAATTAGCACCAAATGTAAAAACAGTCAAGCTGGTGCTAAAGGAGGTAGAAATGGCATTGACCTAAGAGGAAACATGGACCCGACACCAACACCGAAGCACTCTGATATTGGGAATGTTTTCCCGTCTCTTAATTTGAATGATCTGAAGTTCCCATCTGGCTCTAAGGTTCTATGACTTTATGAAAATGTATACATCTAGCTGTTTGCTCTTATAAAATTACACTTTAAAAAGAGTTCTTTGCTTATGGGTCACCCACTACAAATCTGGAGAAAGCCGTGATGCCTGAGGGACTTCTAATAACAAGTGAAGGAGAAAAGCCATTTGATGTGTGAAATATCCAGCTGGCCGGGGACCACCGGAGGGGCATGTCTTCTCAAACACGCCTCTCCTGGCTAATCCAGAATTTCAGAGGAAGGGGTTGGAATCACTCCGAACAGAGGCTGGTAAAGAGGGTGAGACACCCCTCCTGCAGCCCAAAATGCAAAGGCAGCCAGACGATTTTTAATCTCCTTTTAGAATAACATAAACCAAGGTGACTCCAATTGCAATGGAAGAGATGGAGCTCAGACCTAAGGCAGAACTAACTTCCTGACTCTTGAGATGCACAAGGGGTTTGGGTAAGTTGCCTCCTGCGAAGCTCTGTAACAAGCAACCAAGGGGCCAACTGCGTCGTGGGTGCAGGAAGTGGGCTCAGGGCTGGAAGCACGGACAGAGTGACCTTCCGGAGGGCCCTTCCCGCCGGCGCTTCCCCTCCTCTCGCCAAGTCGGTGCACAATAGGACAACACGCCTGCCTGTCACACAACAACACGATCCCACTTCCAGTTACCTTGGCAGCTCACATCTCGCCACATTGCCCATTTTTTCCTGCTGGCACCGTAGACTCCAAGGTGTAAATGCTGTTTTTACAGATTTTTGCATGTTCCACACTGGAATGTGATCATCACTTCACATCGCAGTTTGCGCCGAGGAGGAAATGAAACCCACTCCCGAGTCAGAGACGGGAGTGTGGTTTCACCCTCTTTGACAGCCAAAAGCCAACGGAGGGCTCTCTGAAGAGCCAAGTCTCTCGGGGGCGGGGGGGGGGGGGGGCGCAAAAGACACGTGGGCATCTTCTTAATTCTCCTGAGCTCAGCTCAGGGCTGAAATCCGTGTTTGCTGAGGGATGTAGACTGTGGTTTGGCGATCGCTTCAGCTGGAGAAATAAGGAAGTAGGAGAGTTCATCCAGCTGGCACTTTTCTGGCGCGACTCCTAAAAGCTGACAGGTTGACGATCCTGCAGGCCTCGGGAGCTCACCATGCTCTAAACCCTTTGCACGAATTAATTCATTCAATCATCGCAACAGCCGTACAAGGCCCAGAGGGGTTCGGGGACTTGTTCATCATAACAACACGTCCACTGAGTTCAGTGTAAAGCCAGGCAGTCTGGCTCCAGAGCCCCACGCTCGTCGGAAAGAGACACGATGCAGACCCCAGAGAAGTGGGCCTGGGTCCAGCCTCCTCTTGCCCTCTTTCCTCTCCTCCCCTCACCTTTGTGCTATAGGACCACACGCTTGAGCCGAAAACCCTGAGAAGAGGGAACCATGAGCCAAAACCACCAACGTACACCACGTCGGAATTCAGCCCAGCTCTCCCCATAACTCACAAGGCAGCACCCATTGGTACCCTAACCCCACTGTCCTATTGTAGGAATTTTCCCAGCCCATAATTATTCTCTCTCCCCAGGCCAGTAAGTCAATAGCACATTCAAAAACCAGTCTCCAAAATGACTCCTTTGCTAAAACTGTTTTCTCACCCCTGGGGGTTCTCCTTTGAGGTGCAAAAACCCCAATCAGGGAGTCGCACCATACATAATACATCAGGCTTTCACCAAGAACCAGTAAAGCAAGCAGAAGCTCAGAAGGGTCCATCATCCCCCAGGGTTCATAATTGGACATTGTGATTAATCCATTTATCTGCTATTCAGACAAACACCCCACGGGAAGAGTCAGTAATAACAGACTATTAAGCAGGTACACAGGTAACCAAAGTGTACCCATGCTTTGAGCTTTGCAGCACCTCGATTCCCAGAAACTCTACTCATTTTTTGAGTTTTCAGGGTCCACAATAACCTAAGCACAGGAGTGGGAGATGGGAGGCCCAATTTTCAGAAAGCCGTGAGTGATTAACACCCAGAAGGCTCACGAGCTTGTTCATAATCCCCTGAATCAGTCAACACTTGTTAGCATTTTTCATTTACTCTGTGTCAGGCACACTGTTAAGACCAGGGTAGACACCCTCCCCCCAAAAAGTTCATTATCCAACTGAAGAAATAGACATATAAAAAGCCAATGGGAGATCAGCTCGGTGCTTTGTGACCACCTAGAGGGGTGGGATAGGGAGGGTGGGAGGGAGACGCAAGAGGGAGGGGATATGGGGATATATGTATACGTATAGCTGATTCACTTTGTTATAAAGCAGAAACTAACACACCACTGTAAAGCAATTATACTTCAATAAAGATGTTAAAAAAAAAAAGCCAATTATCGTGTAATAGGAAAAGTGAGAGACAGGTGTTAGGAGCACAGAAGAAGGAGAAGGAAAACTCACTCACCATGGGATGGAGGATAATGGCCGATCTGGGAAGGGTGCTCAGAGGAAGAGACCTTTGAACTGGGTCTTGCTGGTTGAGGAAGATCTTTTGTTTCCAGAGAGGCGGGGTGGGGTGGGGGGTCAGTGTAGAGTAGCCCAGGTAGAGGAACCAGGAAGCACAAAGGCATTCAGACATGAAGTCAGTGTTTGCAGAGAACTGCACGGGGCAGGTACTGAAGGGCTAAGGAAATGGGCTTTATCCTGTGTCTTAAAGGCAACAGGGCGACATGGTAAGTTTTGAAAGCAATGTCTGATCATGAGCAGGTTTGTGCTTCTGAAAGCCCGTCGAGGGCTGGATTAGAGAAGAGGACGACAGGAGAGAGGCTGTTGCCTTAGTGAGGGCAGAGTGAGGGCGGTGGCCTCTGCAGACAGCGGGCTGGGAAGGAGACCAGACAGTAGAAGGTTTCTAATGACACATGCGGAGCAGGGGATGATGCCCTCGGCTGAGGAGGAGAAGCGCATCTGAGGGACAGAGCCAGAAAAAGCGGACACGGAACTCACCGTGCCCACCCAGCCTGCACTCTGGATGCTCCCCGCCTCAGCTCCAAACTTCACTGGTCAAGGGAGGCTCTGCTCACAAGCAGGTAGTTTTGTTCCCCACTCTCTCCTTCCTGCCTAAGGATTAGAACATCTCTCCCTAAAAACCTCGTGAGAGGTCACCTTCTCCCTGTCACCCTTGCCTGTCCCAACACCGCATCTCTCCCTTCCCAAACATCCTCTCTCCCTATCCCTCTGTCCTGCTGCCATCCAAACGTGGCATCTTTTTAGAAGTCACGTAGGGACCTCCCTGGCGGTCCAGTGGGTAAGAATCATTGCGTCCACTGCAGGGGGAATGGGTTCGATCCCTGGTCGGGGAACTAAGATACCACATGCTGCACAGTGTGGCCAAAATAATATAATAATAATAATAATAATAGAATAGAAGTAGCAATGTAGGGCAAAGGGCAGTGAATCAGAAGTGGGGGCAGTCTGTGCTCCAAGGCTGTCTGTCCTAGCTGACCAGGTAACTTTCAGAACTTGCTGGACCTCTCAGCCTCGGCATCCTCACCTGTAAAATGGGGCTAAGAAATGAAAACTAACCTTTGCTTATCTCACAGGATTATGGTGAGGATGAAATGAGATAAAGTGCTTGTAAACCACACCAAGGAAAGGCAGGAAAAGGTGCTACCGAACTATCTGGATCATCCGGCACTACAGTCCACCAGACTGTGAGTTCCTTGAGGGCAGGGGCCTGGTGTCTTCATCTTTGGATCTCGAGAGCCTAATCATTCCTGGCACAGAGTCAGTGTTTGATAAAAATGTGTTGAATTAAAAAACAAGGAGCGCTACCACCATAGACACAACACACACACACACACATACACACACACACACACACACACACACACACACCACAGAGGTATCCTTGCCTCCCTCTCTCTCACCATAAATGCAGGCAGACCCACAACACCTCACTTTTGGAAGTACGGCTCTAGTCCTGGCTCATTCCAAAAACAGCCAGTTCCTGGAAGAAAACCAAGTGATTGTCACGCTGCCTGGATGCCTCCCGTGGGCACGTTTGACCAAGTCTGAATTCTTCCCCTTCTCAGGGGAAGCTGTGAAGAACTGAACCCCAGACTCACTCCCCTTCCCGGAGCCCCAGCTGGATCTGCCCCTCCCCCTTTGTGCCAGGCGTTCGACGTGGGTTTTTTTGTGTGTGTTTTTCTTTTTTTCTTTTTTTGCTCTCAGGAGCTCGGCCGCCTATACTGCTGTTTTCATTGATGCCTTGAGCAGAGCTGGCATGTGCAACTGCCGAGAAGGGGGAGCGCGGAGCTGCGGGGGAAGCATGTAAAAATAGCCTGGCGCGCGTCGTTCTGCCTGCTCCGGACTCCTTGAACCCGGGCCGAGGTGGGGAAGCTCACATCGCCGTGCACACTGCGGAACCTGGCCGGGGTCTGCACCCAGACCCTGCGCAACAACCGGAGTACCGGGGAGGGGGGTGGGGGGGTGGGGTGGGGCTAGAGACCTGCGAAAACTTTTTTTTTTTTAGAAGCCGAGCGGTAGGGGGATGGGCAGAGAGAAGCTGTTTCTTGCTTCTAGCGCTCCAGCCACACAGCTGCAGGGATTGCTACGTGCCCGCTGGTCCAACAGATTACAGAAGTGCAGCCTGGACTCTGGGCTAGTTTTAGAAACCCATTCTGCAGGTGGGCGATGGGAGGGAGGAGGGCGAGGGGATTGGTAAGGCTAGCTCTCTGCCTTGCACTACACATCATTCTGAGTGTCTGCTCGCCTGGGCGGCGGTGGGGGGGGGGCGGGGGAAGAGGAAGTGGCGAGGGGACAGCAGGCGCGCATGCTTTGCCCTAACTCAAGGCGACAGCATTAGCTCCCGAACACCCCACTGTTCTCCCCCAGAGCGTGTTTGTTTCGAAATCGACAGTTGCCAGATGCATGCTGCTTCTAGTTTCTCAGAGAACGGGGATTTTAAAAGCTTTGCTGCCTACGCGGTGGGGTTAGGGGGTAGCTGCAGTTCAGAACTCGAGGGAAGAAGGTCGGGAAGGGTCTCTGCCCCTTTCTGCAACCCAGCAAGACAGAGGGACAATCCCCGTGCCACACCTCCATCCCGCCCCGCGCTGCCTATGGGTAACCATATGTGAAGTGCTCGGCAGCCCCACCAGACACCCGGCTATTAATAGATCCCGGGAATTTGCTCTCTGCCTTTTTCCTGCCACCGAGTAAGGGATGATCTTCACACACATACCCCACTCCGCCCCCCCCCCTCGGCGCACCGTTCCTCCACGAAGGTAAGGGGGCTGCCCACGCGGATCCCCTTCGTGACTACAGGTGCCCAGAGCCTACGGGCTAACCCAGTTGTAATGACAGCAGGGTCAGAGCGAGGCCAAGGAACGCAGCCTCCAGTCGCCGGACGCAAATCCCAGCAGGGCTCTTTGCGGCTCCGAGCCAACTCCAGAGTACAGAAAGGGCAGCCGCTGGGCTGCCGGAGGCGGGGGACGAGAGCGCAATTTGCGGAGCTAGAGCGACCTCCTGGGAACTGCTGCGGGACGAGCGGCTGCGGACCCATTTCCCGCTGCAGCGCGGCGCGCAGGCCCCACGGCCCGCGTGGGCTCGGCTGCGGCAGGCGCGGGCGCTGTCCCTGGTCCTTAAGGTGGCCGCGGCCCGAGCTCCCTCCCCGGGGTTAGCGTCCCAGAGGCGGCTCGTAGGTGCTGGAGGGCAGACCTCTCCCCGGCCCGGATCTGGGCGCGAGGGTCTGTTGGTGGTGCCCAAGTGCCATCCCGGCGCGGCGCGGCGGGGCCCCCTTCCCCGACCCCCATCCCCGCGGCCAGGAGCTCTCCGCGGTGCTGCGGGGACCGAGAGCTCGAGCTTGAAGGCTAACGCCGAGGCAGCGGCCGGCCGGAGACGGTCAAGGCGCCGCAGGGAGCAGACCTGGCCCCCGGATCACCCATCCCGATCCGGCAGAAACCGGCACTCTGGAGCCCTAACGGAGCCCAGAGGGGAGGGCAGGGGAGCGCGGCCGCCCAGGGTTTGGGACTTGGTTGGGGTGGTGGTGGTGGAAAGCGAGCAGCGGGGGGCAGGAGAGGGAGCTGGGGTGAGAGCGACTCTTTTGCATTTTCAAGAGGGAGGGGGCCTGAGACAGGCACTGTCTTTCCCGCACCCAGCGCACACACACACACACACACACACACGCACACACGCGCACACGGCCGGCAGAAGCAAGCGGGATGGAGCTGGGAAAGTTTGGCACCAGGTGCGGAGCGGCGGCGGCGGCGGCGGCGGCGGCGGCGGCTGCGCGCGGCGCGGGGGTCCCGGCGGGCTGCGGGGTCTCCGAGCCCGGCCTCTCGCCTCCTTACCTCGGTGTTCTCGGCCGCGTTCTCCGCCATTTTCCTCCTTAGGAGCAGGCAGCGGGAGGAGTGTTTCATGCCCATAAGAGCCAGCAAGGGTTTGGTGATACAGAGACAGGGCAGAAAGAGAGAGCTGGTGTAGCTTTAAAAGAGAGAGAGAAAGAGAAAATGGGAGGAAAAATAAAATAAAATAAAAGCCCAACCCAGTCCCTCTGCTGGAGCATCAGCCGGTACCATCAACCACGGTGGAGTCTTTCCTGCAGTCTCCACTTTGTTTTATTTTCCTCCCTTCTCATCGGCTTCGGATTCCTTCACACAGTTTCGAGTTCCTGTCGCGCCCGCGACCCCCTCCCCGCCTCTCTCCACCCGCGCTGCGGGCCAGGCAGGAGGGAGGGAGCCCCGAAGGCTCCGCGGAGGCGGCGGCGGCGGCGGCGGCGGCTCCTCGCCGGCTGCTCGCAAAGTCCGGCCGGCCGAGGCAGCCGACAACTCCTCTCAACTTCTGCCGATCAGCGGGCGAAGCAACACGCTTCCTGCGCGTCCCTCCCGGGGGCTGAGCCGGTGAGTGGGGGCGGGGAGGAGGTTGGGCCGGGCGGGAGGCTGCTGCTGGGCGCAGACCGAGGGCCCCCGTGCCCCGGGCCGCCCCCTCGCCCGGGCTCCGGGGGTCTCTGGGCCGCCTCCACTCCCGGGCGCCGTGGACAACTTGCTGGGGGGTGGGTGGTGGCGGGGAGGCGGGGGGCGAGGGCTGCGCGGACGCAGCCGGGCCACGCGTGAGGCTCACAGAAGGCAGGCGCCGGGGCTGGGCTCCGGCAGGTCCTCGGACCCGGTGTGCGTCCTCCCACCGAGGACGGGCCCTGAGCAAGGCTGGGCCACGGTCACCTCGCCCCCATCCCAGCCCTCCCCCCCACCCAGCTCTCCCGCTCCGCTGCCAATGCCTGCATCCTCCCTCCGCGTTTGGGGTTTGGGGAGCCAAGGGGTGGATGCCTGGATGAGGGAGGGTCCTCAACTCCTTCAACTCTAGGGCTACGTGTGGCATCATGACCCCTTTTTTCTCCCACTCTCCCTCTCCAACGGCCTGGGGCTCCAAGCCTCGCCCAGGCCGAGAGGGTGGGACCAAGGTTCAGCCAGAGGTAGCCTGGGAAAGAGGGTGGGAGAAAGTCAGACGCGTGAGCCTTCCGCCGCGCTCCCCCTGCCCCGGTCTTCCCTGGCAGCCCCCTGCCCACACATCTCTCTTCTCCTTCCTCACCCCTCCCCCAGCATCACCAGATTTTGAAGTCCCTTTTATGGGAGAGAAGGAGGATGTCACGTACCCATTAGGATTCTCTTGATCCTTTTTTAAGGGAGTTTGGGCGGCAGCAGGGGGTGTGAATTTTTATACAATGCATTCCTGTCTTCACTTTGAGAGCTTCTTTTTCTCTGTCTTACTGGCCATCTGTCAGGCGGGTGGGGAATAAAACGGTGGGGGGGGTTGCTCTGTGTCCCCCATTACAACAGGCCTCTGGGGCTGACTCCTTCGAAGACAGCTGCACTTTCAAGCTTTCAGTTCACAAGTCAAGGGTAGGGACCTAAAAGGGGCTCCTTGGGCATCCTGGCTCTCTTCACTTCACCCCTGTGCTTACCTAGGCAGAGCAGTCCTGCATGCATGCCCTATTTGTTATTTAACGTCACCTTTGACAGCCAGGAGGTGTGAGCCTGATTGTCCTCAACTAACCCCAGAGTCCATTGACGAAATGGGCCAGGATCTAAAGACATTTCCATCACCTGGTCCTCGGGAAAGAGAGGATACGTTGCAATAAGTGGAGGAGGGAGAGGAGAGGAGGGGATGGAGAGTGGGCAAGAGGCTTGAGTTAATGGGTGAGTGTGTATGTGAGTGTGTGTGTGAGTGTGTGTGTGTATGTGTGTTGAGGAAGGAGTACATTTAAATGAAAGAATGACCTTAACCTCCTTAACCTTTTCCTCTCTCAGACCACAAACCTGGATGCGTGTTCAGGGTGAGCGAGCAGAGTCTGGCAACACCTGGTCATTCTCCTTCCCTTTCACATCCTGCCAACGCGCAGAAGGTGGTGGGGGGCAAATGAGCTGAATCTAAGGAGTGACCTTTACCCTCTTGAACCCCATTTTCTCTAAGCATCCTTCTCAGAGACAAAAGATCTTGAGACATCTGATCTCCTACCAAGAGAGGCTCAGTACTTGTACAATCAACGGAAACCAGAAAGGATCTTCCCAGTTCTTCAGTCCTATCCTCTCATTTGACGGAGAAGGACCCCGAGATCAGAGAGAGGACACGTGTCTGTGATCCATCAGCTAGCTGACGGAGCATCTCAGAGCAGCTCCCCAGCCCCCTGGCTTCCAGCCCAGCGCTCTCCCCCCACCCTACCCCACCTCACACTGCCGCAGCCTGTGCGGTGTATCCATTCTGTGACTAACCGGGGCGGGGAGGGAAGCTCAGACAAGCTCCCACCGAAATAGGCTGCTGCCTGTGCGTGATTATGTTGCTATGAGAACCTCAGTGGGTGTGTTTCCTCCATTCTCTGTTGAAATCTTTTGCTTGGCTTGGCTTCTCCCCAAGCACGGCTCCCCTTGGAATGGGGAGTGGAGAGGCTGAGATGGAGAGCTGTATTCTCATAGCAAAGAGTTTTGTAGTCCAACCCATCCAACCCCAAGCCAGCCCGGGGCTGTGCCTGAGGAGGCTGGGCCGCCAGGGTGGCTCCAGGGTGGCTGGAGGACAAGCCTGAGCAGTCCTGAAAGGGGACACTCCTGTCCTCTGCAGAGCTACCTTGGAGCAGGGAGGAGTTGCCCCTTCTACGCTCCCACCTCTTTACAAATTCCCAAGCAAAATAACTGTTACTTTTAAGAGACTAAGTTTGGGGGTAATTTGCTACACAGCAAAAGATTACCTGGATACCTATCTCCTGGAGCTGTGAAAATTCATGATGCATAAAAAGTGCCTAGCACATAGTGGGCATTTTGCGGTAGCATTTTCTCACCATCCCCACTGTCTACAAGAATTCGGTCTTTCTCCTTCTCTTTTGCATAGGTATGTCACATAGTCTTTTGCAAGATTTAGTCATTCCACAAAGAACTTACTGGGCATCACTTATATACCTAGCTCATGAATAGGCCCTGGGCTTAGCAATAGGCAACAAAAGATACTGGAATGACCATTGAACAGGTCTTAATTTAATCACCCTGGAGGCTTTGACATAGAGAGAACTTTTGTAGAAGAGCTTTGGAAAGGACTCTGCTGGGAGGCAAAAGGACGTATGACAAGGAGTACAGGAAGTTCTCCAGGATGTGAGTTAAATGAGTCGTTTGGACAGTAGGTCCTACTGGGTAAAGAGGTCCCGAAGACACATTTTGCTTATGTCATTTTTCTTATGCTAGATCTTCAGTGCAACAAAATGTATTGAATAGTACATGTAAAATGCTTAAAACAATGCCTGGCTTATGGTCAGACCACACGGACATTGTGCTAACATTTGCTAGGCACTGTGCTAGGCTCTGAGTTAAACTTGATAGAGCCCTTATGTGCTGGAGACTTTCCCAGATGTGTCCTCATGAAGTTCTTTCGACAACTCTTTGAGGTAGAGAGATGCTGTCACTGTCCCCACATCATAACAGATGACACAAAAACACAGAGAACTGCCCCAGTGGTAGAGTCGACAGGCGAATCCAGGATGTCGGCATGATCTTCAAGAGGTTACCCAGGTTCCAGGAACAAGGGAGTGGCTCTCAACCTTGTTGAGAATCATCTGGGGACTTTTAGATATGCCAGTGCTCTGGTTCCACCCCCAGAGACTACGATCTAGTGAGGGCTAGGCGTCCGGATTTTTTTTTTAAGTCCCTGGGTGATGCTAACGGGTAGTCATGGTTGAGGATAGTTGGATAAGGATGTTTGGAGGAGATAAAAAGACCCGCAGAGAAAGATCCCCAAGTCACAGGCGAGTCCCCCCAAAACTACAACAACCCCCACGTTATCCAGCCCTCACACAGAGGTTTTTGAGGACCAGGAGGTGCTTGAGAGCGTGAAGCTGTGCGGTGGTTGGTTGAGCATGCAGAGGTTGTTACGAAACCTTGGCGGAGGGCTATAACTGGACAAGTTATCCCGCTGTATGAGATGCCGCAGAGAAATTTAGTCTCCTGTCACTAGAAGGTTTCAGTTGGACTAATGATTTGGTGTAGCTGTTGTAGCAGAGCTGCAAACCCTGGAAGGTTGAGCAAGGCCTCTGAAGTTCCATCCACCCCAAGCTGCAACCCCATAATCATCTCCTCCCAGGCCTCCGGAAGGTGAAGACTGTGTGTAGTAGCTCTACTCCAGAAGCCAACCAACCGTTCCTCTGCTGCCTCCCAAAATCCAGTGCCTGGGGGCCAGGATGCCGTTTCTCCGACCTGCAGACCATACTGCCTGGGAAAGCCCAGATTCTAGCTTGTTCAAGTGTGGTTGCTTCAATAAAAGGGGCTGTGTAAGAAATATCGTGTGTCTTCCCCCTCTTCCTCCTCAGGGAACCTCACACGTGGCCAGGGCTCACATGTGGCCGAGACACGCTGCAGTGAATCCGTGGCTCCTCAAGAATCAGGCCACAGCCGTTATCCATCACCACCTCCCAGCAGCGAACCCAGCAGTGTGCTTCGTGTCTTCTGGGAGATGGGAGACAAGCCAAGGCTGCAGCAGCCGACTACCTGGCTGAGGCTCCAGACAGCCCCACACCTGGGAAGTTCTCCTGCACAAGAGCCTCTGCAGTCCTAATCCTCCCCAACCCAAGGCTGAATTATTTCTTAAACTGTGTTCCGAAAAACAACTTGTAAGAGTGCCACCAACGCCTGCAAAGTAATTTGGGTTTCTTCCCTTTTTTTTTTTTTTTTTTTCTTGCCATTAAAACCAGAATGTTATTTCTTCCTTGCTCGGATAATGTCTGACTGAATCAACTCATTGTGGTTTTGTGCTGGATGTGATACTGTTTGGTCTGACTATTTATTCTCACTATATTTGGGAGGCATTTTCTTAGTAGTTCTGCATTCAGAGCTTAATCCTTGGTGTTTTAGGCCCCGGAAGAGCTAGACTATTTTTACCTGCCTTTCTCTCAGGGTGAAAAGGACTCAAAAGACATCCAGACATTTTCTCAGTGGCCTACGATGGAACCCAAACTTCTCTGGAGAAAGCAGAAGAGGGACACCGTAGCAGAGCCCTTAAAGATACTAAAATATTCTTTCTAAAATGCTATCACAACAAAAATCAGCTTTTTCTTTTTGGTGGAAGTTGTACACGCCACTCCTTTCCTCTTTTTCAAGTCTTTCATAAAGGCTCGCCTTTTTCTGGAAAATCTCTCCTGAGTCCCCCCAAAGCCAGCTAGAAATCAACTCAGTCTATCTGGCGCAGTAACTTAACACACATTTTCTTCCATTAGCCCTTATACAACAACTACCACAGTAGCCAAGCACTGTGCCAGGCATTCTGGACTAAAAGATGAAAAGACAGCCTTACCCTGATGACCTATCTTCCAGGAGGAGTGGGTTATGGATTCAGGTACTATCAGAGGTCATATGGATTGGTTCTTATAGGTTAAATACAGCTATAATAAATGGCTTATAGTCAGGATGGCCCTGCAAGAGCTATCTATTGATACGGACAGGGAGACCCTGGAGGCTTTAAGGCCTGGACCAGAAGCATAGTAGCCTCCATTCAGGTAAGGCTGGGGACGCCTTCTTTATCAAGATACCAAAGTTCTTGTGTGCTTCCAAAACTTGTATGGATGGGAAGTTTCGCAGCCTTGGCCCCCCAAAAGCATTAAGTACTGGTGCCTCTTGGGGCATATAACACACTGTGACCTGCCCTAGTGCAGGGCTCATCTCTGGAGTTTCAGGGGTGGCCCTACCTGAAGGTGCACAGAGAATGGAGGCGGCAAAGAAAGCTGTGCTTGATTCCACCTGTTTCCTTTCTGGACCACTTAACCACCCTGATCTATTTCTTCCATTCCCAAAAGGTTTTTTCTTTAATATAAACCTCTGCTAGATTTTTTAAAATGTAAAATATTACCCCTCTACGATGATACTAACATTTTGCTGTGTATCCTCCATTCGTTTCTCATGCAAACGTATGAATAGATCTTCCTTGACTTACAATGGGGTTACCTCCTGATAAAACCCTCCCAGATGGAAAATATCATAAGTCGAAAATGTGCTTAATACACTTAACCCTCCCAAACATCACAGCTTAGCTCGGCCTACCTTAAACATGCTCAGAACACTTACATTAGCTTACGGTTGGGCAAAATCATCTCACCCAAGGCCTATTTTATAATAAAGTGTCAAATACACCATGTAATGTATTGCATACTGAACTGAAAGTGAAACACAGAACGGCTGTCTGAGTACAGAACTGTTATAAGTATGTCGGTTGTTTACTGTGATCTCGGGGCTGACGGGGAGACCTGGTCGCTGCCACTGCCCAACATCATGAGGGAGGGTTTCCCTGCCTATCGCTAGCCCGGGAAAGGATCAAAACTCAACATTCAAAGTATGGTTCCTACTGAATGCGCATCACTTTCATACCACGGTAAAGTCGTAAAATCATAAATTGAAAGTCTGTATATGTGTTGTACAGACGTGGAGTAATAGGCATGGCTCAGCGACTTGGTTTCTTTGTTACACAGTGTATGATAGACTCCTTTCCATGTTGTTACATGTAAATCCAAGTTATTATTGTTAAAAGCTGTAAAACGTCTCACCGTGTGGATAAGCCATGCTGTCGTAAACCAGCACCCTACTGATGGATTTTCAAGTCATTCTAAGTACCTTGAATGTCACTCTAAGCAATTTTGCAATAAATGTTCTTTTACATACACCCTTATGAACAGGAGCTTTGCTTCCATACGATAGTTTCCCAAAAGTGATATCATTTTAATATATATTGCCAGATCCTTTCCAAAATTTGATTCCTCAGAGTGTAGCCTGAACCCTTGGAAGGTGCACATCCAGCCTTCCTTCCCCTCTGCTATTCCAATGTCAAGTACAAAACTATTTACTGCATTCAAAGCCCTGGATTAAGCACTTGAGGGGGAAGATCCATGAGATAAAAGACACGATCCTTGTTTAAAAGGCATTTCTACACCAAGAGCTCTACAGCCTGGCAAAGTGTTCACGAGATGGGCTGAGACATGGGGTATTTTTCCCTAGAGGGAAACCAGATTCCAAGTCTAGGCAGCCGGGCATGAATTGGATGTTACCAAGAGGCTCTATAGTCTGAAAAATAATAAAGACAAAAAAAAAAAAAAAAAAAGTAGGCATCAATTACCTGCCACGTGGGTGCAATGGCCACAGAGGATACTCAGGCCTTCGGGGCCACCTTCATTTCCCGTTCCTTCCAGAAGGCTGTGCCGGAAGGAGAGCCTGGCTTGGAGGCAGGATGCCACTGCCACTTTTCAGGGGGCCTGACAGAAACCCGCCACCTGGAAAACCACAACCTCCACTTCCCAGAGGAGTCTTGTTTGGTCCCTTTTGAGATAACATTTGTCGTGTTCAGACTTGCCCATAAGATGTGACCCACCCGTGACCCCTTAACCCAAGGAAACCTTACACCACTTAAAACCTCCCATTTCAGGCTATCAGAGGATGCCTGAAAGTGTGAGAGAGGCCAAGGGAAGAAGAAGCAAAAGGAAGAAGAGACCTTTGGCCAGAGCCTGAGAGAAAGGGCCTGGGCTTTGTGGTCTTACAGACCAGTAGGTAGCCTCTCCCTCGGTGTAAAAGTGGCTTCCTGGTGATGGCTCTCTGGCAGATGCATTGGGAGAATAAAATGAACCAATGTAGATAAAGCATTAAGCACATTTCCTAGGAAATAGCGTTCTAAGAAAAGTGAGTTTCCTTCCCAGCATCTCTGCAGAGAAGACCATGTCCGTCCACGTGGGACAGTAACGGCGTGATGCGGAGGAAAAGCATCACTGCCGGGGGCCATCAGATCTGTGCTCTCGTCCCAGCTCTGTCGTTTCAATAGCTGAGTGGCTTTGAGGAAGTCACTTTCCCTCTCTGAGCCCCCTGCCTCTTCTTTAAAAGAAGGGATTTGCATGAGACAAGCCCCACATCCCCTTTCTGCTTTGTCCTTTTCATGTCTGGCATGAATTATGTTTCTAACCACACCCACATAACAACGAAGGCCGGTCACATGCATCTCAAACCGAAACTCAACTCTGATGACCAAAACAAAGGCTGAGGAGTGGGACACCCTCTCCCCCGACGTGTCAGAGTGATCAAATGGAAGGTCTATTCCTGTCCAGTCGGAGATTTACAAAGGGGACCTGCAGCTAATGTTCATTACAATGGTCACTCCAGCACTGGGCCAGGATTAGGGCTTTCCAGAGATCAAAGGGCAGATTCCATTTTTTTAAACCGTCCTGTTTGACTTTAGCGGTCTCAAAGTCATCACCAAGCAGTCATTATAATCAGTCATCACTTGATTTCCCAGACGCTTACCAAGGAGCAGAGCTCAATGGGAAAACCAGTGAATTTCTTGACAGCCCAGGCTGCGGCGCTCTGGTCAATTACAACCCTGTCAGGTCTCAGTGATCCGTATCAATGCATGAATCGTGCAAATTGGCAGATTACCCAAAAATCGCTTGTCTGCCTCATTTTATGTTTCCAGGTACGTGCAAATAGAATTTATACCTGTCTCATGAGTCTTGGCTTCAAAATTTATTCAGATTAATGTGTTGTCCCCAGCACACAACGTTGGCCATGGGCGATGGTCCAGACAGCGGCCAGCTGGGCTGCTGGCGAAGCCGGCCAGAGTTCTCATCCTATCAGGGGCGGTCCACTCTGGGGCTGATTCGCCTGTGGGGAAAACAAAAATCAGTTATCATTCTCACATATCTCTCAGGGTTATTCCATGGGAAAAACTGCATAAAGGTTGGGTGACATTTAAAAATCACACAGCAAGGAAAGAGTGGCTTCGGTTCCATGGACCGTCCAGGTATCCGTTTAATTCAAATGCAGCTGTGGCTTCCGGAGGGAAGGGCTTCCCTCTCCTGCGATGGAAATATGCTGGAAAAGCTAAGGGCCTCTCCCGTGGACATGCCGCTTCTCTCCTAGGGCCTCACGGGAGGAGGGGGAGCCTGGGGACCTCAGAGCAGTGACTGCAGGCCAAGCAGTGCCAGGCCAGGCACTGAGTCCACACCAAGCCCAGAGGCGAGCACGCTCCTAGTGGGGGACTGAACACAGCCTAGAGCCCATGCCTCCCCACAACTCCACCAGGAGGAAGAGCACAGACCTGGTTTTACATCCAGATTCTGATACTTTCCTCTGTGACTTTGGGCACATCGCTCCACTTCTCTGAGCCCCGAAATCCCCACCTGCAAAAAGAGGTGGGCCGAAATCGGCACACGAAAAGATGCTCAGCGCCACTAATTATTAGAGAAACGTAAATCAAAACTACAGTGAGGTAGCACCTCATGCCGGTCAGAATGGCCATCGTTTAAAAGTCTGCAAATAACAAATGCTGGAGAGGGTGTGGAGGAAAGGGAACGCTCCTACACTGGTGGTGGGAATGTAAGTTGGTGCAGCCTCTATGGAGAACATCATGGAGGTTCCTCCGAAAACTAAAAATAGAATTAGCATATGACCCAGCAATCCCACTACTGGGCATATACCCTGAGAAAACCATAATTCAAAAAGACACATGCACCCCAATATTCATTGCGGCACTATTTACAATAGCCAAGACATGGAAGCAACCTAAATGTCCATCAACAGATGAACGGATAAAGAAGATGTGGTACATATATACAATGGAATACTACTCAGCCATAAAAAAGAATGAAATAATGCCATTTGCAGCAACATGGACGGATTTAGAGATGATCATACTAAGTGAAGAAAGTCAGACAGAAAGACAAATACCATATGATATCACTTATATGTAGAATCTAAAATATGACCCAAATGAACCTACCTAAAAAACAGAAATAGACTCACAGACATAGAGAACAGACCTGTTGTTGCCAAGGGGGAGGGGGAGGAGGGCAGGACGGAGTGGGAAGTTGGGATTAGCAGATGAAAACCATTACATATAAAGTAGATAAACAACAAGGTCTTACAGTAGAGCACAGGGAACTATATTTAATATCCTGTGATAAACCATAATGAAAAGAATTTTAAAAAGAAAAAATATATACATAACTGAATCACTTTGCTATAGAGCAGAAATTAACACAACATTGTAAATCAACTCTACTTCAATTAAAAAAAAACTAACGTGGGTCAGGTTGGTGCAGCAGGCCTGACCCAGAGCCAGGCTCGTCGCACACCTCAGTAAACGGGTGCAACGGTGTGCTGGGTGTGGATGTGACCAACTTCACTCTGTAAAACTGCATCCGCTGTTCTGTTCGACTCTCCGAACAGAACACCCCCAGAGGCCCAGTATCTGTCAACCGGGCAATGGCTCGAGACAGGGCCACTCCATCTAAATGGCGCCTATCAAACCGTATTCTTGCTGCAGCTCTTTCTGTCACATCTGCTTAGTAACTGCTCTGAGTGGTGTCACCCTGGGTCACATACCATACTGGCAGGTATGGAGGACATTGCCCTTTTCCCTTAACTTCTGGAAAACTCAGCTTATGCAAGTGGCCAAATCTGCCACTCAACAGCTTCAGGACTCAGTGAATGCATCCTGAACAAACTAGGATTAATCACAGGCAGGAAGGAAGGAGTCGGCACTTTGGCAGGTGGATGGCGGAGGAAGAGGGGGAGAATGACATCAGAACAACTTTGCTTATACACCCTGACTCTTCTGCAGCCTGCGAAGATGGCCTTTTCTTTTTGAAACAAATCTCCACCTGTATCTTTCCCCGCTGTCCCATAAACCAGCCCTGGAAGGTTCAGGTCACGGTTTCCGGCTGGGAGGCTCTGAGCAAATCTCATCCCCCTCCTTCCGCCTCATTTTACCCTCAAGTTCATAAGACAAGGGTAGGCTTCCTCCTTTCTTCTCCTGATTGGATAATGCAGTCCCTGAAAACTCTGCCCTTTCCCAAGCCGAGTTTGGGACAAATTTTCCAGTCCTGTAGAATCATGGCCTTGACTTGGGTGAGGAAGGAGATTGCACCCATGAACTACTGGACTTTGTCTAAGCAAGACCAAGGGCTCCTTTCCTGTCCTGGGATCAGAGGCATTTTTGTCTATCAGCATCTCAGGCAGGGTTCGGCTGGTGTAAGAGGAACTCCAGTATAACCAGGCCACTCCACCCTGTGTCACAACTAAGCAACAATGGTCCAAAGTTCCTCTTCTTGAAACTTCATATGACAGAGAATCCCTTATAGTGCCCTAACCCCCCGAAGACCCTACTAAGAGTCTCTAGGAGACCCTGCAGGACCACACTGCACGCACTCACACTGAGTCTTCTTCGTCTCTGCTCCCCTTGGTCAATGTCCAGTAACCTTGAACTTGCTTCCCAGAGCCTTGCCGTGGCCCACGTTGTCAATGTCCCTCAGGAGGATGCTGATGGCCGTGGAGGCTGCTGTCTCCCTGTGCACCTGGCAATTCCCGATGTCGTGCAGAAGCTGGGGCAGATCTGCCGAGCCCCCAAGCTCACTTCTCGTGCTCTGAGTCTCACTGAGCCTTCTGGGGAAACGGCCCTTTCCATTTCTGACCCTAACCCTTCCATTCATCTGCCAGGACACAAGGCCCCGTGCCAGGGTGGAACACAGATCACACACCATCCCCTCTGCTGCCTCGGTCTCTTCGCCTGTCTTCCAATAACGAAATAACAGCACAAGCACCTCTGTTCTTCAGCCATGGATGAAAGCGCCCATGCTGGTCAATCCATGCAAACGATAGCCTGGGGGAGCAGAGGGGACCTGCCCCAGTGTCGATGGCTCGGGCTGGGCATACTCAGAGGGCAGGTGGGTGGGCATGTCTTTCCCTTTCAGTTTCCAAACACTTGCTCATGCCTCGGTGACAGGAATTTCCCACCAGTGTATCTGGTCATGTTCTGTCCTACATGTAGTGGGCAGGTGGGTGGTAGCATGTATGGAAAGTCCACAACAGGGAGGACCCGTTCTCACACCAGCCCCAGCTCTGTCCTCCTGCTTCAGCGAGTTTCATATCTTTCTGTCCCGCCTTCGCCTCCACCCCTACCACCATCAGCTATCACCTCTCCTGGAGAAACAGCCCAAGAGGGTTGCTAGCTGTCAGCCATGGGTGGCCTTCCCAGAGGTACGTAAATTTCAGGAGGAGACTCTGGAAGCCGGCCTCACCTCCAAGTGACAAAGGAATGAATCTCTAATGGTGGAAGGTCAAGCATCAGTTCCATGCTGATGGGAGCATTGTTCTGGGGTGGAAGTTCACCCCGCACTCTTCCCAATCAGGTTACACCGGGGTTTCATTCTCCTGACTGATGATATAAGTTGTGCCCTGGCCGGCAGGCTGCAGACAAAGCATGGAGCTCTGGGGAGGGGGGTTGGGAAAAAGCACTGAACTGAAATCAGGAGTCTCAAATTGTAATCCCAGCTCTGCCACAAGTTGCTGAAGACCCTGGGGAGGGAGTTATCAAGAGAGAAGTGGGAGGGGGTGACTAAGGTCTGTCCCAGCCCTTCAAGTCCCTGGTGCTCTTGGTCACCCTTCTTCCTCTGTAGAGTTTCGACGAGCTGAATCCGTGGGTCACGCTCAACTCTCCATTCTGTTATTGGGAACCCGTGGTGGCATCCAGAGGAGAGATGCTTCCCCAGCTCCAAACAAATGAGGAAGGGAAAGAAAAAGTACTGGGAAAGCTTGTGCTCCAAGGGCTCCAGCACGTGGGCCACAAGAACACCTAACCCTACCTATCTGCAAAGTGGTTTTTCTGTTTAAAAAAAAAAGAAAGCTTAAATGCCACCTCTTCCCCCTGAGGATCTCAAATGCTCATGGTCTCCTGGTAGGAATCATCTGTTCTAAAATACTGCATCCAAGTGAGGCTTGCAGAGAGGGTCTCTCTAGCTGGGAATTTATGGAGAAATATGCCAGCCAGGGTTCCACATTCTCCGTGCCCACGCAAAGCATCCGCGGACTGGGACCGCCGGGCGTCTATTTGCAAGGCAGCCACAAACGACTTCCTGTTCCTCTCCCATCTTCTCCACCACCACTGCCTCTTCCTCTCTGCCCTCACTTCCACAGTGTCCTCCACTTCCCTTGAGATGATTTTAAATGAGTGGATAGTGCCTGAAGCATGAAAAAAGAAACTGGAGGGCCGAACCCGACACTAACAGGTAACATGTAAAAACATGTAATATGCAGCATACACAGCAGGTTCAAGAACCAAGATGCCTCCTCATTCCGGGGCAAAGATGGCACGAGGCCATGTGTGTCCAGCGTTCCTCGGGGGTGGGGAGAGCCCTCAGGCTGGTCCTTCCCCTGAGCCCAGTGGGCTTGCACAGGAGTGATTTAACCTTTCTTGGCCATCAGCAAGTGAAAAGCAGGAAAGCCTTTTCAAGAGATGTCACGGTAGCTGTGTCTTTGGAGGTTGTTTTTTTTTTTTAAACAATGAAGACAGTTATCTAAGGAAAACGGTTTAAATCTAGTGATGCCTGGAGCCAGGGGGCAGGACATAGGGCTTCAAGGGCCCCCCACTAGATTGCACAGTCTAGGACTATAATAAAAACACTAGCCGAGTTCCTGGGGCCCTTCTGAAGACAGCTGATTGGGCACGGCTGGTTCCCAGCCTCCCCCAACCTGGAGAGCCAAGGAGAACCCGGGCCAAGGCCCATGTGGGTGAAGGAGGCTTGGGACCAGCTCTGGCCCACAGGGAACCAGGCCCAGCCACGAACAGCGGCCACCAGGGAAGCACAAACTCATGCCTGGAACATTAACCCCGCTTGGTTTTCTCAGACACAATTATGCAGAGGAGAGAAATTGGAGGGAGAAGTTTACTTAAATAGCATGAATTTTTAAAGAGCTTCCGAGCCTTTCTCTGTGGAGAGGCCTGCCAGGGGATCCAGACCACTTACCAGCCAGGACCGGCTCGCAGAGGCCAGCTCAGACTCCGGGGACCTTGGGGCAGCCCCTTACGCCTCCTCTCCCACCCGCCAGGTGTCCTAAAGCAGCACCCTGTGACTTCGCCTGGACCTCTAGTACCTGTAACCTCCTATAACAGTTTTTATTTCCTTCCTTTGTTCCTCCCCAAAGACATCAGGGCCACTTCCTGATGGATCTTCCCCCTCCATCCAGCACAGCTGTCAGTTTCTCAAACTGGCCAGGCCACTGGGCAGACCTCCCAGTCAGGCATATGCCTGATGTTCTTAGCAACCTAAGTCTGTCATCGCACTGCTTCCAATGGGTAAAGGTCACACAGGTGTGTCTACTGCCACCCAGAGCATCAGGCTGGGAGAGAGAGGCTCTCCCAGCCTCACCCCCTCTGAACACTCATGGGATGGATTTGAGAATTAAGAGACAGCAAACACTTCATGGGATGCTGGCAGCCCCAGCCAGGTAGCCATGCCTCTTTAGGCTCCAGAGACAAAAGCAAGGGCTCTGATGGGGGTTGAGAGGAGATCGCCAGCATTAGGTCCACTGCACACTTTACCATGGTGACCGCGCAAAGGCAGCCAAAGACCTCCTATAGTGGCAGTTGCTTCTGTTCAGCCAGCTGTCCTGGGGAGATGATGGGTGAGTCCACTCATCCCCAGCTAGCAGCAAACTGACTGTCTCTTTCTGAGACAGAAGTGTGTGCAGTTGGCCAAAAGGAGGTTCTTCACTCCCACTTTTATCCTGCCTTTTGTGATCAGTTTTAATTTTTTTAGAGGGAGACAGTGGATGGTAAACTCTTTGAATCCCTAATGTCCAAAACGACTCTTTTCCCCTACACACTTGAAGGAGAGTTTTACTGGGGACAGATTCCTGGCTCACTGTCTTCCCCACCCCTGAGGGTTCATGCCCGTGGTTCCACTGCCTTTTTGCCTCTACTGTAGCCAGTGAGAGGTCTGTTGTCCTCTTCATCCTTCTTCTGTTTAGATCATCTTTTTTTTCCCCCCTCTTTCTCTCTGGAAGTTGTTAAGTTTTTGTTTCTGTTTTTTCTAGTAGTCTTCCTCTGACTTTGTGGTTGTGCTGTAACTAGTTATAGGTGTTTGTCATTCTCCCTACTTGGCACTTGGTCATCCTATTTAATCTTGGGCTTTTGTCTTAAATGGTTTCTTTTCTATCTCCTGGTAGATTTTCTAGCAGTGTTTCTTTTCTATTTTATTCTTTCCATTCCAGCCTTTCCTTCCTTTGGAAACTTCTTGTGGACAGAATGTGCCCTCCGCATCTCAGTGTTTCTTTCCGTAGCTCCATCTCGTGGTCCTTTAGACCACATGCTGCAGAGAACTCCTTCAGTGCACGAATTTCTCTTCAGTTACATCCACTCTGCTGGTCCAGCCCATTTGTTGATTTTTACATGTGTCGTTGTGAACACTTTTAGTTTCCAAGGTCTCTGGCTGACTTTTTACAGATCCGATAGCTGTACTTATTCCAAAGGCTCTGGAAAAGTCCTATTCTGCTTACACGGTCAGCATTTCCTTGAGTGTGAACTTTTGTTTGCTGCAATCCGTACCTTTTGCACATCTTTTTGGTGAATCCTGGAGGCACGCTCATTTTTTTGTATCAGAAAGTCCATGTGGGCCTGGTCAGCAGAGGGAAGGATCTGGATATATGGTGGGGCAGGTTTTACCCCAGCCTTTCCAACATAAGCAAGGGAAAGTGCCTGTTCCTGGGAGAGTGAGTGAGCAGGGAGTGTAGAAGTGGACATCTTCTTCCTGGGTTGTGTCAGCCACCCAGAACACTGCTCTGCCTCTCTAACCCAAGCATCCAAGCAAGCTCTATTGCCCACTGCCTGCCCCATGGGGGTCAGATATGGAGGTGTGGAGGGATTCACCTGCCCGCCTGATCCTCCTGGTAACCCCAGCTGCTCACCCTCTCACGTATGCTTGCCTTCCCTCTGCCCCACGTCTGCCACTTCCAGCCCCGGAGCCCATTTCTTAGTAATCCTTCTGTAGGGACATTTGGAGCCGTGAGTTCCTTCATCAATCTGATCTTGCCTACTTTCCATCCTTCAGGAATTCGTCCATTTCTGATGTACCAGGGACATCCTTTTATGATTTCTGGCACTGCTTATGTTTTTTTAAAGTATATATTCTGTCATTTCTGGGAGTTTGGGATGGAAGGGTGAGGTTGCCAATTTCGCTGAAACCTCATCTTTTTTTTTTTTTTTTTAAGTTCTTTTAAAATTTCTTTATTTATTTTTGGCTGTGTTGGGTCTTCGTTTCTGTGCGAGGGCTTTCTCTAGTTGCGGCGAGCGGGGGTCACTCTTCATCGCGGTGCGCGGGCCTCTCACTATCGCGGCCTCTCTTGTTGCGGAGCACAGGCTCCAGACGTGCAGGCTCAGTAGTTGTGGCTCACGGGCCCAGTTGCTCCGCGGCACGTGGGATCTTCCCAGACCAGGGCTCGAACCCGTGTCCCCTGCATTGGCAGGCAGATTCTCAACCACTGCGCCACCAGGGAAGCCCTGAAACCCTCATCTTGAACCAAAGAAGTGATATGCTCTCAATAAAGGGTGGTTAGATGAATGAATGGATTCTAATGCCTCACTCTACATTTTATTTTAAATTTTCCTGCGTTTGAAAAATAGTTGTTGATTCATTGACAGTGACTGATTTCAACAAGCTCCCCCTCCCATTTTAAGTGGATGGACAACCGGCCATCTGTTGGAAGGGTCTTAGGCCCAGTTGAATGGTTGTTGTTTTTTTGTTTTGTTTTTTTTGCTTTTGCCTATTATTCTGGATTTCCCAAGGATTTATACATTGAAAAAAGACCCTCACGTTTTTCGTTAATAACAGGTGCGCACATGAGCTAATACCCACTGGTGGCTCCTGATTTCAAGTGCAACTTTGTCATCCTTCCGAAATATTAGGGAAAGTTGGATTCTAGAGAAGGGGATGGGCCTTTGACAGCACAAGAAGGAGATGAAACCAGCCCTCTTCCTCCTCTGCCTTTGAAGCACACATGGAAGCTCAGTGATGCTGTCCCATTTTTTGTCATTGGAGTCAAAGCCGGGGGAACAAGTTTCCGTCCTGTGATTCACACTCACAATCCAGGCAGCACCCATGGCCAGCAAATGTGCCACTGGTTCCTGTGGAACGCGGAGGGGCCCAGGTTCTATAGGATAAATTCCTGCGTGGGCTGCGGGGTGGAGGATGTGGCATCACACAGAGCCTCATGAAGAGTTATGTGTACATATCATGAAGATGTCCTGGTTCCATTGGAGAGTTCAGTCTACCCCTTCTCAATAATGTGGCCGCCTCCCCTCGACTCACAAAGGCCCCGTTCCATTCCCAAGGTCTAGCTAACTTTCCGTTCCATAAAACGTTTCCTGTGGCCTCCCAGCCCCAGGGGAATCTTTTTTTTTTTTCTTTAAACTCTCAAAGTATTATACACCATGTCACTCACTTGGACACAGCATCTTACAGAGTTTTGTCCTACTTTAGTCAAAAGTTACATCCAGTCACTGTGAGTCTGCAGAACACAGCTTAAGGCAAGGAAAACGCTCTCAGAAGAGTACAAGAACAGTCATCGCACTGTCCCTGCAACACCCCAATCACCAAGCCAAAGCTGATTACCCTCAGGTTGAATACGAGGCTCAGCTTGCTCATTAAACAAAATCCGTTCTGTCCTTCCTCCAGTCGGTCCTCGATTGGTAAGGGTTACGGCCGATTAGGGTACCGCAGCGGCAAAGCAAGAACAGGCTGGGGGACAGTCAAGGGAAGGGAAGGTTAGGACCAAACCATTAAAAAGAGATGAAGTTGTGTTCCATGGGTTCTGTTTCCTAAGGCAGAGGGTGGTGTCCTTTTAAAGATCTCCATCAAAAGTGCTCAGATGAAATGTTTCCAAACTCAAAGGCCATAGGAATATCCACCACAGGGAAATCCAGGTACCCGGGGCACCCCATGTCCCCCCTCTCCAGTCCAAGATGAACAAAGTGCAGCCACCTCCCAGTCTCGTGCTGCACGGGGGCTCCGCCGCGTCCTGGCCATGCCTTTTGTTTTCCCCATTGTGAGCCCCAAGGGCACGGAGCCAGACCTGCTGTGTGTCCCCCTCTCCGTGCCTGGCCCCGCTCTCTGCTGAGCACACAGAAGGTGCTTATGCACACTAGTTGAATGAATGAATGAGTGAGTGAGTGAATGAATCAATGGACACATCCCGGTTCTCAGCCTTTCCCTGTAACCCTTATTTTCAGGCTCACTGCCTTTCATTTTTCTGGAGCAAGATTAGGAAGCAGATTTTTTAAAATAATTTTTGTACAACCCGGTAGCCTTGTAAATAGACCCCTGCAGCCCCACAGCCCTCGCGACCCCCTTTCCCCATCCTCCTCACATCCAGCACCACCGGAGGGAAATTGGTTCCCACCTACAGCCAATCACACTCCAGGCGGACCCTACAAATGCAAGTTCCTGCAAATATACATACACATACAGGATGCTGATTCACTCAAGATGCTGCCTGTTTTCTCCAAGACACGGGCCTGGCCAGCCCAGTTCCTGAGGGCCCCTCCTCCCTCCACCGTCCACAAATGACCAGATTCCAAGCCCTGGCCCTATTCGGCTCACAGCCCTGCTGCATGCTTGGATGCTCACGTCCAGAACCTGCAAACAGCTGCAGACCTTCTGTCAGGCAGAAAAGAGAAAGAGGGCAAGAGGTGGCCATCAGAGCTCTAGGGCGACCATCCTGATGAACCCAGCCGGGAGGGCTCCACCGGAGAAGGCTGTTTTGCAGGGACTCATCCAATCTGCTTCTTCTCCTGACCTGTCTGCACAGCCCTGAGCAAGAAGCCTGCCCCAAGAGAGAGAGGGGAGAGGGAGGGAGAACACATGTCTGCGGCCGAACCAGGGCTGGGGCTCGACGGGAGTCCTCCAGGGCCTGTAAATGCAGACGCGCTCGCAGGCGCTCGCCTGTTCACTGTTTATATACCTGCCAATAGCAGAACCTCTTTCACGCGGAGAATCAGACTTGAAAGAAGACGTCTGCCTGAGACCAGCTGCCTTAATTCCCCCCCCCCCCCCACCGCCTCACCTGACAGGCTCACGTTTCTGTCACTGCACGTGGAGGAGGGCTTGTCCCCTTCCAAAGACTTCTGGAGGCGAGGCCACAGGCTCCCTCATTCCTAGACACCCAGCTCCTAGCAAGAAGGGCTGCTGTGTGCCTGGCCTGACCCACCCCCACTGCCGGCTGAAGCTCCCCTCAAAGTTGCTTGGCTCCCAACGGGGCCAGAAAACATTTGGGCCTCTGCTCTGGAAACTCCAGTCTTGGGAGGGCAGATAAAGGAATTTTTATTAAAATCGGTCTTAGAACCAGTGACCCAAATGAGGTCTTCCCGCTACCAACATGCCTAGATTTTTAGTAGACAAAGCGCATGACTCCTGAAGCTCGGCTGAGTACCCAGCCCAACCCCATTTTTGGCAAATTATCAGAAAACCACCTTTAAAAGCTCTGACATGGGAAAATATGTCTAAAACACAGAACTAGAGGCACGAAGTTCATCACCCTTCAGAGCCCCGTCCTCCACGCACACCACACACCCACAGGACAGGGAAGAGAGTGATCGTAACAAACAAGAGTGTTCTGGGGCACAGGGCTCTCCCAGGACTTGCGCACAGCAGCTGCCTGTGCCTCCCCACCCCAGGATCAGCCTCCTGGGACCCCAGCGCTGGGACCCCTGGCCAGGGGGAAAAGGCAAGCTCGTCTTCCCAGGGAGGCCAGAGGGGACAGCTGCTGCTCGCTGTGGCAGGACCACACTTAGGGAGGTTTGTGCAGATTGCCTGCCTGCATTCCACCTCCACCTCTGCTAGAGATCAAAGCAATGCGTACCCCAGGAGTGTAACAACTCGAGAGGCGGTGGCAGGCTGCAGAGCCAAGGAGGACCTGGCGGGCAGGGGGCTGGCAGCTCAGCCCAGGTCATCAGGCAGAAGAAACCCCCAGGGATCCCTCGCAACACAAACAGGCAAGTCACTCGTTCAGCTGGTGGCAAGTGACATTCAGAGATGCTCTGACCGGCCTGAAACTGATTTTAAAACAAAAGCTGAAACCGTTTGGGTGGGAAAGGTCAGTCCTTGGCTGACGGTCCCCGGGTCCAATGTCCAGCGCCCTCCCAGGCAACCAGGCCTCGGCTCTGCACACCCCCCAAATGTGCTCGGCCCCATACCACCACTGCCACCTCTCATGAGCCGGTGCCTCGGGGACAGCCCTGGACCCTCCACGCCACTGGGTTTGCGCTGCACAAAGTGGGAGAAGGACCCAGTCTCCCCACGTGACATTTCCCACCTCTCCGAGGCCGGCAGTCGGCAGTACTGATGAGGGTCACCTGTGTGCTGACTGCACCACTCAGACAGCGACCCTGCCCTTAGGGAGCTTACAATCTGATGGACTGACAGCCCCTACTCCCCGGAGGAACAGAAACAAACAAGAAGGAGAGCATTATAAACAGATAAATAATGAAAGTGAGGATTCCAATACCGCCCGGAGACAATTCCAAGTTTAAGCTGTCCATGCAACAAAGGTTTACGGACAGCCCGAGGTGCCAGGCTGGGCACTAGGGATATAAAGATAAGTAAGACATGATTCCTACCCTCCGGGGCTGCCTCGCTGAGCCAAGAGCCCTCGAGAGAGACGGGAGGTGAGGGCCTCGACGGGACGATGGAAAGACTCTATGGAAACATTTGGGAGCAGCAACTAGTCTAGGTGTGTGCAGGAGAAATTTCGAGCCGGTGCTTCCCGAGAAGAACCCTAAACAGTGGTGAGGAGTTAAGCAAATAGAAGTGGAAGGCGCCGGGCCCCGGCGGGGGCTGCAGACAGTGGCAGTGGCGTGGAAACAAGGAAAGGATTGGATAGGGGCAGCTTCTGGGGAGGACACAGCTCAGGAGCCAGCGCTGGGGCACCGGGCGACTGTCGGGGGGATAAGCTGATGGGCCAGAGACAGAGCAGGCGCTGGTCCAGGGCAGGAAACAGTGGGCCCCACTGGCTGCACACTTGCCCTAAGACAGAAGTCAGTAGACAGGTACAGAAACAGATTCAGCCCCCAAAGAGCAGGTGTCGCCTGCCCCCCCGCCAACAGACACAGAAGACACAGAAGAACACAGAGGCTCATAGAGGTTAAGTAACTTACTCAAAGTCACACAGCAAAAGTGCTGCCGGGACTTGAGCACCAGTCTCCGGGTCCCACTCGCCACGCTCATCAAGACCACGGGACGTGGGGGGCCTTGGACACCCTGCTAAGGAGTTTGGACTTTATCCCGAAGGCACTGGGGAAGCCATGAAGAATTTTAAGTGGGAGGACGCAGTGTCGCATTTGTAGACGCTCATCCTGGCAGCTGCGTGGAGAATGAATGGGAGGGGGCACAGGCGGGGGACGGAGGCTGCAGAAACCCCAGCAAGAGATGTCAGGGGTCTGGAGGACACCGTGGCAGCCGAGATGAAGGATGAACTCCACCGACAGGGTGAGGGCTGGGTTTGGGTGCAGAGCGGAAGGAACCACCGCGCAGAGCAGGCACCCGGGTGGGCTAAGCCACAGCTGGGTCTCGTGCAGTGGTCGATCTGGCCAGTGGGTGGCTGGAGACAACATTTACCCAGACAGGGAACCAAGGAGGAGCAGGCTGGGCCTAAGGGAGGGAATTCAGTTTGGGGGTAGCTAGGAGGAGGTCCCGTTGACAGGAGGTCCTCAGGAAAGACCTCTGGCCGGGCACCCACGCCAGATGGCAGTCATCAGCGCTACGGTAACATCTGAACTGAAGCAGAACGTGATAGTTGGGAACGGCAGAGGGCAGACACGGAATTCTGGAAGACCCCAATCTTTAAGTGGGGTGAACAGAGGAAGAGGATCTCAGCAAGGAGACTGAGAAAGACGGGCTCGAGAGACGGAAGGAAGACCAGGAGACAGCACCGTCAGGGAAGTCAGGGCAGGAGGGCATCTCGGGGGAGGCGAGGTCAACGGCAACCCTCGGAGGAGCCTTGGAGGTATGGGGGGCCTGGGAGGGGTGTCCACTGGGCTTTATAATCAGAGGTCAGCGGTGATTTCAGCTGAGTGGTCGCACAGCATCTTTGAGAGCGGAGGTGGGCAGTCTATGACAGCCGGATTGTGAGGGTTGGCAGGTGAACAGGAGGGGATGCCGGTAGAGACAGTAAACGCAGACAGTACTTTCAAGAACGTTGAACTGTCAAGAGAAGCGGCGGCAGGGCCCTAGTTTCAGAGGGACCTGGGGTTGAAAGAGGGTTTTGTCGTAAATTGTATTGAAAGAGCCAGGAGCGAGTTCAAACGCCAAGGGAAAGGAGCTGGCGGTGAGGAAAAGATTCAGGCAGGGAGAGAACCACCAGACACGGAATAAGCCCCCCAGGCAACAGGGAGGGGATGGGACTCAGAGCCAAGGCGCGGGGAGCAAGCGCCCTCCACCAGTGCAGTGGGACGAGGGGCTGCTAGGAGGAGTGGGCAGAAGGGTCCTCCCACGTACTGAACTTCACTTTCACCTTGAAGTACGAGGTGAGGTTGCCGGGAGCTGGGGCTGGGGAGGGGAAGTTAGCAGGAAACAGAGCTCAGGGAGACAGCTGAGGGTTTGGGATGGCACTTGTGGGGACCAGGGATGAGGGTGTGCAGGACTTTGGGGCCTCAGCAGAGGCTGAGCCTCTGAGCACAGCTGGGAAGCCCCGTGCTGGCCTGAAGCCGGGAGCGCGTGTGACCTTCAGCCGCTCGCAGCCAGCCCGAGCAGGAGCAGAGCAGCCACCCAGCAAGACTGAGCCCAGGTGGCCCCCACAGCGGTGGCTCAACTGGGCAGACGAGGAGGCCGAGGAGGTGACATACTTATCGCGGGAGTGGTTGACACGGTGGGTCATGGAGAAGCACGTGACGACGCGGGGGACTTACTAGGGGTCTTGGGAGGAAGACTCCCAGGCCCTTGATGCTGGGGGACCGAGGGATGAGAAGTCGGGTTGCGAGAGGCGCGGGCAGGTGGGCCCGTGACGGAGGAGACCCGCTGGGTCAGGGGCGGGGAACGGTGACGGGGACAGCTTGCCTCCACCAATGCACGAGCGCACCGCAGCACCGGCAGCGAGGGGTCCCCGCTGGGGCTTCGCTGGGCACCTAGTGCCTTTCCCCGCCCAGACCCTCCCCCCCGCCTCCGGTCCGCACTGCATCACAGACTCAGACTGTAAGAGCCTGCTTGGCATCAGGCTGGCGCTCGGCGGACTGAAGGGGCAGACAAAAAGGAGGCGCTCCTGGCCTCCGATCAGAGGTCACCCTCCCGGCAGCCGGTGTCTCCCCCCAGCCCCCAGCCCCGGGGCTTCCTGTTCTCTGATCCTGCTGGCTCTCGGCTTTTCGATTTGCCCACCCCCCACCCCCCCATTGACCCATGGCAATGGGTCTCTGGCCTCTAAGCCTTCATGGACCCCATGGCACCAGTGGTGGTGGTGTCACCCCTACGTTGGATCCTGCTCTTGCCTGGCTGGGACACGGCCCGCCTGCCACACTGCTAGCCTAGCCCTGGTTGGAAGTGGCCCGCAGTCCTGGCAGCCTTACTAACTCCCTGGGGGTGAGGAGGGTTCAAGCGGCTTGGGACTGGGCCTGGCCTTCCCTCCCCGTCCACAGACACGGTCGGGCGGCTGATTTCCTGGTGGGCTCGCGCCCCTGCCCGCCAGCCCCCTGGAGCCAGCCTGGTCATTACACTTCTCAGAACACGAGCACCTCGCCTCGGGCCCTGTGCTGGGAACTCTATGGTCACGGCGGTGCCCCAAGCGCTTAGCCGTGGGCATAATCCTCACCTTACAGTTGAGGAAAGGCAGGCTCAGAGAACTTAAGTAATCTGTCCGGACGTCACATAGCTGGCAAGGGGCAGAGCCAGGATTCAAAGCGAGGCCTTTCTTCAACCAAAGTCGGACGCCTCAACTCCCTCCCAGCCAGCCCTCTTCGAGGGGCTGATGGCTTTCATTCATTCGTCCATTCATTCATTTACCAAACATTTAAGGACTCACTAGACTCCAAATACTACTTTGGAATTCAGAAACGTTCAGTTTGGCGTAAAAAGGAACAAGTTCGGATGGGCTGAGGTGTCAGGTAAGCAGGGGCAGAGTGAAGCCCGTTCCTTAGGGCAATCAGAATTATCTCCTGTAGCCAGAAAGAGCTCTGCAAACCTTCCAGTCGCCTCTTCTTGTTCTCACTTACAGGACCCAAAAAAGGGAGAGAGAGAGAGTTGGGAACGAGATGGCACTTCCCAGCCTCGCTCGGGGAGACCTGACTCTGGGAGAAAGAGCTCTGCGGGCAGAACTGTCTCCCGTGTGCACTAGCTTCGTATTTTTTATTGCTGGAACAAAGTTCAGACAGGCCAAGTCTTAGGAGACCCGCTACTCCCTCATTCGACACGCCCCGCACACACACCCATCCCACCACCAACACAAACAGTCTGCATCCACCTAGGACACCCGGCTGTCAGCTGCGACTCTGTCATCCAAGCTACAGCCGACGGGACCGGTGGACATCTCACTTCACGATGGCCTGTGTATCATTCCCGGAGGTGGCCTCCCGTGGAAGTGGCTACTGACAGGGGCCACGGTGACAATGGTCTAATCGAACTCTTTCCAGAGATTTGAATTCGAGAGAAAAGGCAGCTGGTAGTGTGACTAGAGCTAAAAGGCCCAGAGAGAGAAGCGCAAGTGAGCTTCTCGGGGCCGAGAATAAGCAGAAGCACAGCTGGCTGACAGCAGCAGGGTCGGGGCCGGGGGCCCGAGCACCAGGGGGCGTGGTCCTGGGGTTCCATCTTGCCGGAAAGCCCGGATAAGCAAGATCCCTGGAGCTGCTTGAGATCCAGAATCCTGTTCCAAACTCCTGGAAGCCAATCCGCCCTCAGTGTTTATGGAATCTTTCCAATTTCCAGAAATATCCTTACAATAAATCCCCATTACTGAAGGTCACCCCAGAGGGCCTCTGTGCCCCTGAGAGAGTCTGACTGACCCCCGAGCTCCTTAAACCTGCGGGGGGTCACGGGGAGAGGATGGAAGAGGGCTGGGGGCTTGGGTGAGTCTCCACACTCAGACTCCTGCTGCCTTTCACCCCATCCTGCCCTCCCGACTCCTGCCCAAAGCCCAGCAAGCGGCAGGAGCCCAGGTGAAGCCCCGGGCCTCCAGGCAATCTCCGACGGTCAGTCACTGAAACCCTCCCCAGGCACCTCCACGGCCACTACTTCCTTCTCTGTGAAGAAACCACCTTTCCTTCTGCCCCCCAGCTCAGCTTGGTTCTAGTCCCCCAAGACATGGGTCCCCAGCTCTTGGTTTTTCAGCCCCTGGACTCCATCAAGTGTGGAAAGCCTCGACGTCAAAGCCAGGGCGGGGTCGGCCGGGGGGAGTCTTCCCTTTAAACGTATCGTTTCCAGGGGCAGGTTTGAGCTCAAGGCTTTGAAAACTCCTAAATGTTTATTTGGAAAAGCAAGCCCTGTGTCCCAAAGCCTGTGGCAAAGTCAGAAGCTAGGGTCCCTGGCAGTGGCCTGAGTACCGAAATGACGATTTCGAGCAAAGGACCCCCATGTCCCAGGTTGATGTTTTGCCGAAAGAGGCCTCCACTCCCCTCTCCCTCTGCCTCCACGGTCCCCTCTTAAGCCACCCTGGCCGCAGCTGTCCGCCTGAGGCAGTGATTTACAGCAGTGCGTGGTCCTTCCTTCTGAGAGATACCAGTCCCAGGTGGGCCCTCACGTTGCACCTCCCCCTGGAAAACCCTGGAGGTAAAGGCACACACGGATCTCCACTCGCTGAGCAAAACTGATGACGTAGAGCCTGGAGAACGGGGTGGGGGGGAGTTTAATCAGGCCTCCCCTGAGCGGCCCCCAAACACAGCCCCCCATTTCCTGGGTCCTCTTTCCCTCCACTACAGCTTTCTGTGTTCTTGGCCCTCTGAGTGAGAGGCACACAGAGTCTTTTGGCAAAATAACGAAAGTTAGTACAACAGGGGCAGCCGTTGTGAGATCCCAGAGGCAGGAGGCTGGCGGATTCGCAATACACGGGAATCACCCGCTGTCCGGGGTTACAGAGGTCTGTGGGGACGTCTGCCTTTCCGCAGACACAGCGAGCATCCTGCTTCTCTGGGAAACGAGCCATTCCGCATGCCTTATCTTTCTAGCTCACTGACGTTGGACGCCAGAAGTTTTCATATTTCTTTAAAAGGTTGCTTGTTTTGAAAGAAATTATTTTTTTACAAATTTATTACCGATGACCTGCTCCTCTGCCTTCTTAAACTAAACATTTTGGAAATAAGGCAACTTTCTCTTGAGGGGGTCATCAGTACGGATGCCCACTGCTGTGTGTGAGGTGTCACCCCTCCAGAGCACAGGGACCATGTCTTAGTCATCTTTCTATCCCCTGGCACCCAGGTCCACACGTGACCAACAGGGACATGGTGTCCATTTGTGGGGTGGCCTTGGTGAAGCCGGCAGAGGCTGCAGGCAGAGCTTGGGGCTCTAGGTGGCTCTGCCTTCTGAGTAAAGATCTCCTTCGTGTCTGAATCCTCTCTTGCTATCACGTTACCAGGCTGCCAGATCTTCTTCATTATAACATTTTTTTTAATTGAAATATAGATTACCTATCACAAAATGCACCCTTTTAAGGCGGTTTTTAGTATATTCACAAAGTTGCGCAACCATCACCACTATCTAATTCCAAATATTTTCTTTCCCCCTGCCAAAGAAATCCCATACCCATTTAATTGTCATTCCCCATTCCCCTCCCCTCAGCCCTGGAAACCGTTACTCTCCCTTCTGTCCTTCTGGATTTGCCTCTTCTGGACATTTCTGTAGAAATGCAGTCCTGAGTATCTGGCTTCTTTCATCAGCATTATGTCCTCAGGGCCTACCCACGTCTGACCGTTCCCGTCCCTACCCCCTTGCATTTCTAACCTACTGTGAGCATGATAACGAAACTAGTTAGAATGTGTGCCAGACAGAACAGATCGATTTTGCGTAAAACCCTGTGCTCCTGTAAAAATGCGGGGCGTTGGGGGACTTATTTCAGGTGCTCAGAAGCATGGCCGGCTTGCTTCCAATCTCTTGGCTATTTTCTCAGTGGCCAAGGCTTCTGCGTAAGCGACTCCCAGATAAGGAAAGTATCAACGTAAGAATTGTTCATTTCCCTCGTGCTGTTTATTTTTACACATCCTTCCGCAGTCCTCTGTTTTGAGTCTCCCAGCCATACTGAAGAATTGGTCTCTGTGACAAAGAGATACGCAGCCCCAGACCTTCAGGAACTGCCCTGTTGCCCACAGCTCGGCCTCGGTTTGTCAGGAGTAGGGGCGGGCGCTGGACCAGGGTGTTCTGTTGGACATAATCTCCCAGGACACCAACGTCAGACACAGTCACCGACCACAAGGAAGACAAAAAACAAGACTACTTCATGATCTGGTCTAAGCAGACGCACAAAGGTCAGGCGTCTCCCCATCCTAGGTATATGTCCAAGCGTCTCAACTTCTAGGTGACAATTATTAAGATCCACAGTCAGAACCTCCCACCTGCTTCCTGATTAATATTCAACCCAGAGAGAGCCTCCGCCATCCTGAACTACACCCTCCCCAGAATCACCCAACACAAGCCCAAACCCCAAAGTTTCCTCTGACACCCCCTCCACGGGTGAGCGTTCTTCCTTCTTGTAACAAGTCAAAAAAACCCATTTTTGTTCAACTGCAGGCATGTTCTGGGTGGGTTTTGACTGGAGGCAATTGGCAGAAACAGAGGGTCCCCTGCCGCGTGAGCTTAGTCACAGCCTAGAAGCCTCGTTTCCTGGAACCCAGAGACTCTGTTCTCTGCTGTGGACCTCACATCCGACGCCTCCAGGCCTCCCACCAGCTGGCCCATGGCTGGAGGGGAGCTCAGCCCAAACTGAGTTCCAGGATCACCTTGAGGCCCTTTGGCTCTGAGCTCATTCTGTTCTCCTAGGAATGAGATGCTGTGCGAATTCTTGGTTGTCTGGTCAGACTTGGGTTGCTCCCTGGGGAAATTGTTGTCTAGCATTCTAACTGCTGCTCCTATGTCTGTCTGTCTGTCTAATGTCTTAAGTGCTGTTTGTGGAAAAGCCGACAGGAAAAGCACAGACACGGTATCAAGTAGTCTGTCCTGGCACTGGTCTCTGGGATGCAGGAGTTCAGGAGATCTCCTCAGACTGGCATCCTTTGGGACCAACTTTACCCCAGGTCACCGTTTCGAAAGCTTACAAAGGCCCCTTCCCCAATCTTGTCTTTGTGTTGTTCTGGGGAACTGCCTTCTTTAAAGTTCCATCTGCCTGGAATCTGGAGGATTCCGGTCAGCCCCTGACCGCTGACGACCAGCCGTTGGCCTCTGACCATGGTCCCAAGACACACAGCCTTGTTCCTGAGTCTTCTGGTTTTCTCGGGGTCTTTCTTCTTAACCTAAAATGACACTCTTCTTGGCCTCACACCTGCTGCTTTCACGTTCTCTGTTGTCTTAATCCATTTCTCAGTTCTCTAACACAACGTGAGAGACAATTTGGAATTGCAATGGCCACTTGGGGGAATTTTGGCAAGAACAAGATGGTTCATTTGAGAGGAAACTGCATGAAGATCTGTCTTGTCTAAGACAGAGATTATTTCATTTAATACAGGAGACACAACCCCCCACCTTAGTTTCCATACTTTGGGGATAAATAAGTGCTGGCTTTTTACCATACAGCTCGATACAACTGTCAAGGGCCCATGGTATTGTCTAAAACAGTGTGAAGCCACTCTTTCGAGTGCATATGTCAAATTCTGCTTTTCTATATCTAACCTTCCTTAGCTCTCCATGCAGAATAGACTTTGTTAGCCTTATAATGATAATTTCATATTACTGGAAAACAGTTTCCTCTAATTTTTTGGTCTCCTTCCCACTATTTTTCCCTCTCTTGGAAAACTAAAGATAACTGATCAAAAATATCCATCAGTAGTTGTGTGTACATTCCAGGAATATCTAGAGCCCAGATGAACAGTCAAAAATGTCTGAAAGGGAAGTTATTCAATTGTGTTTCTTTGCGTGGACACTGAAAAGTATACTTACATAATAGTCTTTTTATTTTTACTACATTGTTGAGATACTTAGAAAAGGCTTTAGCTCCGAGGTAGTCTTGGGCTTGATTCAGGTTCCTCAAAAATAAGTTGCCCTATACAAATAATGTCAGCACAATATTTTGCTTTCAAATTCTCATGATTCAACCTTCCTAAGTTTTCTATACTGGTTTCATGATGTAAGTAAGTTCTGCCATTTCCATAACTTGTTTAAAAAGAAAAATTGTATATATGCACATATTATATTCAACTAAATAGAATAGTGATAATGGCTCATGTAGGGGGTGTGCAAAGCCCTTGAGATTCTCTTTCATGTGCGTGTCATCTACTGCTTATCCCTGTGCTTTGCTCTCTTTTCTCAGCACGAGCTCCCTTACCTTCCTCCTCCTGCTATTTGACTCCCTATGTTCTTCTGCCACTTGGGAAAAACCAAAACTCTTGTGTTTTTCTTCAAACTTAGCTCTTGCTCTGAATTTAACTGATTTTTGACAAACTCCAATAACACTTCTTTAAACACTTAAGAAGGTGGATTTCCTTCTGTGGGCCTTTCTGGCTCTTAAGTTTCTCTCACATTATTAATTCCAAACTTGAGTCTTTAAAAATTGCAATTTGCCTGCACTTCAACAAGATGTTTCTGCTGAGGTTATCACAACCCTATTGGCAAAACCTAGCCCACCAGGAAGGGGAACAAATACTGCGGCTCTTCCAGCTACAAGAGTCCATCTGTTCTTGCTTTGCAGGAACTATTTGAATCCACTCAAGGAATCTGTCCACCTTGAGGGACAAAGAGTTGACTCACCCCTATGGTGCTAAACAATATTCTCCTGGTACAGTATGTGCCCCACAAGGGGATTACTTCTCCTGTGGACATCATGCTTACACCCACCTGCCAACACACTAACGTACTCTATCTCTTCAGGATAGCTAGTGGAGACTTTCAGGTGCTTCAAATTACCAGCCCTCCAAGTTTCCCTGAAGAGTATACTCAGAGACCTCCAAAAGAGGCAAGCACAGAGCACATCACGGGCTCTGAGAGCCACAGTTCCCACGGGAGGGATTAACACGACTGAGAAAGGTGGTCCAAACTTGTCTCTGACCCTAATAGACATCATAAAAAACAGCGCCCTCTGCCCTAGAAATCCAGCAGGTCAGTTCAAACGTCATTAGCCAGAGTTAGCTCATGCTGGATAATCACAGACCTCTCAGTTTCTTCTTAGGTAGTCAAAGAGAAACCGATGTTACAGCAAACAGGTCTTGCTATCCCTATATGTCAATACTTCAGGACAAGCAGGATGGTATCTGACCAGGTACAAGAAAAAGCCACCTGGCTCTCTAAAGCAGACCCAGATGGATTCTGGGACATGTTTTCATTGTCTGAGTTTTATCTAGGCCCCCTGGCTTTGAGACCGGTCACAAGAACTAAACATCCTTTTGTTTCCAATGGTCGCCTGTGTTGCAGTTGGTTGATATATTCTGTCCAGGATCTTTGATGCTATTCTGCAGCCATTAGCAAGTCACAGGAGCCAACAACTCACCTTGCAGCAAAGGAACCAGAAGAAGATTGACCCCCTAGGCCAACTACACACTTTGGTCTCTGGACCCCCTCCTGATCTTGACCAGCAAAAATTCAGCAATGGGCAAGATCTGGATGTCAGAGATGAATGTCATACAGCTTGGCTCTATCTCCTTTGGCCAAAAGGAAGAGTCTTTGGCTGGAGGACATGGATACATGAATTTACCCATTTTTTTAGAAAAGGAAACAGAGATTAAGTGACTTGCCCAAGTTCACACTGCTGACAGATAGCAAGGCCAGAACTTGAACTCAGGTTGTAAGACCTGGCCGGGGATCTGGGGAAAAGCACACCCTGCTGAGTTGTCTTCCTCAGCACCAAAGAGGGGGAAGAGACACTTGGGGACCACATGCCATGCCAGAGGGACCGCAGCCTCGCTCAGTTCCATGACCCACAGAATGTCAGAGCTCAAAGGAACTTTAGAGACCATCCAGTCTAACCTCTCAGTTTACAGATGAGGAGACTCAGGCCCAGAGAAGAAAAGCAACTTGTTCAAGGTCACACAGCAGATTAGTGGCAACGCTCAGACTTGAGCCGAGATCACCAGAGCTTGGCGCCCCCAGCATCCCTCCCCTCCCTCATCAACATGCATTCATCCTGGTCACCAGAGCCTGTTATCGTGTCTGGCTTCTGTGCCCCCCCTCTTAGGAAGAGACATCTCCCGCCTGGGGTAACCAGTTCCTCCCATTCAGCATTTCAGACACGTCCTCTAGGTTTCTCAATTGTCTATCTCGGCCACAGAGTGAATTACAAAAGAATCCAGCTCTCCTTGGTACACGTGCCTAGTTCTCCATGCCAAATAAACAGAAGCAGCAAGTATGACATTAGTGGGCGGGCAACCCCAAACTGCTGTTCCCTTTCAAACATTCTCAAGTCACCTTAAATCCACCCGTGCAATTATCTTCTAGGTTCATTCTCAAAATTGAGATTCCAAATTTCAGGTTCTATTTATAGCCAGACCATCCTGCTACTCCCCTACTCAAAAAATTTGTTACACCCTGTGCCTTAAACATTAAGTCACAAAGCCTTAACCCATCATCCAAGGCCACCTGTGATCTGGTTTAAGCCTACCTCTAGTGCTAATGCCCACTATCTCCCCATCAGGCACTCAATCTACCTCTAGAAGCTCAGATATACTAGAAATAACTGCTCCTCTTTCTGACCCCCAAACCTCTTATCTCTCTCTTGACAAATCAAAGAGAGATGTTAGGGTGTATGTCTTTTCTTCCCGAAGGGCAGGGTTTAGTTTATTTTTGTTAATCCCCACCTAGGAGAGAGCTCGGGAGGTGACAGGTCTTAATAGTGAGTAAATGAATGAGTGTGTTCTTAGAAAAATTACATTTATCCTCCCCCTCCACGCCTGGGAAAAATCAACTGCTACTTTAGAGAAAACAGATAATGTCTTGAGATTTTCTCAACAGAATATAAACAGAAAGCTCAAATGAGATAGCAAGTTGGAGAAAGTGTGACGCTGCTTTATTTTCAGGGTATTTTTTTCTTTCTTAAAGAAGTACACGGAAGAAACACATTGCATTAGGAGTTGAGGAGACGGTATCGGCTATCTTTGTGGTTTGTGTGCACTTTTTAACCAGAATTCATGGCTGGGGAAACAAAAGAGCCTCTTTGCCTGTGTAATTGCGCTCCCTTCCTTTATTGCTTTAAATAGGCAAGATGTGGTTTGCATTCTTTCACCGCTAATGTTTGCTTTGTGTTCCTGAACAAAAATAACTTGCCTGTTCAGATGGCTCTCAAAGGCTGTTAACTATCCCCTCCCCCTTGTACATGCCACTCATTTGTAACCAAGGTCTTGAGTATTGCTAATGGAGGCTTTCCCAGCCCCACGTCTTCTGGGATAAAGCAGTAGGTGGTAGGGCCCGGTGTGTTAAACCCCAGGTAACAGCAGCATACTTTAACCTGACTATGAGAATCGTCAAGCTGGAAGGATCATCTTGCACGTACAACTGCTCTAGGCGAGAACGTGCGCCAACATCCCAGGGGTATAAAGATCATCACCATCACCACTGTAAGGTGATGACAGCTCTTTACAGTTTACATATCTTTTTCCTGGTTGTACTCCCTCTTGATCGTTAACAACATCCTGCAAGATAGCTGTTACTCTCTAGAACACTGCCAAAAATGGTAAATGGCTTGTCCTAGAGCACACAGCTTGGCAGGGGCAAGATTCAAATTTAAATCCAGTGCTTTTCCCTCTATGCAGCTGCAAACCTCCACTAGAGTTTATGGAAGTCCAACTTCTTGGAGACATGGAGAAAAAGCAACTATAACCTTCCTTGATATTCTAACCTAGCTAACAATCTTCAGCCAGAGAAAATCTTCCAAAAGTCCAAGACAGATAGGTACACGTGTATACCTGTAGGTGTATATACATTCACCCACCAGCCATAATCTTACATCTGTAACCAGAAACTAGAAATTCTCAGGATAACATTGTTTCAGTCATAAATCTCACATTCAAGGCCAGTTATGATTCGGGTTTCTAGCTCCATCCTTCCAGATGTCTCTGATTTTACCATAAGCAAACCCTGAATCCTAGGGCCTTTCTTCTGCTAATTTCACTCCTTCTACACACACTCCTGTGACCTCCACCATTCACCACTCTCCAATAGGTACTGACCCCTACACTCATGCAGTGATGCATGCTTTGCATGTCTTTTCCATCTGCCTGTATCTATGCTACAAGATCTCAGGGGAAAGGACCAGTCAGATCTTTCTAACAGATACATTTCTGTGACCTCACTGGCTTCGACCAGTTCAGCCCAAAGTGACCATGCTTTTTGATGTTGATTGCAGTCAAGGGACCGCTGACCCTCCTCAAGCACTTTAATTCCCTGGCACACCTTCTCCTTGGCTTGTCTTTGGCCCTGCCAGCAGCTCTCCCTAGGACCAGTCCTGACACTCATATGTGAGCACAAGATGGGCTTCGTCGTGAGGATAAATAAGAGGCCCAACTCCCTTCTCTGTCGGCAACGTGGACTGCACGTGAGAGCACTTCCTGCTCCAAGACAGGAGGGAGGCTGTCTCAGAAGAAAGAGAAACTCATGTCCGCTGAGGACGTGATTCTGTCCAGTGAGGTCAGGGCAGGGCTGCTGGCAGCTTCCGTTAATTCCGTTGGGGCAGGTGAGTGGCAGCCGGCAGTTAGTTCTGAGGTTGCGCTGAGGATGCTGGGATGGATTTTTAAGTGAACAGTTGGCCCTTATAATCAGGAGCCTAGCTTAAGCGCCCAAGGAAATGGAATAGCAGGGAGAAGGGATATTCACAAATAATGCCAAAGCCTCTTGTTAGCCTTTGGCTTCCATATCTTTCCCAAAACCTTGAGCTCAGGCGCTAAGCAGGTCAACATCTCCATCTCTTCCCCCTTCCTTCACCGTAGAGGGTCCTGCTGGTGAAGCACTGGCTGAGAAGTGGGAAGTATAAAGGGTTATAAAAAATTGCCCTGGAGAATCTACAGAAAGCTTTGCTGGAATTAGCTTATGAATTTCTGAATCTGAGCTAGGTTTGTTGGTCAGTGACTTTGCTAATTTATTGGCTCAAGAATTGACAGGAGGTGTTTAACGAATGCTTGTTGGATGGATAAATAAACAGCTAAATGAATTTTTATCTGAGCCTGAAAAGTGCTTTTACCAGTGCAAACGTAAAGCCCCAGCATCCTCAGGCCATACTTGCTGGAAAAATTGCGGTCTATCAGCCCCAGGAAAAAGTGGGCAAGAAGAAGCAAGTCCTGAGCATGGCGAATCCAGGGAATTTCTGTCCTCCTTTTCTTGCCCTCACTTCCACTGTGGTCCTAAAAATCCCACCAAGACCAGTCATCAAAACAGCAAGAGCAGGATATAAAAGAAACATTCTTTGCTCTGGCCGTTGAGAAGTTTCCTGGAAAGCTGGCTTTCTCCCTCCACCATGGCCCCATAAACATGGTGGGGACAAGCTTGAGCTCTGAAATCAGGAAGCCCCAAATTTGAGTCATGGCTCCTCTTACTTACTAGATGTGAGACTTTGGGCAACTTACTTAACCTCTCTAAACCTCTATTTCCTCCATCTGTAAAATGGGGATAATATTGGGTAAAGCACTAAGCATAATGTCAGGAATATAGTTAGTGCTCAATAAACGTTTATTTTCATTACTCCTGCACCCCATTCTGCCATTTCCTTCTTTATCTTCCTCTCCATAACTTCTAACTACATCATTGCCTAGAAGCAGCCAGAAAGTAGAGTGATCAGGAAAAGTAGGTCGTTTTGGAAAGCCCAGAAATTATTGGCAAGTCTAAGAAAAACCATGGCAGCCCGACCTACTGCTTGGTCTTTGGAAAAGCACAGTTAGAAGCTGGTGATGTCCACAGCCCATGTAGACTCCAAAGAGTGACAGAGGTGTGTCTTCATTCGTAAAGTTAACTGTTGACCCTTTAAAAGAAGTCAAGTATTTTTTGTCCCCAGGATATCTCAAATGGTCCCTGGATTGCCAAGAGCCTGCTGTTCAATCATTAATGTCACCCAGAGAGGTGTATGAATGGCAGATTAAGAGTCTAGGTCTGTGAACCGAGGTAAAGCCCTTTACTTGTGTCTTAGTCCTCTCGTGTGTCAAACAAAGGGGCCGCACCAGATATTCACTGAAGTGCCTGCAAGTTTTAAGACTTACAGTTTAAATGGTTTTCTGGTAGTCAGTAGGGGTCCTGGAAAAGTAAAATACCCAAAGCTTAACCTCCCAGAGGGGCAACAGAAATGTTTTCATTGGAAGTTAACTATAAAGCAGTAGAGATGAATGTAAATGTAATGGCATGGGGAGGTCGGAGGGCTCCGGCCCTCTCTAACGCTTTCTCAGCACCAGATGTGGCACCTGGAACTGTCCCAGGAGAGGCCTACAGATTCTGTCCCCATCCGGCTCTGAAGACACCACCATTAGTGAGAAAGAGACAGGGAGCCCCCAGCTCTGTCCACCCCTTCACTGGCCAACCCCCCCCCCGAGTTGCAAGGCAGTTGAGGAGGAGACCCCAAGGTCTCCCATTGCTCCTGTGCCCCCAGCCGCCAACAGTGCCACGCTAGGTGTTAGGTGCCAGCTGCACTCCACGTGCAAAAGGTTTTCCTTTGGCAGTGTTTGTCACAAACTTCTGCATGTTGTTTGCATACATTTGCAGGTAGGGTTCAAGAGGTCCCGATTCCAGTTATGCAAGAGAAAACACAATGACTGCGTCTGCAGTCAAACAAGGCTTTCAGGAGAGCACAGCTGGTTTGCCACGGGGGAAGGGAGAGGCGACCGCCACTGTGTTAGACTGGGATGCCCATATAGTAGCTCCCACGCCCGCCCTCCCCATACACTGGGTCCACAGAATGCGAACTCTTTCAACGTTGGCTTGAAGTCATGCCTAAGAGGGGGGGAAAAAAAAAAAAAAAAACCTTTGCCCAGACATGTGGGAAGAATGGGGAGGAGGAGAGGTGGGCGGGCCCATCTATTCCATCAAAGAGGAAGTACTGAAGGGCCCCCGAGAACCCCAGTCCAGAGCTGGTCGCCAAAGAGTGAATATTTGGTAACTGCACCCAGAAGTTCTTGTATTTCTAGTCAATCGAATCAGGCTCTGATTTCCAAAACAAGTGTCCCCAGAAGAGTTGAGGAACTAAAAGGTATCTGACCGAAAGGTGAAAGTTGGAATAGTGGTCCCTGCCGTCAGGTCCTCGGGCCACCTTGACACACATAAACTATCACGCCCCTACATCCTCTACACACACATAATTGAAGAAAAGAAAACTTCCCACCTAGAAAAGCAAGTGGGTGAGGAGCAACCCAATGGGGCCAATCATTTTCGAGCGGAGGCCCTCTGAGCAAGTTGGCAAATAAACCAGGCCTTGACCTTCTTCCCGGAGACTCGGCAAAACCTCCCCCACCCCGTGATGAGCGCACACAAAGAGGGATGCAGGTGACAACCTCGAGAGGGAGTAACTAGCCATTGACTGCAGACGTGAGTGGCGTGAGACCCAGAGAACGGGAAAACTCCACAAAGGCCACCCAAGCCGTGGAAAGCAGACACGGAGTTTATTACTTGCCAAACAAGGGGAGGGTCCCATCGCGTTAAGAAAGGTCAGGAAGGCCCTACAAATGGAAGGGGCATGGGACAGAGAGAGTGTGCACCAGAGGAAGTGTTGTCCAAATTTCTGATTGGCTCAAAAAGCAAATTGTAAACTCTGTCTTGGGGATTGACTGATGTTCCGACTTTGTGTCACGGAGGCCAGGGCACGGGTCCGGACGGATCCCAGATGGATCTGTGGTGCCTGGTCCTAGCAGGCTGGTGTGGATGTACCTGCTCTCAAGTCAGGGAACACGTACTTTCGTGAAGAGTTAGGAGCCCCGAGCTTCCCTCGCTCGGCTGCTGCGCGGCTTTAAAAGAGGCCGTTACTCCAACTGTCTTTATCTTCGCTGCCCGTAACGGATGGGCACGCCTCTCGCCTGGCCAAACAGATGCGATCACAACGGCAAAGCAGTTGGCTAATCTTGTTAGCAGGTAGCTATATTTTCTAGACAGGAAATCTGAGACACAGGGCCCCAGCCCCAGCAAGCTGGCGACTCTGTGATTTAAATTCTGCTGAATTGGGGTGGGGTGGGGTGAGGCCGACGGGAAAGATCTAATCAAAGGTCAACAAGTGCTCAGATCTGGGTGGTGGGATTGCAGGTGATTTTTCTTTTCTTCTTTTCTGTATTGGTTTTCTATATTATTCTTGCCTGTAGTGGTGCTCTATAGTCTCCAAATTTTCTACTATGTATGGTTTTCAGATCATGTTTTTTGGAAAAAAAACACGTTGATGCAGTAAGGATGAACTCAAGGTCAAGGTGGCTGTGGAGTCAATGGTGTGCGTGCCCAGCATGGCGGGGAGGCTCCCCCCGACCCCCACCACCCCGCACAGGAGTTGAGAATACAGAACCTGCGGCTGACTCTGGCGCCCCAATGCCGGCCAGAGCCTGGGGCCTCAGGGAAGCCAGAGAGGGCTGTCTGCGCTTCCCCACAGACAGGGTGGCTGCGTGAGTCTGGGCTCCAGCGCTTGCGGACCTCACTCGGATCCTGGTGGAGCAGAAACTCCAAAGAGCATCTCGTCCTTATGAGATGCCTTCTCTGCAAAAGATGGACAGAGCCTCCGGCGGGGGTCCCCTTGGTGCTCTCTGAACCACCGTGGCACCGTCCCCCCGGGGCGCTATTTCTCTGGCCTTAGTGTCTCCACGGCTGGGATAGTCAGCGGGCCAGGCCCCCCAGTCCTGGCCGCACCAAGAATCCTTTGAGTTAAGAGAGCTCACAGCTTCTGTTCTGTTGTTCACCTACTTTCCCTGCTAGAGGGTTTCAATTCTTTCTGTCTGGTAACATTCCCCTCCCCTCCCTGGCCTTTTTTTTTTTTTTCCTCTCTTGTTCAATCCTTAGTCAAGAGGGAAGAGATGGTGGCCACCACCAGTGTTTCAGCCCCTTGTCCTTTGGTCCTCACTGCTATGTGTCCTCCAGGCACAGACGACTCAATCCTGGACAGCTCCCCCTCCAGGGTCACCTTCCTGATCACCCACGCTCACTCCTTGACTTCTTATTCCTACCCCATCGGGTAGATTCGGAAGGATGGTCCTGGCCACTTCACAAGGGAAAGACTGCGAACTGGGGGACAGTTGGGCCACACAGCAAGTCACTCACAATGCTCAATTTATGCTCATGTGTCTTGGCTTTCCATCTGGCAAAAGAGTTTTGCAGGTGGCTACGGAGATTCTGGGAGTCCCCTGAAATTCTATAGAAAATGGTGTGGGTGGATGTGTGGGTATTGGGGTTTTTCCCCCACCCCCTTGGGAGGGGAATCCATAGCTTTCATTAGATTCTCAAAGAGGTCTGTGATCCAGAAAAATGTCGAGAACATTTCATCTAATGGCCCTGTCCCCCAGGTTGGACAGAGAGTCATCGTCCCAGCAAATACTGGCGCTTGGGCCGCAGCGGATGGTGAATCAGCAAGGAGGTGGCCATCTTCTGGGGGTGGCGTGGTGTGGCTGCCCTAGGATACTTTGATGTGGCTGCCAGGACTTGTGGTTCCGAGAAGGAAGGGAGGCGACCTTTATGGAGCACGTGGTCATGGCCGGGAGCTGGGCTAAACAGTTCATGGACGCGTCCTTGCTTGATCCCCACATTTCCTCAGCGAGGTGGGATGTATTCTCCTCATTTCACAGATGAGGAACTAGGCTCAGAGAAGTTAAGGAACCTCCCCTGTGTCACACAGCTAGCAAGAGGCAGAACTGGATGTAAAGCCGGCACTGCATGCTCACGGTCCGCGCTCTTTTCACTGCATTCTGCAGCCCTGTCCCCTCTCTGTGTCCCTGATGGGGTGGGGGGAGGGCAGAGACATGTCACCTGACCTCCTGGGCATTCAGGCTCTCATTTCTGCAAAATGGCCTTCCGCCCCCCACCTGTCTGGCCGTCTGTGGAAGGGAGGTGGGAGGACTTAGCCAGCCATCTTTAGTTTAACAGGTTCAACTCCACCGTCCCTCCCCCGGCCTCCGCCACCAGCAGCGGGGTTGGAGGTCAAGGCCATTGGCCAGATGTGCCCTCAGCCAGGGCAGAGCCCAGAGAGCGGGCTCTGTCTCTGCGTCCTGTCTGTCGCCTGGGGTGGCAGTTCAGACACGACTGAGGAGAGAACCCCTGGTGGCCAGGTGGGGCTGCTGCCCGAAACCCCCCACCGAGCAGCTCCCACCTGGCGCTCATGGACGCACCCACACCTCAGTGAAGGGCCCTGTCTTTGTTGGGGGAGCGGGAGGATTTGGTCCAATTTCGGGAGGGGGCACAGAAGCAGAAGTAAGGGCGGCGCCCCACCCCTCCTCCAGCTCCCCCGCTCCCCCGTCCCGTCTCAGGGTCCTGGTCCTCCCGCTCTACGCCGCCACCCCCAGGCTCGGAGGCCCCTGCCTACCCCCGCCCCGGCTCTCCCCTGCCAACCTGCCGGCGGCAAAGGCAAAGGCGAGTGGCTGAATCATGGTCGGGTTTGGGTGAGGGACTGGGACCCAGCTTTCCCTGGCCCTGGCCTACGCCTCCTCGGATGCTAAGCCGTGAACGACTTCCTTTGCAGTGGCTTCCCTTCCTTTCCAGCCCCCATCACCCCTCCTCTAAAGAGCTTTTGCATAATGTGGTCTTTCATCAAGATTGGTGATTCACTTCCCATCAAACTGTAAATACTCCCCTCGAAAATGAGTAATCCTGGCTCTGAAAGGAGCAGTCTGGTCCCTATCTGGTTCCTGCTGCCGCCTGCCTTTCCCATATAAGGCCCGGGGGGGCAGGTGGGAGACGCCTTGGTGCCTGGGGAGGGGAGGGGGCTGAGGCAGGCGGGGGTCCAGGAGATTCAGCACCTGAGCTGGAGGCGAGGCGGCTAATGCACTGGGGCCCCCGACAGTCCTTTCCCATCCCACCTCTTAGGAGTCTATGAAGGGCCTTTGGTGGGCACGTATGAGGACCTCTGATAACGTGGTGAAGTGTCCCTGAGGCTCTACCCGCGCTGCCCGGGGTCTTTGACCCCAGCTCGCAGCTCTCTCCTCACCCCAGGCCCCGCCACGGGCTCCCCTCGAGCATGCGCCCAGATCTCAAGAGGGCATCCATAAGCCACACCTCGCATGTGGGTCACCATGCTTTGTACCCTGTGACACCACCACCCCGGCCACAAATGTTGGACGTGGGATTAGTGCCGGAGCCAACAGCGGCCACCTTGAGGCCAACCAGCGGCTCAGGACGTGGGCTTGCTGGACCTTGAGGCCAACCAGCGGCCCAGGACGTGGGCTTGCTGGGGCCCCAGCCCCGAGAGCCCAGTCATGTCCTCCCTCTTAAGGACGTAGAGGAAACTTAAGGAGAAACTGACAGAAGGACAGAGAAGCCAGAGCCTCCGGGGGGCAGGCGGTGGCCGCAGGAGCTGAGAGAGATGCAAATGAAATGCCGGAAGCAGGAAGCAGTCTCCAGGCGAGATCGGGTGCTGGGCCCCCGTCACCGTCCAGGGCTCCATGTGGCTGAGAGCCAGAGGTCGCCCGCCTTGGCCATGTCCTCATGTAGCCTTACAATAAGCCCCCATTACCTGAAGTGACCTGAGCCTATCACTGCTTCTTGAAACCTGAAAGAGCCCGTCGTAAACTTTCCGCGAGAGACACGGGCGACCCCGTCGTCCCAGCCCTGAAGACCGTCGTGCTCCACCAGAGGCCGGAGGCCCCTCCCCGCCGGGAGCCAGGCTTGGGGGCTGGGCCTGAGAAGGGGGTTTCAATGAACGAGAGCACCAGGGTACCACCCGAGCTGAGCCACATCAGGACCTGGTCACGGGGGGCCTGATGTGAGCCAGCCGGGGGCTGGAGGCCTGAACCTCAGGACTGGGTGCAGCGCCCTCGGGGTGGGCTGCTTTAGGCCGGTCCTCTCCAGCTGTGCAGGGAGCTCGCTTCTAAGGATGCCCCCTGACTTTGTGCCCCCCGCCCCCAGTCGTTGAGCCAGACACATCACCCCCAGGCCCACCTCGAGGTCACCTCGGCGTGGAGAGTGTAGCCTCTGGCCTTTCCCAACAGAAAGCAAGGTTTCTGAAGTCAGGGGCCACGTCCTGCGCCGCACCTGTTGATCGTCACCCAAGAACACGTGCTGACCACCACCCTCAGGACGCAGCACCAGGCCTGTGGTCCCGCCCGCTGAGGCCTGAGGCCCCAGGAGTCCTGGAGGGGCTCTCTGATCACAGGAAAACATGACCCCATCCAGTTCTTACTTGTCTCCCCCATCAGGTTGTAAGCTCTGGACAGGCTGGAATGTCTTTTGTTTGATTTTTTTCTCTTGAAATGCCAACCAAGCTGCGCTCTGCCCACTGATACATAGGGCTTGCCGAGCAGTCCTCTGATTGGCCCCTCTTGTACCCTCCTCGTGCCCCACCACGTCTTAGAGATTCTTACCTCTCGGGTCTTCAGATGTTTCTACGTCAGCCTTTGGCCGGGGGGCCAGCCTTCCCACAGTAACCGGGGCTGTGGCTTGAACGTTCCTCGGCCCTCAGGGGCCCCAAGACGAACCAGTCTTGCAATCCAGGGCTCCTCCACCTTGGGAGGCCTGACCCCAGAATCCCACCCTAGGGAGGCAGATGTCCTGGGAAGAGGCCCAACAGACAGCAAGCCCCGTTCCTAAGCCTGGGGATGCGGGCAGGCTGCAACAGGCTTGTCTGTGAAACAAGGGGCTTCCGGGCCACACAGAACCTCCTTCTGGTACCTCCTTGGATGTGGGCCCTCAGTTACAAGTAAGGAACTGCAGGAAGGAACCAGAAGAGGCCGCCTAGCCCAGCCTCCAGCCCTGGACAGGGGGACCCCAGCCCAGGGCAGCTTCTGAGGAGACCACTCAGGACATTAGCTCTTAGAGCTATCTGGTGGGGAAAAGGCAAGAAACGCATGGCTGGAAATAATTTTCAAGTTCCATTTCAGATTATTCTTCTAAAATTTCCTGTGCTCTGGCATTTGGCCAGAGGGAAGGTATGCATCCTCTCTCCGTGGTGTTTGAATGAAGCCAAGAGGAAGGGGGGCCCCCATTTTCTCAGCTCAGCCGCCTGAAGGCCAAGCAGTCCTGGCACTTTCTTCCTAAAGAAAATTGCAGGTCACCGGGACGATGTTCTCATCCTCACCGTCATCAATAATTTTGACTCGGCGTCCTGCAGCTTACTTATGGGGAGAAGCCACATCTACCTTCCCTACTCCCCACCTGTTGGACAGAGAGAAATGGCTGCAGTTTTGTCGTGAAATGCCCCGAGGCACAGTAGATCAAAGTGATGGCTGGGATCAAGGAAATGAGCAAGGTCAAGGCAAAGGAGTTAGGGCAGCTCCCCCGGGAAAATGTTCCAGAGGCTTCTTTTAAGTGAGTCAAGGTGCAAGGTGGAGTCCTTAAGTAATCATATTGTGATGTGACCTAATGGAGCAGAAAAAATCCACAGGGTTCTCTTGGCTAATCAGCTCTGAAGGGGGCCTGACTGTCAGAGCACGGAGGCATCACTAAGCCCCCTGTCCACCTGGTAGCCAGGTGGAGTCATGGTAGGCCAAGCAACTGCAGATAACATGCAACCTCCCAAATGTTGCTGGGCAAAAGCAAACTTACAAAGGGACAGTCCGTACGCAAGTATCAGGAAGTACGGTCACCCCACATTTCGCAAGCATCCTTTTGCTGGTGGACGTGTGTTAGAGGCCCCACGAGTGCTTGAGAACCAAGGCGTGTGGTAGAAAGAGCACTGGACTGGGACTCAGAAGACCTGGGTTCTAGGCCTGGTTCTGCCACAAGTAGCTGTGAGATTCCGGGTCAGTTACTTCCCCTCTCTGGGCCTCAGTATGCTCATGTGTAACCCGAAGGGGTTGGATCAGATCACCTCCACGGGCCCTTCTTTGGCACTTCCCCAGCACATCACATGAACAGCTCCTGTTCGCTCAAGACAGACTCCTGCAGTGGTTTCACTTCACCATCAAAGCAAAACAAGGCTGGTGCAGACCAGAAGGCATCCACTGGTCACCCCTGGCATCCCCCAAACCCCTTCAGGGCTCAGCGGGATCAAAACTATTTTCATGGGGCTTCCCTGGTGGCGCAGTGGTTGAGAATCCGCCTGCCAATGCAGGGGACACGGGTTCGAGCCCTGGTCTGGGAGGATCCCACATGCCGCGGAGCAACTGGGCCCGTGAGCCACGACTACTGAGCCTGCGCGTCTGGAGCCTGTGCTCCGCAACAAGAGAGGCTGCGACGGTGAAAGGTCCGCGCACCGCGATGAAGAGTGGCCCCCGCTCGCTGCAACTAGAGAAAGCCCTTGCACAGAAACGAAGACCCAACACAGCCAAAAATAAATAAATAAATTTTTTTAAAAAACAAAAAAAAAACTATTTTCATGGTAAATCTAAGCTGTTGTTTACCTTTGCCAATGTGTTGATACTTGCACTGATGGTGCAGAGTGTACGGTGGGTGCATTGCTGGGCCCCAGGGCCAGTCAAGGCAGGGCTGGTCATTGTGGTCGTCATGGGGGGCTGAAGGTGGGGGAATGGCAGAAGAAAAAAAGCTAGTTTCCCTTAGGAATGCCCTTGATGAAGCAGTAAACGTGAATTTTATTGCATCTCGACTCCTGATACACTTTGTACAATATTCTCTGGGATGCTGAAGGAGGTACCCAGAAAGCACTTGGGCTGCACATCAGGACGAGGTGGGGTGTCAGGAGGAAAAGCCCACATGCCGGTGAGTCGTGGGCTGAAGCAGCCGTTTTCTACATGGAACAGTATTTTCACTCAGAAGAACAATTTATACTACAATTATGTAGACTCTGGTACTTGACAGCCATTTTTTTCAAAAATCAGTGAGCCGGTCACTTCAAGGAGAACAACAGTTCACAGTATTTTTTTGGCCAGTGACAAAATTGGATCTTTCCAGAGGAAACTAGAATTTTGGAAAACTTGGATCTGTCGTTGTGACCTTGACAGCTGCCCAGTACTTAAAAACTTTTCTAATAAGATTAATATGAACACATACAATTTCTTTTATAATGAGATGTGTCAACCTGGAAAAAACCTGCACAAACATTTTCCAAAGAAGTGTAATGTGTGATGTTCCAAAAATCTCACATGGGTAAAAAAGCCAAAGGTTAAGATAAATGGACATATTTGAATATAACAGAGTAGGAAAAGTTCATTAACTGGTTTCAGATTCCACATTACGACTAAGCTTTAAGAAACCACCACTCGTTGAGTTTTGGGGTAGCACCAAAGAAGACTATGCACAATTATTTTGAAAGCTATTAAAATATTACTCCCTTTTCCAACTATGTGTCTGTGGAAGGCTGTAATTTCATCACATACTTCAACCAAAACAACATATCACAACAGAGTGATTGCAGAAGCAGGTATAAGAATCCAGCTGTCTTCCGTAAATCAAGACATCAAAAAGATTTGCAAATGTAAAACAGTGGTTCTCAACCAGGGTGAGGTTGTCCCCCCTGCCACCTGGGGACATTTGGTTGTCATAACTGAGAGGAGGGGTGCCCCTAAAATCTAGTGGGCAGAGGCCAGGGATGCTGTACAATGCACAGGCCAGCCCCCCAGTACCAAGAATTATCTGGTCCAAGATTTCAAGAGTGCCATGGTTGAGAAACCCTGATATAAAAATAACACTACCCCCTCACTCAAGTTTTTTGTTTCACAAATATTTACATGAGCATGTAATGGGCATATTATTCTTATGTTTAAGTTAATAGCTTTTTTTAAATTTCACAGTTTTAATTTGTAATACAGGCGCCATCAATAGATGTAACCCATCTAAACAAAAGCTCTTTGGTGTCCGTAGTGACTTTCAAGATTATAAAGGGAGGCTTCCCTGGTGGCGCAGTGGTTAAGAATCCGCCTGCCAATGCAGGGGACACGGGTTCGAGCCCTGGTCTGGGAGGATCCCACATGCCGCGGAGCAACTGGGCCCGTGAGCCACGACTACTGAGCCTGCACGTCTGGAGCCTGTGCTCCGCAACAAGAGAGGCCGCGACAGTGACAGGCCCGCGCACCGCGATGAAGAGTGGTCCCCGCTTGCCACAACTAGAGAAAGCCCTCGCACAGAAACGAAGACCCAACATAGCAATCAATCAATCAATCAATCAATCAATCTAAAAAAAAAAAAAAAAGAAAATGGAGCCAACTGAAAGGTCATATTTAAAAAAAAAAAAAGATTATAAAAGGGTTCTGAGGCCAAAACGTTTGAGGACTCCCGAGACAGGCAGGAGAGGGTATAGATTACAAAACGAAATTTGCTGAGCAGGTCTACACGTTGGCCACCATAAAAATAAGAACCCTTCATGGCAGATGTGGCCACAGGCATGTCGTTTCTTCTCGAGAAAGGACGGTGTCTAGAGCGAGGCCAGGTGAAGAGGCGAGTGCAGGGGGAAGGGTACCAACATCAGGGTACCCTGTGATGTGTCAGGGTTTGGAATCACTGCGAGGGAAGCAGCAAGGATTGAAATGCATTCACTGTTCCCAAAAAGCTTACTGTCTAGAAGGGAAGAGAGACACGTGAACTGCAATTGTAATTAACATATGGGTAGGAAGAAGGGAAATATATGCACGGGGTTAGTGAGATCAGCGGGCAGGAGCCTATGGTTAGGGGTTGGCGTCGGAGCGGGGGCGGTGGGGAGATAAAGGAGACAGGGACGGCTCCCCCGAGAAAGTGATGTCTGCGTTGAGTCTTGAAGGATGAGGAGGAATCTGGTCACAGGGCGTGGGAGGGGGCAGTGGAGCAGGAGAAGGTGGCGTTCCAGGCACTGGGAACAAGCAAAGGCACACAGGTACGAAACGGCACAGGAGATTTGGAGAAGGTACGAAAGGATGAGGAGAAAACGAAAACTGGACTAGATATGCCCCCCAAACAAAACGAATGCAATGCCACCAATAAAACTAACATTTGTAAATCAAGAAAGAACAGCTCTGATAATATCAAATATCTACTTTTAGAAGAGAATCAGCGGGTTCATCATTTAGGTATTCTGATACAAAGTACCTATTTGGGAAAACAAAAATGAGACCTTGCTCTCTTGTCTAGACACGGCATAAAATGCTCCGGGCGCCCTTCACCCCCTCACACACACCCTTCTCTGTCTTTACACTCTTTCCATCTCGGGTCCACCAGGGCTTTCCAGAACGTTCACTGTGGGTGAGCAGATTCTGCTGAGAAAGGGCAGCCCTCACCCTCCCAGCTCATTAGCACGGACGCCCCAGAGTTCACTCCCCATTTTTCAGAAAGGGTCCTCGTGCTTAGTTCATTCAAAGACACGCACAATTGTTTTTCTTACCAAAGGAATCAGTCGAGGTGGTTGCACGTTTATTTTTGAAGCAGTAAATCAACACCATTCTGGAAAACGGGGCCAGCCCACTGCACTAAAGCACACTGAGGTGGGAGGAGGCCCTGCTGGTTGCTTAAAATAAAAGAGGAACGGGAAGAGAAAAGCACCATTTTCTAACAGCGTCACTGCCCAGCTATTCCCACCAACAGCCTCCATCAGAGGCCGAGCTGATGGGAAGCGTGTAGTGGCATTTCCCAGGCGTCGGGGGAGAGCCAGCCCTTTCCAACAGGCATTGCTGGCTGCACAAGAAGCCTCTGTGACACGCATCTGGGACGCTGCTTCCAGTACAAGTCTGATTGGTCCCCCTTGAATTAAAGAGGTCTAGCCGGTCCCCAGCCCGGAGCCTCGGCTCCCAGAACCCGCTCAGAGGGCCTAGGCAGGCTGGCACGGGGCGACCCACAAGGGTCAAACCAGGATGGGCGTCTTCCCAGAACAGCAGGCAGCCTAGGCAGCGCGGCCAGAGTGAGGCTGTGCAGGGGGTCAGGATGGGGGAGTGAGGCGTTGGGAAGGAGGGCCGGCGATTCTACGAACAGGAGACGGAAGCTATCAGGAGGCGCAGAGGCCCAGCAGCAGCTGAGATGGGACATTCAGGGCAGACTGGGGGCGAACAGCGAAGGCGTGAGGATGCCAGCGGTGGGTGACGAGCGAGTCCGTACTTATGGACAGACAAGCTGACTGCAAGGGTCGCACCCTTAGAGACCTCGCTTACGCCCCTCTGGTCAGTAACCCAAGAGTGGAGAATCACTCCTGGACTCCGTGAACATCTACAGGCCCAGGCCCGGGAGGCCTGCGGGCAGTGCGCGTGCCTGAGGAGGTGACTCGGCAAGGAGGAGGGTGCCGTGTATCCCCAGGAGGGCCGCGGCCCCTCCCACCATCCCGGGCCAGGATGCAGGCCTAGAGTGAAGGCTTATCAATCGAGCCTCTAAATCCAGGTGGAATCATACAGGAGCCCCTGTTCGTGCGACCAGGAGGTGCACGGCTCAGAGATGGTTCTCCTGAGGGGACCAACGGACCTCACACCCGACCCCAGGAAACACCCACCATCACACGTCCCACGGATGGACGGGCAGGTTGCACGTGCGCGTGGGCTGGGGCCATCGCTAAGCGGGGATTCCAGGCTGGCGAGCATTCCATCCACAGGAGGAGCCAACGTCAGGTGTTAAGTCAGAACAAAGAGCTGTGTGTGCCAGCTACTATGGCCACCTTCCCCCTCCCAGCCCGTTAAAGCCATCAGACCAGCAAACGGAACCCATCGGCGCTGCCCCAAGGACCCTCGAGTAACCCCGAGACGCGCTTGTTTACCCAGTTTATCAGAAGCTAGTGGCTGAAACACCACAGCTGCTATAACAATAACAATGAAGGCTCAAATAATAGCTAACAGTGCCAGGTTACCACGTCGGTCCCCCCGCTCTCCGCCCTGGAAGCAGGCCAGCCCATCGCTGCATCGCCTGGGTTTCTCCCTGTTTTGCTCTCTCGCCCCAGGAGTTGCAGCAGCACCCACACTCTGCCCTGAACGTACCAGCCTAGCTCCTGTCATCGAAACGGTGCTATTGGCACGACCTGCATGCATAGCCCTTCCCGCCGAGGCAGATTTGACTCTACATTTCCCCTCTGACCAAGACGTTCACTCAACACACCCTGGCCACAAGACATATCTAGAGGGAACTGAGAGTTTAAGCTGAAAGGAGGTTATTAAAATAGATTCAGTTATAAGAAGATTTGGGGGAGTGTATCACGGGAAGGGAAACCAATGCAAGGCTCTAAGGTAGGAACAAACTTGGGGAACAGAAACAAAGGCCGCTGTGGCCGGGGAGTACCAGGTGTCGGGGAGAAAGGCAAGGCTGACACTGACTAGGTTGGAGGGGCCGGGTTGTGTGTATAAGTCAGGAGCCCCCAGGCCAGGGAAATGGGTCTGGATTTTATCACAAGTCGGATGGACAGCACTTGGAAAGTTTTCACCAGGAAGGGTGATGTGGTCTGTTTATGGTTAAAGATAACTCCGCATGGTCCATGGAGAAATCCAAGGAGGGAAGGCGCAGCAGGGTGAATGCCATGTAAGAAGCTGCTGGCTGCAGCGCTCCTGGCGGGAAATCATGGGGGCTTCGACCAGGCTGGGAGACAAAGTTGTACCGGTTTGGGAAATGTCTTAGAGGCAGTCTTGACAAGACTTTATGGTAGATTGGATGTGAGTGGGGGGAGAAGGGAACCGAGGACGACCCCTAGGGTTTTCCTTGAGCAACCCTAGGTGGACGGTGGGCCACTTAGATGGAGGGGAAGGGGAAGCAAGTTTGGGAGCCGTCATTAAGAACGCTGGTTTTGAACATGTCGAATTTGAGAATTAATGGCTCATAAAATGTAATGCTCTCATAGGACCCATAACACTTCCCTGGAGCTGCGGCTTTTTCCCTGGGGTTTTAAGGTCTACAGGGAGGAACACCTGCAGGGCCCACAGGGTTATATATCATCCTCAAGGTCATCAAACAACGGCTTTGTCCTTGGACCACTCATTCATTCATTCATTTACCCCACAAACACACACGTATGTCCCAGAGAGAAGCTCTACGCTTTCCTCAAGCTTCATAATAATCCAACCCATAAAAGACTTTGGATCTAGAATCTGTCATTTTACTTTTTAAGAATTATCTTTGGTAGCAGATGTAGGCACAGAACAATACAGATGAGGCCAAAGTATGGCCTCATATCCCCCAGTAGAGGGTGCATCTGAGGGGATTCACAACAGCTCCAGGACCCCCCTGGGATCCCAGCCACACTGTAGGTCCAAATGGGAATTTCCTATTTCCCATCTCCCCAGGAGGGACTGGGCAGTTCACGTGCCGGGGGAGGGGAACAGGTCAGGGGTAGGTTGCTGCTTAGGAGCCTCGGACAGAGCTGCCACCGGTTCCCGTCTCTCCCCCCACTGCACAGCGTTCTGGAAGGTATGCTCTGAAAAGTCATTTTCCTCTCTGTCTTTGGTTTTTTATTCTTTCTCATTTTCACTTTTGTATTTCTGCCTTCTCGGTTTAAAAGAAGAAATAATAGCCACCCTACAATTTGCTCTTCAATTATTTTATCAAGTCTTCAGATTTTCCGAGCTCCAAAACAGTTTGTTTCAGTATTATTTCCATTGCTGCGCTTCCCTTGTGTTTCTTTTTTCCATTTCTAACTTTTTTAGCTAGATGCTCACGTGTCCAATTCATTACCACACTTTCATTTTTAGTTTAGTATTAAATGCTATGAATTTTCCTCTTTGTATAATATTGGCTCTATTCCACAGATCTTGATATAAAGTGTTTTCACTGTCAGTATTTTAAATAATTGTGCAGTTTGGGCTTTTGTGATTTTTTTTTTCTGATTCAAAGTTTATTTAGAAGAGTTTTGAGATTTCCAGAGTTGTTTTTAGATTTTTGTGACTTGTTTTCTAAATTTACTGAAATGCGATTATAGAAAATTTTATTTTTCAAACAACGTTGAGGTCTTCTTTGTAATTCAAAGGGTAAATTCTGAGGAATGGTTTTTGGTCACCCAATGTTGAACAGTTGTTAAATATTTTTAATTACGTTACACAGATGTTTTATACCCAGCAACTATTCCAAAGCAAGTGGCAAGGCGAGCCATGCAGATGAAGCGTTGGAGACCTACAGAGGGTGACTACAAGACCTTGAAGAAAAGCGGAGAAGAAGCGTTTCTTCTTCTCAAAAGCCCAATTCTGTCCAGTGAGCTGAAAGCTCTTGATGGTCCGCTGGGAGCTCGGGAGGCTGACAGACACCTCCTCGTCCCTACACAGGGGGTTGCTGATCTGAGAAAATGAGTAAGTGAAGCAGTGATTAAAGTCAAGCTCCTGAAAGTGGGTCCTCATGCATTTGGTAATCCAGGTGGAGCATCTGACAGAGAACATTGCTCCCCAATCCCTGGGCACAGGGTAGAAGGCCTGGCTCCCACCCTCCAGAAGCCCCTCTTAGCTGCCATGACTTCCTCCCCCTCCCCCCTCCTGCTCCTCCTTCCCTCCATTTATCCCCCAATCCTACATTTCCATGGATACAAACTCAAGGAAGCTGGGTGGACCACTGCCTCCCCACAGCGGGCTCCTGCCCAGGCTCAGTGGTTCACCCCATCCTCCCCTGGGGCTGGGTCTCCCCTGGACCCCCTCCCTCAAAACAGGAGTAAGTTCCCTCCCAGGGTCCCCGAGCCTCCACGAGGCCACACCCGTCAAAATCACAAAAGACCAAGAGGACCTTAAGACACTGTTTGTTTCTCAAAACATTTTTGTATTATCTGCATTTATTTTTCATTTAGAAAACTTTTAAATGGCAATTGTGCTTTTGCTCTACTTGCATCTTGATAGAATTATAAATTTCAGGACAGTTTTAGAAAATAGAGATCATTTAAGATGCTCCCATTGTATTATCTTTTCTAGAAAATGTAAGTAGTAAATTTTCATTTAATGATTCATTCCACTACTCCCTAAAAATATATAGCATCTCTGAGCGGTTCAGCAATAAAGGACATTTGAAATAGCAAAACCTGTATCCCTCTGTTAATGTGTCTGTGCTCCTCAGTGACAAAAAGGTGGAAGTGATTTGTTGATCTCAATAAATTATGACTGATCTTTTAAAAATCAATGTTAGATGTTAGATCCTGATATACCCCTCCCAAATGTTTCTTCCTGTAAATGTGACCTGGCTTCTGAAGGAGATCCCAAGGAAAACATCACAGCCAGAAGATTGCTCCACAATTGCCAAATTCACATCCTTACCCTTCTTTGATGGGATATCTCTATCAATAAAAATCCTGGGTCACACCCCCAAACAAGCATTTCTTTGTATATAAATTATATGTGTGTACCTCTGTATTAATATATTTATTGTAAAGCAAACAGAAAATGCTTTTTGAAAGGATGCCATGAAAATTTTTAAATGTTCCCAATATATTTAAATTTACTTAATTATGCAAAATGTTTGCTCTCCTTAAAATGCTAGCCACAACCATATTTTTAGTGAGAGCAATGTGGTAGAATTTGCATCATTTTTTTGAAAAAAACTTTGGTATTATGCTTTGACATACATCAATTCAAATATCTCAAACATAAAACTTTTGATACATCGATTCATGCTTGCTTTTATGATCCTCAGAGCTAAGAAAGGTAACTCACAAGGGCACCATGAACTCACCACACAGTCTATAGCCATACCACTCTGAACGTGCCCAATCTCGGAAGCTAAGCAAGGTCGGGCCTGGTTAGTACTTGGGTGGGAGACACACCACACAAAGTGCATCATTAGCAAGAGGAAGTAAGTCTGTATTTTTAAAGCTTAGAGAATTGGGGGGGGGGTTAAGTCAACTTCTTATCCAATTAAGTCTTTCATTGTTTTTTAGCTCATAATGATAGTGATAGAGAGATTGTTCCAGGCACAGAAGAAGGGTTGATTCTGCTGTTTTTCTTGCTGTTTTCTTGTCTTTGCAAAATCACTGTTGTCTTTAATCCATGCATTTATTCGAGGAATCTTTAAGTCACTCATCCATTTTAAGGGTTAGTTTGGCTCAAACTAGATAATACATTTTAACGTGGCTTGGGGAAATGGCAAAACCTTGCAGCGTGCTGAAAGCTCACAAACCAGTAGGGAGGCCACTGCCAACACCTTCGCATAATGAACCTCCTCCTTCCCTCAGCTCCCTACAGGGGGCGCCATACAGGGGGCCGGCACAGGGCTCCAATCACTCTCCAGAGAGATTATTTTTAAAGATAAAATAAGAATCAACACAAGGTCTAATATCTTCATCCTGTGCCTCAATGGTTTGTGTGGGCATCCCAGTAGAGGCCACCCTATTTGTCTTCCAGATGCAGAAAGACGAGGCACACGCAAGTGATGACTTGCCCCGGGTCACACAAACATTACAGTCAGAAGAAGAGCTGGCTGCACCAAACACCCAGGGCTCTCTCCACACCACACGGCGCTTAAATCTTCTGCCACACCACCCTCCCCATTCCTGGCCCTGTTTGGGACCCCTAATTCCCACAGAGAACAATGAATGCTCCAAAATTAAGGCAACAATTTCACGCATGAGAGCAAATGGGTGGATGGGAGCAAGTTTATCTGGGTGACACAGAAGGCACCACTTTTCATGACTATCGGATAAATGTGAGGTCCCAGAGAGTCACCCCCATCTTTACTTCCCACGTGGATCACTCTGAGTCAGACGGTAACACTAGCTGTTGCCAACGGAAATGATAACACATTGAATTAGTGCCTACTGAAAAGTGTAAGCGTCAGTAGCCGTTGCTGAGAATGAAGGCTGTAACCGTGAGCTAACAGTGGAGTTTTACGCCAACAAGTCAATCAGGAAAGACACTGGGATGGAAGCTGAGAAAAGGCGAATCTAACATTTTAGAGAAATCAGGAAGTTATCAGAAAGTACATCAGTTTTTGTTTTTTTAAATCGATCACAGATGACAATGCCCCCAGCTGTGTCGGTGACATCACCCTTAAATGAGGTGTGACACTGGGGCCGATAAGCCTGTTCCATTGAGACCAGCGCTACCCAGGAGAGGGGGCAGGAGAGGCCACATAGAGCAGTGTCTCCAGGCATTGGGATTTAGCAGGTAAGGAAAATTCTGAAAGTTTGGGACTCCATAAAGGATTGCTTGTTTTTTGATCTGTCCAAATAAGGGCATAAAAACAAATAGGGGAGAAACCAATAAATTTAAGATGTTGAAGTTTAAATGAAAAAATAACATACAAATTTGAGATAAAGTGTAAAAGAGACTTGTTTTTCACTGCTTTATCTCAATTGCAAAAAGAATATGAATATATAAAATGTAAACGACACATCAAAAAGTGTGGACCATAAAATTAAGTGACATATGACAAGTTGGGATACTTCTGCGAATATTTTCCTTAGGGGTTGATGTTTTTAAACTCTAGACTATTTTACAAATCAACAGGAAAACGTTAACGCCCAGTAGACATGTGGGCCAAGTTCTTGAACAGAAAAATCACAGAAATTAAAAAAATCACTGAAAATTAAATGCTTCCAATTGTCAAAAAAGAAATGACCACCAATTTCAAAAGGACATTTTAATGCCAAAAAAGGTAATCTCTCCATCTCAGAGGGTAAAGAACAGTCCTTGAAACTGACTATGCCTAGTATTATGAAAACTCACCACTCTTCTTATTTTTCTTATTTCACCATGAACCAATGATGAAAACCAGGGTGGGGGCCACTATTTGCATCTCTGACCTAGAAAATTCTGAGTACGCGGCAAGCCTGTGCAAATTGATGGAGGGCCCCAAACCGCATGGACATCCAGGGGTTGCCGGGCTGTCAAGGAGGCCACCGGGGTGCATGTGTCTGATGGCCCTGGAGCCTCCAGAGAGAAACAGTGGAAGTACTCAGGAACGACCCCAGTGGCCCCAGGACCCTAGAATGAAGAGGGTCTACAAAAAACCACGTCAACCTCTTGGTTGGGGGGCAGCGGGGGGGCAGCCCAGGTGTGGTCAGGAGAATGTTCTGCCTTGAGACCTGTTTGTTGGACACAAGGGGCTGACATCCAGACCCTGTGCGTTCTCAGTTTTTCATCACAGGAGACTGACGGTTCAAGACCAGCTTTATGGCACTTGTCAGCTGCAGCCACTGAGAATTGAGATAAATCTAGATAAATGACAACAACCCTTGAGGAGAAGTACCAGTGACATTCACACAGGTGGTGGCAGCCACAACTGCCGCTGAAGGAGCTCGCCTGCCACGTGGGTGCCCGGCACCGGGGCTGAAGCAGGGGAGGGACCTTGCATGAGACCCCCTCTACTTCTCTGGACACAACATACCCACCTGGGGTGATGGGGAGCCTCAAAGGTGTTCAGTTCACAGAGCAGAGGCAGGAGGCCCAGCTCCTCCCTGGGGTGTCCCCAGGCTCTGCCCCCCAGGGGATGCTGTGTCTTTATCTGCAGGTGTTAAAGGGTTGGCATAGCTAGCTCTGCATTCCCCAGACCCTGGAGAGTCCTAGCCTTCGATTACAGCAGTAAGAAATCAGGCAAGACAGACGAAGACTTCCAAACCCACAGGTAACCCTGACTTACTTTGAGCACCCACACGTGTCAGGCCCTTCACATAAGCACTTCATCTGGAGCATGCCCTGCGAAACTCACAGAGTCACTTCAGGCTGTTCACTGGCCCCATTCTGCAGCTGATGACACTGAGGTTAGAACAGCTCAGAGACAGTTCAAAAGCTCACACAGTAAACGGCAAAGCTGAGATTCACACCCAGGTCTGTCTACTCCCAAAACCCCTGTTTTAGGCACAAACACTCCCAGAAAGAGTTTCTGGGAATAAAAGCTAAAAATAACCTGAAAGTAGATTAGAAGGAGAATGATTAAAGAAACCGTGCAGTCCCCATAGTGGACATAGGACATAGGGGGTGAGTGTACCCACTATGTCCTCCACCTGCCTCTTGTCTGTAGAAAACCTTTAGTCTCCTAGGCCTTCCCCAAGTTCCAAAGAGTAAATCTAATCAGAGAAATGAGAAAATGCAGAAAGAAAGAAAAACAGTCAAACAAGACAAAATAGTAATAGTTTAGCCATTAAACAAAGTCAAGGACCTTTAGTTCCTCCTCAAGGGCTATAGATAACATTCTGAGTCAAGTCCTTCGAGCTGTTTTGCAGATACTGAAGCCCCCACTGGGCGCGAGAAGTTAACCATATGCTGCCCACAAGCACGTAGACCCCAGACCGGTTGGAACCAGAAGGTTGAAGATGTTGACTCCCGATTACCTCACCACCAACCAATCAGAAGAATGTCCACGAGCCAATGACACATCCCACAACCCCCCTCCCTCATTCTGTCTTTAAAAACCTTTCCCTGAAAGCCTTTGGGGATTTCCAGTCTTTTAAACACTAACTACCTGGACTCCTTGCTTGGCGCCTACAATAAACATTGCACTTTCCTTCACCAAAACCTGGTGTCAGTGGATGGCTTTACTGCTCCCTCGGGGGAGTGGACCCAAGTTTGGTTCAGTAAAAATAGTAATGTGACTGTATGCAGCCATTGAACGGAAGTGAGCCAGACTTATATGTATTAACCTAGACGTTTTGTTATATGGTTAAGAGGGGAAAAAGGAAGTTACAGAAAATACATATTGTATTATGCCATTTTTGTTTTGATAACATTCCTACGCATGTGACCATGTTTGCAGAGGCATAGAAACTCTACGGAAGTATACAGTGCAAAGGAACCTTGGATACCTCAGGGAGGTGGTTGCAGGAGAAGAGGATGATCATCTAGTTTATCATTTGAATTGTTAGAACACGAATATTTAAGGTCCATAATTTAAAAGCAAAAAGAAGACCCTTGTTTTTGTGTACTTTAGACACACAGTAGGAGCTGAGTAAACGTTTGCTGAATGGAATCAAGTTGAGCCGATTGAACCCTCCAGTCTGCTGGACCCCCCACCAGTGAGGCAGGCTGCCCAGATCAGGAACAAGGAAGCTGTACTCCCAGAGACAGAGGCTAGGGCACCGGTGGAGAGTACGGGCAGCCCCACCTGCTGAATCCTTCTCTCCATCACCCGGGCCTCAACGCTGCAACTGATCAGCTGGAAATAACTTCAGCTTGATGTTTAACTGACTCATGGCTTTTGCATTTCCAGGCCGCACGATCACATGAGCAGCCTCATAACCCAATTACGGCCGTGCACCCAGCCAAAAGTTTGTGCAAAATGGGGCAGCCGAGCCTGGCCGGCTGCAACATTACCTCCTCTTAGAAAAACCACTGGCAGCATGAAATCTTTAGTCTATTAATAGAGATCTCCTGCACTCTGACAGTAGCAGCTCATAAAAAGAGAAAGCCGATACCTGGGTTCCGATGGATGAAACCGGAATTTTGTCACAGTGGCTCAGCCCCCGGCTTACCTGGGGCCGCCGGCATTGAAAAGATGGAGAGCTTTTGCCTTTCAAAGGCATGAACTTGAAAGTTACCCAGCGTTCCTGTGGAAACCGTATTAAGGTGTCTTAAAAGCAAGTGAGTGTCAATGACAAATGTGACAGAGCCGTGAGGCAAGAAAAGCCTAGTATATCTCAGGGCTGTAGGTGAACTCACTGCATAGCTGGATCACGCCTATCCTCACCAAGTCGTGACTTTTTATAGGTGGGTAAAGGGGACCCAAGGAGCCCAACAACCTTCACTCGAAGTCATAGGGCAGTGACGGCCTCGCCTTAGACCAGCCTCAGCATGGTGTGGACTCTGATCCTGGACCCATCCCGTCCCCGACCCTCCTTGCAACCACCATCACTCCTCCTAAGAAGGAATCCGTCAGATCTGGGCCTCTGTTGCCTTTCTGACACTGAGTGGTATCTGAGACCAAGCACTGCGTTCCCTACAGGTGACATGTAACAAGTTGAATCCCTCCGCTAGGACACGGAAAGAACCCACGGGTCTGTGAGGTTCGAGAAGGTGCAGATGAAAACAGGTGACGTTATCACAGGAAGGAAAAAAATCATCCTCTACAGCCATACAGCGCTGTGTGGTTTTGAAAGCATTCTGCAGGTGGAACCTCATGAACCTTGTATGACAAGCCCCTCCCCTGCTGGGTGGCAGGACTGGCTTAATTATCCCCATTTAATACAGGAGGACATTGGCACAGCGGGGTCAGGCAGAGCCAAGACCAGGGACTCTGCTACCCCCTGGCCCGCTTCTCTTTCTGCACTGTTTACAGAGCAAAGAAAACCTCTCCAGACATGCCTCTCCCTGGGACATCTTGGCCCTGCCCGAGAGCAAGGAATCCCACCAGCCACAGCTGAGCTGGGGCGCTTCCCCAGGGTCCCCCAGTTGGTCCTGCCCTTTCATCACGGATCATGTAAACCTCCAGACTCTGCGGAAATTGCAGCTGCAAAGTGAGTTATTAAACAAAAAAAGAGACGGAGATTCATCCATGTTCACCGTCCCCCCAACACACACACACACACACACACACACACACACACACACACACACCCCATGTCACACCTGAACACCTGCTTCTATGCTTCAGTGTCGGGAAATTCCTTCAGCTAAATTTTCTTGGAAGCTCCTCTGTGACCTGTCCCATTGTGAGAGGGCGAAACACGGATGAAACCGCAGAGAATCTGGACGCAGTGCTACTTTATGGTGTATGTGTGTGCGTGAGTGGGTGTGGGTGTGTGTGCTGGGAGGGGGAGCTTTCGCTCAGGTTATGTTAAAATTAGTACATCCGGGAAATAGCAAGAAGAACGCGGGTCTGCTTTTCATTTTGTGCACGTGATAAACGGCAAAGTGAATGGTACTTGACAAAAATCTTCGTTTCCCTACGATCTTTTCTTGCAGGTGCCGAGTAGCCCTCGGTGAGTGGGGTCAATGTAGGGGTCTCTCTGGGGCACGTCGGCGTCAGCCTTCTCCTCCCTAAGCTACACTGTCCTTGGTTTCTCAACTGTCCCGAATGGGTTTTAACAGTGGTGGTTTCCTTTTTTACTATCTGGACCTCTGGGTCATAGAGTTTGTCGTGCTCCAGGTCAAGACAGACAATGGTCATTGTCGTGTGTAAGGTCCCTCATTTTTCCTTTCATGCCCCGTCCTCATTCACCCCACAGACTGTGAAGGAAGCTTCCGTATTCTTCAACCTCTACAGCTCATTGCAAACTCCTCTGCCCTTATGGGAAAAGCCCTGCTCCTTTAGTGCCCCCAAGAGCATCCTGTATCCCTCCTGGGTGCTGTCGGCCAGCACCTGCTGCTCACCCCCATTTCTCCCAGTCGTCCCCCAGGTGTATCAGCGTGCTCAAGCCCCCCCACCCCCCGGCCACCTAGCCAGCTCCCCTGACTGTGACCCTGTGCCTCTCTCTCCCTTGAGCTTCTGGAAAGAGCAGACTACAAAGTCTCCACTTGCTCATCCCCAATCACTCCCTATCCCATGGTTCAGACTCTCAAGGGAAACCGTTCCTGCCAATATCACTAGTGACCTTGACTTCGCTCATTTAATTAACATCTTTCAGCCCTAATCTTGCTTGATTGCAGCCTTTGATTCTATGCACCCCTCCTTCTTGAGGCCTGATCTTTCCTTGATCGCTGGGACTCCATTCCCTCGTGGTTTTAATCCTCTGGGGTCCCCTCCCCTCTGCCAACCTTTACACTGGAGTGTTCCCCAAGTCCCAAACTTACCCCTGCCCCCTCTGATTCTCTGAACCTGACCTCCCCGGCTTCCCCTTTCCCTCCCCCGCCACCATCATCCCCACCCCCCCTCCACCCCCCGCGGGGAATGACATCACCTGCCACCCTACCTCAGAGGCCTCTGCCTCCTGGAAGTCTGTCTGGGTCTTTGCTCCTCCTTAAGCCCCACATTCAGAGGGTCACCAGAGCTGGTGATTCCACCGCCACGCCCTCTCTGAGGTTGGCCCCGGCCCCCTGCCCACCAGCGGGTGCTGCTTTGACCAGGCCCCCATGCTTTTCAAGCTGAGCCTCCCAACTGGCCTTGCTTCTGGTCTGACTTTCTCCCAACTCGTTCTCTGAAATGCAGGCAGAGGGATGTTTCTAGAATAGAAATCTAAGTCAGTCCCATGGACTTCAAAACCAAGTCTAAATTCCTCGGCCTGGCGCCCAGGGCCCTGCAGGATCTGGACAGGCCTGGTCTCTAAGGCCCCGAGTCTCTCTAACTCCCCTCATGCCTCAGGATTCAGCAACCCACCCGCGGGCACCTTCCCTGCACCCACCCCCCTGCTCCCGGCCGGGCGCTCTCTCCCGGAGCTCCCACCGCTCCTGGTACCCCTGATGCTGTGTGGGGTCATCCCCCCCCCCCCTCCACTAGGCTATAAACCCCTCGCCTTTCGCTTCTGTGTTTTCCAGTGCCTATCACAGTGCCTGGGCCCCAGCGGTTGCTCCGGAAACGTTGGGCGGATGGACGGGGGGCTGGATGCACAAATGTTCTACTCTCTGTGGGTCAAACCCTGCCTCAAGTATATTACATTATGGCTGGTTCTTGGTGCCAAGCTGGACAGGTTCAGATAAAGTCAACCAGTGCAATGAAGTGACCTGAAGCTATGTCACTTGAAGATTTTAAACGGCGTGAGAGTGGGGTAAGGGAAAGGGACCTAATATTTATTGAGTAGCTACTTATGGCTTCTTAGTGGACACTTTTAAAAATGTGATCTCATTTAATCGCCATAAGAATAACCTGAAATCAATCTCATGTTCCTTTTCCAGATCCGGAATTAAGGCACAGAAATACCAACGTGACCGAGGCTACACGTCTAAGTGGGAAAACCCGAACTGAAACGCAGGTCTCCGTTTCATTCCAAATCCTGTGTTCTCTCCACCAAGATCTGCCCAGACAACAGTGAAGGTTGGAATGAGGGGGGAGGAGGTGGGGACCAATGACAAGACTGTGGTGAGGGTCCTGGTGAAAGACGCCAACCACCTGAACCAGGGCAGCGACCGTGGGAGTTCGGAGACGGATGTGGATTTAAAGGCTCCTTCGAAGGAACGTCACACAGCATGATGTTCAGTTAGACACGTGGACGAGAGAGCGAAGAGTGGGCGTGATTTCTGGGGCAACTGGATGGACGAAGGTGTCCCTGCAGAGAGAGATCTGTTTTCTGTGACCTTCAGAGGGACGTGACAGGAGTCAGATTCCTGCTCTCTACAAGGACGGACCCTCTGGCCGGGACGAAAGGGGACAGAAGCGGAGGGTGACGGACACGGGCTCGGTGCCCCTTGGCAGGGACACGGGGGGCAGTGGGCACAAGCGTCAATAAGGTGGGGCCTGAAGGGAACGCCCTTCAAGCCGTGGCTCTGATCCACTCCAACAGGTGCTGAAGGGGTTGGGAAAACAGCGCAGTTTCTTCAGCTTTCCCTCAACCTGCACAGGGGTACGAGGACGGGGCTTACTGCAGGTCGAGAGGAAGGACCTACAAGTGGAACTTCCAGCTCACAGGCACATATGGCCATGACTTCCTCCCCCTTCACCACGCGGCTCCAACAGCCTGCTTTATATTGTCTGGTTTTTTGCTTGGAAGGAAACATGCAAACTATCATATTAACTTCCTTTAAATTCAATGGTACTCTGTGTGTAATCAAATAAACTTATTTGGTTAAAACGGAACATGTTTGGAACAGCTTCTAGGGTTTTCGCTTCTGCTCTTACTGACGAATTTTTTTAAGCCATCCAGCTGTGCTCATTGGCTGCCTCGCCCTTGGATGGTCTGATGTCTGAGAGGCACAGACAGTGTGACTTGGCCCAGCTCCTCTTACCCATGTGATCTTAGCTCACAGCAGGTGGCCAGTTCAGTTCCAGGTAGGACACAAGGACCTGCTTCCCCATCTTCCCCTGTTTATCACCGAGATAAACGCAGGCAATTCCAGGGAGGAGGCCTCTGCCACTGGGCGGCGGGGCGGGGAGCAGCTTTTGTTCTTTCCAATGGTTGATAACGGAGAGACTGGCTCTGGCCCAAACCCCAGAACCGCAGCGCGGCAGTCTGACCCCTCCGAGGCTCGTGGGAAATGCAGACCACAGGCCATCTTTGCATCTTATCCGCTCGTTTCACAGATGAGGAAACTGAGGCCCACAAAGCCAAAGGGAGAGCCGGTTCCGAGCTGCTTGTAACTGCAGGCAGCCACGTGCCCCTTCCAGCGCCCCAGCTCAGAACCCGTGTCCCCATAGCCCCACCAACCCTCTGCCCGCAAAGGGCCCGAAGGCTCCACGCGGACTTTAGGGAAGCGCTGAGGACGCAGCCAGGACGCCCTGGGCAAGCACCACCGCGGCGGAGGCCGGCAGAGGCCACGTCTCCCACAGAGGCAGAGAGACGGGCCGGGCCCCCAGCAGCAGCCTTGGCCTGGGTCCCTGGGCTATTCCCTTCCTCCTCTGTGACGTTAATGTCTCCGCTTTCACATCCGTCTGCCTGACAACTTGCTCTTTCAAAATGTAAAAAATCTGGAAATACTGTAATCAAGTACTGTGCCTTCAAAGTGCCTCTTTCCTCGAGGTGAGTTAAGGGGAATGGGTCCCAGGGGGAGGGCTCAATGGCAGGTCCTTTCTGTCCCCCGGGGCAGGTTTCGGGCTCTTGGGCCCAAACTTGTCCAAAGGGGAGGAAACAGTAGCCCTGCTTTCTGAGGACCGAGGAGCTGAACTGAGGGAGCTCAGGACCCTCCCCGGGCGTGGGGAGGGCTGAGATCAAGTGCACAGGGGGCTGCCCCCCAGGTGAAGCCCAAGCCTTGGTGGGCAGCTTCTAAGGCTCCAGCGCTGCGGGAAGCCCGGTCCCGCTGCTTGCAGGGCCGTCTTTCCGGCCTGCACTCTGCTACAGAAAAGTGACACAGAGACGGCCACACTGGACCCAAGCCTGTGAGACACGGTGCAGAAATAAATCCCTGCTCCTGGGTGCTAGTGGTCTACTGAGAGGGACCCGTACCACTCTCCTTTTTTTTTTTTTTTTTTTTTTGGAACAATTATGTTTTTAAGCTAAACTGAAGGCACAGAGGAGTGGGAAGGCCCTCACTTGGTAAGATAAGGAAAATAACGTCTTATTTTCCTTGGCCTTGCAGAGCATTTTCACAATATCTCCACCTCCCAAAGGATGCCTGATATTTGATATGATTTTGACCATTACGATTTCAGCTTTCTTTAAAGCGCGCAGGCTGCAATCCCAGGCCCCCACCCCTTCCCACTGAGCTGCACTCCGATGTCCCTGAAGCAGCTCCACTGAAACGTCCTGCTTGATCCCACCCATCTCTGAAGGAGGTGGGGTTTTGAGCCAAGACTCTCGGTTCCATCTCCAGAAACAGGCTGGCCAACTGAAGAGCATGAATGGAGTTTACTGGGAGGGGACGGTGCCGCTCCCACACAGTTATAGAAGGCAGGGAAGAAAAGAACTAAGTTCCCGTTGCAGGGAGAGTCTGGGCTGGACACCCCAGTGACAGCCTCCGCTGTCATTGACACTGCTACTCCACTGCCTCAGCTGGAACGATTCTCAACTGTACCTGCATCTTTGCATTACTCTCGAGATCCAAAGACCAAGGCAGGAGCATCTCGCTCCCTTGCTGCCGGGGGTCAGTCACAGTTAACGGCCTTTTCAGCTTCCCAGTGAGAGGCAGAGGCTCACACAGAGGAGGATTCCCCCAAATAGAAAGGAGAAAAAGACATCCACACAACAGGACAGCTATCAGTCCCATTTCCCAGATGAGGAAACTGAGGCTCACGGCCTCATCACATTAAGTGACTAGCTTGGTGTCACACGGCGGGGGAGAAATGTCCAGACTCTTAAGGGTCCCTGTGGTCTGCTCACCGAATCAGGACATGCTGCCTGGAGGGGTTGGGCTTTGAGTCTGCAGCCTCCCTTTGGTAGATCCTACCCACCTCCGAGCCCGACGGCAGTGCTCTATAGGTTGAGAATACCCCACGCGAAGGGAGTGGTTTCATGCTGTCCAGTGGTTCAGCACAGCCTGGACCCAGGGTCCACGCCATCCTCCCTCTGTCTCCCTCCAGGTTCCTGTGACCTTTCTCTGTCCCCTTTCCGGCCCCCTCGCCAGAGTGCCCACAGCACGATGAGCTCAGGGGACAGAAGTGCATTCTGGCTGGCGGGCAGCATGCGAGGCAGAGCAGGGCCAAGTCTGGAGAGACCGGCAGGGCCTGCGATAAGCTCTTCAGGAACCTCAGAGGGGTTTCCAGCAGGAGACAGACATGGTGACATTCCAGGCAGCAGGAGAATCAGAGGGAATAAAGGGCGGGTGCAAGGAGGCCAGGCTGATGTGGCCACGGGTGTTGGGAGTGGGATGGAGAGAAATGGAGGGATTTGGGAATTTTTAAACACCTGGAATTGAAAGGTTTCAGTGATGGATTAAACACAGGGTGGGTGGGGAGGGGAGAAAAGGGAAAAGCCAGTTGCTCAGACAAGTGGGTGGTCCATGGTGGCCCTCTCCAGGACAAGCAGGTGAAAGTGTGCTGTGAGGCTCGGAGCTGAGAATCCAGGCAGGCAGCTGGAAGCTGGAAGGTCAAATACAGCCTCTTGGTCAGTGTGGGTTGCTCCCCTGCCTGCCTCTCGGGTCTGGTGTCTGAAGGCAGTGGTGGCTTCAGCGCCCTGCACGGGGCATCGACAGGCAAGTTGACGGAGCCAAGTGACAGTCCCTGCAGATAGCCACGCAGTGCAGGGGGACCTGGGATCTCCCATCAGCTCTGCCACAAACTCGACTTGTGACCTTGAGCAAATTGTTTGTCCTCTTGGGTCTTGATCTCCTGGCCATCACTAACACTCCAGGGTTCCATGGATGAATATTCCAGGAGGTGAAGTGCCACGTAAATGTTTTCTGCTAATGACACACCGTCCACAAAACATCTACGTATCGCCTGGGCAACCCAGCAGCTTTAAAAATCTTAAGTGCCTCTTGTTCTTCCAATGCATCACGTCCTATGCATTTAACTTGTAGAACAAATCTAGCCCTCAAAATATCTTGGTACATTTTATACCCACCCCTTAGCATTTAATTCCTCCGTCTTCCGTACCACGGCACCATCTCTGTATCACCTCTTCCCCCAGCACGTCCTCATCCTTTTCCTCTTCAAGCAAGGAGCCCAGCCCCACCCATCCTCCCTCCAGAGGAGACAAAAGCCACCAGACGCACTGCCTCGCTGGGTCTGCCCAGCCACCGCCCAAAAGAGAAACCAGCAGAACATCCAAAAGAAAAAGACCATGGGCAGGGGAGGCAAGGAGAAGTTAGGACCTAATGAAGGGAGGAGGTGGGGTAGTTAGACTCACACTTGACCAAGTGAACACACACACACACACACACACACACACACACACACACAGAGTCCCCTTGAAGCTGCAGGATCAGGGAAGGTCTCGGTTTCAGCATCCATCTCGAGCCCTTCTGGTCACTGGCTAGATCACTGACATCATCAGCAGTGGGGCTGGACCAGCCTGGAGTCCCAGCCCATCCTGTTGTTCATTTGGACCAGAAGCTCATCAGGAAATGACCAGAACCAAGGTTTGCACCGCTCTGTCAGAAGCATTGGCCCTAGCCTCCCTCAATCTGCACCACTTGCTTTTTTTTTTTTTAAGCAGAAACTGCCTCTAAAACGTCCAGCAATGCCATGGCATTGCAGGGCGAGCCGTGAAGGGGGCCAGAGAGCAGAGGTTCAACAACCCCTCCTAACGGATGACCGAATCCAACGTGTAAGATTTTGTTCCAACGAGGTTTCTCTTTAAAACACTCAGCCCGGGTTTCCCTTCCCCTGTGACCTGTTTGTGGATTTGATTTTCCTTCCCCCCTTCTGACTACTTTCCCCAAGTCCCCATTTCGTTTTCCCAATCACAAGGGCCGCAGAGCATTTCAAGTGTCTGCAGTTGAGAAGCAGAGAGAACCTGCAGCCTCGCCCAGGCTCTGTCCCTCAGGACAGCAGCTGCCAGCATCCAGAAAGCTAAGAAGAATAATGACAGAAATGGGGACTGAGCCCTTACTAGGTGTCAGCAGCTGTTCTGAGTGTTCTACATGCATTGCAAGAACCCTAAAAAGTAAATACTCTTATCACCTTCATTTTACAGATGGGAAATCAAAGCACAGAGAGGTTGAATCACCAGCCCCAAATCCCCCAGGTAGAAGCAGCAGAGCCCAGATTTGAAACCGGGCAGGCAGCTTCCACCAGGGCCTCTCTGAAGACAAACACACCTAGGGGTCTACGTCCAGGGCCAAAGAAGTCACGTGGGTGGGATTTCTGTCTCCTCGTCCCACCTCTCCCCGCAATGTGCTGTTCGAAGCACCCACAGTGATGGGAAGAGGATCCCGTAAGCCTCTCTCGAGTAGAGAAGGGATGAGAAGGTGGAATGAACGCCTGGTGGTAAAGTTTCCAAGCTCGTGGCTTCTGAGCACAGGTGTATTTTAAGCTAGGGTCAGATCATCAGCCCCTTTAAGGTCTATGACGCTACTTCAGTGGCACATACAGTTCATCCTGCCCTAGCGCCTCTTCCCCAACCCTCCTTATTTGTAAATTACGTGAGCGCTGGATGGTCTGCGTTCCCTAATTCCTGGAATTAGCTGATGTTGCGTTAACGATGAGCTTCCTGAAAGTTTACTCCTTTGAGCCTCGCCTCTGAGAATCTGCCAACATCCCTGGCCAAGGCAAAAACGAGAGTCCCTCTCTCGCCCCATCCCTGCACTACCGTCTGGCTTTTTGACTGTTCCATCAGCTAATCCTAATGTGATGGACTTCACACCCTTTCCCCCAAAGAAACCTCAGTGCTGCAAAGAAGAGACCCCAAGATGCATGCACTCCAAATCTCTCCTTCCAACATCCTAGGCCTACAAGTCTCCTGGTCTCCCTGTTCAGTTACACACCTCGGCTCAGGCACCCAATAGGAGCCGTCAAAGATGTGAAAGACTCTGGCTTCAGATCAGTACAACAGTTCACTTGGTAAGGCCCCCTCTAGAAAGAACTAGAAGTAAGTAGCCCCTCTCCGCAGACCCCAAACACATGAGCTTATCATCACCGTTTGCCACCCAAATTCTCACCCAAACCCGTATTCCAGGTCTTAGGTGGTGAGGCCGGCCCACCGCATGCCTGAGAAAGGGTGCCAACGCAGGGGGCCCACCTCATCAGGCAGTTCCCATCCCTCCAGACCCGAATCCCCATTCCACTGCTTCCTATTTCAATTAGCTTTACCTCAAACAGCACTAATCGGTCTTCTGCTTTCAATATCTGTTCCCTCCCGTCTCGGGCACCTCTTATGTCTTTCTGAAACTGACATCAGGATCAAGGGAAAAGAATAGCCGACAGAGAGCCTTTGACGGGCTCCACTGACGAGCTCCGTGCTGCCGCTCCTGTCCCGGCCGCTCATCCGATTTCTAGTCCATTCCTTCCAGATCTGCCCCAGCCTCTCACAAGCACGCTCTTTCCAACAGCTCACTACCTGCTCCATGAGCGTTTACAGCGCTCACGCAAGACACTGACTCGTGTGCCAGGGAGGATGCCAGGATACAGACGAATCCATCCCTGCCTCCCAGGCCTTAGAGCCTCAGTAAGGATACTTGACAGTTAGCACAGAGGATAACGCAAAGCCCAGAGGATCCTCCCCAGAGGAGAGGCACAGGCTCTACCCCCTGAGGAAGGTGAGGATGGGAGTCAAGGCTGGACAGGCAGGTGGAGGGTCAGGCGGAGGGAACAGGAGGGAGGGTCCTGATAAGGGATCAGGGGAGCAAAGCCACCAGCACCCCTGGGGACACTGAGTCCACTGTTGGGCGTGGCATGTCCAGAAGAGGGTGGTGGGAGTTGAGAGGGCTGCACACGAGGCCAGAGCAGCGGGGGAGCCTGAGGCCTGGGCAGACCGGAGGCTTCTGAACGCGAGGAAAAGAACTGTGCCTTGTGGACAATGCCATCCTCTCACAACAAAATCACATAAAGCCAGAGGAAAGGTGACAGGGCTGCCCACCAACTGCCACGGGCCTGAGGACCCAGGTCCTGACCAGCGCTATCACTAACGAGAGGGCAAACCACGCTGCTTTGCTTCCTCAACTGTACCTCCAGGGGGTTAAGCAAGATGAGCTCGGTCTCCCCCGGAGTTGATGCTGTTCCAGCCTCTCTGCCGCCCGCCCTCCTCCCTCCATTATTCTGTGGGTCTCAGTCTCCAGTTCCTGGGGTGTCATCTTTTTCTCTAGCTTTCTTCCTTCCTCTGCCTGCTACACTCTGGCTATTATCTTTCTCAAAAAAAATAGCATTTTTTTTTAAATGAAAGAACTCATTGATTATAGAAAATTTGGAAAATAAAAGTACAGAGACAACATGAAAATCATCTATAATCCAATCATCCAGAGAGAACCAACACTGACCTACAGCCCACTGGTCTTTCTACACAAATCCATACATATTAACATGCTTTTGTTTTTAACCAAGTGAGCACCATTTTGAAACCTGCTTTTTTTTTTCACTTAAAAAATACATAGTGCTTCCCTGGTGGTGCAGTGGTTGAGAATCTGCCTGCCAATGCAGGGGACACGAGTTCGAGCCCTGGTCTGGGAAGATCCCACATGCCGTGGAGCAGCTGGGCCCGTGAGCCACAATTACTGAGCCTGCGCGTCTGGAGCCTGTGCTCCGCAACAAGAGAGGCCGCGACAGTGAGAGGCCCGCACACCGCGATGAAGAGTGGCCCCCATTCGCCACAACTAGAGAAAGCCCTCGCACAGAAACGAAGACCCAACACAGCCATAAATAAATAAATAAACAAATACTTTAAAAAAAAATACATATTGTTGGGAATTCCTTGGCAGTCCAGTGGTTAGGACTCCACGCTTCCACTTCAGGGGGCACGGGTTCCAACCCTGGTCGGGAGCTAAGATCCCACAAGCCACGAGGCTCTGCCAAAAAAAAAAAAAAAAAAACATATTATTGAGAGTTCCACTTCCATTGTTGATTGACTAGGTAGCTCTCCCACTGGGAACTAGGAAAGCTGGACAACATATAACAAAATCTGTTTGAAGGCGTCTGAAAGATAACCAAGGCAGTGAAATTTTGTGCTGCCATGATCTAAAAGAGGAAGGAAACCAAGAGAAATTTACCCAGAGTTGGGTGCCTCTCTACCCCTCGAAGCAGTAGCTGGATTCCATAAACCAGGCATTTACGAAGAGGCTAACCGACCCGTGAGCTTTCTGCAGTCTCATGGGGCTGGTATAGTCAGAATGCAGCTCCAGGTCAGCCAGGGAGGAGGGGGTCCAGTAAATACCACAGGAATTCAGATGGGACCCCAAAGGGCTAGGCTCTGGTCACAAGAGTTAACCAGACTAAAGACTAAAGCCCAGTTTTAAATGATGTCAGTTCCTGATGGAATCAACATGACCTACCCCGAGACTAGCTAACTGCCAGCAGCAAGCCTCCGTCCTCTCTGGAGGAAGATAACCTCTCCCAGAACCTCAAATTATCTCTATAATTTTTTCAAAGCACAATGTCGGACAGCAAGGCCTAGAGGACTTTTAGTAGCGAGTGGGATGGAGTAGCCATGGCAGACCAAGGCACCGTGCAATTAACAAAGCAGATAAAATGCAAACACCTTGCATAAAGGCATCAGAGAGCCTGTGGGCTAGCCAGGACCCTACAGGATGTGATTCCAGGGAGGGGAGAAATGCAGAGGAAGCCGAGGACCCGCAGCTACCGCTCCTTGGGGGCCTTTGTCAATCCTGCGAGCAGGAAAAAGGCTGAGGATGCTTTGCCCAGGCGGTGGGTCACTGCCAGGGGACTGAGAAACCTCACAGAGCTTCAGAAGTCTCATGGGATTTAAGTGACAAAAATTGGAGACCTGAGAAGTCTTAAAAATACGCCTGGCTTTTGCCTCAGTACCTTTGCCAGATTCTGTAACTGCACAGGGCAGGAGGCCAAAATTCCAAGCAGGCAATTTCTGGTAGTTTTGTGGTGCAGAGGAGACAGAGATTAGCGTTTGGGGCCTGCCAGGGAAAAGGGGCCCAGTGAACATTCCAGAGACTCAACAGAAAACCTTGGAGGTCTGTGCCCCAGGGTCTGGAGGGAACCAGAGGTAGACGTAGCCTTCCAGAGCTGCACACAGCCCTGACTCAGCCGAGTCCCTGAGGAGACCAGGGTGATCAGCTCCCACCCTATCCATCTAAGAGACGAAAGGGTGAACCCCCTCTAATGTTGATAACAACTTCTGGTGTCTCTAAAAAAATGTTACACATAATAGTCCAGAATTCAATAAAAAATTATAAGACATGCCAAAAAATAGGACCAGAAGGTCAAAAACCATGAATTAAAACAAATGAAAGAAACAGACCTACAGCTACCCAGATATTGAAGTTAACCGACAAGGACCATAAAATAAGAATAATTACTGTCTTTTAGGAAAACAGAGGCGAAAATGGTGAAAATAAATGAAAGGATAAAGAACTTCAACTGAGAAATAGAATCTATTTTTTAAAAGAATCAAATAGAAACTCTAGAACATTATATAGAAAAAATATAATATCTGAAATTATGGACTCAATATCTGACATGAAGAACTCACCAAACTTTTTCACAGGAAATTAGACACAGGAGAAAATTGAGGTAATGAACTTAAAAACACAGCAATAGGGACTTCCCTGGTAGCGCAGTGGTTAAGAATCCGCCTACCAATGCAGGGGACACAGGTTCAAGCCCTGGTCTGGGAAGATCCCACATGCCACGGAGCAACTAAGCCTGTGCGTCACAACTACTGAGCCTGCGCTCTAGAGCCCGTGAGCCACAACTACTGAGCCCGAGTGCCACAACTACTGACGCCTGCGTGCCTAGAGCCCGCGCTCCATAACAAGAGAAGCCACCGCAATGAGAAGCCCGCGCACCACAACGAAGAGTAGCCCCCGCTCGCCGCAGCTAGAGAAAGCCCGCACGCAGCAACAAAGACCCAACGCAGCCAAAAATAAATAAGCAAATACATACATAAATAAATTTTTTAAAAACACAGCAATTAAAAAATATGCCAAATAAGCTAATTTTTAAATGGGAAAACATACAAAAGAGCACAAAACAACTGGGAGTTACAGTTAGAAGATTTAACATACATGAAAGTAAGTCCCATGAAGAAAAAAAGAAGAAACAATTTTTGAAAAGATAATGGCCAAGAACTATTAAAGGATGTCAACTCACAGAGTCCAGAAGATATGTGAATCCCAAGAAGTATTAATATAAGTCCAGGCAGATCTCAGAGCCATTGCAGGTTCAGTATCAGACTACTGCAATAAAACAAATATCACATAAAGCAAGTCACACACAGTTTTTGGTTTCCCAGTACATGTGAAAGTTATGCTCACACTACCCTGTAGTCTATTAAGTATACATTATGTCTAGATAGCATTATGTCTATAAAATGTCCATACATTAATTTAAAAATACTTTATTGCTAAAACATGCTAACCATCATCTGAGCCTTCAGCAAGTCATAATCTTTTTGTAATAGTAACATTACTAATCACAGATCATCATAACAAATATAATAATAATGAAAATTTTTAAATATTGCAGGAATTACCAAAATGTGACACAGAGACATGAAGTGAGCAAATGCTGCTAGTAAAATGGTGTCAGCAGATTTGCTCGATGCCAGTTTGCCACAAACTTTCCATTTGTAAAAGCACAGTATCTGCAAGTTGCAATAAAGCAAAGCACAATGAAACAAGGTGTGCCTGTATAAATAGAATCTCATCTAGGTGCAACACAGGAAAGCTACTGGAAACAAAAGCAAAAAAAATCTCAGATAATTCAGAGAAATTCAGAGAAATTCAGATATTCAGAGAAATTCAGATATTCAGAGAAAAGCAGGCACATTACCTTCAAAGGAGCAATGATAAGATTTACATATGACTTCCCACAGAGATGATGGAAGCCACAGAGCATGGAAAGCTGGCTTTAAAGTGTTACAGTGAAATAACTGCCAACCTACAATCCATACATACCAAAACTTGTCCTCAGAAACAAAGGCAATATAAAGACATTTCAGACAAAAACAGAGAATTTGTTACCATCAGACCTACCTTAAAAGAAATATGAAAGGAATTTATTTAGGCAAAAGAAAGAGGAACCCAGATGGAAATACAGAAATGTAAGAAGAAAAGAAGAATAAAAGAAAAGGTAAAAACGTGGGAAAATATAAATGAATATTGACTTTACAAAAAATAATAATATGAACATAATATGGGGTTTAAAGTATATGTAGAGAGGAGGAGGGGCAAGATGGCGGAAGAGTAAGACGCGGAGATCACCTTCCTTCCCACAGATACAGTAGAAATACATCTACACGGGGAACTGCTCCTACAGAACACCCACTGAACGCTGGCAGAAGACGTCAGACCTCCCAAAAGGCAAGAAACTCCCCCCGTACTTGGGTAGGGCAAAAGAAAAAAGAAATAACAGAGACAAAAGAACAGGGACGGGACCTGCACCAGTGGGAGGGAGCTGTGAAGCAGGAAAGGTTTCCACACACTAGGAAGCCCCTTCGCAGGCAGAGACTGCGGGTGGCAGAGGGGGGAGCTTCGGAGCCGCGGAGGAGAGCGCAGCCACAGGGGTGCGGAGGGCAAAGCGGAGAGATTCCCGCACGGAGGCTCGGCGCCGAGCAGCACTCACCAGCCCAAGAGGCTTGTCTGCTCACCCGCCGGGGCGGGCGGGGCTGGGAGCTGAGGCTCGGGCTGCGGTCGGATCGCAGGGAGAGGACTGGGGCTGGCGGCGTGAACACAGCCTGAAGGGGTTAGCGCACCACAGCTGGCCGGGAGGGAGTCCAGGAAAAAGTCTGCAGCTGCCGAAGAGGCAAGAGACTTTTTCTTGCCTCTTTGTTTCGCGGCGCGCAAGGAGAGGGGATTCAGAGCGCCGCCTAAATGAGCTCCAGAGGCGGGCGCGAGCCGCGGCTACCAGCGCGGACCCCAGAGACGGGCGTGAGACGCTAAGGCTGCTGCTGCCGCCACCAAGAAGCCTGTGAGCGAACACAGGTCACTCTCCACACCGCCCCTCCCGGGAGCCTGTGCAGCCCGCCACCGCCAGGCTCCCGTGATCCGGGGAAAACTTCCCCGGGAGAACACATGGCGTGCCTCGGGCTGCTGCAACGTCACGACGCCTCTGACGCCGCAGGCTCGCCCCGCCTCCTCCGTACCGCTCCCTCCCCGCGGCCTGAGTGAGCCAGAGCCCCCGAAGCAACTGCTCCTTTAACCCCGTCCTGTCTGAGCGAAGAACAGACGCCCTCAGGCGACCTACATGCAGAGGCGGGTCCAAATCCAAAGCTGAACCCCGGGAGCTGTACGAACAAAGAAGACAAAGGGAAATCTCTCCCAGCAGCCTCAGAAGCAGCGGATTAAAGCTCCACAAACAACTTGATGTGCCTGCATCTGTTGAATACCTGAATAGACAATGAATCATCCCAAATTCAAGAGGTGGACTTTGGGAGCAGGATATATTAATTTTTCCCCCTTTCCTTTTTTTCTGAGTGTATATGTGTATGCTTCTGGGTGAGATTTTGTCTGTATAGCTTTACTATCACCATTAGTCCTAGGGTTAGGTCTGTCCGTGTTTTTTTTTTTTTTTTTTTTTACTTAAAAAAATTTTTTTTCCTAATAAATGTTTTCTTAATAATTTTTTCCTTATTTTCTATTTTTAGAAATTAAAAAAATTTTTAATAAGTTTTTTCATATTTTTTATTTTAAAAAATTAAAAAATTTTTTTTCTTAGTAAATTTTTTTCTTATTTTTTACTATAAAAAATTAATACATCTATTTTTAAAAATTAAAAAAAAATTTTTTTTCTGAATACATTTATTCTTATTTTTTTTCTTATTTTTTTATTATAATAGCTTTATTTTATTTTATTTTATCCTCTTTCTTTCTTTCTTTCAATTTTTTTCTCCCTTTTATTCTGAGCCATGTGGATGAAAGGCTCTTGGTGCTCCAGCCAGGCACCAGGGCTGTGCCTCTGAGGTGGGAGAGCCAACTTCAGAACACTGGTCCACAAGAGACCTCCCAGCTCCACATAACACCAAACAGCGAAAATCTCTCAGAGATCTCCATCTCAACATCAAGACCCAGCTTCACTCAACGACCAGCAAGCTACAGTGCTGGACACCCTATGCCAAACAACTAGCAAGACAGGAACACAGCCCCATCCATTAGCAGAGAGGCTGCCTAAAATCATAATAAGGCCACAGACACCCCAAAACACACCACCAGACGTGGACGTGCCCACCAGAAAGACAAGATCCAACCTCATCCACCAGAACACAGGCACTAGTCTCCTCCACCAGGAAGCCTACACAACCCACTGAACCAACCTTAGCCACTGGGGACAGATACCAAAAACAACGGGAACTACGAACCTGCAGCCTGTGAAAAGGAGACCCCAAACACAGTAAGATAAGCAAAATGAGAAGACAAAAAACCACACAGCAGGTGAAGGAGCAGGGTCAAAACACACCAGACCTAACAAATGAAGAGGAAATAGGCAGTCTACCTGAAAAAGAATTCAGAATAATGATAGTAAAGATGATCCAAAATCTTGGAAATAAAATAGACAAAATGCAAGAAACATTTAACAAGGATGTAGAAGAACTAAAGAGGAACCAAGCAACGATGAAAAACACAATAAATGAAATTAAAAATACTCTAGACGGGATCAATAGCAGAATAACTGAGGCAGAAGAACGGATAAGTGACCTGGAAGATAAAATAGTGGAAATAACTACTGCAGAGCAGAATAAAGAAAAAAGAATGAAAAGAACTGAGGACAGTCTCAGAGACCTCTGGGACAACATTAAAGCACCAACATTCGAATTATAGGGGTCCCAGAAGAAGAAGAGAAAAAGAAAGGGACTGAGAAAATATTTGAAGAGATTATAGTTGAAAACTTCCCTAATATGGGAAAGGAAATAGTTAATCAAGTCCTGGAAGCACAGAGAGTCCCATACAGGATAAATCCAAGGAGAAACACGCCAAGACACATATTAATCAAACTGTCAAAAATTAAATATAAAGAAAACATATTAAAAGCAGCAAAGGAAAAACAACAAATAACACACAAGGGAATCCCCATAAGGTTAACAGCTGATCTTTCAGCAGAAACTCTGCAAGCCAGAAGGGAGTGGCAGGATATACTTAAAGTCATGAAGGAGAAAAACCTACAACCAAGGTTACTCTACCCAGCAAGGATCTCATTCAGATTTGATGGAGAAATTAAAACCTTTACAGACAAGCAAAAGCTCAGAGAGTTCAGCACCACCAAACCAGCTTTATAACAAATGCTAAAGGAACTTCTCTAGGCAGGAAACACAACAGAAGGAAAACACCTACAATAACAAACCCAAAACATTTAAGAAAATGGTAATAGGAACATACATATTGATAATTACCTTAAATGTAAATGGATTAAATGCTCCCACCAAAAGACACAGACTGGCTGAATGGATACAAAAGCAAGACCCATATATATGCTGTCTACAAGAGACCCACTTCAGACCTAGAGACACATACAGACTGAAAGTGAGGGGATGGAAAAAGATATTCCATGCAAATGGAAATCAAAAGAAAGCTGGAGTAGCAATTCTCATATCAGACAAAATAGACTTTAAAATAAAGACTATTACAAGAGACAAAGAAGGACACTATATAATGATCAAGGGATCGATCCAAGAGGAAGGTATAACAATTGTAAATATTTATGCACCCAACATAGGAGCACCTCAATACATAAGGCAAATACTAACAGCCATAAAAGGGGAAATCGACAGCAACACAATCATAGTAGGGGACTTTAACACCCCACTTTCACCAATGGACAGATCATCCAAAATGAAAATAAATAAGGAAACACAAGCTTTAAATGATACATTAAACAAGATGGACTTAATTGATATTTATAGGACATTCCACCCAAAAACAACAGAATACACATTTTTCTCAAGTGCTCATGGAACATTCTCCAGGATAGATCATATCTTGGGTCACAAATCAAGCCTTGGTAAATTTAAGAAAATTGAAATCGTATCAAGTATCTTTTCCGACCACAACGCTATGAGACTAGATATCAATTACAGGAAAAGATCTGTAAAAAATACAAACACATGGAGGCTACACAATACACTACTTAATAACGAAGTGATCACTGAAGAAATCAAAGGGGAAATCAAAAAATACCTAGAAACAAATGACAATGGAGACATGACGACCCAAAACCTATGGGATGCAGCAAAAGCAGTGCTAGGGAAGTTTATAGCAATACAAGCCTACATCAAGAAACAGGAAACATCTCGAATAAACAACCTAACCTTGCACCTGAAGCAATTAGAGAAAGAAGAGCAAAAAAACCCCAAAGCTAGCAGAAGGAAAGAAATCATAAAGATCAGATCAGAAATAAATGAAAGAGAAATGAAGGAAACAATAGCAAAAATCAATGAAACTAAAAGCTGGTTCTTCGAGAAGATAAACAAAATTGATAAACCATTAGCCAGACTCATCAAGAGAAAAAGGGAGAAGACTCAAATCAATAGACTTAGAAATGAAAAAGGAGAAGTAACCACTGACACTGCAGAAATACAAACGATCATGAGAGATTACTACAAGCAACTCTATGCCAATAAAATGGACAACCTGGAAGAAATGGACAGATTCTTAGAAATGCACAACCTGCCGAGACTGAACCAGGAAGAAATAGAAAATATGAACAGACCAATCACAAGCACTGAAATTGAAACTGTGATTAAAAATCTTCCAACAAACAAAAGCCCAGGACCAGATGGCATCACAGGCGAATTCTATCAAACATTTACAGAAGAGCTAACACCTATCCTTCTCAAACTCTTCCAAAATATTGCAGAGGGAGGAACACTCCCCAACTCATTCTACGAGGCCACCATCATCCTGATACCAAAACCAGACAAAGATGTCACAAAGAAAGAAAACTACAGGCCAATATCACTGATGAACATAGATGCAAAAATCCTCAACAAAATACTAGCAAACAGAATCCAACAGCACATTAAAAGGATTATACACCATGATCAAGCGGGGTTTATTCCAGGAATGCAAGGATTCTTCAATATACGCAAATCAATCAACGTGATACACCATATTAACAAATTGAAGGAGAAAAACCATATGATCATCTAAATAGATGCAGAGAAAGCTTTTGACAAAATTCAACACCCATTTATGATAAAAGCCCTGCAGAAAGTAGGCATAGAGGGAACTTTCCTCAACATAATAAAGGCCATATATGACAAACCCACAGCCAACATTGTCCTCAATGGTGAAAAACTGAAACCATTTCCACTAAGATCAGGAACAAGACAAGGTTGCCCACTCTCTCCACTATTATTCAACATAGTTTTGGAAGTGTTAGCCACAGCAATCAGAGAAGAAAAAGAAATAAAAGGAATCCAAATCGGAAAAGAAGAAGTAAAGCTGTCACTGTTTGCAGATGACATGATACTATACATAGAGAATCCTAAAACTGCCACCAGAAAACTACTAGAGCTAATCAATGAATTTGGTAAAGTAGCAGGATACAAAATTAATGCACAGAAATCTCTTGCATTCCTATATACTAATGATGAAAAATCTGAAAGTGAAATTAAGAAAACACTCCCGTTTACCATTGCAACAAAAAGAATAAAATATCTAGGAATAAACCTACCTAAGGAGACAAAAGACCTGTATGCAGAAAATTATAGGACACTGATGAAAGAAATTAAAGATGATACAAATAGATGGAGAGATATACCATGTTCTTGGATTGGAAGAATCAACATTGTGAAAATGACTCTACTACCCAAAGCAATCTACAGATTCAATGCAATCCCTATCAAACTACCACTGGCATTTTTCACAGAACTAGAACAAAAAATTTCACAATTTGTATGGAGACACAAAAGACCCCGAATAGCCAAAGCAATCTTGAGAACAAAAAATGGAGCTGGAGGAATCAGGCTCCCTGATTTCAGACTATATTACAAAGCTACAGTAATCAAGACAGTTTGGTACTGGCACAAAAACAGAAATATAGATCAATGGAACAGGATAGAAAGCCCAGAGATAAACCCACGCACATATGGTCACCTTATCTTTGATAAAGGAGGCAAGCATATACAGTGGAGAAAAGACAGCCTCTTCAATAAGTGGTGCTGGGAAAACTGGACAGGTACATGTAAAAGTAAGAAATTAGAACACTCCCTGACACCATACACAAAAATAAACTCAAAATGGATTAAAGACCTAAGTGTAAAGCCAGACACTATCAAACTCTTAGAGGAAAACATAGGCAGAACACTCTATGACATAAATCACAGCAAGATCCTTTTTGACCCAGCTCCTAGAGAAATGGAAATAAAAACACAAATAAACAAATGGGACCTAATGAAACTTAAAAGCTTTTGCACAGCAAAGGAAACCATAAACAAGACCAAAAGACAACCCTCAGAATGGGAGAAAATATTTGCAAATGAAGCAACTGACAAAGGATTAATCTCCAAGATTTACAAGCAGCTCATGCAGCTCAATAACAAAAAAACAAACAACCCAATCCAAAAATGGGCAGAAGACCTAAATAGACATTTCTCCAAAGAAGATATACAGATGGGCAACAGACACATGAAAGAATGCTCAACATCATTAATCATTAGAGAAATGCAAATCAAAACTACAATGAGGTATCATCTCACACCGGTCAGAATGGCCATCATCAAAAAATCTAGAAACAATAAATGCTGGAGAGGGTGTGGAGAAAAGGGAACACTCTTGCACTGTTGGTGGAATGTAAATTGATACAGCCACTATGGAGAACAGTATGGAGGTTCCTTAGAAAACTAAAAATAGAACTACCATATGACCCAGCAATCCCACTACTGGGCATATACCCTGAGAAAACCATAATTCAAAAAGAGTCATGTACCAAAATGTTCATTGCAGTTCTATTTACAATAGCCAGGACATGGAAGCAACCTAAGTGTCCATCATCGGATGAATGGATCAAGAAGATGTGGCACATATATACAATGGAATATTACTCAGCCATAAAAAGAAATGAAATGGAGGTATTTGTAATGAGGTGGATGGAGTTAGAGCCTGTCATACAGAGTGAAGTAAGTCAGAAAGAGAAAAACAAATACAGTATGCTAACACATATATATGGAATCTAAGAAAAAAAAAAAAAAAAAAGGCCATGAAGAACCTAGTGGCAAGATGGGAATAAAGACACAGACCTACTAAAGAATGGACTTGAGGATATGGGGAGGGGGAGGGGTGAGATGTGACAGGGTGAGAGAGTGTCATGGACATATATACACTACCAAATGTAAAATAGATAGCTAGTGGGAAGCAGCCGCATAGCACAGGGAGATCAGCTCGGTGCTTTGTGGCCGCCTGGGGGGGTGGGATGGGGAGGGTGGGAGGGAGGGAGATGGGGGAGGGAGGAGATATGGGAACGTGTGTATATGTGTAGCTGATTCACTTTGTTATAAAGCAGAAACTAACACACCATTGTGAAGCAATTATACTTCAATAAAGATGTTTAAAAAAATAAAAAATAAAAAAAAATAAAGTATATGTAGAATTAAAATACATGAAGACAATGACACAAAAGGTAGGAAAGAGTAAATGAAGATAAAATATTATAAAGTTTAGCATTATTAGGAGAGTGGTGAAAATAATAGTTTGTGTTAGACTGTAAGTCAAGGATGCACATTTTAGAGTAACCACTAAAAGGACATAAAAGAATGTATAACTATCAAGTTAAAGCAGAGGAAAAAAATGAAATAATCAAATTATTTACGTACTCAAAAGAGATGGCATAAAAAGAAAGAAAAAGGAACAGAAAACAGGTAGTTCACATAGAACACAAATATAGCATATGGTACACATGAACCCAAATATGTTAGCAATTGCATTACATACAAATAGGCAGAATACTGAATATAAATAGATTAAATGTAAATATAAAGGTACTAAGGTTGTAAAAATGGATTTTTAAAATCCAACTAAGTGCTGCTTACAAGAAACACTCTTTAACTATAAATACACAGATAGGATGAAAAGGAAAGTGTGGAAAATACATGCAGACATTACCAAATGAAAGCTATTCTAATATCAGAGAAAGTAGACTTTAAGGCAAAACATTGCTTGATAAAGATTTCATCATAGGGGCTTCCCTGGTGGCGCAGTGGTTGAGAATCTGCCTGCTAATGCAGGGGACACGGGTTCGAGCCCTGGTCTGGGAAGATCCCACATGCCACGGAGCAACTAGGCCCGTGAGCCACAACTACTGAGCCTGCGCGTCTGGAGCCTGTGCTCTGCAACAAGAGAGGCCGCGACAGTGAGAGGCCCGTGCACTGCAATGAAGAGTGGCCCCCGCTCGCCGCAACTAGAGAAAGCCCTCGCACAGAAACGAAGACCCAGCACAGCCTAAATAAATAAATAAATAAATAAATAAATAAATAAATAAAAAGATTTCATCATAAAGGGGTCAATTCACCAGAAAGCTACTAGATCTATATGCATGCAATAACATAACTGTAAAATATTTAAAGCAAAAATTGACAGAATTAAAGGAGAGACAACAAATCCACATTCATAGTGAGAGAGTTTAATACATCTCTCTCAGTAGCTGACAAAAGGACCCCAAAAATCAGTAAGAAAAGAGAAGATCTGAACAACATAATTAACAAATGAACTAACTGGCAAATGTAGAACACCATGTTTCCTTTTACATAATTTTTAAAAACAAGCAAAATGATGCTATTAGAAACCATGACAGTGGCTATTTTGGGGGTGAACCAGATGGCCAGTTCCCTGCCCTCGTGGAGTTTATCACCCAACGAACAATAACAAAGTAAATGAACAGCATAATTATCTGTCGTAACAAGCGCTAGAACTCCTGCCCAAGTCACATCCTCCTGAGACTAAGAGGCAGTGTTGCCTAGTGGATAGCAGTGTGGGCTCAGAAATCACACTGCCTGATTTAGTCCTGGTTGCACTATTAGCTGTGTGACCTTGGGCAACTTACTTACCCTCTCTGAGCTTCAGTCTCTTCCTATGCAAAATAGGAATCTTAGTGATATCTAATTATCTGGGTTACTGTGAGGATGAACTAGGTCATCCATGTAAATACCGTAAAATAGTCTGGCATCATAAAATGTCATGTATTTTCAGGTTGTTGCTGACTTGTTAAGGAGAGAGGAGCCCACGGCCATGCTGTATGAAGTCATTATGTCAGCTCACTGAGACGCAAGCAGCTGTCTCCTAGTTGGCCTGAATCATTGGTCAGCGGCAGGAACAGAAAAAAGCAGCCCAAACTTTTCACTGCCTATTTACATTTTGGTCTAATCAGCACCAAATTCCTTCCTTCCGGCTTGTGATGTGATTATTCCCTGTGCAGAATCAGATTCAGGCTTAGTCTGGAGCCCACAACTAAGTGTCCATGATGCACTGAGCGGGCGGATCACAGGGCCTCCCGCAGCTGGACGGCAATTAGTGACCTCAGGGCAATTGTGTCCCTGGTTCTCAGCATCCTCACCACTCCCTCCCCCAGCTCCCTCCCCAGTGCCTGCAGGCACAAACAGCTCTGGAGGACCGGGAGCTCTTGTCTAAACCTTTGAACCCGGCAGAGCGGATAACCTGCTCCAGGCTGTTAATGGCCTGCGGTACTTGCAGCCACACCAATGACTCCTGAGTCCCTGATAGGATGTGTTTCTGGGTCCCTTCCAGAATCCTCTCATCGCGCATCTACCAAGCCCTGCCCTGCCCTGCTTTTCCTTCCCATACTTTCTTCCCCTTCCTTGGGAGGTCACACCTTTCTCAGCAAACTCCCACACGCCCGCAGAATGCCAAGGCATCTGTCCCTTCGCTGTGTCCCAGAAGCATTAGACGAGCAGTGTTCCTGCAGCGCTTAATACTTCATATCACGGTTGTCAGATTGCATCCCCTCCCCCAACCTAAACCATGACCTGCTTCAAGGCTGACACTGTTTCTTTTTGCTCTGTGCCCCCTGTGCCTGGCACACAGCAGGAGGATAATAAATGTTGGTGAGGAATGAATGAGCCAATGAAGGAAGGGAGGAACGCATGAGCAAGCGCCTTCCAGAACACAAATCTGAGAAGGGAAAGGATGGGAAAGGGCAGCAGAAAGACCAAGGGCCGGGCAGGCTGGCTGGCGTGGCTGACCTTGGGCAAGGGTGCGACAGAGCATAACCTTCGTGAATCTGTAGCAGAATACACGTGGAATCCCTAGTTCCGGCCCCAGATCTGTGGGTCGCCAGCTATGACCTTGGACGGTCCACCTACCGTTCTAGGGCTCAGATTCCTCATCGACAAAAGAAAGGAGTTGGCCTGGGTGATCTCTTGTAGTTTTAATACGTTACCATTTTTTAATCCAATTCTTGACTGGCAAGTTTGACACTAATAGAAAAATATATCCCCCCCCCCATCCCCAGGACCCCTCAAACCCCCCTTTCTGTAACCCAAGAGCACCCCAGATGAGCAGTGTTACTCTGGTGCTTAGCACGTAACATCGTGGGTGTTGGACTGCGTTCCTCCCACCCACGCTGACCCAGAGAGAAGCCCCCTGAAACAATCTTTGTGGCTTTAGGCAGTGGTCTTCCTCTCGCTCGGCTGGACCATTACCGTGTGTGATAGCATCAGCCACAGTATGGTGCTGGCCAGCGGTCACTCCTGGAAACCACAACAGCAAATCAAAGTAGCATGCCATAGTGCAGGGGCCACTGGACAAAAGCGTTATTTAGTCACCACATTTCAGGTAATAGTCAGTGAAAGGTGAACTAAGAGGCACGAGGCTTCAGCAGAAAAAAGAAAAAAAAAGAGCTTCGGGAATAAGAAGAAAGAGATGCCGGAGTTGAAATGAACTGTGTCTTACATGATCTTAACTATCACTTTTTCTTGTCTTGCCTGGAGCAAAAGGGATTCGATATCCACCTCCGGACAGATGACTGTAGTGAGGAATAGACAAAGCATTCGAGGCTGCCAGACCTGGCTTGAAAGCCCAGCTCTGTCCCTTACCAGCTCTGGGGCCCTGAGCAAGCCTCTTTACCCCTCCAAGACTCAGCCTCCTTATTGTAAAAATAGTGGAAACAGTATCTGCCTCACAGGGTTATTATGGAAGTTTAAAAAGATCATGTACAATTATGACCTATGATTGTTAAAACCACCGGAGTGAAAGAACTGAGGGGGGGAGAGGTGGGGAAACATGCCGCAACCTTCCAGAAGCACCCTGCAGCTTATGTATTAATTACAAAGGAAAATAGCATCTCCAGTCTCCGCGATGTACAAACCAGGCTAACGCCACCCCAGCTGGCCGAGTGATCGTAACATCACCAATGACAGGACAAACTGACATTTTACAACCCCTGATGGGATGAACTGAGAAGCACACAGCATCATTTGTGCAATTATTCTTGCCAAAAATATTTACCCCGAATCTTTCCCTGAGGGAATATCAAACAAATCTAAAATTGAGGGACATTTTGCAAAATAGCTAGCTTGGACTCCTGACAATAAAAGAAGAAAAGGGGCTGAGAAGCTGTTCTACATTAAAGGAAACTAACAAAGTATGAAAAATAAATGCAATGGGCCATCCTTGGTTCAATGCTGGAAGGAAGGAAGGAAGAAAAGAAGGAAGGAAGGGAGGGAGGGAGGGAGAAAGAGAGGAAGGGAGGAAGGAAGGTAGGAAGGAAGGAAGGAAGGATTGTTATTAGGAAAATTGGGAACATTTGAATAATGACTACATAATAGATAATGGAATTGTTTTAGTGTTAAATTTCCTCGGTGTGAAGGTTATATATTTTTTAATTTATTTATTTATTTTTGGCTGTGTTGGGTCTTCGTTGCTGCGCGCGGGCTTTCTCTAGTTGCGGCTAGTGGGGGCTACTCTTTGTTGCAGTGTGCAGGCTTCTCATTACGGTGGCTTCTCTTTGTTGCGGAGCATAGGCTCTAGGCACGCAGGCTTCAGTAGTTGTGGCTTGCGGGCTCAATAGTTGTGGCTCATGGGCTCAATAGTTGTGGCTCATGGGCTTAGTTGCTCCACGGCATGTGGGATCTTCCCAGACCAGGGCTCAAACCTGTGTCCCCTGCATTGGCAGGTGGATTCTTAACCACTGCGCCACCAGGGAAGTCCCATGAAGGTTATATTTTAGTTATGTAGAAGAATGCCCTTGTTCTGAGGAAATATATGCTGGTATATTTAGGATGGAAGAGTCATGATGTCTGCATGTAACTCTGAAATGGTTCAAATATATATATATAGAGAGAGAGAGAGAGAAATAAAGCAAAAATGTGAAACAAGGTATAAGAAACTAGGTGTAAGAAATAAAGCAATTAGTGAAACTCAGTGTTTCATTATATATTCTTACTACTTTTTGTAGGTTTGAAATTTTTTCAAAATAAAGATTTTGGAGAAAGAATAACACACATATAGTCCTCGGCACTTAATAAGAGCTCCATTAATAGTAAATCCGATATGCTGGTGATGATTATATCTTGATTTGATGGAAACTATTAAAATCTAACAATGCCTATTTTATGCCCACATCTCAGTTCCTGACTTGCCCCGTGAGATGGCTCAGCCCCTAGGCCATCGGGAGCTTCAGTTTTTCCATCCATAAAGCAGGAGAGACATCAGATCCATACGTGGACTATCAACAAGCAATGGGATGCTGAGAGAGAGGACGGTAAAGATTAGACATATAATGAAGCAATCAAATTCCTCTCAGGGGCTGGGATAAATCCGTCCACGTTACTGCAGTCATGAGGATGACACTCTCTGATTGTTCATATGAACTCTGTCCTGGTTTATTTTTCTCTTCACACTCTGATGAAATTATTGTCTCTCTGTGCTTTTTGAATGTCCTAGGAAACTTAAAAGGGGAAAAGGAATGCCCGTTTTAGAAGGTTGAGGAGGTGGCAGGCCCTGTCGGGTGGATAACGCAATTCTGCAAATGTTGATTGAATACCTTCCTCTGTGTCAGGCACTTGGTGCAGAGAGAGCAACAAGACCCTTTCTTGTCCCTGCTTGAAGGGTTCATACCCTATCAAAGGAAAACACATGTAATCAAGAAACCAGACAAGCCACATGAACTCTTTATTAAACGTTATGACATGTAAAACGTAGTAGGGCTATTATAAGTAGGTGTTTAATAAATCATTGTTGAATGAAAGAATAGCTGAGCGGATGGATGGATGGATGGGTGGGTGGGTGGGTGTGTGGGTGGGCGGATGGATGGGTGGATGCATAAATGGATGGATGGATGGATGGGCAAGCAGACAAAGAAATGGAGAAGTGAGTCATGAATAACTCTCAACATAGGCAAAGTAGAAATGCCCCAGGTATAGCTTCTTTAAGGAAGTGTCTACACCAAAGCTGCCAGTGGCTGGTTTTGGTTCCTGGAAGCCTGGCACAAGCGAAATAGCTTTCCAACGCCTGGAATCGTTGAGAAAATACAAACGCGTAAAGAAAGCCAAAGCTCAGCTATGGAGCAATTGAAAATGATACTTGAGGAAGACAACTTATACTCACTGCCATATTTTAATTTTGTCCTAATCGTATCTTTTCTTAAGAACTGTAAACCCTAGATTATAATTAAGGCATACCGTAATAGTTAAACTCTTGTTTTAATGAGGAGTTTTCCTTTTAGAAAAAGCAAAATAGGGCTTCCCTGGTGGTGCAGTGGTTAAGAATCCGCCTGCCAGTGCAGGGGACACGGTTTCGAGCCCTGGTCCGGGAAGATCCCACATGCCGCGGAGCAATTAAGCCCGTGTGCCACAAGTACTGAGCCTGCGCTTTAGAACCCGCGTGCCACAACTACTGAGCCCGCGTGCTACAAGTACTGAAGCCCGCGCGCCTAGAGCCTGTGCTCCGCAACAAGAGAAGCCACCGCAATGAGAAGCCCGAGCACCACAATGAAGAGTAGCCTCCACTCACCGCAACTAGAGAAAAGCCCGCATGCAGCAACGAAGACCCAGCACAGCCAAAAATAAATAAAATAAATAAATTAAAAAAAAAAAAAAGGAAAAACAAAATAATACGGCTGAATCATGCTCTTCATCTCTTACCCCTTCTCCATAATACAAAACTAGAATAAATTTATTCATCTTCCCTCTACATTCCCTCCAACTGGTAGGGACACACTGCAATTGTGGGCACAATCTAAGAAGAATTGCCAGGCTTCTGGAGAATGTCTTGCTAATCCACCCAGAATAAATGACAGCAAAAGACAACAAAGGCTTATTTTACTGGGGAAGCTGTACAGTGGACCAGCGAATCATGGTGATTCTGGAATCAGACCTCGGGCAACTTCTTTAATCTTTCTAAGCCTCAATTTCCTAATCTCTAAAATGGGGACAATAAGAGTATCTATCTCATAAAGTTGTTTAGAGATTAAAATGAAAAATTATATAAACCCATCAGTACACTGTGTCTCATAGTAAGCCCCCAGTGAATATTAGGTATCAACAAGAGATGAAATAAAAGAAAAACCAATAATTGGGAAATACAGAGTGTTCATCTGAACTGGTCCTGGCTTGGTCATTCACTGGCTGACCTTGAGCAAATCAACACTACTCTGGGTCTCAGCGTCTTCACCTATAAAATAATTTTCATGAGCTCCAAGGTCCCTTCCATTCTAAGATTTGTTACTGTTAGAACAAGAGCCCAGAGAGAAAAAGAAGCGAGCATGGTTCTCTCTCCCATTGCAGTCTGTCTCCACGTGGCCAAGTCGGTGGGAAGGCTTGGAGGTACCTGATGGCAGAAAAGGTAAGTCCCACTAGATTTGGAGGCCCTGAGAGAAACCATGGGGCCTCTCTGGATCCACCTGGATCCAACTACGTTTCTGGTTCCACTTAAAGATACTGCTTCACCTCCAATGGCTGACACAGTTGGCTACCTACTCAACAGCCATCTTCTTCTTCTTCCTTGACCTCTGACAAGGTGAAAATAGGCCTGGGAGTGAATCATAATGGGTTTAAACCAACAGCTCTCAGGGGGGAGTGGTGATGGCTGCATAACACTGTGAATGTATTTATACCACAGAACTGTACACTTAAAAATGGTTAAGATGGTAAATTTTATGTTGTGTGTATTTTAACACAGTTTTAAAATGGGGGGAAGGCATAAGTTTGGAAAGAAGAAAATAAAACTTGCCCTATTACATATGACATGATTTTCTATGTAGAAAATTCCAATAAAATCTACAAAACATTCCTAGAACTAGTATGTTGGGCAATGTTGCAAGATACACAATAAACACACAAAAATCAATTATGTCAATACTAGCAACCAAAATTAAAAATACATTACCATTTATAATCACTCGAGAAGAGGGAAACACAACATGTATAGGACTTGTATGCTGAAAGCTACAAAACACTGTTGAAAGAAATCAAAGATCTAAATAAAGGAAGAGACATACTGTGTGCATAGTTTGGAAGACTCAACATAGGAAAGATGTCAATTTTCCCTCCAATTTATATATAGGGTTAACACAGGTCTTACCAAAATTCCAACAATTTTTTATAGCTATAGACAAGATAATTTTTAAATTTACATGGAAAGGCAAAGGATATAGAATAGTTAAAACAATGTGTGAAATGGAAGAATAAAGTGGGAAGAATCAGTCCACTCAATTTCAACACATTGTATCATAATACATCCCTCTGGTAAACAACACTGGATGGTCTTGGTGGAGGGAGAGACACAGAGAACACTGGAACGGAATAGAGAACCCAGAAACAGACGTGTGCAAATATGCCCAAGTGATTTTTGACAGATGTACAAAAGCAGTTCAATGGAGGAAAGATAGACATTTTAAGAAACGGTGCTGGAGCAATTGGATATTTACAGGCCAAGAAAAAAAGAAAGGTCCTTGTCCTAAGTCCTACACACAGCGTACAAAAATTAACTCAAAATGTATTACATACTTAAATGTAAAACTATAAACCTTTAAGAAAATAGCACAGAGAAAATCTTTGTGATCTAGAATTAGGCAAAGAGTTCTTAGACTTGACACCAAAAGCACAATCCATGAAAGAAAACTTGATAAACTAGACTTCCTCAAAATTTAAAACTTTTGCTCTGTAGAAGACCCTGTTAAGAGGATGGAAAAACAACCCACAAACAGGGAGAAAATATTTGCAAACCACATATCTGACAAAGGACTAGTATCTAAAATACATAAGAACTCTTAAAACTCAACATCAAAAAACAATCCTATTAGAAAATAGGCAAAAGATACAAATAAACATTTCAACAGAGAGGCTGTACAGATGGCAAATAAGCAAATGAAAAGACATTGAACATCACTGGCGATTAGGGAATTGCAAATTTAAATCACATTATGATGTCATACACACTGACCAGAGTGACCCCAATAAGAAATAGTGGCAACATTAAACGCAGATGAGGATGTAGAGAAACGATGACTCACACGTGGCTGGTGGCCATATAAAACGGTACAGCCACTCAGGAAAACAGTTTGGCAGTTTTTCAAAAGAACTAAATATGCAATTATCATATGACCCAGCAATTGCACTCTTGGTATTTATCCCAGAGAAATGAAAACTTGTATTCACACAAGAAACCTATAGACAACTCTTCCTAGCAGCTTTCATCCCAACAGCCCCAAACTGGAAGCAACACAGGTGTCGTTCAGTGAATGAATGCTGACAAATTCATACCAGGAATACTACTCAGCAATAAAGAACTACTGATACTTGCAACAATTTGGATGCATGTCCAGAGAATTATGCTGAGTGAAACAAACAAAAAGCCTAGAAGTCTACATACCCTGTGAGTCCATTTACATAGCTTTCTTGAAATGACAAAATTACAGAAATGAAGAATGAATTAGCGGTTGCCGAGGGGAGAGGCAGGGGTGTAGTGGACGGAGGGATGCAGGCATGGCCATAAAAGGGCAACAGCAGAGATCCCTTGTGATGAGATGCTCCACATCTTGAATGTATCACTGTCCGTATCCTCTGTGTCCTCCTTGTGATACTGACTATAGCTTTGCAAGATGTTACCATGGGGGAAACTGGGTAAAGGGGGCATGGAATCTCTTCTGCGTTTTTCCTACAACTGCATGTGAATCGACAATGAGCTCAAAATAAAAAGTTTAATTTTTAAAAATGGCGCCAGGGTGCGATCAACAGATCTGTGGAGCCAGGAAGCCCAGAGCTATGTGGTGGGTGTCGGAAACAGAGACTAGAGCAGGCCCTGCAGATGCATAAGAGGGAAAAAGCCAACAGCCAGCCCCATGGGGGGTCAAGACAAACGCACACTGATATTCCACTTGCAGGAACAAGAAAGGAAAAGAACCGCCATACAGGCGGACTCACAAAAGAAACCGCTTTCAGCCTGAATCCCTCTGAAGCCAGAGGCACGTTCAAACAGCAAGTCCCCACCCCTGGCCGACACACGTGGGCCCCTCTGACACAGACTCGGAGACCTGCTCCATTCACGCCGAGTCAGCACCCTGGGACATGTGTTTGCCCTCCGAGCCTTCCCGCGAGGTTCGCCGGCCCCGCATCACATGTCTTCCGGGATCTCCGTGCTTTGGGATGCCAGGCTAGCCTGCAGTTGGACTGAAGTTCTGGCTGAGCATAAACAAGGGGTCTAAAGGTCAGTTCTCCAGCCAGCAGGCTGGACTGTGGGCCTTGGGGTGCAGAGGGGAGCTGCTCTCAATGGATCTCCTCAGAGGAAGATCATTTATCTGTGTTCCCCTCGTGTCAGAGAAGAAAAGCTCCACGGTACTGTCCCACTGCTCCCCTCCTGCCTGTGCTGGGGAGACAGAGGGGGTGGCACAGAGCCCCCTGCCCCGTTCCCCGCCCCCCCGTCCTCCTCTCCAGCCTGGAGGGAAACACTGGCAGGCAGTCCACACACCGATGCCTCCCCCCTCCCCACGGCTGCCACCCCCGCTCACCCTGGCTTTTGCACGGGGCACTTTTGCACAAGTCACACCCGGAGGAGCAATTCTCTTCCTAACGTGCTTCTTAGGCATTTCAAGGGATTCCATGAGCCATCCTCTCAAAAATCATGTTCTAAGGTATTAGGGTGACCGACATCCCATTTAATCTGCCCTTACTGCCCTCAGCCTATTTTGCAGATGGGATCATGGAGACCTGGAGAAGCTCATTCTTTCTTACTTAACCCTAACATCCTTTCAACAATTTCTCCTCCCCCGTCTGCATCAGGAAACAAAAATCAGAGCTAGGTGAGAACACTTCCAGGAATTCCCTGGTGGTCCAGTGCCTAGGACTCCAGGCTCTCACTGCTGAGGGCCCGGTGTTCGATCCCTGGTCGGGGAACTCAAATTCCACACGCCGTGTGGCGTGGCCAAAAAAATAAATAAATAAATAGGTGAGAACACTTCCTTAAGCTGTAAGAACACGCTCGGCCTCCGTCCGGCTTTGGGGCAGAATCCTGAGCCCCTTTTCCCCCATCCAGGGTCTCCAAGAGGCTGTCCCCAAAGGCAAAGGAAAGTGGCCAATGAATTTGCCAGCCGCTCTTCCGCAAACGTCCTTTGTCATGTGTGGCCTCTGGAAACAAATCGTCAGCCAGCCAGGGACAGCATGAGTGTCCTCGACGTGCACATGGAAATTTCTCAAGGCCTGTGCTTTTGTTCAATAGGGGGTGAGGTGGGCACAGAGGAGAAAAGTGAGAAAAAGGACAAGGAAAGCTGCCCAAATGACTAAGAAACTTGGTGCCAGAACGGTTTTCAGACTCTTTGAGGTCCTGGCTCTCAGTTCCCAGGATCAAACATCGTGTCCTGGTGGGTTACAGGGCAGGGTCCCCCGAAGCAGGGGGACGGGGGCCAGGGTGTAGCTGCAGAACTGCTGACCCTCCCTGCCGGCTAAGCCACGAAGGCCACGTACACGGCAGAAAAAGCAGTGGAGCAGGTCAGGTACGGGGCAGAGTGCGGTCAACTGGGAGGCCCCCGAGTGGGCTTCCAGTTTGTGGATTACATGCTCTGCAGTTCTTTGTCCTCGTTAAGTAAGATACAGATATTAACACCCGCCTCAGGAGGTGAATGTGAGGAGTGAACTTTAGGAATGTGTTTTGCCATAAATAACAGCCCGACAACCACGCCTATCGCCTAAAAGAATTAGGAGTTTGTTGTTCTCACATAAATCTAGAGGTAGATATTCCAGGGCTCAGACACCTGTTCAATTCTCATTGATTCTAAGACCCACTTTCCTTTTTTTTTCTTTTTTTCACATTTTAACCTCTTGGGAATCTGGATGTGCTTTACAAACAAGTTGGGTTTTCATTAGCACCACTTATCTTTCCTAATGGCACTTAAATAAAGCTGTGTCTTACAATATTGATTATGTTTCAGTGAAAGACAATGTGTTCTCAGGAGCGAAACTCTTACCCTGGGGCATTCATCCTCTTGCCTTGCCTCATGGTTGCGAGATGGCTGCCGCACCTTCGACCATCACATCCAGATTACAGGCAGGAGGAAAAGAGACGTGGGGAGGAAATTAAGGGTTTTCTCTTCTGGAAACTTTGTCTTTTTAGTTAGGAAGCGATGCTCTCCCCAGCAAATGTCCACTTTTATATTGTTGGCCAGAACTATGTCGCTCAGAAGGTGAGTTTTAGGTTCCCAGGCTCTATAAAGGGGGCAGGCACAGCAGGAAGAAGGTGGTTGGTGGCTGAGTGAGCCAACCTATGATGTCTACCCCAGGAGGTAAAACAACAAGCCCAGTCTCTAGCATGTAGTAGAAGCTCCCCAAACAGCAGCTCTTTACCTCCACACACAAACAAAAAATGCAAAAGTTCTGTGTTGGGGATGAGGGAGGCCAGCCCACCAAACAACCTCACTTTTTGGAACACGACCAACACTCTCTAGGAACGCAGATGAGCTTTGCCCAGAAAAGAGTGATACACAAGCGGTTCTGCCGAACCATCTCCGCAGGCTTACACACCACTAGTTTCTGGTGCAAACTAAATAAACAAGCTGTTTTGCTCTTCGCACGGATGATTTTTTTGGGTTTCCTTCACTGAGTGAAGCCCTTTTCCCGCCCCTCTTCTTGGGCAGTCTGAGCCCCGCAGCCCCTCCCAGCCTCAGCGGCAACCAGCTGGGCTGTACCCCAAGCATCCGGGCCATCCCGTGGACGCGATCGGCCTTCTCAGATAACCGGAAAAGAGCCGCTCTCCCTTCGGTTTCTCCCAGACCAACTCACGTAGTCCTCTCGCAAACCTGCCAGAGGGGTATAAGCATTCCTAGTTGCCAAAACTACAGCTCAGAGAAGTTAGGAAAATGTTCGGGGTCATCGGCTGGGAAGCAAGGAGCTGAGACGCAAACCTGGTCTGTCTGGCGCCCCTCCCCTCCCCCTCCCTCCTCGGTGCTGCCTGCTGTTTACCTCTCAGTTTTAGGCCAGAAAAAGCAGCATCAGGAGCCCGTGGAAAGGGGAGGTGTTGCAGCTGCGGGGACCCCCAGGACCCCGAGACCTCCGCTCCTCTGCCTGTGCTGGGCAGGTGGCAGGCTAGAGTCACAGAGACGGCCGGAGGTCGGCCGATCCAGTTCCATCCCGGGACAGGTGAGGACACGGAGGCCTTGAGGACTTCAGAAGAAACGGGGCCGGGACTCAGGCCACAGCTTCTGGCCACTTGTTTCTTCCAGCACTGTCTTCCAGCTCTCAGACGGCCTCTCCCCCTCAGGCACAGGCCAGGCTGAGAAGCTGCCCCCAGCAAGTCTCCCAGGTGGATTTCCATTCGTTCATTTCACAAATATTTCTAGAGCGAGGACCACGGGCCTGGAAGTGTTCTGACCTCTGGAAACGCAACAAACAAGAGTTAACGAAGCCCTTTCTCTGGAGCTTCTGTTCTCTTGGGGCAGACAGAGATGTTATGCAGAGTGACCAGGGCTGCACTTTAGAAATGGGGTCCGGGAAGAGATCTCCTAGGGGGTGACACTCAAGCCGAGACCGGAATGGTGAGCAGAGAGCAGCGGGCGAAGGTCTGGAGGAAGAGCGGCCCCGGCAGAGGACACAACGGGCGCAAGGCCTTGAGTGGGGAGAGGGTTTGGCTGTGCCAGGGAAGAAAGGAGGTCGCTGGGGCCTGATTCAGAGAGAGAGGAAAGCGACCAGGTGGGAGAGGAGGTCAAGAGCAGGTCCCGTAGGGCCCCGGGGGCCAGGGAGGGGAACTTTGCTTTTGTTCTCAATACAATGAGAGGTCACTGGAGGGTTCACATGCGAATGCCACGAGTGCCGTGCTCTCACTTAAGCTTTGAAAAGATCGTTCTGGATGCCTGGGAAAGAGCAGAGAAGGGGCGAGAATAAAAAGAGGCCGCTGAGTCGTCAAGCAGTGCCAGCAGCCCTCAGGGCATATCCTCATTAAGCCGTGAACCTGGGGTTTTCACAAGGTACCCGAACTCCAGGGGTACCCATCACCTAATCGAAATATGGACAGCATCTGGTTGCTTTAGTCCCTTGCGATTCTGAAAGACTCTTACGACCCTGACATAGTCATGTCAAAGGAGCAAAATAAAAACCCCTTTAGCACCATTTTTCTACAGGAAAGTTAAGACAAACCACAAATCACTGTCTCTAGGACTGGATCATTAATTATGCAATGAAGTAAATAGGAGGAACCGTAAAATCTAAACTAATCTTGTGCCTTTAATTAACTCATGTCCATTGGAAAATATATTACTCCCTTGGTTATCCGCCCCAGCACTTAGGAGAAGAATCATGGATGATCCAACAAATTATTTCCGTAACTGTGATTGGTTTAAACATGCACCTGATGATGAGTACGCACAGAGACGTGCTGCAGCTGCTCCACGGGCAATGGCGTTTCGGTTCCTATCATTGTCCAAACTGAATCGTGAATGTTCAAAAAAACACAAACGTTTGTTCATTCTCTCATCAGATGTATGCGGAGAGCCTGCTGTACGTACCCCAGGCACTGCCGGGCCCTGGAGCAAACAAACAACCGGTTATGTCCCCTGCCTTCGTGGACAGACATTAAACAAGAAAAATACACAAATAAATAGTTAAGATTTGTAATCAGGCCTGTAAGGGAAAAGAACAGAGAAGATAATAGCGGGGGGGGGGTGCCTCCTTTAGATTGTAAGGGTCAGGGAATGCATCCCTGCTGGACCTTTAAGATGGCCAAGGGCCACCAGGGCTGTTACACCCTTCCATTGCGCCCCCACCTCATTCCTCATTCTCTTCTCTCTCTCTTGCTCCCTCTCTCTCTTCAAACAAATATCTGCCCAGGAATTCACTCTCTTCACCCCGTTATTCCTCCCTGCCAACCCCACGCCCCCCAAGCTCCGTGACCACCGTGCAAGCATATAACCCTTGGAGCCAGCATTTCACATCGAGGTGCTCTCGGAGGGACAGCAGTGAGCGGTCGTGAAGGGAGACGGTAGTTCCCTGCCCGGGGATTGAACCTGGGCAGCCTGGATGGAAACCAGGAGTCCTAGCCGCTGGTCCACCGGGGGCTCGAGGCTAGAAGCAAAGTTCCCCTGGCTCTTGCCCCCAGTGAAAAATGCATTTCTCAAGGAGGCAGAAGCTGTAAAACCAGGTACAAAGTTTATTATTAGAGACATAGCACAACAAGTGGGAGAACTCACAGGGAATCAGTTGGTTTATTTAAGACAGAAGCAAGGCAGAGGTACACACCCAGAGAAAAAGGGCATGCGCATCCCCCCTAGCGAGGAAGAGCACAGTAAAAAGGTGGTTAAATCACTGATACAGGGCAGTTCTTCTGGTCTTTGTTTACCTTTGGTCAAGTATCTCATTTCTTTCCCACACCTGACCTGCCCTAGGGCCCTCCCCTAGATGCGTGCACAACTTTTTGCCACGATGGATTCCAGCCCAGAGGCCTGTAGGCGGTTTGACAACACTTATTATGGGGTGGCGCCCCTCCCTGTTTGACCCCTGAGGAGCCTTCCTGGGTACGTGCAGTCGGGGAGGTCTCCTTGACCTCAGGAGTGGTCATCTTATCTCTTTATTCCAGCAGAGCTCAGCTCCTGCCATTAACTTTGTCCTTGGACTGTCTGGGTGAGAACAAAGCTTCAGTTTACCCCTCTCAACAAACTCCAGCTGCTCTGCCCAGGGGCTCATCTAGCTCCTACCTCAGAGGAAACCCGGAGCCCCTCGGTCTGGTTCTCGCAGGGTCTCACTCTGTTCATGACCTCTGGGTGTTGCTGCCTCTTTCCAGAAGTCTCAGGACCCCCATCTGTCAAGCGGAAGGAAACACACAGCCCCCGGAGTCCCCGGCTGAGCCCCCAGGATTGACTCTGCTGCCCAGATGGCCCTGGAGGCCCACTGTAGGCTGGCAGACAGGTTCCCACACCAGCCTGGGAGCTGAGCGGCAGACAGCTTCACAGAAAAGCCCTAACTCCTGCCAGGTCCTCCAGAGGCCCCCAGCCTCGGGCAGGGCCAGACCCCATGCACAGGCTCCCAAAAGACATCTTTGCAAAGCCTGCCCGCTAGCCCCATGGTGCTCCCTGCAAGGCTTCAGAAACAAACACTTAAGACGAGGTGAGGAAAGTGGAGAACTTCCATGAGTGAAGAAAGGGCGCAGATTTTCTTTCTAGATGCTGGGTCTGACGTGAAGCCGGATGTCAGGAAGTCGCTCACCACACCTGGCTGCTCACTGGCCGACCTCCCCGTCATCTCCAGCCTCTTCATTAGCACAAACCCAGCATCTGGGTGAGGTCTCCAGACCCGGGCCAGCTCCTGGCACAGCTAGAAGGGGAGGAGGTCACCTCCTTGCTGTACCCTGTTCCTGGTCTCTGGGCCGGCTCTGCCACCTCTTAGAGCAGGACTAGGGCATGGCCACGGACGGTGGCCCGCGGAGGGGCGGTGGGGCAGGGGAAGTCTCTGGACCTAGACAGCGGGAAGGAGTAGGAGACCCATACGTGACCTCCAGGAGGGAGGGCTTCCTGACCTGGGTTCCCGCTGCTGTTCTACCAACAACGGACTGTGTGACATCTCGTCCCCTCCAGGTCTTGGGCCCCTGATGGTGAGTGGGGTTGAACTAGGTGACCTCGAAGCCATCTTCCAGCTCTATAGGATTTGTAAATTCTTGGTGAGTGCTAATTCCTAAAGGCGTGCTCATCATATATGTGCTACGTAGGAAACAGGGCCGGGAGGGAGACTGGGGGATTCCTGTCTGATGGGGGGATGGGGCACTTGGTGAGTGATGACTGAGAGCTGGACACACCCCCGGCGGGGGGGGGGTTGGCGGCTCCTGTGGACTTCGGCACAGCCGTGAAGGCTTCAGGGCTATGCGTGCTGCTTGGGGCTGCGGCGGGGGCAGCTGGAACTCACCGCATCACATGAGTGAATCCAGCATACTTAAGAGCCACTGCCCCCAGCAGCCCGGATTTGGGAAATGTACGTTAACCACGTTTTAGACGAGGCCCAAGTCATGATGCATGCTATCAGCAGAGCCTCTTGATTGTTTCGTAATTTATCCCACAGGTATTAAGGTCTGTTACTGTCCGGCACTGTGCTAAGAGCTAGAGAAATAAAGATGAATGGAACCCAGTCCTCACCCTGGGGTGTCCTAAGCTAGAGCACCCATTAGTCCAAATGGTACCTTTTACACAAATTAGGAAAAGGGACCCCCCCACCCACCCACCCAACCAGGCCGATGCAGCCCGTGGGCACACAGTCTGACTAGTGGGCCGAGTAGAGCCGGCCACTGGTCTCCGTTGGTGTTTATTGGAAGATAAGAAAACGTAACATGTGAAATAACGTGTGAAATACACAAGAGCTCACGTTCAGAGCAGCAAACCAGTATTAAAGGCGACCGAGTGATAGATAGAGTGGGAGCTATTATAGTCGCTGCGGGACCCAGTTATACCGCGGCAGTGACAGCATTGTAATTATTCTCGACGTGTTTAATGTGTTTTTAGTATTTTAATGCCTTGCCGTGTGCCACACACACACAAAGGTTGGAAACCACCAGTCTAGTGGAAAACAGGTGTAAAGAAAAGAATGCCAGCTCCCAGGCTCAGTTCTTACTGGAGGCCTCAGATCAAGAGGACACGACACGTAGTTCTACCCAGAGAGGCCGAAGAGGGCTTCGTAAAGGAGGTGAGCACACAGACAACCTTGAAGACCGAGAAGGAGCTTCCCAAGCAGACCAGGTGGGGAGCGCCTTGTGCAAAGGTGTGAAGAAAGAACAAGTTTGGGGAACGTCCTGCCTACACGCTGTGACACGGCTGGAGGGGTAAGTATGAGTAAGCGGGGGCAAGAGGGGAGGAGAAGCAGCTCACAAAAGAAAACTAGATGTTAGCTCTCCCCCCCAGTTCACCCTCCCCACCCCGCAGGAAAGGTAAGATTAGTGTGAAGACACAGGTGATGGCGCTTTCTTTGGGGTCCAGGCGATGCCACAGTCCTGCATCTTTAACTCGAGTGGAAAATGCATAACACCCACTGAGTAATCTGCAGAAATATCAAGGGCCAGACCCTGCCAAATAGAAGCCTATCTTCAGAATCAGTGACACAAAATGAAAATGCAGGGAGTGGGGAGCTTTTGTTCGAAACATTAAGAATTTCAAGACAGCATCAGCAGAGCAGTAAATGAGGGGTGAGCCCTTTCTAAGAGGGGGGCCGTGTGTGACTACCCAGGGTGCGTACCCAGAAAGCCAGCCCTGTAGCCGAAGGAGGCCAAGAGGCCTTATTAGAGCACTTTCATCTTTATTGGAATTGGATTTATTTCTCTGGGTAAGAGAAGAAGATGAGGTGGAGGGGAGAGAGGCGGAGAGAGAGTGTGGAGAGACACTGGGAGGCCAAATCAAGGCAGTCAAAATCCTTTTTTGACTTGGAAGCAACTTAAATGTCCATCGGCAGATGAATGGATAAAGAAGATGTGGTACATATATACAGTGGAATACTACTCAGCCATGAAAAAGAATGAAATAATGCCTTTTGCAGCAACATGGATGGACCTAGAGATTATCATACTAAGTGAAGTAAGTCAGGCAGAGAAAGACAAGTACCATATGATATCGCTTATATGTGAAATCTAAAATATGACACAAATGAACTTATCTACGAAACAGAAACAGACTCCCAGACATAGAGAACAGACTTGTGATTGCCAAGGGGGATGGGGGTGGGGGAGGGATGGACTGGGAGTTTGGGATTAGCAGATGCAAACTATCAATATTATTTAGAGAATGGATAAACAGTAAGGTCCTACTGTATAGCACAGGGAACTATATATTCAATACCCTGTGATAAACCATAATGGAATAGAATATGAAAAAGAATACATATATATGTATAACTGAATGACTTTGCTGTACTGCAGAAATTAACACAACATGGTAAATCAAACTATACTTCAATAAAATAAATTTTTTTAAATAGTCCTTTTTTTAGCTGAACTTTCAAAATTTTGTCCTCAAAGTATCCTTAGAAGCAAGATGGAGCTGGGGTAGAATAACCCTCACAACCACAAAGTCTGTTCGACAGTTCCTGTGTCAGTGAAAAATGCATGCCTATTTTGCATTCTTCTTAATGATATATCAGTGTTTATTTTACTATGAAAAATCTTATTCGTAAGATAACTGGTTATGAGCCCAATACACCCCCAAAATGACATCTGGCGATGGAATCAAGATGTCAGATAGACCAGTTACCAGCTTCTACATCACTTACGCAAAGTCTCATGACATAACAGAAATAATATTTTTAAAAAGAAATAGACCTATAATGTGGCTGGGAATCAAGGAAGGCTGCTAACTGTAGACTAGAAATATTGAGGATGTTAAAAAAAAGATGATAGAGTTGGACTGATCAAGAATCAAGAAGAAAAGCAAACCGAAAAAAAAACCAGAGTAGGATAACCTACTCAAGGTGAGCATAGTTCCCAAGCTCAGAGGAATCAAATCCAGCGGGGGGAGGAGCCTGGGACCCTCCATCAGGCCTGTCCCCTCCCGGTCCTGGCCACACAGGGAGCAGATGCGATACTCCCCCCAGGGTAAAGCTGTTGGGCACTGCTCTCTAAAGGGGAGTTCTGCCTCAATGAATCCTGTGAGCAGGGCCAACAGGCAGAGTAGGACCTCAGGTAACCTGGGCTCCCGAGAGGGAGAAAGAGTCCCTCTCATCAGGGCTGCTCCCCACAGAGCCCCCCCTGCATAGGCCCCTCCCCACAGTCACTGGGGAGGGCAGAGAATTTGGAATCCCAGAACTGGGATTTCTGTTGGGTTGTAAAAAAGTACTGTGATTAGATATCACTTCCTGCGTAAGAGCTAGTTTTTAGACCTTGTTGTAATCTTCCCGTGGCTAGGTTAACTGATCAATTTAGAAACATTGTATGAATATTTGAAAAGAATGTAAAATCTTATGTATATACAATGGAATACTACTCAGCCATAAAAAAAAAGAATGAAATTTTGCCATTGGCAGCAACGTGGATGGACCTGCAGGGCATTATGCTAAGAGAAATAAGTCAGACAGAGAAAGACAAATACTACATGATATCACTTATATGTGGAATCTAAAAAATACAACAGACTAGTGAATACAACAGAAAAGGCAGACTCACAGATGTAGAGAACAAACTAGTGGTTACCAGTGGGGAGAGGGAAGGGAGGAGGGGCAACATAAGGGTAGGGGATTAAGAGGGACAAACTCTTAGGTACAGAATAAGATACAGGGAGATATTGCACAACACTGGGAACATAGCCAATATTTTATAATAACTATAAATGGAGTATAATCTTTAAAAATTGTGAATCACTATATTGTACACCTATAACATATAATATTATACATCAACAATACTTCAATTTTAAAATTTTTTAAATAAAAAAAGAATGTAAAATTTCTAAGTCAAAATGCCACCTTTATATATTTATTAGTAACCTATTAATTACTTATTAATTATATTATTCAAATCCTCTTCAGTGCTGTCCAGTAGAAATGCAATGTGAGTCACACATGTTATTTAAATTTTTCCAGTATTCATGTTAAAATAAATAAAGAGAACTGGTGAGATTACTTTTAATAGATTTTATTTAACCCGATAGATCTAAAATATGATCTTTTCAACATGTAATCAATATTTGAAAATATTCCCAAGACATCTTACAAGATTTTTTGTACCAAGCCTTAGAAATCCGACATGTGCTTTATACTTACAGCACATCTCAGTTTAAGGGCTCAACAGCTTAGTGGTTATTGACTATACTATGTGGCTAGGGGCAACTGAATTGGACAATGCAAGTAACTAAATCCTTGGTTATTTTTTGTCTACTTAAGCTGTCATTTTTGCTTTATACATTTTGAAACCATGCACAAAGATTTATGAGTGGACAAGAACAAAACAAAACAAAAACCCTCTTCTCGGACCATTAATTCTTTTGGCTTTGAATTCCATTCTATCTGATGTTGATACTGGCACACCTGTTTCCTGGGGTTAGTGTTTCCTTGGTTAATAATCTTTTCCATTCCTTCACTTTGCAACTTTCTGTGTCTTATATTTTTGTATCCCTTTTAAACAACATATAACTGAACTTTGTTTTGTTACCCAATATGAGAGTTGTGACATTTTAATGGAGACTTTGACCAAATTGCATAAATTGTGAGCACTGATATATGTGGACTTATTTTGTCCATATACTTGTACTTTCTATTTACTGTGCTTTCTTGTTTCTTTTCTTTTTTTCATTTCTTACTTTTATTGGATTAATCAGGTTTTAGGTGTTATGTTTCCTTTTTTTTCCTTTTAACAGTTTACAATTTATATATCCTATTTCTATTCTTTTTTTTTAACCTCTAATTTTTTTTTAGTAGAAGAAAACGGACAGTTTTATTTCCAGTGCTGTGTGATTGTCAGCTAACTACTTTATCTTACCGTTTTTTGTTGTTGTTATCTTTATTTTAACTAATATTAAGTTACATAGATATTTTCTCCTTGTGAAAAACAAAAACGTTATAGATTTGGTCAAATTCCTCATTGATTACATCCCCAATCCCAGTCCCCTCTCAGGAAGTAATGACTAGGACTTCCCTGATGGTGCAGTGGTTAAGAATCCGCCTGACAATGCAGGGGACACGGGTTCGAGCCCTGGTCTGAGAAGATCCCACATGCCGTAGAGCAACTCAGCCCGTGCGCCACAACTACTGATCCTGTGCTCTAGAGCCCGTGAGCCACAACTACTGAGCCCGCGTGCCTAGAGCCCATGCTCCACAACAAGAGAAACCACCACAAGGAGAAGCCCACACACCACAGTGAAGAGTAGTCCCCGTTCACCGCAACTAGAGAAACCCCGCGTGCAGCAATGAAGACCCAATGCGGCCATAAATAAATTAATTTAATTTAAAAAAAGAAGTAATTACTATACTTATACTAAGTTTAAAAGATATTCTTCCAACTTTTTCCATGCATTATATTATATATACATATATATATCCACAAAAATTGGTGTTTTCTGCGATTCCATTTCTAGAAATTTATCATGGAGAAATAACTGAACAAGTAGGCCAAACTATATGTGAAAAAATGCTTCATAACCACACTGTGAATTTTTTAAATTACAAACATTCTAAATATCCACCAATAGAAGATTGGTGAATAATATAACATATATAGATGTTAAATTTTGGAAATATTAAAAACCTTTTGCCAAAAGATAAATCTTAAATAACATAAATGCTCCAGGAATATTTGCCATGTTTATGCAAAGGCTTCCCCTCCTCCCTGGCATATGACCTTTGACCCTGGGAGAGCCTAGGCCCCAGTTATAAAAGCAAGCTCCAGAGCACTTCCAAAATAAGAGGAGAGAGGATTAGCATCGTGTGCCATGCATACTAAAAACTTCCAGCTGTAAAGAGTCAGTGTCATTTTGCATGTCGCTGGTACATTTGCTCAGCTGTCTGTCCTTATGTTTTCTGGACCCTAGGTGTGTTTTTCTATGTTTTGCCTTAAATAATATTCTTCTGGGAAAGAAGCAGGCTGTAAAGCCCTTCATGAAGAATGCCAAGAGCGCGGCAAGCAGTCTAAGCGATGCTTTTGACACTGTTAATGAAGATCAATAATTATTTCAAGCACTAATTAGCACAGCCAATGTTCGTGGTGTCATTGGAAGTGTGCCTCGCAACAGCTGAAAAACTCCTACTCCTGCTGGGACGTCTCTGTCGTGGGAATACTCCCTGAGATTGAGAGGTTTGGTGCCACAATCATTTCGTTACCACCTCCTAATAAGCACCAGGAATTGCTGCAAAAAGGAGTAGCTTGGTCATCAAGCTCCCAGTGAAACGCAGGCTGAAGTCAAGCTGATCCAAACTGATCAATATTGAACATCTTGCCATTCCCCAGTCCTTCTGGAAGAGGGAAAGGTGCTGACCAGAGGCTCCTTTTCTCTATTTGTCATATGAAGAAACCGAGACCAGTCCCCACGCTCAGAGGGTAGCAAGAGTCTTAAGATGAGTTTCTCCTCATTTTAAAGATGGGGAGACCGGCTGAGTCACACAAGCCATAGGATGTACACGTGGAGGGCAGTGCCTTCTACCTGGGTGGGTCCACCTGCAGGCATGTGGCTGTTTTTCCTGAGAAGGGAACTCACGGAGTCTATACAAAGCGTTCCCATCGGGGCCGCATCAGGACGACAGCTTAACAAGCAGGAATGTCGGGGAGCAGGGGCAGAGGTTGTCAGCGAAGCTTCATTTCCTTGCAACCCTCCTGGGTACTGACTGCAAATTGTTTTGGAAGACAGGCTTGTACTCAGAGGATGGAGAAATCCAAGTTTTACATTTCCTGACCTGTGATGGTTCACGGTCCAACCTGAACGCTAAGCTGATGCGCTGAACGTCCTGGGGATCGGGATGCCGACTGTGTGTGTGTGAGTGTGTGTGTGTGTGTGTGTGTGTGTGTGTGTGTGGAGTGTGTGTGTGTGTGTGAGTGTGTATGTGTGGAGTGTGTGTGTGAGTGTGTGAGAGTGTGTGGGAGTGTGTGTGTGGGAGTGTGTGTGAGTGTGAGTGTGTGTGAGGGTGTGTGGGGGTGTGTGTGAGTGTGTGTGAGTGTGTGGGTGTGAGTGTGAGTGTGTGTGGGAGTGTGTGTGGGAGTGTGTGTGTGTGTGTGGAGTGTGTGTGTAACCATCCACCCCAAAAAAAGGTGTTTTCTGCGACTCCATCTCTAGGAGTGGACATAGATACCGTCGCCAGGAATCCAGGATATCAGCCCCCGTGCTGGCATGAAGGGCACCCCATGAGATCTACCCTGTACCTCCAAGCAATGGGTGATGGTCATTTGAGATGTAAGGGAAGAAGTCTAAATGTTATTATTGTTTTTTACATCTCTAACGGAGTCTCTGAGTCCCACCCCTCCAGCATCCGTGATGCATCTCTCTCCGGCGTAAGGCAGTGAATGGTGCCAGAATACAGGCCGGAAGCAGGAGCAGCCGGTCCCCAGCCAGGGGCAGCAGATGTGCCGCAGGCCTGGATGAGGACCACAGTCTCCCAGTCCGGGACTGAAACTCCTCCTTCACTGTAGCTTCCTGTTGGGGATTTCACCGGCCCCTCCATTTTTTGTTTGTTTGTTGTTTTCCCCAAATGAAGGACTACTCTCCCCATTTTGCAGATGAGGAACTGAGGCCGAGACCCAGAAGCCAAGCCCAAGCGTTTGTGACTCAGTCAGTGCTCGGAGCTGGGGCGGGGGTGGGGAAACTGTGACAAAGCGGATCCTGACAACGAGATCTGTCCCCTGAATTATCAGCTCAGCCTCTGGAGGAGCCAGCGTGACCAGGAAACCACGGCCTTCCTCACGAGAGCACGGGAGGAGGATGGGAATGGAATATGTCCAACTCACAGCTCACTTCCCTCTCCTCCCCCAGGGGATCCAAGCCAACCCCCAGTTCCCTTCCCACAGATGCTGAATCCTCACCCGCCATCTTCTCCAAGTGTGAAATAAAATGGAACAGGTCAGGATCTTGTTAGTGGAGAAGCACTCGGGGCGGAGAGGGGGCAGAAGGTCCATTCTTTCATAGAAGGCAAGGACAACACAAAGACCAAACTCTTGAGGTCTGGGGTTTCACACCCGTGAGGTCTGACGTGGGAACACTGGCCATGCGTGGCTGCTGAACCCCTGCAACGTGGAAGTGCAACAGAAGGACCAAATTTTTTATTTCAATTAAGTTAATTAACCTAAACTTAAATTTTAAAACTGATCACTCGGTGTGGTTACTGGAAAGCATAAGTGTGTATAGAGCAGCTTAGGTTTATAAATCTACTTCTTCAATCATAAATGTTATGAAATCCAAAAGCAGAGCAGGCACTTCCAACGGAGAGGCAACATCTGAATTCAGATATGCTGTGAGTGTAAAATATGCACCAGAGTCTGAAGACTTAGTAGGAAGAAAATGTAAAACATCTCTTTAATAACTTTTTATATTGATGCATGTTGAAACGATCACATGTTTAGATATATTGTGTTAAATAAGGTGTATCATTAGAAGTCATTTCATCTGTTTCTATTTTTACATTTTTTTTTAATGCGGCTACTGGGAAATTTAAAATTGCATATCACATTTCCATGGGTTCGCTACTCTCGATGTTAATGTCGCCAGGGATAGTGCTGGAGAGCGGACATCCTGGCTCAGAGGTTCGTTTGTCACTGGCCCTCTCATATTGCTAAAAGTCCCTCTGGAGTGTTTTGCCCTCTCCTTCCTAACTACGGTTTCAACAAACACTAACTTTCATGAACACGCACTTCCCTTCATCCTCACCCCACCGACGGCCTCTTCTCCCACTCAGGCCTCCTCCACCCTTCTCTCCTCTACCCCTTAGAAAACCATCTTCTACATCTTCTACCATCCGTTTCTCAGGCTTTTCCTTTAACACCACCTTCTCCGGCACATCTGTGACTTGAAACTGCTTCATCAGAGGTTGAGGTCCTTCCCAGAGGTCAAGATCATCCCGAGAGGTCCAGGTCCTCCCCAGAGGTCTCATGGAGAGGCCCTCACATTCTGTGCTGCTCTGGCCTCTCTCCCACCACAGGCTCGGCCTTCACCCTGAATGCGGTGCCGGGGGTTCATGTCTCTTCTCTACCCCCAACCCACCTTTCCTTTGTTCAGCCCCCTTTCTCACTGACCCTCTGTCTCAGGTTGGATTTCTGGGAAACAGACCACGCACGGAGACGGAGAGCCGGGCGTCTATGGGAGGGACTCTTAGGGACAAAGCCTGTAAGAAAGCAAGAGATGAGGGCTTCCCTGGTGGTGCGGTGGTTAAGAATCCGCCTGCCAGTGCAGGGGACACGGGTTCGAGCCCTGGTCCGGGAAGATCCCACATGCTGCGGAACAACTAAGCCCGCGAGCCACAACTACTGAGCCCGTGTGCCACAACTACTGAAGCCCGCATGCCTAGAGCCTGTGCTCTGCAACAAGAGAAGCTACTGCAATGAGAAGCCTGTGCACTGCAACAAAGAGTAGCCCCTGCTCGCCGCAACTAGAGAAAGCCCGCACACAGCAACGAAGACCCAACGTAGCCAAAAATAAATAAATAAAATAAATAAATTTTTAAAATTCTATTTAAAAAAAAACAAACCAGAGATGGGACTTCCCTGGTGGTCCAGTGGTAAAGAGTCCACCACTGGACTTACAGTGCGGGGGACGCGGGTTCGATCCCTGGTCTGGGAACTAAGATCCCACATGCTGCGGGGCAGCTGGGCCCTCGCGCCACAACTACTGAGCTCGCATGCCTCAACTAGAGCCCACGTGCCCTGGAGTCTGCGCGCCACAACTACAGAGAGAAAACCCACACATCACAACTAGAGAGAAGCCCACACGTCACAAGGAAAGGTCCTGCATGCCTCAACGAAGATCCCGCATGCCGCAACTAAGACCCAACGCAGCCAAAAATAAATAAATAAATAATCTTAAAAAAAAAAGAAAGTGAGAGAAATGGGACAGCAGAGAGTGAACCTGAACTGGACGCAGTTTCCCCCAGAAGCTGATCCCTCAGGAAGCTCCGGAGCTGGGATGGCCCTTCAGAGGCCTCTGGAGCAGAAGTAAATCACCCGATCGGGTCCGGATGCCCCCAAGGAGGGGGGAACCTGGCTCATCCTGCCCCCACTGAAGGGACCCTCTCAGAAACCCCTGAGGAGCTCCTCATCGCCGAGTCTAGCCCCGTTTCCCTGGGCGCCCTCCTCTTCGGCGCCCCTGGAGCTGGGCCCCTGCAGGACCTGCCCTCTCCTCCGTGATGTGGCACCCGGCACTGCACAGACCCCAGCCAACCGGGGCAGTTTCTTTCACCCACCCTTTCCCCGCTTAGACCGGGTTCTGCCCTCAGCCCCGCCCGCCCTGCCTGGTCTACGCTCGTTCTTCATCTCAGCTTCTCGGCGCTCCTGTTGGCTCCCTCACCCCCAAGGCCTCCTTCCTGAGACCCTCACCCCAGGCAGCTCTGTAGACCCGCCCCTGCTGCATCTTCCCCAGTCACCCCCCATTTCAGTGCTTCCTCCCCAGGGACTATTGCCGTCACCTCCCTCAGAGGCCCCCACCCCACCTCCCCTCTACCCCCCTTTCACAGCCCGGGGTGCGGGGAGGATGGCTGTCAGCTCCCCGCCCCCATTGGCTTCCCTGGCCCAGCAGCCTGGTAAATGGGTAACGGCGCTCTCTGTGCTCAAATTTGAAAAGACCACGGTCGGGTAAGCTCAGGCCTTTGCTGCTTTGGGAAGTAACAGTAACCACCAGGCCCCACCGGTTGGATCCAGTTCAGGCAGCTTTGCCCCTGCTCTGGGCCAGGGCGGGACAGATGGGCTGTGTCGACTCTTGCTTTTTTCTCCAGTCCGGGAGGAGACCTTGACTCCCAGAGCCCAGGAAATGGAAAGCTGACGGACGGCCCACAGGACTCTCAGAGGGGCAGGGCTGCGATGGGGTCTTCCTTGTGTACGTGGGTCTGGGGGGAAGCGGGGAGGAAGGGGAGGCTCTTTGTGATCACACGGGCTGGTCCTTAGAGTCCCCGCACACTCCCACGGCCAGCTTTCCCCAGTACCCTGCGGGGTTTCACGCCCCACTAGGGGCCGACTTGGGGGACAGGGAGACCTCCGGGAGGCCCGGGTAGGGTGTCTGCAAGCCGCCCGACTTCCATCCATCCACCCATCCACCCATCCACCCATCCACCCATCCACCCATCCACCCATCCACCCATCCACCCATCCACCCATCCACCCATCCATCCTCCCTCTTCGCAGGGACCCCGGGCCACCGCACAGCTGCCCTGACTCGGACTGGATTCGCTTCGTGCGCTCCGAACGGGAGAAAGGCCAACCCCAAACAAAGACGGGCGGCCGGCGGGGCGGCGGGAGAAGGAGCCCGGGCATTGGAGGGGCCGGGGGTGGGCGCTCAGGAGGCGGGGCGCGGCCGCAGGAAGTGCAGAGCGAGCGCGGAGCTGAGCGCGGCTGCGGTCGTCGCCCGCTGGCCCTGCAGCCCCGCCCTGGCGCCGGCGGCCCTCGCTGCGGAGCCCGCGACCGGTGAGTGCGGGCGGGGGCGCGGGAGGGGGCCCGACGGCCGCTCGGGACTCCCGCGGGAGTGGCTGGGAGCTGCGTGGCCGAGCGCGGCCCGGCGGGCCCAGGCAGCCGACTCCCGGGAGGATGGGGGCAGGATGGGGCGAGCACGCACCGCTGGCTGCCGTGTTCCCACCCGTCCTCCCGAGACTGCCCGTCTGCACTTAGTGTCTCGGGAGGGAGCTCGGGACCTCAGTGCGCGTCTGTCCCTCCTCCACACGTCATTCTCTTTGTCCACCCGGACTTCTGGTGGCTCTTATGCACGGGCCCCGAGGTGACAGGCCCAGAGCCATCCTAACTAGAATGAGTACAGTCCTTGGTTCCGTACCCCCGGCAAGGGCTTGCCCAGTGTTGGCAGCTGGCATGTCTCCTGTGCGGGCACAGGATCATTCTCGGTGGGTCCGTCTGCCTGGCAGGGTGGTCCACAAGTTTCACGGGCGCATCTGTACATTTGGGGGAACCCGGCTCTGCAGGCCCTGTCACCTGTGTTTCCTGCCTGTGCCTTTGCCTGCGGCTGGCTGGCTTGGTATGGAAGGACAGGAGGTATGGAAGCTTCTAGGTGTATTGTTTTCACCAGCTGTACGTTCACATACATGACTTGGCTGGAAATATGAAAGGGGCTCAGGAGGGCATCTCAAGCTGGGTCTCAGTTGCCGAGGGTGCGGGGGTGAGTGCTGGCCGTCTCAGCACGTGGGTACCCGCTGTGGGGCAGGGTGGCGTGGAGAGAAAAGGGAGCTCCTGGAAAAACCCCAAGTGCACTGTAGGGCCTAGGGTAGGTGGACGTGTGGGGAGAGACCTGGGTGGTATTCGGCCGGAGCGGGTGGTCTGTGGTTAGCTGTGGGCAGCTGGATTAGAGGTGGAGTTGGAGATCTGGGTTTGAACCAGAACTTGGTGGAGGGTCACCACGGCAGTAGCGTGTTGCCTGCGCCTGTCCGCCTGGGACTCAGTTGCTTCGTGTGCAAAATGGGACTAATGACTGCTGTCCTGCCCACTTTGGGAGGTGTCTGGAGGCTCAGGTTAGCTAAGCAAAGTGCTTTGATAGCGGGGAGGCTCCAGGGACAAAGGGTGAAGGCCAGGCCCACGGGCGTGCCGATTGGGCTCTGGGGAATGCCTCGGGGGCCAGGTTTGTGGGCTGCAGCAGGAGCTGTCTTCACGCCGCTCCCTAGAATATTCCAGAGGTGGGAGTGTCTGCCCGGCGCCGGGCCTCGATCCCTTGGAGTGTGAGGTATTCGCAGGCCTGCCTGGTGCTGTCCCTTTGGTGTGGATGCTTCCACAGCACAAGAGGACAGCCGGCTTGGCAGGTCTTCAAATCATAGCCCTGGAGCAGCTCAGCTGTGCAGAGACCCTCCTCCGGGTGGGCTGGGACCTTCACACCCACCGGCTGGCTTTTCTCTGCTTGTCACCACCAGAAGCAGTCAGGGCACCTTCCACAGTTCTGGCCAGGGAGATGGCAGAGGAGGGAGCTCTCCATCCCTCGTCACCAGCCTCAGGGTTCCATCTTCTGGTCAGAGGGCATCCTCTAGGACCGACGCTGTACCTGCCGAGGAGGGCAGGGAGGGTGTCAAGAGTCCTCACAGCCCCAGACACCGGGATGTGGTTGTGGTTTGTCACCCCTGGATGTCACCTGTCACCAAGGCTTCTTGGCCTGTAGTAGCTGCTTAGTAAAGAGCCCTGGAAACCCAGGTTCAGTGCAGCTCGGCTTCCTACCCGCTGTGTGACCTGGGGAAAGTCCCTTCACCTCTCTGTGTCTGTTTCCTTGTTGGTCAAAATCAGCATCTTTCCAGATTATAGTTCTGGTCTCAGCTCACCTTTCACGTCCTCAGAGAGGAAGTGACCCTCTATCCAAAGTGGCCACCTCCCGGCCTCAGTCACATTGCGCTGATCTGTTTCCTTCCTAGCACTTGCCGCGCCATCTGAACCTCCCTCAGCTGCATCCAGCCACACTGAGAGCTTTGCCGAGGAGGGGCCTCCTGTATCCTCTTACCTGCTGGCTCACCGCACCTGGAACCTAGTAGGTGCTCCGGAGAAGCTGTGTCAGAGAGTGAGTGAGTAACTCAATAAGAGAGATGGATGCGTGTCTTTCACATTGTGCTCCTGGGAGCTTGTGAGGGGGGAGCGGGCCCATAGGCAGGGCCCTGGGCTCTGCACACCCCAGCTCGGGACTGATCTGAGTTACAGGCTGGCTTCCAGGTAGGACTTCCCTTGAAGAAAGGGCCCTCCCATTAAAATAAAACTAGAAAACCATTGCATCCGAAGACAGTGGGGCCTTTTCAGCTCCAAGTTGAAATAACGGTACTGGGACGGGGAGTAACGCACACTCAGCCCTCGGGGAGGACCAAAGGCTGTGGTTCAGACACGCAGAGCTGTCATCCCATCAGGCATCACTGCTTGGCCGTGGAAATCATGATATGGTTGCTCTTTTGCAACTGGTTTAATTTCCTGAGCTTTGGGTCAAGATTAATGTGAAGAGGACTCTGCATCAAGGGGTATGCGGGGTTCTGGACCAGGAGGAAACAGTGGACATCACAGAGTGGATAGGACACACGCTGATACTGGAGAGCTGCCTGTGTGGGGTTCCCGTCTGCCATCATTCTCCTTTGGGTGTGCCCCAGGCAGACTGCCCAGATGGACGTGTCTCTCCCCAGTAGTTTGCTCAGCCTGGTTTTTATCAAGTAGTTGGTAGTGGAAGAGCGAGGTGGATGGCGTGCCACGCCCTGTATTTAAGCAGCCACGGAAAACATCCCTCCTTTGTCGCTTCTTGTAAATTCATTTGTGAATGGCGGGGTGACTCCCCTGTCCGGTGCTGTGCCCAGCTTTGGGGCACAGAATACAGTTCATCACCACCTTTGCTAAACCCCAAGGGCTGGGCATCAGTAGTTCACCCAAGGACGGGGAAGGAGGTTGGGTTGTGTGTGGGGTTGTTGTAGGTGGCTGGTTGAGGAGAGGGACGGGAGAAGTGGACAAAAGGGACTGAGTGCAAGACAGAGCCCTCTGCTAAGTCCTCTGACCGTTGACCTTGCTTCTTGTACGCGTCCCTGCTGGGCTGACTCTTGTGCGTTCCTGGGTCCAGAAGGTTTAACCTTCCAAGAGGGCACAGGCAGAGGGCAGAGCCAATAGAGGTGGTAGAGGGGGAAGAGGGGTTCGGGGGGGCAGGGGTCAATATTCTCACGTTCCCTGTGTGCCTGCCAGAGCCTTGGTCCTCCAGGCCTGAGAATAATAAAGACCCAGCCCTGACCTCCGAGCATCCAGTTGTGAAGGAGATGAAACTTACTCCCCAGAGGAGAGGCGAGAACAGCTGAGTGCAGACTGCAGCGGGGGCGGGGAGGGGTCTCACCCAGGCCACAGCTGGAGCTCAGAGAAGGATCGGGAAAGTGCCGGGGGGCAGAGAGCCTGGGGCGGTCAGCTGTCCAGCCTGGAATCTGGACTCTGCCTTCTCCTGAGCGCCTTCCGTGACCTTTCCTGCTCTGTAAGCGGAGGAGATGGTCTCTAGGTCATAGCCTGGCTTCAGGTCCCCGAGGTTCCCCCGCCAGGCCAGCCCCGCCCCTTACCTCCTCTGGGTGCCCTTCCAACTGGGCCATTCCCCTCCCTACCTGCGAGAGTAGCTGGCTGTATTCCAGAACTTCTCCCATCCATGCTCACTGCCCCCCTCCTCGGGGGCTACACACATGGCCCTTCTTAAAGGCTTAAGGAGCTTTGCTGTCAAATACCAAGAATTCAAGACTTGAGGATGTTACAGAGGTTCAGGAAATGTTACGGGAAGTTGCTCCGCTGGGTCCCTGATCTGCTGAGATCACGAGTAGGGTACTCAAACCCTCTCCAATGGTAATGTGTATTGGCAGCGGGCGGGGGGGGGGGGGGGGTGGGGGTGGAGAGGTAGCCCAAAGTGGTTCTCACCCTTGTCCTGACCTATGGATTCTTCCTCTTGTTTTTAAACACGGACCCCATGTTTTGAAAGTTTTTTATCAGCCAAATTTCAACATAAATGAAAATTTGTTTCTCCATCTGAAAAAATTATTCAAAGCCACAAAACTGATAGGGATTCACTCTCAGTGAATCAGCTTGTGTCAGTTTGCCTGAGGTCTGGAACCGATTGCAAAATTTTAATAAAAAAGCATTACCTATCCTGGTTGCCCATGTAGAGTGGTAGCTGAACTCTGAAGCATTTTTGACAGGTAAAAACCCAAGTTCCTTGAAATATCGTAAAGAGATTTCCCTCTCAGAAGCCCCTTTACTAGACACGTACGAGGGTTCTGACATTTGGAAAACAATGTCCCGTACCCGGGTTTCAGAATGATATTCCTCACCGCTACTGGAGGATGGAAATTGACTTTCTTTTCCTGGCAACCAGCACAAAGCTGGGCGAACAGTAGGAGTTCAGTAAATGTCCACTGGGCGGATATTTCAGAAGCACTCCTCAGCCATGCCTAAGACTGTGCCTCAAGGAGAAATCCCTACCCCTGCGCCCTTAACTCAAAAAGCAGGAAAAAGTGCCTATAGGTACTAAAATACAAAGCTTTTTCCTTTCTTCCATGGCCTCTTTATTGACTTGTCATGACGTGTTTTTTTTTACTTGCTTTTTAATGACATTGTAAGTAAAGAAAAATTAAAATTTTGAATGATTTGCATGAATTTTACACGCGCCTTTATATTGTGCAACGCCTGTTTTAGATGTAAATAGATGAGCATTTAACTCATATGTTGAATCACCAAAATGGCACGATTCCTATTTCACAGCTCGTATGTGCACATGTATTTCGTTCCTACCAGGACAGTAGAAATGGGGCATGAAACTAACTCAGGTGTTTTTGTTTCACTTCTTGATACACACACGTTCCATCAACACACACCACCTTTGGCCTAGTGGTAAAGGAGGGACAGAAAGGAAAAGGAAAAGGCTGTCCTTCCTTTCCTCCTGTGTCACCATTTTCAGTGTAAGTGGGTGAGTAATGCAGGAGGTAGCAGAAATCGGGAAAGACAGGCTATCACAGGATGGCCCTTGGTTGTTGGTGTTTCTCAGAATGCACAGTTTTCTGTCGGCTTTGAATCAAGCTCTGGTTCCAGCAGGGGGCCTGGCCTCCCGGACAGCCCTATCGTGGACGTGACTCCTTACCTGTACTCTCTCTGAGGCTTTCTGAACCCTGTGCATCGAGGATGCCCTGGGATTCTGTGCTCCTGGGGCATCAGGAACACCAGGTCAAATGCAGCATCAAAGAAGTGGGTCCATATACTGTGTGTATCTCCCCAGCTCACATTCATGCCCACCGTCCCGTGAGACTTCACTTACGAAACACAAGTTCAAAGATAAATTATTAAGAATTCTGAGATGAAACAGCCGAGCATTAAGGCAGGCACGGGGCCCTGTGAGGCTATACTTGTTTCTGGCCCAGGAAGCCAGCGAGGACCCTCCTGTGGGTCACAGTTCTGGATGGTGGCCCAGTTAGGGCAGAACTAATCCTTTAAACAAGTGGGCTGGTTAAGTGCTCTCGGATCCCTGTTTGTGATTTATATCTTTGGAAAATGCTGGAGGCTGCTGTTTCCTTTCCAGGCCTCCACCCTTCTGCTTTAAATCATTTACATTTTTTAAAAGTCAGCTTAGGTCATTCACTAACAGGTTCTAGGGGTTTTTAAAGGCTCAGAAGAAAAGAACAAAGGAAAGGAGTAGAGGTGGGTGTTGTCCATTTCGTCTGAGGTCTGGAACAGATTGGAAAGCACAAAGCCTCTAGGAGTTCTGAGGCCCGTTTAGAGAAGCTCACCAGCTGCTCCGGGTACGATTCTTTTTATGCCCAAACTGAGCAGATAGGTTGGGACAGAGGAGGGAGTGGCCTGGTGACCAGGGACCCAGTGCTCTCAGGGTTGGAGAGGGGGGGGAGGGGGAGAAGGGGCCACGTGCAGGTGCCACGTGACTCCACAGTTTGGAGTGTGTTTTGCACACACAGAGGCTTAGGGAAGCCAGGAATTTTATTCCAGAAGAAAGAAACTCCTCTGTCTGTGGGCAGAGAGGGTGAGACAGGAAGTTAGGACTAGGAGCCCCAGGAGAGAATGAAATACGCAGAAGGCAGTTAGCACTTTCTGACAGCTCTGAGCACGTCGCTGAGGGCTTTTAAGTTGCTGGAAACCGAAAGTTCCAAGCAAGTTCTAGGAAGCAGGTACTGGTACCGTGAGCTGGAGGAGGGTGGAAGGAAGCCCACCCGCCCTCCTCCCCTTTTTTCTAACATCTTTTTTGGAGTATCATTGCTTTACAATGGTGTGTTAGTTGCTGCTGTATAACAAAGTGAATCAGCTATACATATACATATATCCCCATATCCCCTCCCTCTTGCGTCTCCGTCCCACCCTCCCTATCCCACCCCTCTAGGTGGTCACAAAGCACCGAGCTGATCTCCCCGTGCTATGCGGCTGCTTCCCACTAGCTATCTATTTTACATTTGGTAGTGTATATATGTCCATGCCACTCTCTCACTTCGTCCCAGCTTCCCCTTCCCCCTCCCCGTGTCCTCAAGTCCATCCTCTACGTCTGCGTCTTTATTCCTGTCCTGCCTCTACCACCGCACCACCCCCCCCCCCCCGGCTTTTTAATGTAGAAAGGAAAACTGGGTTAGAAAAAAACAGTGATGGTAACAAGTAAAAGATTAGTGGGAGAAACCATGTTTATATCATACATTTAGTTCCTTTGAATCGGTCTGCCTTCCACCTTGGTTTTAATTTACTGTGTGATTAATGCTGCTTGTGAGTCGCTGTTTGCATCATTAGATTTAATAGTTGCATAACGGGCTGTTCTCCAGGGCTCTGCAAACTGTTTTTGGATGACCTGCAAGCTGAGGATGATTTTTACCTTTGTAAAGGGCCGAAACAGACAAAAAACAAAGAAGAACATACAGCAGAGGCCAGAGGCCTGCAAAGTCTGAAACATTTGAGCTGGTCCCGTGCAAAAACGGTTTGCTGGGCCGTAGCCATCAGCCCCAGGCTGTGGTCATGGACAGCTCAGTGCACCCAGGGCTCTGGCTGTGGGCACCGCGGCTGGAGGGAAGCTTAGCCTCTGAACCAGGGTCTCTGGGCTGCTCCCCTCTGAGATCCCGACCGAGTTCACTTGGGGTGCAGCCTGGGAATGGGGATTTTTTACGTTCCTTGGCGGGAGAGGTGGGGAGGGTGTCCTAGTGCAGCTAAGGTTGAAAAGCACTGCCCTAAGGCAGTAATTCTCAAAGCGAGGCCTGTGACCTGCAATGTCAACATCCCCCAGCTGGTTAGAAATGCAAAAGTCTGGACCCCACCTGACCTGCCAACTCAGGAACTCTTGGGGGGGTGGCGGGCAGCAAACTGTGTTTTAACCAGCCCTCCAGGGGATTCTGATGCACCTCAAGTTTGAGACAACTGCTCTTAGGCTTGGCCTTTCAAACCTAAACCTTCCTGTTTGCAGGCGAACGTCAGAGATGGTTAGGTGGAGAAGGCAAGACAGGAGGAAGCCAGCAGGAGGGGATAGCGAGGCCTCTAAGGTTCTTTCAAGGCTGGACATAACTGTAGTTGTTATTTTATACACAACCAAGGCCCTGGGAGGTGAAATGGTTGCAGGAAGCAGAACTTGGGACTAGAATAACACTACCACCTCCAACAATCATGTTATCCTTAACAAACATCATGAATAGCAATTTTAGCTTTGGGCTCTATTTTTCATTACTACATATATGTTTGTCTTTTAGTACATTAACTTATAGAAGGTAGCCATTTGGTAAATGCAGGGATTTAAGCACACTTCTGAGCTATCTTGAAATCATTTAAATAAACATTATACGTGCCTGGGAAGTCGGAAGGCTGTATTGCTGACCATCACCTCATAACTGAGGGTGAATTCTGGTCTCCCAACCACTCCCTCAAGGGAAGACAGATCCCCCCAGGGTACTTCGCCACAACTGCTGGCCCTCCAACAATGTAGCACATGGGGCATTTATAAAACTGTCATAGGGATTAGAACCTACTGATGTCCTGCTATGTGCCAGGCACTGTGTGAGGTTTTAACATACATTATCTCCTACAATCATCACAGTGCTGTTATCCCCATTTTATAGTTGTGAACGTTGAGGCACAGAGAGGTTAAAGACTTTCCCCAAATCCCGCAGCTAACAAACCCGGGGATGTCTGGCCTCAGGATCGGTGGAAGTGGAGGGGAAGCTTGCCCACAATCAGGCATTATGTGGCATTTCAATAAATCTAAGCTGGTGAGCCTATGAACATGTAAAGCAGTTATTCCCAGTTCTCCCAAGCCTTGCCCAGTGTCCTGGGTGCCCTTGGAAGGGTGTGAGCCCACCCAAAGGCTGGATTGCTGATGTGCCATCTTAGAAAGAATTCAAGGACCGGAGGCACATGAGCATCCAGAGATAAAGATTCCATCTGGGTTGTCAAAAATGCAGTTGCTCCCCACAGAGCTGGCTGGGTTCTTAAATTCTTCCTTCCTCATTTGGAAAATTAGCAGCTAAATTGATAGACAGATTTTACATATTGCATACTATCATCGCTATCAGTAGTAACAAGGCATCCTTTTAGAGTTTTCACGTCTCCAGAGCACTATACGCGCCTTAGCTCCTGATGTCCTGGTATTGGTGGGCTTGGTTATGACCAGAGGCAGCAAGAGCTCAAAGGTCATGACCGTGGGGCAGCGCTGTGAGTCTGCAGCTCCCCCCAACCCCCAAACTAGGACTGAGGACCAGAGATATGGGTTTGAGCCCCAGCTCTTCCCAGTCTTACCTGGTGAGAGTGGAGAAATGGCCTCCACCCTCTGGGCCTCCCTGGCCAACACATGAAGGTGAACTGATGTCTAAGTCTCTTCTCCACCTTCTAGACCTGGGACATGCAGGCAGCTTTCCAAACCTTGGGAACAATGGGTAGTGATGCGCCTGGTGATGATGTAATTGGTACCCGATTAGGGAGCCAATGTGGGCAATAGCTAGGGTGTTCTGATGCCAAGTCCGTTTCTATAACATCCTCCCTCTGGAACTCATGGAACTACAGTTCTTTTTTGGAAAGAATTAGGGTAACAGTGCGGGGGTTGCTGGTTAGTTGCCATGTGAGTACATTATTTCCTTGCCCAGAAAGGTCAAGTATCTCTAAAAAGACAAGTTTCTCTATGCTTGGCTCTCCTGCAGGGGGAAGATTCTAATACTTTCCAAGATGGGGGGAGGTTTCTAAGTCCGTAGAAAATATGTTTTCACAGACCCGGGCTGAAGAAACATGGTTTATTTATCAGGGAGCTTAGCAGCTTCCAAACTCTCTTTGATAAATTACATCATCTCCTGGACTTAAGACCTAGCAGATTTACATCCAAGACCCAAAGTGAAAACTGGAGTTTAGAATTGGGTGCATGAGCGTCCTTTCCCGCAGCCTTGCACACACAGGCACATAGATCCACCGTCCGTGTGCTCTGGCAGAAAGCAAGCTGCAGCGGGGTCTGGGTACCCGGGACGCCTGGCTTCCTCCCCAGCTTGGCCTCTGCTGCATCCCTGGGGCCCACGGGGTCTCTGAGCCTGTGGCTAAGACACAGCCCTTCCCGTAGGAGTTTGTAGTCCGGGTCTTATCTGTACCTACCCGAGAAAGGAGCCTTAACCTTTTTGTGGAGCAAAGTCATAAACCCCCTTGGGGATGTGCTAAAACCTATGCCACCCCGGCACGTAAATGGCAACATTTTTCCATACAGTTTCAGGGGCCTCCACGCTACAGCTCCTTGGAAGGGATGGTCTTTCAGGCTTACTTCTCAGCCACGGTGTCCTGCTCCAGAGACAAGACAGGCACTGTTTTGAAAGCAAATGAGAAATTGTACCAATCCTCATCTCTGGGAACAGAGATGAGTTTTTGTGTCATTTGGGCTTTTTTTTTTTTTTTTTTTTTAATTTCCCGATGCCTGGAAAGGAGTGTCTGTGCCTTTCTGACTCCCAGGAGCAGGTTGTGAACGTCCGCAAGCCCAAGTCACGTGCACCGTGGTGTAGGCTTCTACAGGGCCCCTCCTGCCCGCCAGAGCATCCCCCCTGCGACCTGGCTAGTCCCTTAGAGCCACAAAGCCTTCCAGCTGCCATCGATCGTCCCCTCGATGGAGGCACTGCTGCCGCCAGTGTGATGGGGGGGAGGGGCAAGCTGCGCTTCACCCACACTTCCTGGCCTTCACGGTCACTCTCTCGGGGATCCGCACCCTCTTACCCCTGGAGGGCGGAGGGGGAGACTGGCTCAGGTACTTGGGTGACCTACCCAAGGGTCACACAGCTGGTAAGGGTGACGTTAATTTTCCCTCCGTGTTTGTGACAGCCCAAACCAAACATCAGAGAACCGTGCTGGGGGCGGGGGGAGCAGTGGCGTCAGGGCGTCCGTGTCCGGGGACTTGGGTCCCCGAGTCAAGCCTGGCAGCGAATCCTTGTTGAGTCAGAACTGGGACCATTGTTAATGGGCCCCGATTGTTTCCTGCACCATCTAGACCGGTGGTCCCCAACCTTTTTGGCCCCAGGGACCGGTTTCATGGAAGGCAGTTTTTCCGCGGCCGGGGTGGGGGTCGGGGGGGCTGGTGGATGGCTCAGGCGGTGATGCGAGCGGTGGGGAGCGGCAGGTGACACTTCGCTCGCTCGCCCGCCCGCCGCTCACCTCCCGCTGCGCGGCCCGGTTCCTCACAGGCCGTGGCCCCGGGGGGGTTGAGGACCCCTGCTCTAGACTATGAGGGGCGTGTCTTACCCCCTTCCCTGCTCAGCACCCACGACGGAGGAAGCGCACCCTGGTCTCTAAGAACAACATCGCCCCCAGTTCCTCCAGCTCCAGTGTGAGCCCCGAATCCAAGCTTGGGAGGCCCACGGGCCCAGAGTGTCCCCCGCTTCTGCCAGGCTCACTGGGGGGCTGTGGATGTGGGGGGTTTCCCTCCACTCTCAGGGTCACGTTCACCCAGCCCTTCTGACCTTCTATGATTTCTACAAGGCACTAGCACCCGGGTGTCGGCTGGACCACCGATGGGTGGATGGCGGAGTGATGGGAAGACCTGCTTCCGATGCTTCCAGCCTAACCCTGCGCCAGAGGGGCTGGAGCAGAACTGCCTGGCTGGCATCTCTGGCCACTGCCTCCTCTGGGCCTGTGTCTGGTTGGCAGCCTTTTTGCCCGGCCCTGGTCACATGGGCTCAGCCCCCAAGGTCCCGGTGCAGCTTCCAAAGACCCAGCCCAGGTTCAGGCTCCCTGGCTGCGTCCAGGGCCTGGACAGCGTGAGTCAGATGCACTGGGAACCACCTTGGGGGGAGAGAAGGGGCCAGTCCTCCTGACCCGGGGTCCCCAGGCCCCCGCCGCGGGCACAGAGCAGAGCAGAACAGAGCAGAAGCCTCCTGGCAGAGATGCTCTCACCGTCAGCTGGGAGCCGGGCACGAGTCAGCGAAGCCTGATGCCACGGCCAAAACTGGAGAGCAGCCCACCTAGTGAACCCAAACTAGGACGTGCTCCTGGGGGGCCGGCACAGGAGCCTGGGCAGGACGACCTGCCACGCTGTCTGGGAGACGGGGGAGCGACACGGGGAGTGGGTGAGGGGGTGGACTTGTATCTCAGGCTGGCTCGCGTGCCCTCGAGTGAGTTTCCTTGTCTGTGGGCTGGGGATGGTAAGAGCACCGACCTCTCCGTCCTGCCGAGAACCACTCACCCACTGGCCTTATTATATATCTGTGCGAGTGACCTAGGATGGTGACAGTGGTCAAGTTTATGTTATGTGTATTTTGCCACAATGAAAAGAGAAAGAGAAAAAGTAGGGTGGGGTTGAGGCCAACGGGGACCATCACACGCCGAACCATCTATCAAGTGAAAGACCTCTCAGATGATCTTGGAGGTCACTTTCAGTTCTAAAAATATCTTCTGGGTCTATGATATAGATTCCTGGGATTTAGAACCACCACCACCCCCGCCCCCCAGCTCTCCCCTGGCTCATCTGACCATGGACAGTGCAGGATGGCTATGGAGTTAAAGAATAAAGAAGCTCACGCCTGCATCTTCTCAGAGAGCACTAGAGCGGGTTTCTTTGTGGTTCGGGCTTTAGGGGGAGGGGAGACAATGATCAAGTGAGCTTGAATGGGGGAAGGGGGCTTAACACACCCCTTCTGGCAGAGAAGCTGCAGTTTATCTGTTTTATATGTTGAGGTTCTACCAGAAAATTTACTTAAAAGAATGTCCTGGTAGAACACCAGCGCCCTCATTGTGCAGATAAAGACACTGAGGCACACAGAGGGTCAGTGACCTGCCCAAAGTGCTGGTGCATAGCAAGGGACACCCTGAATCAGATCCCCTGGGCCCTGCCCTCCCCCGTCTGCCGATGCCTCTGTAAACACCACACCGTGTCCATTAGCGGACATTCCTAGCATCACTCTCTTTGCGAATCACGGAAAGGGAGGACAGCCCTCGGCGCCTGTCCCTCGCCTGGGGTCCAGGAAACATGCTTTCCCCAACCAAATCCCCCTCGTGCTAAGCGCCAGCCTCCCCTGGGGGTCACGGCCAAGCAGCCCCCCGCCCCTGCACAGGGCCTCACGCATGTGTCTCCAGGTGGGTGATGAAAAGAGCAGCTCTTTCTCGGTGGAAAGCGTAATCCATTCATTCAAGAAGATCGGGGAAATTATAATATAGATCCATCTCTGAGTGTGGGAAAAATTATAGACTGTGTTCTTCACTATAATTAAGCTGGTTTTAGTGGGAGCAGTAAGTACATCTGACAGCAATGCATTGTTCTCTTTAAAGGTACTTTTGAGACCCAGTGTATCAGAATTAAAACCCTGCGGTCTCCGTTCAGAGCGGCGGTGATTTTCCTTGGTGGGTTTAGGGTCTCACGTCTCACCGTCAGCCTCCGCTGCTCCCCTAGCCTGGTCCACCCGTGCAGACCGTGGTGGCTGCCGAAGGACTGGATGAGGACGTGAGGCTTCAGACCTTGGTGGTGAAGAGAAGGGGATCTGGCGGTCATTTGATTCAGGGGAACGTGGGAGACCTGGGAGAGAGTATGCATGGTGATTTGGTCTAGGTTGGGAATCGTACACCTGAGATTGCATCCTGGCTCTGTGTGTGTCCGATCAAGGAAGAATTTGCTGCTTCTAGAGGTGTACTTGGAGCGGAATTTTTTTCTTCTTTCTCAGTGGGATGTCATACAGAGAAGACTGTGACCCCTAGAGATACAATTCAGTTAGAGGCAAGGCTGAATGGCTGTATCAGACACCTGACAGGACAGTGGCTTAAAGAACAAAATGTCTTTTTCTGTCTTGGAACGGTCCAGGGTAGGCAGGCTGTCCTGCTCCACGCGGTCCTGCAGGGATCTAGGATCCTGCCGTCTTCTTTCTCGACCGTCCCCAAGTGCAGTGTGTGGCCCCCAGACCAGCAGAATCAGCATCCCCTGGAAGCTTGTTGGAAAAGCAAATGACCAGGGTGGGGCCCCGGGGGTGGGCCCAGAAACCTGTGTGTGTCAAATCCTTCCAGGGGATTCTAATAGACTCTACAGTTAAAGAACCATTGCTCTGAGGGGCTGTCCTTGTCTGCCTGGTTGAAACTGGGTTTCAGGCACATCTGTGGCCCAGCTCTTGGGAGGGGGGAAGATTGTGGAGATGGGCAGGGGCAATATTTTAAGGCTCAGGCTTGGAAGTAGCATTTCTACTCACGTTCCTTTGTCAAAAACTACTACACAGCCAGATACAGCCACTTAGACGGCTGGGAAATGTAGCCCCTGGTTAGATGGCCATGTACCCAGCTCCGACTCCATTATAATGGAAGGAGGGGAGGACAGCTTTTGGTCAAACACTAGCCGTCTTGACTACCTGGTGAATCAAACTAAAGTAAGTTTCAATGCGCCTCTCCTCCTCTAGAAAAAGGGGAGGTTATCTACCTACAGGTCACAGTTTAGTTTGTATGTTTAAAAGGATCCATGGGGTGGGGAGTTGTCAGGTGTACCAGCCCCCATATGTCTTCCCACCCTCACTGCCCACCCTCACGGGGCTTGGGCAGCCCAACCCTGAGATACCCACCCCCCCCTCCCCCGCCCACCCACTGTATATTGTGCTGCTCGGTCCCTGCTTGGCAACTTCCAGTAAAAGTCAGGATTTCACCCAGCTGGTCCCTTGAGAAGGAGGGCACCCAGGCTTGGCAGGGAAGGCTGGGTGGTAAGGATCCTGGTTTACTGGAAGGGAGAGAGAGAAAGCAGGTAAGCAGCTTGTTTAGTGAGCAGCCGTGCACACCTGCACAGACCGTGCACACCTGCTCAGTCCCAGGGCAGCTGTTCATGGGGACTCTGATGTGTGCGTCTCCCCTGGAAGCTGGGTGAGGCCCTGTCTATGTCTAACCCCCACACCCCACCCTCTGCTGAGTCCCAACAGCCTGGGCTCTGGGGACTTCCTGCTGCCACTTCTCCTGGCCTTACAGATCCTGAGCTCGCCCTGAATGGGCCACCTCTGAACCTCCATCCTTGCTATGCAAGGCTTCTCGGGAGGTGTGTCCATGCTCCGAGGACCAAACTTGGACAGGGAAGTCAACTCTGGATGGAGGTGACTTCTCTCCTCCCCTCAGAGCCTACGGAAAGCTCAGACCTGAGGGGCCTTGACCTTGACGTCCCTGACGCCAGGACCTGATTTTTCGTTGTGCCAGGGGAGCCTCAGCCTCCTTGTTTATGATAGTGCCGGCTTCGCTGAGCCGTTGAGACAGTTAAAGACCTGGCCCCAGTGAGGGGCCCACCGCTATTCACTGGCCGAAGTGACAGGGGGCTGGGGTGTTTGGACTGCCGGCCAGAAACTGGGCGAGGCGCTGGGGCTGGAGACGGCTTCTCTCTGCTCTCAAACATCTTGTCTCCATGAGTAGGAAAGCATACGTTTCTGGTGCAGAGCAGAGTGACCTGCCTCCCTCGGATCTGGCGTTTGTTTATTTAATGAGCTGCTTTCAGACCCAGCGCGTGCACACGCCACCGCGATGCTGAGCGCTCTGCAGGAGGAGGGGGAGGAAGCCAGTGTGGTTTTCGGCCCTGAGATCCCACTGGGGCGGCCCCTAGGGGGCTGTGGGCCTTCCCAGCCTCAGCTGGAGAGCCATCCCTAAGGGCTGGAGCCAGCACAGGGAAAAGAGGGCACATGGGGGTCGGAGAAGGGGCTGATGCTCGTTCATTTTTCAAAGCCTGTGGTTTCTTCTGAGGTCGGACTTCTCTAGGGAGCACCTGTACGTCCAGGTGTTTCCCCCCAGTGGAACCGTCCTGGTCCCATTTGTGCCTCATTTGTATTATTTTCAGAAGGGTTTTTCTACTTTGAGGTACCGTGGGCATAGGTCTGTGTTTCTCACTTGGGGCTGGCCTTGAAAGATGAGGGGAAGAAGAGGGTGGCGTGGAGAGGACAGAGAAGGTCCGTGGGTGGCTTGGGCAGGACGTCCCAGGAGGCCTGTTGGGAGGTGCTGAGCCTGTGCTGAGCTATCCATGCGAAACGTCCTCCACACTCGCATGCGTCGGGCCGTAGAAAGGATGGTGTAAGTTTTGCCTCTCTCCTTTTCATCACCTTTGACCCAGGTGTCCTGGGGAACTTGTGAGAAATATTTCTATAACTCTTAGAGCGTGCAGGGGCTTTCACGTGGCTCTTTGGTGCATATGTTCATCCATTCATTCATTCCTTCCCTCTCCCGTGACACCCTCGGGTCAGGTGCCGAGGGGCACGCTCAGGATACGGGCTGAGCTCAGATCTTAGCAAATGCTGTGGTTAAGGGAAGCACCTTACGCTTCTCAGTAGGGCTGGTGACCCTGGGTGTCAGAGCGTGTGGGTTGGAGAAACCTATAGTGCGTGGAGGGGATGGGGGCAGAAACAGTCAGGTGCTCGAGAAATAATTGAATATTGTTGACACCCGATTTAAGGTAGTGGTGAAGAGCCAGGACTGAATGAACATCCAAACCGGGATATTTTTTTAAGTGAAAAGGGCACTGCAAATAATCATGCCAAGACAATAGGTGTGAACCGGGACTGTCCAGAGAAACTGGCATTGGGTGGGCAAAGTGGAGCATGTGGTCCCCCCCGAGAAGAGTCCACTTTGAAGCCAGTCTGCATGACTCTGAATCCCACCCCCTCCTTACTGACAGCCTGGCCTGGGCAGGCTCTATAACCTTTGTCTCCCTTTCCTCATCTGTCACGTGGGGTGATGCTCATGTCTGCTCATGGGGTTACTAGGAGAATTAAAAGAGAGGACCCTTCCAAAGGGCTTAGGACCATACCTGACACGTGGTACATGATCAATAAGTATTGGCCCTTGTTATTTGTAGGCACACGATCATACACATAGAGCCTCAGGTGATGCAGAAATTATGTGCCAGCAGTAAGTCCTGCGATGGAGTTGCAACTTTACCCATCTCAGTAAGGGAGATAGAGTCATTGCAGTTTTATAGATGAGAAAAACTGAGGCCCAAAGTCACAGAGCAACTTAGAAAACAGAAATGGGACAAGAACCCAGGTCTCTGGATGCCAAGCCCGGTCCTCCTTAAATCCTGCATAGGGGCTGAGGGGTTATGAGAAGGGAGGGAATGGGTAGGGCGACATCCTTCACTCTCTGGGCTTAATGACCTCATTAGCCCTGCTTTGATGGCAGAGGCCTAGCCATGCTGTCCCATCGAGCCCCACCCACAGGCCCCCCAGGCAGCAGCCCCCCCCTGGAGCCCCTCCTCCCCCCCCCCACAGAAGATGCTTCTTTCACAGCATCTTGCCGTGTTGAGAACTGAGATGAGGTGCTTAATGTTCACCAAAACCCTTGCCTTTTTTCCCCTTCTTTTTTTTTCAGTAGGAATATATGTTTTAATGACATAATTAACAAAACTGGAGAGTATACACTCTTTTCAATGCACATGGAACATTCACTGAAAGAAACGATTTTCTGGGCCATAAAGCAAGTCTCAACAAGTTTCAAAGGACTGAAATTATACAGAGCATATTCTCCAGCCACAGTAGAATAAGCCAGAAAGCAACAAGAAAAACACAACTAAAACATCCTCCAAATGTTTGAAAAATCAAGCAACATACATATAATCTTGGATCAAAAAAGAAACTGCAGTGAGGATTAGAAAATACTTTGAAATGAATAGTGAAAATATGACAAATTAAAATGTGCAGAAAGCAGCCAAAGCAGTACTCAGGGGGAATACATAGCCTTAAAATGCATGTATTCACTTTGAAAAAGATCGTCAAGCTATACACTTAAGGTCTCTGCGCTTTACTATATATTTATTAAACTTCAATATTAAAAATTTAGAAAAATAGGAAATCATCCGATTTAAAAATTCACACTAAAATACAACAAATGAGTGATAACATTCAACTATATCTACCTTTTAAGAAAAAGGTATAGAAAAAAATGACTTTTGCCACACTTTCAAGTGAAATGCCAGTACAAACTGGAAAATTTCAGATGACCAATGTAGGAGAGTTTAGAAGACTTTCAAATGAAACTTAGACCAACCCATCTAGCAGAAGGTTATACAAAAAGTGCATTTTAGAGACACATTTGGGTGAAACAGAACTTAGAAAGGGAGGTATTGATGAATGATAAAAAGAAAGAGAAGACTAGGAAAAATAATGTCCAAATATATATTTTACAGTTTTATACTTAAACATGGTAAATAGACACCTACATGGTGTCAACTGCACTATTTCTAGGATAAGCCTCGGTAGAGGTCCCCTTCAGCTCTCAGTTGCCTTCTGATGTATAACCTCTAATTGATTTCCCTGTAATTCTATAGAGAGCATAATTCTTTATCATTCTTACCTTGCCTTCTTCCACGACTGGTTAGTTGATAGGTTCTCATGATTTTGAGGCTTATCTCAAGATTAGCCTTAGTTAAATATTATTAATATTTGTATCCACCCTTCTTTTAAAATGACTGTCCTGTCTGAACCAATCTACTTTGTTAAAGTAAGGTCTTGATCTTCTGCAGTTGAATTCTTCCTGGTCACCTGGGGACAAGGTCTCCTGTCATGGCCATCTAAGTGGAGACCACTAGTAGGCAAGTGGGCTTAGATACAGAGGCCTTGAGACTGTATCCCCAACGATTGGATACATGGCCTCTGGCTGATGTATTCTATAGAGTTACCCACACCTTGTTCTTCATTCAAGGACCTCTTGGGGGTTGGTTGTAATAAAGCCTTTACCCTGGCATGGCACTGAGGCTGTAAAAACCAATACACACAGTTCTTGCAAATTCTTCAGCCCATTGATCCTCACAACCAACCTGCAAGGGAGGCAAAGTTGGACCCGCATCAGCTCCATTTCACAAAGGAGGAAGCTGAGGCCCAGAGGTCCTGTGACTTGCCCAGGGTCACGCTGCTGTAGGTGACAGCTGGTATTCACACCAGGATCTTCTGACCCACTGACTAGAACTGTTTTTGTTTGTTCGCTCATTCTTGCCATAAGCACTGGGGAAGCCCTCATTTCATGGGTCAGACTGAGATTTTTTTAAAAAGGACCCAGGAAAAACAGCAGAGGGTGATACTCGCCTACAGGCAGAACCTCCAAAGACTCTGTGTATGTATAAATGTAGAGAGTCAGAAGGCAGCGAAACCACCTGCCTCAGGTTCTGAGCACAGCCCTGACTAATTCACTGAATGCACGTTGGCACCTGCAAATGAAGCAAAAAATGGTCCCGTACTTAGGAAAACATGTGTCTCTGGGGATAAAGACTAAGAGTTCTTGGTGCTGGGGTTTTAATTCAAGTTTCACCTCCAGCACCATCCACATGACACTATAGTTAGCAGTTGAACCTAAGCTTGGTCCAAAAGAGTTACCTGCATCCCTTACCTGCACACAGTAAATACGATGATGTAAAAGAGCAAGCCAGTGGTCACCCAGAGCCCCCGGACCAGCCCCTGTCTCACTGTAACGCTAGCAGCTGACCTTGGCCTCGAGGTCAAGGAGATGGAGGACCAGGGAGAAAGGCATGGTCCCCCCAGAGGGTCCCCAAGCATTTGGTATCTTGGTAGTGACGGCCGCCATGGCACTTCTGACCCAGGATCCTGCCAGGGTCAGAGAACACTGGCCCCGCCGCCTCCTGCAGCCCCTGGCTGGGGTCTCTGCCCAGGGAAGACCCCCTCATTCAGCTTCAACCAGAGGCCACCGAGCTGGAAGCAGTTACAAGAGGCCAAAACTAGAACTGCCCAGAGACAAGTGAACATATGCTCCCACTCTCACATCTCTCTCCACTTTCTAGTTCTGTGCCTCGGTTTCCTCTCCTGTAAAAGGGGTAATAATCTTCCCGTGGGGTCGTTTTCAGTATTAAATCAATTAATGCACATACAGCACTTAGTTCAGTGCCTACCACCTAGTTAGCGTTTAGCAAATGTTGATATGATGATGATGACATCAGCCAATCAAAATCCTGTCGGTGGCCATGGAGACAGGAGGCCAGCTCCCTGTCCTGCCACTAATCTGCAGTGTGACTTTGGCCCCAGTGTGTCACCCCGACCCCGCCCCCAGAGCCCGGCTTCCTCGGTTCTCAAAGGGGCCGAGCCAGGCATGCTTCCCCTTCAGCTGTCCCATTCAGAGGCCCGAGGAAGCCTCACTTCTCTGACCCCTGCAGAGGGACTCTCCACCCACCAGGAATAGGGTCTCAGGCACGTGGAAATTAAACAGAGGGGCAAGAGGGCAAAGAAGGGCCACACATGCGGGGATTGCAACCCGGGTTCATTTGAAGCCTAAATTCAGTCACACGTTAAACCACTTAGGCTGTTTTTTCCTTTCCACCTCTTCGACAGTCACACAGGCCTGGCCTCTTGTTGACCAAGAACCCAGAGGAGGAAAGTGGCACTTATTTAACTGAGGGGGAGGGTGGAGCTGGTTTTTCCACAGCAAATATACTGGCTTTGTTTTTATTTTAGGAACACCAAGCTCCCCGCTCCACCCCCCGAGTATGGGGCAGTCCTCCCTTAGGGAGTGAAGAGGCAGGGCCCCTGCAACCTGAGCTTGTGCTAACGGGAGCAGGCAGAGAATAAGAGGTTGGTGAGAGCCCAGGAGTAGAGAGCGTGTGGGGAGGGAAAAGTCACACCGAGTGCGGCCAGCAGGATTGACCCCTGACCCCTGACTTTCTAGACTTTTCTGCAGCCGCAGTGTCCAGCCTCTGCTCGTGCTCTCCCCTCTGGCTGAGCAGCCTCCCCACGCACAAACCCTGCCTGTCCTCAGGGACCAGGTTTAATGCCCCCCACTCCGCCCCCGTCGCAATCTGGCAGGATCCATGTGCCACTTCCTCTGGGCCACTGGCAGGGTCCGGAGGTTATCTGTGTGCCTGCCCACCACCCCCATGGCTGCTGTCAGCTCCTTAAGGGCACACTCCAGGGGTTCTAAGTACAGCTCCTGGCACACCGTGGGGACTCGACGCGTGTCTGTTGAATGAGCGAAGGATGCAGCTGGCCCAGGGTCCGGCAGAGCCTCGTATCTATACGCTCAGGTCCCAGGCACCCGCCTGCCCTCTGCTGCCCTCACCCAGCGCCCAGCGTGGTCCACTCTGCTCTGGTCTCTCCCTCTGGCTGAGCCCTGCCCTGCCCACCGGGACTTCGGCACATCCGGCCAGCCAACGGGGTTCTGCCTACGTGTCCCTCATCTTCTCTGCACTTTGAGACTCATTCTCTCTGGGGGGGAGTGGGGTGGCGACAAGCCGTAGAAGAGACGGTGACCCCCAGGTCTCAGGGCCCATAATTTTATATATCCGGCCTGACGCGGTCCCCAGATCTATCGCTTCACCATCAAGGCATTTGAGGCAGCCTTTCTGAGATGTCCTACAGCACAGGCCCCCAGGCCTGCTGGCTCTCCCTGAATCCCAGCTTTGTTCTGCAGTCAGAGCCTTGGCCTGGAGACCCGGTGCCCTGAGGCTGTCCGGGAAATCTGCATCCTAAATGTGGACTTTGTGTGAGAGGATGCACCCACCCTGGGGCTCCGCCCCACCCGCTCAGTTACATCTGTTCAGATGCAAAGGGTAATTACACTGTGCAGGCCATGAACTTGGAGAACTGAAAGGGGCTTCGGAGAACGCTGACTCGGAGTGTGGTCCCCAGACCAGTGGCAGCATCTGGGAGTCGGGTGACCAACCCCCTACTTCACCCAGGGTGGTCCAGGTTCAGCCCTGAAAGTCCAGCATTCCGAGAAATCCCTCAGTCCTGGGCAAATCAGATAGCTGGTCGTCCTGCCTGGGAGTCTGTTCTCCAGGGTCCCACCCCAGTCCTAATGAATCGGACACGCTGGGCTGAGCTGCCTGTGCCAACCAGCCCTCCAGATTCTGATGCTCCTGAGAACGGCTGCCCCGCCCCACGGATGGGAAAGCAGACACCCAGGGGAGGGGAGCTGCTTGCCCGAGCCCAGGAGACAGTGAAGGGACAGAGCCAGGAAGTGTCCAAAGTCAATCAGCCTGTTCGCAGCACAAAAAGGTACTAATAAGGACCAAACAAACTGCTGCGGTCAGTGGGCAGCGGGGTCTGGCACGCAAGGTGGGATGGCCGCCTCCAGGTAGGGTGGGATCCTGCTGAGCCCAGAGCACCTGGGGAAGCAACAAGGGGCTGAGGTTCCAGATTCAGGGGCGGGCCTGGGGAGGGGCGGGGTGGGGCGGGGCGGCAGGCCAGTTACAAGGCCAAAGAAGAGACGTCCTTGGCTGAAATGGGGCTCATGACTTTCCTCAGAGCTCGGGGAAAATGGTCCTGGAGGATGATCTGAAGCCCTGGTTCCTCCAGTCCCTTGGTGGGGGAGATGTGTTGGGGGAGATAAGGCCAGTCAGGCAGCTTGGGTTTGCTTTCCCCTCTCCAGGGGCTGCTGTGGCCGTTCCCTCCCTCCTACCGCCACCCCCTCCGCCCCTCCCCTGATGAGATGCTCGTAATCACAGGGAAGGGCTGAGGAAAACGGGGTGAAAGAAGGGCCAGGGGAGGGGAATACGTTAGGACGGCTGCCTGCCAGGCCCCATCTGGAACCACTTGGGAGAAACGGGCTCTTCCCCCCCGGCCTTCAGCCCGTCCACCCATCCCCAGTCACTAGGCAGGAGGGTTTAGTGGTGGCTGGGAGTCTTTCCCAGTGAAATGAGCATGCAAATCTCCCTTCTTTACAATGCAAAGACACTTCTCAACCTCAGCTAGGCCTTCTAGCTGCTTCCCTCGCTTTCTCATTTGAAAATATCTACCTTGGGTCTCCAGCCCCCCCCCAACTCCTGGATTCCTGACCCGAGTCCACCTCCGCAGATGCTGCTCTGGGAAAGGTGAGCCCTGCCGCGTTCTGTGATTGGCTGTCTCGGCAGCACGTGGTGCTGTGGCCGACCCCGCACTCGCCTGTTCTCCTCCGGCCCGCTCCCATGCACGTCAGTCTCCCCAAGGCTGATGAGGTCTTTTCCGCTCCTCCTCCTAGCTGTACACGTGGCCTGCCTGTCCGTGTCTGTCCCCTGCTCTCCATCCCGCTGCCCGGGCCTGGTTCAGACCCCACTGTCTCTTTCTTGGACATCCGCACCAACTGTACCAACTGCTTAACTGGTCCCCAAGCACCCAGTTGGCCGCAGCCCTGTTCTGCCCCTGCCAGGGAACTCTTTCTGAAATGCAGGTGTCATCAAGGGACTGCCTCGCTGCGTGCTCTCCTGTGGTCCTCATCACTTTAGGACATGAGTCCAAGTTCTGGGGCTTAGCTGCTCGTGATCTGACCCCTCCCTACCTGTACACTTCTCACCCCTCCATTTTAAAACCTGCATCAGTTGGCCCCAAAGTGGAGACAGACTATCTACTTAGAATTCCTCTTCCTAATTATTTTCATCTTAAAAAAAAAAAAGCAAAATTAAGCTTTGATGATGTTTGCCATATAGATCTATAATAGTACATGAATAAAATTTATAAATAAACATACATATTTACGGGGTGTGCTCAAAACATTTTAGTGATGGAGTGTACAGTTAAAAGAGCTTGGGGGCCACTGCCCAACATCACCACCCGTCTTACTGCCCCATCCTCAGTGCCCCTGCTCGCATGCTCTGGCAAACCTTTGTACCCACCACGCCATCTACCACGTCAGGGTGAAGTTAGCTATGGGTAATAGAATATTCAACCATGTACCTTAAAGAAGCTACAAGTTTTTTTGTTCTCTCATATAAACTAAGCCTGGAGGTGAGCAACCCATGGATGGTGCGGCAACTCCAAAATCATCTGAGATCCAGGCTCTTTGAACTCATTGCTCTATACTTTTCAAATCATGCTTTCCAGCTCATGCCTCAAAATGGCTGCTCGAGCTCCAGCCATTACATCAGCATTCCAACCAACTAGAAGAAGAAAGGGGTGCAGAGAGACATGCCTCTCCTCACTTTAAGGATATTTCTGATTATTAGAGATAAAGAATGACATTTACTAATGATAAAGAGATCCACCAGGATGATATCACAACTCCAAATCTATATGTACTACCTAAAATAGCTGCAAAATACATGCAGCAAAAATGAAGAGTTAACCAACAGTATAGCACAGGAAACTATACTCCATATCTTGTAATAGCCTGTAATGGAAAAGAATCTGAAAAAGAATATATAACTGAATCACTTAGCTATACACCTGAAACTAACGCAACATTGTAAATCAACTGTATTTCAATAAAAATTTTTTTGAAAGAAAAAAGTGAACAGAGTTAAAGGATGGATATACAAATTCATGGTCCTAGTGGGAGTCTGATATACTTTTTTTTCAATATAGGCAGTAGAACAAGCAGACATGAAATCAGCGAGGATGTCACTGTGAAAAGTGCAGTTACCAAATTTAACCTGATTGACGCCCATAGAACTCTGCCCCCTACAGTGACAGGATTCACCTTCTCAAACGCACACGAAACATACATCCAAAGATGATACCTTAAGTTGCATACACTGCTTCTGCTTCCGTGCCTTTTGCGAGCAGTTAATCCTGGCTGTACCCAGTAGGAAGAGAGGCTGGGAAGTGTCGTCTGCTCCAGGGGGCCAAGTACCCAACTAAAATGGGGGATTCCTGTCCTAATCTAGAGGGGAGAACAGGTATTAAGGAAGTCAGCAACCTCGGTCCTCCTTGCTCCCTTCCCTGGCAGCTCTGGTCCTGAGAGCACTGCATGGTGGGTAAGAGCTTGGGCTGAGTCAGAAGCTCCTCGTTCTGTTTGGGCTTTGCCACTTACTTGCTCTGTGACTTGGGCAGCTTATTTAACCTGTCGGAGCTTCAGTTTCCTTATCTTGCAAAAGGAATGGGAATAACCCTACTTCATAGGGCTCTTGGGAAGCTGGAACAAGATCACCCGTGTAAAGCACTTAATCCTGGCCTTGGCACGTAATAAGTGCTCAGTAAGTGTTAGCTGCACAGAGAAATTAAGTAACTTGCCCAAGGTCACACAGCTGGGAAATGACAAGGCTAGGTTTCACATCCAGGCATCTGGCTCCAAGCTGGTTCTGACACTTCCTCGGGGGCCTCTGCCAGCCCTAGCATAGGGCCCCACATATGGTAGGGTCCTATGTAAGGAGCACAGAACAGAGGGTTAGGAAACCATTAGCCATGTGACTTGAGAGAGGTCATTTGAAAATGAGTCTTAACTCAGACATGTATTAATTTCCTCATTCCTTCTGCAGAAGGTTGGATTAAGTGAGTCCAGAGGTTTTTGCTGACCGTGACATTCCACAGCACCGGGGGCTTCTGTCTTCTCTACCCCTCAGGGCTGAAACTTTACCATTAGAAATGTGTTTCTTTTGTTAAATCCTGTCATCTGCCTGAACTCTTTTAAAAATAGTTTCCTTTAGAGGGTCCTGACCCCTTGGTTTGCAGGTCTAGAGAAGGTTCTGGTGCATGAGTACAGTGGGCCCCAGCTGGGAGGGGAGGACGAGGCAAAGGGAGAAGAGAATGCAGACAGGAGGGGCTGGGCCCCAAACAAACGGTCAGCTTACCAATGGCCCTGGTGGCCCAGAGGGTCCCTCGTCAGGACCTTGTGCACAATGACCGTGTAATAGCTCCCGGTCCAGTCGCCTGGCCGACCCCATCTAGCACCGCTTTTTACACTTTTTTTATAGGGCTTCCTTTTTTCCCCTTCTGTATTTTTTCCACCACCCTAACTCTCAGACTAAATCGGAGAAAAATGGGTTTTGTCTTTTTTTACCAAGAAGACAAAGTCTTAAATTACCTTCTTCAAGGTCTGCAAATAGAAATCCCAAATAAGACAGCCACCTCTTCTTTTCTGTCTTCCTCTCACCCTGTCTCAGGAGCCCATGAGCTTGAAATAAAACTCAGCACGGTGGCTCCAGGGGAAGTAATCTGGGCCCGGCCGGCACCAGCCGCGGAAGGGGGGCAGGGCAGTGGCGGGAGGGCCCGAGCAGACACTGGTGGGAATGGAGGAGAGGGAGATGGAGGTGGGCAGAACCAAGGCCTGCTTGCTCTGGGCCTGGAATAAACGAGGGCCCCCTAAAGGGGACGGTTCCTCAAGGAGCAGCTACGCTCTGAGCGTCAGAGCGTGTGTGTGGGGGGGAGCCCAGGGAATGAGAAGCCCGAGGAGAGACCTCGGAGGCTGCTTTGGGATTTAGATGCAAACAGGATCACCGGGCACGTGAACCCCCATCTTCTCATCCCACTGACGCCACGGTTCCCAGAGAGCCCACCAGCGGGCATCGGGACAAGGGGAAGGAGCATGGTTCTGGGGCAAAGACTAGGAATTTTAGGGCTGGCGCTCTGGGTTCTAACCCCTGCCCCATGTAATAATAATAGCCAACCGTATAGAGCACTTACTCCGTGCCAGGGACGGTGGTCAACACCTCACGTAGATCATCGCATTTCATCTGCGAGACAACCCTGCCACGTGGGCATCATTATTCTCTCCAGTACAGATGAGGACACGGAGGACGAGAGGTTACGTAACTACCCACATTCTCACATACCTTGTGACAGATCAGGGTTTAAACCCAGGGAGCCAGACTCCAGATCTTGTCATCCTACTGCCAAACCACTCGGTCTACCGACCTGCTTCCTCCTTTGGAAAGTCGAGGTGCTGGGGACAGGCGGGGTGGCCTGGGGATCATTGAGGTCCTTTCCAGCACAGATGCTCTGATTTGGGGCTCATGCCTCGCCTACACATGCAGAGGTCCTGTTCAAATGATACAGGATTCCACCGCAAGGCAGGCACGCCGAGTGTGTGTGTGTGTGTGTGTGTGTGTGTGTGCAGGACAGGTGAACTTGTGTCCTGCCACCCTGCTAAGACAGGGGAGAGAATAAGAACACAATAGCACAGTGCAAAGTCTGTAGGAAGACTTGCAGGTTAGTCCTGCATCAGAAGGGCCAAACCAAGATCCACAGGGCTAGAAAATTCTGCGCGGTTCACCTCCATTGTGTGTCCAATGACCTTGGCGTTTCCCTGCTCTTTGCTTGGGGTTGCACACCCCCAGTCTGAGAGTCCCCGGCCAGACAGGCTAGGACGCCCTTTGAAGGGAACCTCGCCTGGCTCTGGGTGGGCGAGGCCGTCTCCATGGACCCCTGGCCACACGTGTGTCTTCTTTGCAGGCCCAGCAACATGGCCCATTACAAGGTCGAGCAGGACGACTGGCTGACCGTCTACTTGAAGTATTTACTCGCCGTCTTTAACTTCTTCTTCTGGGTAAGTGAACCCGGCGCGCGCCACCCGCTTCTCCAGCACCGCGTGAGTCAAGCCGTCTTTGCTTTTTGTGAGTCATCGCTCTGGAGCTGATTTTTTCCAAATCAAAGACCACCCGTGGGCAAACTCTGCCTACTTGAAAGCAAATGTGTACATTTGCTACTGAGCGGGAACAGAAGACCCGGCTTGCAGGCTGGCGTGGAATCCGTACCGCCCAGCATCCGGGCATCGCAGTGAGCTTGCGTCCCGGCCTCGGTCCGCGAGGTCTGGCTCTTCCTCCCCCGCTAACTGGCGGCTCCAGTGCCTGGTGGGAAATGTGACGGCCTCAAATAACTGCTTGTTTTCCTCCGAAGCCCATTTGCCTTTCATGATTCACGTTCTCCAGGCCCGAGGCAGAGAAACATAAGTCCTGGGGGGCCCAGGGCTGCCTCTGTGCATCGGGAATGGTCTCTGTAGCGACTCCCCCCCCGGGGGAAACCACCCGGGCTAGGTCATCCAGGAAGAAAAGAGTCTGTCCACTTGAGGCAATTATCCAGGTAATTGGTAGCAGAATACCATCAGGTCCCAAAAGAGCCAGACACTGGAATGAGTCTGGAGAGGCAGAAGAGGGCTAACGGTGCAGGCGCTGCCGTCAGCAGACCGGCTCTGCTGTAGGCAACTCACCTACGCTGGCTGAGCCTGTGTCCCCAGTTACACGAAAGCTATTTGGCAATGACCAACCCGCTTTTTTGCCTAATATAACTTCCTTGTTCCCATCCCTTCTGCCTAGAAAAGTCTTTCGTTTTGTATGGCTCTCGGAGTTCCTTCGCATCTGCTAGATGGGATGCTGCCTGATTCAAATCGAGTTTTGTTCAGATCAACTTAACATTTTTAATGTGCCTCAGTTTATCTTTTATTTTTTAAATTTATTTATTTATTTATTTATTTATGGCTGTGTTGGGTCTTCGTTGCTGCGCGCGGGCTTTCTCTAGTTGCGGCGAGTGGGGGCTACTCTTTGTTGCGGTGCGCGGGCTTCTCATCCTGGTGGCTTCTCTTGTTGTGGAGCATGGGCTGTTGGTGCGCGGGCTCAGTAGTTGTGGCTCGCGGGCTCTAGAGCATAGGCTCAGTAGTTGTGGCACACGGGCTTAGTTGCTCCGCGGCATGTGGGATCTTCCCGGACCAGGGCTCGAACCCGTGTCCCCTGAATTGGCAGGTGGATTCTTAACCACTGCGACACCAGGGAGGTCCCTCAGTTTATCTGTTAATAGTGTATTTCACAGATGCCCTGAAATGGTGTATGTGAAGTGCTTAATTCTGTCTCTGCACACAGAAGGCATTCAATAAATGCAGTATTTTGGATATATTAGATGTAGAAGGCCCGAAAATGCCACCAGATCAACCTGCTGGTAAGGCAGGGCTGAGTTTCCTGGTTGCCATGGCAAAGGATGCACTCCCAGAAGCCTCTCAGAAAGGCGGAGGCAAAGATGGGCTATGTTTGCCTTTTCAGAGTCTTCCAGTAAGATTAATGAAATTGCTTAATACTGGGAAGGATCATGGTGTAGTAGTTAAGGATTGGTACACACAGCAAGGCAAGGGTTTAGAAGAGTCTTGGAGAGGAGACATACAATGCTATCTATTCAGAAGTTAAACAATCTGATGTTTGCTTAAATGCTTTTTGCAAAGTTCCTGAAACGAACAATGAACTTGTTTTATTTGCAACTTTTCTCTTCCTGGGCAAGTGTTTCCTGGAATAGGGAAGTTGTGTAGATGAAGACAGTGGAATAATAAAACCACAGTGATATGATCAGGTCATTGTGTGGGCGTAGATAGTTTCGATTCTCAGAGAGAAATCCAGCGGGGTGTTCAAGATTCTCGCTGAGGGAGGATTTTTTAAAAATACAGTAAGTCCCCTACATACGAACGAGTTCCGTTCCGAGAGCGCATTCATAAGTCCAGTTTGTTCATAAGTCCAACAGAGTTAGCCTAGGTACCCAACACGATCAGCTATATAGTACTGAACTGTTATAGGTTTATAACACTTTTCACACAAATAATACATAAAAACAAACACAAAAAAATAAAGAAAACATTTTTAATCTTACAATACAGTACCTTGAAAAGTACAGTAGTCCAGCACAACAGCTGGCACACAGGGGCTGGCATCGAGTGAACAGGCAGGAAGAGTTACTGACTGGAGGAGGGAGAGGAGGTGGGAGATGGTCGAGCTGAAGGATCGTCAGCAATAGGAGACAGAGGGCAAGCTGCAGTTTCACTGATGCATGACGTGGATGGCACAGGTTCTGGTTCCTTGCTGGAACCAGATGCATGTTTGCATCTTTGAAAGCTTGCACCTTGAAGGTTTGTACGTAGGGGACTTACTGTAATAAGTGTGCTTTTCCCGCTCATAAAGTCTTATGTATCCACTAATAATCGATAAAATACTAAAAAATATAAGTAAGAAAAAAAATGGCCCATATCTCAGGGTATTAGGCTCCTAGGGTGCTGTAACAAAGGAGCATAAATTGAGTTGCTTAAGACAACAGAAATGTATTGTCTCACAGCTCTGGAGGCCAAAATCAAGTCCGAAACAAGGGTCAGCAGGGCCGTGCTCCCTCTGAGACTCTAGGTAGGACCTTCCTTGCCTCTTGCAAGTGCCTGGTGGTGGCGGGCATCGTGGAGTCCTTGGCTTTTGACTGCGTCTTTCCAGTCTCTGCCTCTGTCATCACATGCTGTCCTTCCTGTGTGTCTCCATCCTTACACAGCATTTTCTTCTTCTTGTAAGGACCCACTCATATATAGGATTAGGGCCCATCCTAATGACTTTACCCTAATTAATTACATCTGCAAAGATCTTATTTCCAAATAAGGTCACATTCACAGGTACTGGGGTTAGGACTTTAACAAATCTTCTTGGGGACACAATTCAACCCATGATACTGTCTGCCCAGAAATGACCACTGTGGACATCCCTTCTAGACTTTGCCCTGATCAGGACAACAGATGGTGGTGACCTGCATTGCGGGGGTGACAGCGAGCATTGAAATACTTGGGGAGAGTCAAGGGATTTAGGAAGCAAAATTGACAAGATTTGGTCATTAATCAGATGCGGTCGAGAGGGCAGAGGCGTCTGGAATATGTAAGTCCATCCCCGCAGCGGGAGCCCAGGAAGGCAAGCAGCGTGGAGTCAGATGGCGAGGTCAGACGTCGGCGTGGTGCGTTTGAGTTGCCAGGAGACCATCTGAGCAGAGATGCCCGGTGAGAGAAGTCAGCTCAGGGGTCTGGGTCTCAGATGGGCATCGTCTCCACCCCCATGGTGGCTGCAGCCACGGGATTGGGTGAGAACCCCAGGGAGAGCATGGGGGCTGAGAAGTCAGGCAAGAGAGAGACGTGGGAGTCCCAGATATCAGGGGTGCGTCCAGGGTCCACAGTGTCCCCGTTTGCCCTGTCTAAACCAGGAGAGACCGGCGCGCTGGACCGAGTGGTCACCCCGGGGGTGGGGTGGGGTGGAGCAGGCAGAGCCGAGGGGGGGGAACCAGGAAGACAGTGTCCCAGAAGCAGGAGATGGGGGAGTCGAGCGTGTTAAAGGGAGAGGACACTCCACGCATCTTAAGGCCTGGCAGTGGCCGCACAGAGGTCAGTGGATGCCATGGTGGGAGCGCTCTCAGGAGAGTAGTGGGCAGGGGGGTCGAGGGAGAGGGCGCTCAGTGTAGACAACACCCGCTGGGCACCCGGAGCAGAGGAGGCTTATCGTGAGTTGCTCAGCCCAAGACCCTGACCGTGCACGGGGGCCTGGGAGGGGGAGCGGGCGGCAGGCGTGGTGACCACCCGTGGGGTCCCTTCCACCTGAGCGGACCTGGGGTCTGTCAGGCAGATGGGCAGCAAGTGTGTCAGCCCAGCAACTCCCCACACAGACCTCCCTGCTTTGAGTTGAAAATACCCCTGCCGGGGGGCCTGGCTGGATGCGGCCCAGCTTCCAGGGACCTACTCACCCAAGCCTCCTCCCCACATGGGGCATGGTCGGTTTCGATGGTCCAAGCCTCGGGGTCCCAGCATCCATCCCCTGGGCCCCCTGTGACCTCCTCAGTAGACATGGGGCAGACCCCCGGCCCATCTCCTCCCGCGGCAGAGCACAGCCTCGCACATTTGTCAGCGCACAGCCCCTGGGAATTTTCAAGACTTCCCCAGGGAGGGGGTCTTGTCCACGAGGATCCCTCCCGCACACCCTGGAGTCCAGCTGCTGGTCCTCCCCGCTGAGCCTCTCTTATAAGACTCGCGGCAGAGCCAGTGTCTGCGCTGTGGATGGTCCCCACCTCTTCCCCCTTCCCTGTAGAATCTATGCAGAGCAACAGGGAGGGTCCCCAAAGAGCCCCCATCTGCTGCCCACTGAGGCCCCTCCCAGGGCCCCCCCCCCCCCCCCCCCCGCGCAGACACGGAAGGTGACCTGGACGGCAGAGGCAGGTTGATTGGGTGAACACTCACGCTTCCTTTCTCCCCGGAACAGCGGTCCTTCCCCGTACATCACCTTGCTACGCCGTCCAAATCCAGCACAGGGAGGATAGGGAAGCCCAGGTCCTCCCTGCGGGGTCGCGATGCCTGGCATCTGAGAGGTACTGCTGGATAAAGACCTTCCGTGGATTATCGCCTGCGATCCGCAGGTCAACCCCGGTGGTTGTATCACCGATATCCTCATGTTACAGACAGGGAGCAGACACGCCCAGCTCGGAATCCTGCCCAAGGCCTTGTCGTGGTGATGAGGAAAGCTGGTGCTAACATCCAGGTAGTCTGGTCAGCGATAATTGAAAATCTATTCCATGGCATTTATTAAGCATGTGCTAAGTGCCAAGCCCTGTGGGATACGTCCGTGGACAAAGCTCCCAGCATCCGTGGAGCTTTCTGTTGGAGGCCTTCCCTGGGCTGTGCTTCCACCCACATCCTCCCAGCGCCCCGAGGCTGTGAACGGCTCTACGAGAGCCCCGTGTTACCAAGGTGGAAGCAATCTGCCTGAAGCCCCAGAGCTGGAGGCCCCCGCTCTCTGACCCCTAAGCCGGTGTGCCTGGCCATCAGCTCTGACGTTACCCGCTGCCTCCAGCTCTTGAGTCCTGCACTTTCCCAGTGTCCCGGGTGCCGGGAAAACTTGGGCTCAAGTTCAGGCTCAAACTGAGACCCCATTGTCTATTTGCCATGGAAGATTAGGTGCTGTGGACTGAATTGTGACCCATAGGGATTCATATGTCGAAGCCCTAACCCTCAATGTGATTGTATTTGGAGACAGGGCATTTAGGAGGTAATTAAGGTTAAATAAAGTCACAAGAGTGAGGTCCTAATCTGATGGGATTGGCCTTACAAGTAGAGGAAGAGAGCTCTCTCTCTAAGCCTGCCCAGAGGAAAGGCCATGAGGACACAGTGAGGAGACAGCCGTCGTCTGTAAGCAAAGAAGGTCCTCACCAAAACTGAATCAGCCAGCACCTTATTTGGAGGACTTCCAGCCTCCAGAACCATGAGAAATAGAAATAAATTTCTGTTGTTTAAGCTGCTCTGCTATGGCGTTTTATTAGGGCAACCTTGAGCAGACTAAAACATTAGGCAAATCACTTAATCTCACTGAGCTTCATGTTTTTCATACATTAAACGGGAATGTCAGTACCTGTAAGAATTAAAGATGAGTATTTAGAAAAACATTTCGCACAGTGTCTGGCACACACCTACCTGGTGCTTAGCTGTTATGCACAGCTATTATGATTAGACTAAGGGGCACGCCTCATCTCTAACAGCTTTCTATGTCCATAGCTCTGGCTTGGAGGCTTTGGGGATCATGACCCATATAAGAAATTCATGGAAGCATAAGAATTACTCACATGAAGCGTCATTCACGAAGCTAAGCTTACTCTTACCATGTGCAGTGCACTCTGATGCTTTCTCCTCTATAGCGTGGTGGTTTGGTTTGGTTTGGTTTTTTAGCGCAGGTTACAACCCACCAAGTTTAGCTCACAGCCCTAAATGGTTACATCCCAAAGTTTGAAACACCCAGAGCAGTGGGATGGGGGGAGCAGCACCCCCTCCACCCCCAGGTGGGCAGGATTCAGGTGCCAGTCGTGCAGTGCAAGGTCTCGATGAGACTTTAAACCCAATCTCCACCAGCTGCCACCATAGCACAATTTGAGGGTTATAAATCATCTCACACTCCAAAATGATTCTACAAGCACTCTGTAATTATCTTCATTCCCATTCTGTAGATGATAAAACTTCAGCTGAGATGACTGGCAGAGTTCTAGGTCAAGTCTGGGTTTTCTGACTCTGCGTCTGGTGCCCTTCCCATCTCCATAGACCACTGACTCGTAACCAAAGCCTCAGACCCACCACTCTGATGCCTACTTGGACTCCAGAATGTCCCCAGGAGTCAGGGTTGAACCTGGATTAGGACGTTTTGATGGTGTGGACAGTTCAGACACGCAGAGCATGAGGAATATCAGCAGAGCTGAAGTATAGCGTCACAATACACACCCGCAGCCTGTATCTAAGCTCGGCCCCACCTCTGGACCCCTACCCCCTACTCAACCCATGCCTGCCCCCATCCTTCACCATCACCCTGCCCCTGACTCCCACCTCACCCCCACCGTGCAGTTCGACTAATGCAGAGTTGAACATGACCATCTCACTGGGCAGGGGCGGCTCCCTTGGATACAGCTCTGGGTCAGGAACCAAAAATGCCAAAGCTTTCATGACCCTAAAAAAAGAAAATGTGACCCAAGCTTCCTATGCAGCCGCCTAGGAAATGCTTTACCTCCCCCTCCCATTTGCTACACGGATCCCTACAGCTCCCATCACCCCTGCAGTGTTGTCCTCTAATGGATTATTTTAATTAGCTCCTTGGCAGTGTTAATAATCAAAACTTTTCCAACCTCCCAGGAGCTACGCAGGCGGAGGACAGGGCTGGTTCTAACTGGGTGAACACTCGTCCAGCCCCCAGTCCTTCCCAGTCCAGGTGGTGCTTGGCACCTGGAGGCCCCCGGCAAACGCTTAGGGGAGTGGACTGCACCACCACCTGTGCGATCTCCGCCCCCTCCCCGTGCCACGGGCACCCCGGCACTGCGGGCAGAGAGCACTCCTGCCCCGGGGTCCTCCCGTATTGGGAGCCCCAGCGTCCTGGGCCTGCTCCACTGGCCGGTCCCCTCCCCGATCCCAGCCCAGAAACCATTCAGCAGCCTGACGAGGAGAGGAAAACTCTGCAATGACTTTTACACTCTGCCTGCTTTCCTCTGGGTCTGCAGCCTTAGGTCTCTCAAGACTCAGTGTGCGCGGCCGCTCAGGCTAATCCTTCTCCCCATGATGACAAGCAACTTTTTGGCCATGCTTCTTCTCTGTAAATGGGCCGTTCCTAAAATTACACAGCCTGGGTGACCTGCCCGCCCCTCCCGGCCTACCTGTGTCCTGGTTGGTAAGAAGGCCAGCTTCACCCTCTGCAGGGTTCTCTGGCTGATTGGCTACAGGCTATGGTTTTGAAAAATGTACTCAATATTCCAAAGAAATCCAACCCAGTTTCTGTAAAGAGCCAAATACTGTTGAATCAACTCTATGCAAATAGCCGTTGCACAGCTCAGCAGGGTCATTTGGCTCCGGCCCCAATAGGTCTTCCGCAGGGCCTCTTCCACGGCTCTTTCTGCTGACACGGCATCTCCGAACCGCTTGACGAAAGCCATGAGCATCTTGCTGGAGGTGTATTGGCAGATGGTCGTGGGGCATGTCACCCATGCGGAAGACCTCAGAGCTTCTCATCCGGCCATTTTACAGATGAAGAAACTGAGGCTTCCAGAGGCGAAATGTCTGCACAGTCACACACTTAGTCAGGGGCATGGCCAGGGCTGGGACCCAAGCCCACTGACACCTTCCCTCCCAAGACTCCCTCTGGTGATCCGTCCCGACGTTGGGCAGCTTTGACCTTCTCCTGTCCAAAGGAAAGATCGTTTTCTAAAGAGCCAACTGGGTCCCAAGCAGGACACCCCCGAAGGACTTGAAACGCTCTTGCTCCCGATGGCAAATCCCACTGGGTGTCCCCAGCAGACGCTATGTGACACCCCAGGGGAGGTTTGGGGGCCCCATTGACTCGGACTCGCCTCCTGATTTCTTCTGCACATCAGAACCAGTGTGAATTTGTTGCTTTCCAGACCTTAATCAGGACGGTGTGTCCGCCCAGACCCTCCCCTGTGGGCGAGGGCCCTGCTGCCGCCCTTGCTGAGCCGCAGCCCTGCCTGCTTTGCGAGATCCCAGCCGTTTCTGTGACCGGGATACGCTCCTCTTTTAGGGGCTCAGTGTGCTTATCCGCGGCTGCATTTCTCACAGCACCCCCTCCCTCCCCTGGGACCACATAGTTTTTTCCTTTCTTGCATAATTTAACTTTCCTCCGTTTGGGCTGAAAATCCTGCCCCTCGTTACCCCACCTTCTACCCCAAAGCTCCTATCAAAGCAAACACCCTGATGCAGACAGGGAAGCGGCGGGAGGGGCAATCCTGAGCTGGGCCAAGGGCCTCCAGGCCGCGGCCCCAGCAGAGGGTGTTCTTGGGATCCTGCTGGGGGAGGGGACAGGACTGACGCCTGTCGACTAGGAAACTACGCGGTGGTTCTCAACTGGAACCACCTGGGAGCTTAGTAAAGGATCCGGGCCTGATGCCACCCCCAGAAATCCAGTCACCTTGCTGATGCTCAGAGGTGTCTGGGTGGTGGTGCGGCCCAGCTGAGAAGCGCAGCCTGAGAGGGTGCAAGGTGGAGGGGGCCCCAGAGGCGTCTACACCGGGGTCGTTGTGAGATGCAAGATGAGGCCTCAGCCCCCGAAGCTGAGCGCGTTATTTTATGTGGATGACGTTTCTCTGGGCAAAGCCTCCAGAGCTTTTTATCTGATTCTCAGTGGGTTCCATGTCCCCCAGCAGATTAGGTGTCCCCAGTGCTGTTCACACGTACCCCTTTTGGTGGTTCCGGATCCGACGCTAAGCCTGTGGGGTTGACAAGCCTAATGGATGATGTGCCTATTTCTATAAAGACACTACACACGTCAAAAGTTAGATCCACTCAGTGTGGTCACATTGACTATTGCATGCTGCTCAGAATCTCTTCTTGGTACTACCACGTGCCTTTGATGAATAAAAAATGAGAAATGAACTATTACTTAATGCACTGTGTTTGATAGGCAGAAACCCTTCAAAACATAAGACCCGTGGGAAAAAGTAATCAAAGGGGCCCTTGGTAGTTATAGGTTGGGAACCACTGGTCTAATACATCCACCTTGTTTGAGAGATGAAGAAACTGAGGCCCAGAGAGGTTAAGGGACCATCTTTAGGTCACATAGCCAGTTACGCACAGTTGAGACCCTCTCTCAAGCCTCCTGGGCATGCTGTAGGGGCAGAAAGAATATGTGCAGAATATTTTGCTGGAAACCCTCACTTGACACAATCCTGTTGACCCAGATGGAGGAAATTCCTCACTGATCATGGAGGTTATGTGACCAGAGGTAGCCCACGCTCCAGAGAATTAGAAAGCCTATTGTAGTCCAGGATTTCATCCAGCCTAAGACACCATCACTTGTAAGCTACACCATTGTTTTCTGTACCACAAGGCAAGAGTGCGGCCAAGCGTGGTTGTAAGATGCCATCAACCATAACATGTGTCTGGTTTTGGAGATGTTAAAATGTGAGAAAAAATATGTGCCGTGGAATCAAAGGAGGTCCATTCCATTTGGAGCTGTGCGACGTCCTTCCACCTGGTTCTCTTACCCGCTAGAGGTGCTAAGGGGGATGAAACGCCCCTTAAAAGAAAACAGATGTATCTAAAAAGCAGGAGTGAGTAGGGGAGAACGCCCAGCCCGGTGTGTGCGATCCCAGGACAGAGTCCCACATTGGCCCTCAGCAGACGTGGGTTTGCATCTCAATCTCGAAACTCTGGGCGGGTTTCTGGGGGGCGGGGGGGCGTGTGCAGGAGGGTGTCCTCTTGAGCACGCTCTATTCTCCCCAGCCTCCATTTCTTCATATGCAAAAGAGAAAATGCCCGCTCCTGCCTGCCTGCCCTAAGCCTCCTGAACTATTGTGGAGCTCGGAAGAGAATGTGGAAAGTTGAGCCATGGAGGCGCCTGGTGCAGACCCCGCTGAGGTCTGCGAACGGCAGGCGGGTTATACAGAGTCATCGGGGCAGTGGGACCGAGCCCACTGGGGCTGCCCACCTTCAGCCACACTCAGGACCCCCTGAGGGAGCACCAGCCCCCATCTGAGAAGAACTCATCCTCAGATGAGGCAGGGAGGCTGGGGGCCAGACGGACCTCTGCCTTCCCAGGAGCAGGTGGCAGATCTGGTCACAGGTTCCGGGGTCCTGCCCCCCCCAAACCCTGGGCAGACACCCCTGCTGCTCACCATCTGGCACCTCGGGGACACACACACACGTACTTTGCCCAGGATCACAGCCACAGAAAGGGTCATTCAGCCTCACTGCAGAAGGAACAGGGCAGCTGTATTTCCCAGGGTCCCTTCCTGGGATCAGGGCCAAAAGGGATCAGACGGTCAGCAAAGAGGACACCTCCCCTCCTGCTCGGTGTCCTGCCGTCCCAGAGCGACTCCAGCCTGTGGAGCGTGTGTCCCTTCCTTTGGGGGGCAGCTTGGCCGAGCCGCAGGCCCGGCCTCCGAGCTGGGGCTGGCCCTGCCCTGCGTCGCCCCGCAGAGGCGGCCCTCGGGCAGCTCCCCGTCCTCTGTTGGCCTCGTCCTCTGTCTGTAGAGCAGAGATGAGAAGCCCAGTCGCGCTTCCCCCACAGGCGATGAGAAGGGGGCTTGTGAAAGTGGCCCGCCAGGGATGCAAGCCGGGGAGGAGCGCTCGGGGTTGGGGGCGGGGGTGGCGGGAGGGGGTCCCCACAACTGGAGTGTCCCTGCCTCGTGACGGGGGCGCACAGGCATCGTGGTGGGAAGCACGGGACCGGGAGTCAGACCTGGATCCAAACTCTGTCCCTGCCTCTCCCCTCGACCATGGGTAAGCCTCTGTTTCCCCATCTACAAAATGGGCAGCCAGACGCTTCCCACGGGCTCCTCAAAGGACCAAATGAGATGATGCACGAGAAGGGCCTCGTAGGGGGTGGGTGCTCAGACCCGGTGTCCCGCAGATGGGGGGTGCCGCGGTCATGGCCGTGGGCGTCTGGACCCTGGTGGAGAAGAGCGGCTACCTCGGCGTCCTGGCCTCCAGCACCTTCGCCGCGTCCGCCTACATCCTCATCTTCGCGGGCACGCTCGTCATGGTGACTGGCTTCCTGGGCTTCGGTGCCGTCATCCGCGAGGACAGGAGCTGCCTCTCTGCGGTGAGTGCCTGCCCGGCCCTGCCCAGCGCCGTGGGCAGAGGGAGGGCCACCTGCCCAGGGCTTCTGAGAGCCTGCCCCCCTGACCAGGCTCCGCACTGAGAGCCCACCCGGTGACACTGGCCCTGGTCTTGGAGGCCTCGGGAAGGCTGCCATGGTCTCCAGGTGCTTGGGACCTAAGCCAGGAGGGCACCCCGGAGGTGGCGGCAGCACTGCTCCTCCCCTTTCTCCTCCTCCTCCCCCTCCTCCTCTTCCTCTGTCCAGATTTTATCATGGTGATTTTCAAGAATAGGCAAAAATGAAAAGAACGTTACAATGAAGCTCCAGGTCATCACCCAGACTCACTGCCACCATCTCAGAGCCAATCCTGTCCATCTGCACCCTCCCCCGCTCCCCGCCCCACCCAAGACCCCAGACATCATGTCACCTGTAAAAATTTCAGGGTGTACCTCAAAAACGTAAGGATCCTTTTTTTAGAAGAGGTAATGACAAGACCATTATCACACCTAAAAACAATTAACAGTCATTCCTTGATATCATGAAATAACCAGGCAATTCCAAATTTCCCCAATTGACCCATAAGCTGTTCTTTTTTTTTTTGCAGTTTATTTGAATCAGAATCTAAATTTGTAAGGTCTATGTATTAGAGTTGGTCGATTTGTCTCCCAAGTCACTTTTAGTCTCTAAGCTCCCCATCAATCTCTGTTTGTTTCCTTGCAATTTACCTGTTGAGGGAACCAGGTCATTTGTGCTTTACTCTCTCCCCGTCTGGGCTTTCTGATGCCTTCCTGGTGACGTTCTAGCAGTTGGGTGTAGAAGCTTGATCAGACTCAGGTGGGATTGTTTGGGCAGGTGTTTCATGGGTGAGGTGGGCGGCACAGGCTCCGCCTTGGACGCCCCCCCTGGAAAGCTGAGAGGACACCCGCACCCCACCTCTGGCTCCAAGTGTCAGGAAAGGCAGGGCTGCACTCGAGAGGGCAGAAGCCGGAGTCCCGCTCAGGACTCCCAGACCCTCCCTCCCTCCTGGGCACCTGTTGCCAGGGCAGGCTCCCTGGGGCCCGGCTGGCATCTCCCCCTTCATCTCCCCGGCGACAAGCCCAGTGCGGGCAGGGGAGGCTACAAAACATCCGGACTCAGAAAGGAAGGGCCGGGGCTGGATTCAATCAGGTTGAGCCTGAAAAGGCTGCGGGAAGAAGCCTTGAGGGCTGTGCCCTCCCTGCCCCGCTTCCCGTGCCCATCGCTGACGTGGCAGCCTCGGCCCCCCGCGTCTGACCAGAGAGAGGAGGGGCCGGAGGGGCCGAGCCCCGCCGCCTCTTTCGCCAGCCGTGACCTAGTTTTTAGCTCTGGAGGCAGCAGCACCTGTGCCCAGGCTCAGCGGGACAGCCCTCCCCGGCCTAGAAAAAGTCCTTAGCTCTGCTCTGAGGGTCGCCCCGAGCAGGGTGCGGGCCGCGTGGATGGTGGGGGGGTGAAGGCCCATGGGGACCAGCCGCCAGAGCGTGGCTTTGACTTGAGCTGTCCTTCCAGCCGTGGGACGGGGCGCCCTGAGCCAGGCTGTCCCTGCCAACCGTCCCCAGCTCCTGAGTCCTGGTGAGCCTGCTGACACCCGTGATCGGACCCGTGTGAGCTGCATGAGGACACGAGACATGACTGAGGGACCGGGCCTGTGGTGTAGCTGGTGGTGAGGGGCAGGGAGGCCCAGCCCTCTGGGACTGAGGCTTACAGGGACCGGGGCTGCTGGGCCCAGAGAGAGCCCGTCCCCTGCATCATCCGTGACCCCCTTTGCCCTGCTCAGCCCTGGTCCTGCGGGAAGCAGGGCCTTCGCCCTGGCCTCTGGCCTCGGGCTGAGCCCTCTGGCCTAGGAGGCAAGCTGCCGGCCACCCTTCCCACCCAGAGCCCTCCCTCTTGGTTCTGAAGGAGCCCTGTGGCCCGTGGTCCCCTGCAGCCTGGGAAACAGCCCCCTGCTTTCCGCCGGGGCGCGATTATAACACAATGGGCTTGGATCACGGAGCGCCCCCTTCCTCCAAAAGCAGCCCCGCAGAGTCACAGGAGTCGTGACCTCTGTGTGCCAAGCCGTTCTACACGCTCAGGCGTGTTAGTTCCTTTGATCCTCACGCCAGCCCCACGTTTTGGAGGTGAGCAAGGTGGGGTTAGAGAGGTTAAGCCATCAGGTCTGCGTCACACTGCTGGCGGGTGGCCGTCCCCGGGCCCCTGCTCCCACCCGCCGCTCAGCACAGCCTCTAGAAGGTGCCGTTCACCCCCAGGTGAGAAAGCCGGCCTGGGAGACCTGGGGCCAGTGAGGGCCGGGGCTGCCTTGTGGACGCTGCTCTGGTAGAATCCCCTCCACGTCACCTGGGGAGGCCAAGCGTGATGGAGGGACGCCGAGCGGGACGGCGAGGGCAGAGACACCGTCTCCCGAGACTGTGGACACCTGCGCAGAGCGGCTGCCCTCAGAAGTCTGGGGGTGCAAGAGTGACTCCCGCGGGGCCCAGCTAGGCCCCAGGGCAGGAGACGGGGTGGGGTGGAACCCTAGAAGCCCTTGCCCTCATTATAGTGCAGAAATAACTGTGCACGGTCAGAACTCATCCAGGCTAGAAGGGAACCCAAGGGCCATCGAGTCCAACGCTCCATCCAAGGGGCTGCAGGACCCCGGGGAGAGTGGGGGTCACCCAGGTGTTAATGGGGGTACTCAGCATTAGTGGCCTTTTTGGAGGCTGTCAAACCGTAAGCTCTTTTCCCCTTGGCGTCTCGGAGACCAGAGGAGAGCCGAGGGGTCTGTAATTGGCCGCTGTTTGCCCGCCCAGCACTGACCTCAGCTTCCCCTTCCTACACGATCCATCCGCGAGACATGTCCCACCATCTAGGCCGAGCCACTATGAAAACACGTCTCCAGCCTCCCCAGTCGCAGCCTGACCGTCACTTGGCCTGGGGACCACCCCTGTGCCCGGGGCCAGGCAGAGACCGTGCGAAGACTTAGGAAGGCCAGGGGCTCGGGCTGGCCTGTGGGCCGGGAGCACACCTCTTGCCCCACCCTTCTGAACTTCAGAGGGTCAACAAACAGATGGGCCTTCTCGTCTCCCTGGGCCTGGAGGCAGGGCTGGGGGGCGCAGGGGCTGCTGGACAGGCAGGTGTGAGATGCCGTCCTTCTTCTCAGCCCCACTTGACCCTCCTGCCTGCGGTCACTTCTAACCCGCCCAGAACCGATGAGCTCTCTGGCCCGACATCGCTAACCAGACACATCAGAGAGGCGCCAGCTTGAAAGTGAGGTCAGGAAAAAGCGCGTGTGTGGACACACACACACACACAGCCACCCGCCGCCAGGAGCGTGGGGATGAGGGCTGACAGACAGCAAACCTCGAAGCCTAGCATCTTCTTCCTTTGCTTTTCCCCCGCCCGACCCGTGAAAGAACCAAAGACAGACCAGGTCCAAGGACAGAGCACAGGTGAGGGGGCGGATCCTGAGGAATCCACATCCTGGCCCATTGGCCTCTGAATTACTGAGCATTTGAATGTTTAAGCCAAGAAGACGGCTGGAAGACTTTTCTTGGGTAAACACAAAGTAGGAATTTTAAAACCCATGCTCCCATTTAGAGGCAAGAGGGATACTTAAGTCAGTTTAAAAGTGTTCTGTGGTTCCTGGAGCTTCTTCCTTCCTGGTCTCGTTTCTTTCTTCCCCCTCCGTGTCTAACTTCCTTTTGAAATCTTTAATCAGCTAAATGGAGAAACGCAGTGAGGGTAGCTCTATACAAAGCGCTCCCTAAAGAGGAAAGGGGAAGATGAAAGACCAGGCATCTGAATGATGTGTGTCCAGCTTGGATCAGGAGGAGGGAAGGGCTTGACATCAAAAGTTCCCTGAGAGCTGCCTGGCGAGGGCGGTCCAGCTCCCTCGGGCCCAGCATCCGTCCTGGCCCGAGCCCTTCCCCCAGCACATCTGCAGCCCCTCAGAGTCACTTTCTCAAGAAGGAAATGTTCATCGGGGACAGGAATAGCACATCTTCGCCGGTGCTGAAATGATGATCAGCGCGGAGCCAGAAATCTGCAAGGGGGAAAGGGAACAGGGTTTAAATTATTCACACCAGAACTTCTTTTTTAGTGCAGGCTGCGTGAGAGAGCCAGATAATTCAGGCCATCTCAGCCCAAGGCCGATGACCAGCACAGATGCCACCCTGATCCAAAGAAAGGGATATTTGTAGAGTTTGGAATATGAGCTCTGAACACTTTTATATCTTCAGCCAGATGAAGATTAGGATAGATGGTTCAGGCTCGACTGGTCTTTGTGAGGGGTTCTTTTCTATTTAGGGGATGGACTCAAAGAAGGAAGTTGTAGAAAGAGTTTCTGAAAATGAGGGGACCCCAAGTTGCAACACTTCCATCAGATACATCCAGACGTGGTTAACCAAAGGAGGAAGGACTGCGGCTGAAAAGCAGTTCGTAGCGCATCCCGCCTGGCCTGCCTCGGGACCTCTGGGAAGTCACCCGGCCACTCCCGGCCACCTTGGTATCCCCATCCCCGTTCAGGGGTGAGGAGTGAGGAGGAGAACGAGACAGTATTTTAGCTCTTAGGAAACGAGTCACCACATTATATAAAGATCATAAAGTGTGGCTATAATTATCATTTGCATCACCATCACCAGCTCCTTTGAGAAGGAGCCTGAATAAACGGAGTTATTCTTAGGCCCGTGACTCCCAGGGTCCCCACAGCTCGCTGGGCCACTGTCTCTGTAGAAGCAGGGGATGGAGGCGGCGTGGAGGGTGCCCGGGTCCCCTCGCCCAGGCCTTGGACCGTGTCCTCCCCGGGCTGGTTCCTCACCCACACGTTACTTTGCCAGGGCCCTACCAGCCACCCAGCTGGGTGGTCACAGCCTCGTCTGTTGGTGGTACTCTGACCTTCGAGTCACTGCCCACGTGCGTCAAAGGAATGGGTCCTGCAGCCCAGGCTTGGGGAACCCCAGCTCCGCCCCATCGGAAGGAGAGGGCCGCTCCTCATGCGCTTGGCGTGGGCAGGAGGACCCTCGCCAGGCTCCTGGGGAAGCAGGCACAAATAACCTCAAGAGCCATCCTGGAGATGCTGCACGAGAGCCCCCGCGGTCACCCCAGCCCGCTCTCCCAGCAGGGGCCTGTCGCACCGACGCGGGAGAGGCCCTGGGCTGCACGTGGCAGCCTGATGGATGTGGCCCCTTCCTCTCAAGGCCCCGCAGATCCTTCCCCTCAGCCTCCTTCTTGCTGGCCTTACTTGGTTCAGGGGCTGCGCAGAAAGGGCTGCCAGGCGGCTGAGGAGTGAACTCCCCACCCTCTCCTCAGCCGCAGAGAAACAGACTTGCCTGAGGTCACGTGGCCCTCACCCCGGCTTGGTCCAGGCCCTTCCGCTGTCGCAGCCGGCACGGTCCCCTTTTCCTGGACACCTCCAACACAGGGAGTGGACACGCACCTTCTCGTGACTCGGGGCCCATCGTTGGCGTCCCAGGTGAAAGGGGAAGCAGGGAGGTGAGAACTGGGGACAAGTTACCCAGCTGCCTGCCACCTGGTGCACTGGGAAGTGGAGGGCGGGCTTCAGGGCGCTGCGGGGTGCAGGGGTCGGCTGTGCACCGAAGAAGTGCTTCGGCTGGGTTGGAGATGAGTCTACCTCAGCTACGTGTGGGTGGGTGATCACCCCGCAGTGGGGGCCGAGGCGGTCTCAGAGCAGACTGACCTCGGAGAGGCAGAGTGTGTGTGGGTGTCTGTGTCCCTTTGCATCTGTGTGCCTGTGTCTGTACTGTGCGTTGCAGAAGGGCAGGGATGGTTGGTAAACGGCATCTATTTGCATCCCAAACCCCGGAGTTGATTGGGGGAGTATCCTCTGCCTTTCCATCATTCGGCTTCCTGCTTCCTTTCCTCAACAGAGTCTGGGTTTAACCACGTCACCGGGAGGGGACGTGCTCTGGTCCCTGTCACCTAGCTGGGCACAGTCAGTGCCCTGATCACTGAGCCCTTCAACGGAGGAGATCCTCAGAGCAGGTGATCTGGACAGCAGATAGTCCTTCAACAAATATTTGGAGGCCCCGGGTGTATGCAGACGTTTTTTCTTCCCAGTATCATTTCACTCCTTACGTTAACGTTAAAACAAGCCCTATGCCACAAGCACGCGCCCAGCAAGGAAGGCCTGGCGAGGGCTGGCGAGAGCTGATCTGAGAGGAGAAGCTCCCCCCACCAGCGCCCGTGTAGGCAGCTGGCAAGGTTGCTGAGAGCAGTGTTCCTGCTGTACTCTGACGGGACTCCTGGAAGGACGTGGCTGGCGGGGGCAGCTGGGTACTGCCCCCGCTTTGCTTTGGCCCTGCAGAGCTGGTCTCAGCTCCTGTCCGGCCAGCATGAGCCACGGGTGCAGGCAGGGGGCGGGACCCACCTTCCTTCCTATCGGTGAGGTGAGTGCGCCGGCTGATCCGAACCTCTTGGCAGTGGTAGCAGCGCGTCACAGACTTGGGGCTGCAGGCCCCCTCCGCCACTGGGACCAGGACGGGAGTGGTGGCTGGACAGCCGTCTGGACATGCTGCCCTCGTGTCGGGTCCTGGCACTGGCCTTGGGACACGGGGTGCCCTCTTCCATCTCACCGTACATCACACGGAGGCTTTAGGGGTGCTTAGAATCAATGGAGCATAAGAGCAGGAAACAGAGAGATGGCAGTCAAATGTCATCTTTATTCCTAGTGAAGCTGAGGAGAGTGTGTGGCTTTACACCTGTGTCCAGAAGCCTCAGCAACTCCAGCTCTGGGGAGACATGCGTACACGCCTAAGAAGGGTACCACTCAACCCACCGTGCGGTGGCGAGCAGAGAATGTGGCATCCGGAGGACAGGCTGGCCCCAAGGGGAGGGAGGGAGGCCCGCTGGCCAAGCAGATTGGAGTAGCCGTGAGTAAGGATGGGGGGAGAATCCGGGTGTCCTTCTAGAGGTCCCTGCAGGGAGGCAGGAGGCCAGGACAGAGGAGGCTTGGTCCTGACTGCACAGACGGATGCAGCTGTGGCACCAAGACATTCTTCCCATCTTAGCCCCACATTTCATGCAGACGGCCCAGAGAGGGTGAGGGATTCCCCCAGGGTCACACAGCATTTTGTCCCAGAGGCCAGACTCCCAGGCCAGGGCGCCTTGTGTGACATCACTCTCTTCTCTGACCAGCACCCTTCAGGGCTCAAGACCCACCTTTCCTGGGCTGCAGCAGATATAACTGATTCCCGCCTGCTTGTAGGCGCAAATCATCTACAAGGGGCAGTTTTTACAGCCAGCTACCTTCCGCCGCCTTCTCCTCTCCAATTTTCCGCAACTCATGCTCCAAGTTACACTGATGGGGCCGCCTAATTCATCCGCCTCAACAAGCATTTCCAGCACATCCCAGACTTCCTGCCCTTCTGGGCACAAGGCAGGGCGGGCAGGGGAGAGGACGCGGAAGGGACTAAGACCCCGTCTTGGCTTGGAGGCTAGTGGGGAGTACGAGGCACCTGTATGAAAGGACAGAGGACCGTGTGGGTGGCTGACATCCCCGTTTGGCTTGATCAGCGCCCCTGACCTCTCCGAGCCCCCGGACTTTTCCTAGCCTCCAGGCTTGGCAGGAGCTCTGCTCAGCCTCCCTTTCCCCCAGTAGCCAACTCTGTCCTAGAACGACCAATGCTGGGCACCCCGGCACCCGTCCCATCCTGGGGTCCCTGCCACCTGCTTCGTGCTACCCCAGCCCTTTGCACAATCTCATCTGTGCCGGCGTGAGCACAGGTGCCCGCAGGCTGTATGACGTCTCTCCAGGGCCCGTGAGAAGTCAGCCCCAAGGGACATCCAGGCCCTCCCAGGGGACTCGTAGGAGGCAGCAGTGGGTGACCTCCCCCCTCCCGAGCCCAAATCCATCAGGCAGTGGCATCCCCCAAGTCCTTGGGCCCCTTACCTCCAGGCGAGCCTGGTCCTCATCCCCCCAGCCAGGCCCTGCCATCCCCTCTGGACCCTGCTCTCTCCGCCCACACAGCTGAACTCTTAGCAGTCCTAGCCTGAAATCCAGTGGATGCCTGGCTTTGGCTTGTGGTTCTGGAAATGTGTTCTCCTCCTGTGACCCCACAGTATGATCTTTGGACCCCCAACATTTTGGCTCGGGCATTGGACGGCCTCAGCTGCATCCTCTAGATGTGTCCCTTGAAAGCCTCCTGCCTCCCCCTGGCCAATCTGCTCCCTCCTCTGCCCTCTTCCAACTGCCCCTCCCTCTGTGGACCGGCTCTCCTCTCCCCAGCCCCGGTCTTCTTCTCCGCTCCCAGCCCCTTGGGCCAGCACACAATACTGTATTAGCATCAGACATGGGCCAGAGCACACTCTGGCATCCTTCAGAGCAGCCCAGAGCTGAAGTCGCCGTGGCTGGACGGCCTGGGCTGGGAGCCCTGGGCTGGGCCAGGAGGGTAGAGGTCACCTTCATCCTTCCAGCAGTGACATCTTGTTACTGGAATGGCTCAAGGCTCCAAAATCTACATCCTCTCTTTTCTGCACGAACAGGCAGGCAGCTGCGCCCTGAGCCCTGACAGCCTCCAGCCGGCGGTTAATTACCAGAAAATCATGCGCCCTGAGGTCACTGCTGTTTAAGCATCTGGCTCCGCCTTTTCCGGTCCAGCCTCTTTGGCTGCTCCGAGCTCCCTGACCCTCCCATGGCTGTGATCAGCTCACACAGCCAAGCTGGGGGCTGCAGGCCAGCTCTTCTCCCCGTGACTTAATCTCGGCTGCACCCTGACTCTGCTCTTTCACTATCTCCCTCAGAGTAGGCCGGCTCCTCTACCCCCAGCGCCGCCTGCCTGGACACTGGGCCCGGTTTCCAGCTGTGGCTTGGTTTCCATCGCTAATCATGCAGAATGCAGAGGGGACAGAGGAGGAAAGCTTCGGCCAAGCTCCCTTCTTTGTGATAGAATCAATCCCGTGGAGAAATTCCGCAAGTCCAATGGTATAAAGTTCTTAAAATTTACCTCAAGGATGGCACCAGCTGGGCCGAGCTGCCCGCTCTTGTGGGCACCAGTGAATCTGCCCCAGAAACCGTATCTCGGCTTGGCCCCGTGCAGAGTAAATCCATCTGAAGACTCACCTTCTAATTAATCACCTAAATGTCACAGTGAGGAATATTTCTGCATGGGTCCTGCAGAGCCTCTTATTAAAGAAAGTATCGGTTTGGTTCAGAGAGTCCTGTGCCGTTTCAGCTTCGTTTGGGATCTGTAGCTTTAGAAAATATCCAACTTTGCCTTCCAGTTCAAACTGTTCCATCAGAGAATTAAAGGGGAAAAAAAAAAAAACTTTGGTAGATGGTACAGGGGTGGAGGGGAATGTTTGGGTCCCGTTCTGTGCTTACCAGGCTGGTCCCTTCTGTGTCTGGGGTCCAGTCTGGTGTATTTGGAAGTGGCGTGTCCTTATGGAGGGCTCTGGGGGCAGAGGCTACAAGAGCTTTCTTTGGAATTCTCACTACTGGTTTCTATCAGACTAGGATTCTGGTGGTCGATTCTGGAAGGACTGGGGGTGGGGCTGAGCGTGAGGCCGGCTGCTCACAAAGCTCAGAGGGGGCTTGAGGGTCAAGGGGGAGTTGGCGTGGGGTGGGTTCCTTTCGCCCCGCGGTTCACAGGGCCAGGGCAGAGCAGGAGGGCACACGGGGCTCAAAGCCTATACACTCCTGGGAGTGGGACAGGCGTGAGGCCAGTGAGTCAGGCGGGGGTCAGAAGGAAGGGCGAGGGCCGCAGGGTCGCAGTCAGGACCTTTTGGCTCCAGGAGGGCTTTGTGGAGGCCTTGACCAAGCTCACACTTGACGGCTGTCAGCTGCACAGCACAGACGTGGTCGGAGCAGCGAACACCGGCAGGGCCCGCAGAGACCAAGGTGCAGCCCTGTGTGCACTCTCGAGGTGTAGCCCAGCTGTGCGGCCCCCAGACTCTCAGACGGTCAGGCCGGGCTGAGTAAAGCGAAGGGGACAGACGTGGGCGTTCGAGCTGCGGCTATGACCCCAGCACAGGCGTGAAGGCACAGGGCCCTTTGCTGGGGGCCGGGGAACCTGCCCAGGAGGGGCCGCACCTAGCCTGCCTGGCTGGCTCTGAGGGCTGGAGGCTGCATGGGGGCCGGAGAGAGACCCTCCTGTGCCTGGGTTTCCCCTCTGTCTCTTGTCACCACCTGACACCCGGCATCCACCTAACCCTGCCCCCCACCCATGCTGTGAGCTCAGCCAGCCCATAAGCCCACCATCAGCCATCAGGGTGACCCGGCGCGTGAGCACAAAGCTCTGCAGCCAGAATCCCCGGGTTCAGTTCCAGACTCAACCATGTGCCGGCCACGTGGCCTCGGCCAGGCTGTAGGCTCTCCACACACACGTGTGATGCTGGCGCCCACAGAGCACCGTGATGAGCGGGGCCGTGCAGGAAGCACCCAGCGTGTGCGCTTGGGGACCCCCCAGGTGGATAAGGCACTGAGTCTGCCCGGGAGGGCTAACTTGGGGCTTTCAGGGGTGTTTCGGTGGAAGGGATGCTCTCCACTGCTCCCACTGTAGAAGACCTGCCTTTCCTCTGTTCCGGAGAAGGCAGCACCCCCTGAGTTGGGTCATCACCTGCTAAGCCACAGGCCAGGAATTCCGGTGGTCTCTTGGGAATGGTGGGCTCAGGGTCCGGTACGTCCTGACTTATACTGAAACATGACTTCTCCAAATTACTCACAGGGGATCTGAGAGCTTTTCATTGACTTTTGTTCAATAATTCCAAACCCACACCAGACCAAGCTTAAAGAGGGTAGCCTGTAGCTCCAGAACCTACCTCTTCAGGCTTCCCAGAATCAACCATTATCTACAGACTTCGAGAGCCCACTTCTCCCCAGGGACCCACCCGGGGGCCCCAGGGCACAGCCAGGCCAGCAGCTTTCTCCCTGCACCCCAGGTCCTAGCGTGCCCTCAGCTGAAGCCTTGCAGGCGTCCCTGATCCTCCCTTGAGTCGGGGTGAGCAACTTCCTGCCCCAAAGTTGCCCTCCAAGGCAGGTACAGGGTAAAACCCCTCACCTGCTTCTGTCCGTGTTGTTTCAGGCTTCTCAGGAACCAGAGAACCTTCCTCAGATCTTTTTTGTCATGTCTCCAATAGTGCATACGGGCACATGTGCAAATCAAGCCCCAGCATCAGCCTTAGAACCTGAAGGTAAATGTGTAAATCAGAGTTTCTCGGCGGCCTTGGCACTGGCCTTGACATTTAGGCCAGATCATCTTTGCCGTGGGGCCTGCCCTGTGATGGTGGGAGGCTTGGCCGTGTCCCCGTGGCCTTCACCCACTAGGTGCCAGTAGCACTCCTTCCCCGACTTATGACAACAAAAAATGGCTCCAGACATTGCCAGACGTCCCCTGGGGGCAAAATCGTGCCAGGTGAAGAACCACTGGTATAAATGAAATGAAAGTAACAATTCCACGCCACCCACGGATCAGAAAAGGATTAAGCTGCTGCCCCCACGTGTGGGCTGCGTGCTCTGGCCAGTTCCCCGTCTCACAGGCACGCTTAGTAAGAAGCGCACTTGCAGATCTTAATCCAGGGCTGCTTTCCAAGCATCTAGACCCAGCTCGGCCCCAGGCCCTGCGGAAGAGCCGGAGGAACCTGAGACAGGGTGCCTGTTCCCCAAAAGCTCACGGTCATCCTAGAGAGACAGCACAGTAGCACCAGAAGCAGGCTCCTGGGAGCAGTGGGTGAAGTGACGTCCCTCCCCCACCCCACCCCCGCGGAGGCCACGCCCACACCCGGGGCTGCAGCGTGAGGCGCAGAAGGCAGGCAGGGGGGGACCCGGGTCTGGGGGAGAAGGAGCAGAGCGGGAGTTCTTGTCGGGACGCGAGGCAGGTGAAGCGCTGGCTGCAGGCACGTGGCTGGGGCCCAAGGGCGGGCTCGTGGAGGCCGTGGCGGGGCTGCGTGTGGAGAGCCAGGCAGGTCTGGAACTCCAGGCAGGGGAACGGGCAGAGGCGAGGAGGCGGGGAGGCCGGGCCTGCCGTCGGGACTGCGCGCGCAGGCAGCCCCCGCGCCGTGGGGGGAGATGACCTGGCTGGACCCGGGGCGTCAGGGGAGGCTCGGCGGAGGGCAAGGCGGAGGGCAGAGGCGAGGCGTGTTAGAGCTCAGGGCGCCACGTGGCAGAGCCCTCCAGCCCGGCCCCGCTGCCCAGGCTCCAGCCGGCCAGCTCCAGAAGCCAGGCTGCCAGGATCCCGGGGCGGCAGGATCCCAGTGAGTGGGGACTGTCACCCCGAGCTCTGTATGATTCAGGGCCTCCCCCGCGCAGGTGAGTCACACACCTGCAGCCCTCCTGCCGCTGGAGCTACTGCCCGGAACCAGTGCCCGTGCCCACCGACCACCCAGCCGCCCTCCGTCCCGCGGAGCCCAGCCCGGCCCTGACCCCCCTCACAAAGGCATCTTTACGGCCGGCCGGAGCTCCTGGGTGGGAGGGAGCGTCACAGCCTGTCGGGACCGCCCTTCCCCTCCTGACGACTCCGGCAGGTTGGGTAGTCTGTTTGATGCCTGCTGATGCGTCAGAACAGTTTTGAGGGCCTGGCAGGTATTCATTTAGCCTGCCATCGTGTCAGGATGTGGCTGGGTCCCCCTCCCTTCCCATCAACCCTCCTCCCCAGCCTGGCTTCAACAGCACCTGTGGCAGCAACGTCCCCGGAGCAGCACGACACTGCCACGTCTCCAGGACCACCCTCCCACGTGACCCGCAGCTGGAGGGGTGACGGAGAGGAGCCTCGGCCCCCGCTGCAGAAGGAAGGTGGCCAGCGCTGCCCTCCCCCGGCACGGCCGGCGTGGGCACGCGGCGCGCACCCAGGAAGCCAGGGGAGCGACTGGCGGTCACTGCGCGTAGGGAGGAGAGCGGCCTCGGTGCCGGGCGGGCAGGGGAAGTGGAGGGGCCGCCGTGTCAGAGGAGCTGCGGGCCGGACAGGTCTCGGGCACGCAGGCTCTCCTGGTGCAGCACTGAGCCTGGGCTAGGAGGGAAGGGGACCAGGGACCTCCACTGTGCTCTTGCCTCAGGCCTGACAGATGATTAGGCCCGGCGGTCTCCGCTCCTGCAGAGACTGGGAACGCTTCCCCCCATCCCCGCTTCCCCACCACTGGCAGCTCTGATGCTGGGAGGGATGGGGCCCAGTAAGATGGGGGGGGGGCGGGATTCACTTAACTTGAAAGGAAGCCTGGCTGTTGGGTGGAAAGTTCTTTCTCTGTGCAGCTCCCCTGTGGGCTGGGAGGTGTCTGGGCCAGGCCTGCAGGCCCATGGACAGGCATCACCTCGGAACTGGCCCCGCAGTCCCCGCCCTGCAACTGTCTCCTTGCCATCTGTATCCCCTCCCTCCTTCCTTTCCCTACCTGATAAGCCCTGGAGTTTCAGAGCTCGCCCCCAGGCGGAGCCTTCCCTGGAACCCAGTGATCCAGTGATCCAGTGACCAGGGGCTGCGGCCCTGGCGTGGCCAGGCGGGTGGGCGGCCCTGGGGGGAAGGAGGCGGCACCAGCCAGTGCTCAGGGGGAGGGGCTGAGCTGCCCCAGAGGGGCCTCTTGCAGACAACAGTACCGCCCTCCTCTTCCTCCCCTTCCTCCTCTCCCTCTCCCTGTCCCCTCCCAGCCACGTGGGCCTGGAATGCATTTCCGTCCCCTTGGCTCCTGTAAGAGCACCCCAGGACCAAGCAGTGACACCAGGTGGGAGTGGGAGAGGGATGCAGGCCCATCCTCCTGCCGGTCACAGCCGAGTGCACAGCCTGGAAGCCAGCCAGCAGGGCTGTGACACATGTGCGGAGCGGTGGTGAGGGGAATTTAGAGCCCCCTGCAGGGCCTTGAAGGGCGGTGCCTTTCCCAGGATCTCTGCTTTGCTGTTCCCCAGCCTTGGCTGCTGCTGCCCAGCCAGCATCAACACGCTCAGCCTCACCGGCTCTCCCCACTCCCTGAACTGCAGCCCCCCCCACGCCCCGGAGCTCTCTGCACCCTCCAGGCTTCCCACGCTCTCCCCTCCACCTGGCATGTGCTTCCCACTTCCTTCACCTGGCATCTCATCCTTAGAGATGCCACTCAGGTGTCACCTCCTCCAGGAAGCCCTCTCTGACTGCCCTCCCTGACCTGGGGCCTCCTATAGTTTCTAGGGCCTGCCCCATAGTAGCATTTATAACACAACATTGTAGTCACTTACTTATCTGTCCCTTCCACCAACAATCGAGGCCAATAATTGCCCTACTTAACGATACCTGGCATACAGTAGGTGTTTAATAAACATTGGGTGGGTGGACGGATTAATGAACTGACAGCAGACCGGTGCATGAAGGGTGGAGTGGGGAACTCCAGGCCAGCAGCCAGGAGAGGCGGGTGTGTCCAGGGCTGCTGGGAAGAGGAGGAAGAAGCTGTGAGTGATGGGAGTCCCCCTCAGCTTTGGGGAAGCATTTGTCAGAGGTCCTGAAGGGCCGGCTGCCTGCCCAGGCTTGACCCGGCCGTGACCACCTTCTCTCCTCACTCCTAGTATTTCTGCCTGTTGCTGGCGATCTTCCTTGTTGAGCTGGTGGCGGGGGTCCTGGCCCACGTGTACTACCAGAGGGTGAGTGAAGCGTCCTCCTTGTACTCTCCCCATCGGCTCCCCCAGGAGGGACAGCATGGGGAGGGGTGCATGGGCGCGGGGAGGCAGCGACATGAAGGTGGTTCTGGGCCTCGCCCGCCTGCATTGGACAAGGATGCCATGGTCAGGTCCCCTCCCACTGGGTGCTCAGTGACTCAAGGGTGATATTCGGCTGGTAGAGACAGATGACTGCACTGTCCTTTCACGCCAGCGCCCATACGACTGATGGATGTCCTCAGGATAACGATTGTAAATATTTTGAATATCACCTCGTAATCAAAATAAAAATCAACAGATACAGACAGCCCTCCATATTCATGGGTTCTGGGTCCACAGATTCAACCAATCGTAGATCAAAAATATTTGGAAAAAAAAATTCCAGAAAGTTCTAAAAGGCAAAACTTGAATCTGCCGTGCACAACTTTTTTTTTGGGGGGGGGGGGGTTGTGGGAGGGGGGCCGTGCTGCGTGGCTTGCGGGATCTTAGTTCCCCAACCAGGCATCGAACCCGGGCCCACGGTAGTGAAAGCGCCGTGCACAACTATTTACGTAGCATTTACATTGTATTTACAACTATTTACGCAGCGTTTACATTGCATTAGGTATTATCAGTAATCTAGAGATGACTCAAAGTGTACGGAAGGATGTGCGTAGGTTATATGCAGATACTGCGCCATCTCATTATGTACAAGGGCCTTGAGCAAACGCAGAAGAGCCGTGCTAGTCCTGGCACCACCCCCCAGGTACCGAGGGACGACTGGACTTAAAGGCACCCGGTGCCTAGCCTCACCCGCGCCCCCACCAGCCTTGAGCTCTGGGGCCCCACCTGTCTCCCAGCTCTGCCCATCACACTCCCCCTAACGCAGGTCCCCAGCCTTTGCAACACCATCTCTAGGGACCCCGCCTCCCGCCCGGGGTCCCAGGTCACTGTGTGGGAGGCCTCAGCCATAGCAACGTTCAAGTTCAAGGAGCTCTAGAGTAGTGGGCGCGGCCTTGGAGCGGGCCTGGCAGCGGGCCCGTGGGTGGTTCTGCTGATGCACCTTCCCTCTCCACCCTCCTTAGCTGAGCGAAGAGCTGAAGCAGCACTTGACCCGGACCCTGGCCGAGAACTACAGGCAGCCGGGCGCTGCGGAGATCACAGCCTCCGTAGACCGTCTACAGCAGGATGTAAGCACCTGCACGGTTCCTATGTGGGAGGCTGGCCAAGCGCAGGGAGGTCCCGCGGGGCAGCAGAGGAACCTGAGGAATCAGGCAGAAGGGAACAGCACAGACAGCAGGGAACAGCATGGCGGGTGCTGGGAATCCCGCGGGACTGTCCTCGTGTGCCACCTGCACAGGTCGCTTAGCCCCTCTGGCTTCAGTTTTGCCCCCCGTAACATGGGGATGACCAGGTACCTCCACGAGGGCTGCTGTGAGGCCTGAAAGCGGCGGGTCACGTAAAGCACTCGGCCACGAGCCCAGTACAGAGGAGGCGGTTAGCGAGGGGCCCCCCGTGGTCACCGTACGTGCGTGAACACAGGCCCGTGGCGTATGTCGTCCACGTGAGCATCTCCGTCCCTCCTACTACGCGATAGTCAGTGACAAGCTTGGGAAAGCCAGGCGCTTCTGACTCAAGTTCAGGCCCAGGGCCTAGCCTCACTCTTGGCACACAGTAGGCGCCTAATAAATGCTTGTTAACTGGACTAAATGTACCTCCACCCCACGCACCAGAGAGCCTCACAACAGCCGTGTTCTGTGGCCCCTACAGGGACTTGAGGCTCAGTCCCCCAACTCGGGGTGCAGGAAGTAAACCGTGTCCGGCTGTCCGGCTCCCCTGAGGCCCGGGCTGGCGCTCCCCACACCCCTTAGCCGTGCGGAAGACCCTGGTCTTGTTCAGCACTCACGCCGGCCCCTCTGCTCAGCGCTGAGCTGGCTGTGTGGTGGCCTCTGGGACACCTCTGTGTCTGGCAGGTCTAGGGGATCTGAGGCTTCGAGGCCTGGTTGGGGGGCATCTGAGCCTCTGGGAAGGCTGGGACCCTGTGCCGGTTGGGGGGTGTCCTACCTCCCTGGATGACCAGGAAAGCACCCCCTGGTGGTTTGGTGCTGCCCTGGGCCTGCACGCAGTGGTACACAGCCCCACTCCCTGGGGGACCCGCTGGCGCCCATCTCCCCACATCTTCTCCCAGACCCTCCCTGCCCCAGGGACACCCAGCGCAATCTCCTTAAAGGATGTGGCTGAACAAAAAAGGTGGTGATGGGCGTTCCTGCCACCGGCTCTCCACCCGCCTGAAGAGAAGGGCCCCGCAGAGCCAGGCTCCTGCTCAAAAGAGGGGAAGGGAGGAAATCTCGGAAGCAGAGAGGGACTGGATTAAGATCTGAAGGCTGTCCTGCGGCCCGGGAAGCGAGGGGCTCGGGGGCCCCGCCCCCCGGGCGTCTCCTCGCCTCCAGCCCCGTCTCTTGCTCCAGTTCAGATGCTGCGGAAGCAACAGCTCGGCCGACTGGCAGCACAGCACGTACATCCTGTCTCCAGAGGCCGAGGGCCGCCGGGTGCCCGACAGCTGCTGCAAGACCGTGGTGGCACGCTGCGGCCAGCGGGCACACCCCTCCAACATCTACAAGGTGGAGGTAAGTGCCCGTCCTGCCGGGGCGGGCAGGCGGCCCGGAAAGGCTCGAGATGGGCGGGGTGGAGATCATACTCACTCACTGGCCACGAGACAGCGGTGGGCCTTCCAAGGTCCCCACGAAGCCCGGGGGCGGCAGCCGCTCCTGGGAGATTCGGGGACATCGTGGCACGCCCCTGGGCCACCTGAGAAGCCCACGGGCACTTGAAAGGCTAGACCCGGCCCTTTAAGTATCTGGCCTCGCTGAGCTGGGTGGAGGTAGCGCCCCAGCCAGCCCTCCCTCCCCATCCTCACGCACTTCTGGGCCAAGGGGTGTGTGACCTGCCTTCCGTACGTTACAGGGAGGCTGCATCACCAAGCTGGAGCAGTTCCTGGCCGACCACCTGCTGCTCATGGGGGCGGTGGGCATCGGGGTGGCCTGCTTGCAGGTGAGTTGGAGCAGGGATTTGGGTGCGGGGGGCAGTGTCTGGAACTCTGAAGCCCTCTCTCACTAGCTGAGGTCTCAGATCCTGGCCCTCTGCCCACCCTTGCCCTGCCTGCCCCCTCCTCCCCCATCCCCTCCTCTTCCCTCTGCAGCCAGGTTCACTCTCTTCCCCAGAAAACATGAAGGAAAATACCTGGGCCTTGGGGCCACCTTGAGCTTGTCAGGAACAGAGACCTGGGAGGAGTGGGAGTGTGGGCTCAGGTATGTGCATGCACTCTGTGTGTGCACGCGGGGGTGTGTGTGCACAGCCTGCTGGGGTCCGAGTGGGTCCATGGGTGTGTCTGCATGTACCTGGGTGTACGTGGTCGGGGCCGGATGCACATATGTGTTTAGGCGTGCTGTGCATATGTGTATATTCTCAAGCATGGACACGCGCTCATTCCTCTGCGTGTGTGCGCGCGCGTGTGTGATGCACGTGTGCGTGCCCCTGGGGGTATGTACACCCAGCTCTGTGCTCGGAGGATAAGCGATGCCTTTTGCTCCGTTTCACCGCTCCACACCCCTCCCCCGGCCACCACCCAGGAGTCTAGTTGCGGGCGCAGCCTCAGTTCCTCATCTGTAAAAAGGAGCTGATCGTACCCAGCTGGGTGACTAGAGGGGACGGGCGTCGTGCACATAGATCACTCGGCTCACCGCTGAGCAGACAGCAGACGCTCAGAAAATGGTACCCACCACCGTTTTATCGTTTCTACGTGGGCACAGCGTCTCTCAACAGAGCCGAGTTGTCTCCTGGCCAGGCCACCTGCCCCCCTCACCCACACTCAGGTGCAGGCGCAGCGAGCCGGGGGCGGCAGGTGGGGGGCACTCACACGGCCCTTTCGCGCCCGCCCAGGCAGGCCTTCTGCCCGGCGCACTGACCCCCGGGGAGCCGCAAGCCGGAACCAGGGGTGGGGGGACGCTCTGCACTGCAGCTCCTGCTCCCCCGAGCTTCCCGGACACCTGTCGCCGACCTCAGGTGCTGGGGGCCTGCTCTGCGGACACTGGCCGGACCTGGGCCGCACTCTCCGTCTGTTTCCTCCTGACTTCTGATCTCAAAAGCGTGAAGCTGAAGATGAAGCAGTGAGGCCAAGGGCAGGGAGCGGGATGACCGCTGAGCGTGAGGTCAGGGTGGGACAAGTCCAGCTGTAGGAGTAACGCTGAGGAGGCCGGGTCACCAGGTCGAGGGCAGGTGCCCGCAGCCCCCCGTTGACCCCCACCAAGGGCGGCTCATCCTCCACAGCGCCCTGCGGCACTGTGCTCATGCCCCAGAGAGTGTCACCGGGCCACCGCCGGGTCCCCATCCCTGGCCCATTTTCTCCGTCTATTCCGCTGCGGCGGCCGAGCCCCGGGCTCCAGCGCCCCCTGCCGGCTGGCTCTGGAGCTACCACCCAGCCTCGAGGAGGGGCTCAAACCAGGCCAGCCCCCCGGCTGCCATCCTCCACCAGGCACCCAGTGCCTTCCCCCGACCCGCCCAGCCTGGCGCTTTGGAGACCCCCAGGCCCAGGAGATACAAGGCCAAGATGTCATGCCCCCTTGTCCTCAGGAACAGGGGGAAGTCTTGCCTGGAGTCAGAGGGCCCCCGTGGTAGACAGAGCGCCCTCTTCTGTGTGATCTGGGGGAGCCACCCTCCCTCCTGAGCCTCAGTTTCTTTACCTGGAAAATGGAGGAGTCTGATGTCTGCAAGCCTTTTTTAAGCAGCAGCGATCTCTCGTCCTGGAAATCTTGCACAGGAGCCCAGTTATTCAACATGAAGTCAGAGCTGATCCGATGGAAGGAAGCAGGATTCGGGAGCTGAGCCTGGCGTGAGAGCCCTCAGGAAGCATTTGGCCTCCCGCGATTTTCCTACTTCCTGGGAAGGATCCCGCCTCAGTGAGACGGAGGTGCTGCCGCTTCTTGGGACGTTAGGTAGATGTCTCATGAATACTCTGAAGACCAAGCAGGAAACACGACGAACGTAGCAAACCTGATTCCAGCAGACATCGCGTGTGCCTCCAGGGCGTGTGGACCAGACGCTGGTCTGCCTGCAGAGATGCTGGCGGGCTGGATGGCCAGGATGCAAGAGGGGGACGGGCCTCCTGGAGCCTCTGAGGGCTGCATGTTGAGGTCACCTGGCAAGCTTTAAAACGCCCCAGGCCTGGGCTGCACCCCAGAACAATTAAATAACGCCATCTGGGGCTGGCAGCCAGGCGGCAGTGTGCTTGTAAAGCTCCCTGGTGGGTCCAGCGTGCAGCCAGGAGGAGAAACGTGAGAAAGAGCCCTGGGGGCCTGGAAGTCAGCAGTGGGAGAGGTCAGGAGCTGGGGACAGGACTGCACCCTCCCGGTCCTTAACCCCCCAAGACAGTCCTGCGGGGGAGGGAGGGGCCGGAGGACAGACAGAAACAGGAAGGGGAATTTACAGGGAGCCCGACTGGACAACTTTTAAAGAACTGGAATCAGCCAGCAGTGTCCCTGAAGAGTGGAGAGCTCTGGCTGTAGGTTGGGACAGCGGTTGGGGGCTGGTGGGGACACTGAAGGACGGAGGTCCCGCACCTGCCAGGCTGTGCATTCTGGGGGTGCACCTGTCGCTTTCAGCAAGAGCTGGCAGGGCCCCTCCACCCTCCCGTCTTGGGTGACTCCGTACACTGGATTTCCAGACCCACAGGTGCCCCAAATCATAGGCTTGTAGTCCTGGAAAAACTCGAAGATTCTCTAGGCGGGTGTGTCAACCCTGGACACACAGTAGAATCAGGTTTAAAAACTACCACTGCTCAGGCCCCATCCCCACACATCCTGGCTGTTGGTCTGGGGTGAGACCTGTGCACAGGTGCTTTTTAAATCCCTCCAGGTGATTCACGTGTGTGCTCGGGGCTGAGAACACGGCCCCACCTATTCACCTACATCTGGGGCACCCGGCCGGGACCCAGCTCCACCCTCGTGTCCCCTTCTGTGGGTGCGCTTTGGAGGCTGTCCACGCTGAGGTCACTTTGGAAGCTAATTGCCAGCGTATTCTGGCCAGGAAGCTTCTATCTAAAAAGGACATAGTGGCTCAGCGCCTTTTCCGACTGTCCTCCTCACACACAGAATCCGGGAGCCTCCCTCTCAGGGGCAGGGTGGGCAGAGGAGGGGTAGGGCGAGCGCTCTTTGTCAGCTTTGTAACGGGAGCTGCTGTGTGCCAGGCGCCCTGCCCAGTGCCAGGCCACACCAGCCGGCAGGACGTGGTGCCCTCTCCTAGGGGCTCTCACTCAAGGGGAGGAGACACACAGAACACAGGAGCCACGCACAGTCACAGTGTGAGCCCTGGGGTTTGGGGAGCACATAGGAGGCCCGAACCATCATGGGCAGTCAGGGAAGGCTTCCTGGAGGAAGTGATATATAATTAAGCCTTGAAGGAGTTTGACAGAAAGAAGCAGAAGGGGGAAGCATGCCAGGGTGAGGGGACTGCACGTGCAAAGCCTTGGCTGGCTGGGGGGTGGGGGAGGTTTATCCTGAGGGCCCTAGGGAGCCTCTCACAGGCTCAGGGTGCAGAAGGGGCTGGGTGCTGTGGTGTTGGTCTTGTCATACTGGGTTTCAAAGAATCTCACTGGGAAGGCTCTGGACCTGTGAACAGTCTGGAGGTTTTCCTATTGATAGAGGGGAACTTGGGGCTCAGAGGTTATGACTGAATCCAAGTCACAGAACCCTAGATAGAAGCTAACCCACTCCCACTCCCACCCTGACATTCCCATAGCGTAGGATGGAAACATGAGCCCGGAAACCCACAGGACAGCGAGATTGGGATCTGCAGGTCATTTAAAGGGGAACTGAAAGATCTTATTGGAACGGCTTCTTGGACCTCCCTGGCCCATCCTTGATGCTTGTAATTACAGCCGGGTGCCGTCCCAGAAACCTCACAAGAGGCTAAAAGCATGCCGGCCCCCCTGTTAAAAAGCCCGCGTGTGGTAAACACCGCCTCCAGGCAGGCTGCCAGGAGAGGGCACCGCTCACCCGTGCCCCACGCAGGCTGAGCCCAGCAGCCTGTCCAGCCCACCCTCTGCCACCTCCTGCTCCTGCAGCCCCCTCAGCCTGTGTGTTCTCTGCTCACAGCCATCTATGCTGAGTCCTCCATGTCCTCTATCAGGAACGGGACACTGGGGGTCCCTCAGGGACTGGATAGTTTGGGCCCATTCCCCATCTGCATGCATCAGGGTGGTGTGTGTGTGCGTGCGTGTGCGTGTGAATGTGTGTGCACATCCTTGGCCCCTCTGCATGCATCGAAGTGGTGTGTGTGTATGTGTGCGTGTGCACATGTGTGTGTGTACACGTGTGTGTACATGTGCCCACGTGTTGATGAGCACATCGTCTGCCCCTCTGCATGCATCAGGGTGGGGTGTGTGTGTGTGTGTGTGTGTGTGTGTGTTTGGACACGCGCTGACGTCCACCTCGCCGTGCCTTCCCCGGGGGCACCCTGGGGACACATGTCATGTACAGAGTGCGCGTGCTGGACGCTCGGCCCTGCGGGTCCTCCCCGGCGTGAGAGCTGTGCCGTAGGGGACGCAGCCACGAGTCTGTGCCGGTCCAGCTGCTCCCATCTGGCCTCCCCTTGACAAGATGACCCCCCAGGACAAGTCATCAAACCATGAGGTGGGGACAGGGCAGAGGGCCTGCACGCCGCCTGGGTGGAATGACTGTGACAGCCACCCGCTTAAAGCCAGCGGGAGATGAGATAACCTCCTAAGCCGCCTTTGAGCCCATGGCTCTGAATCCCAGAGGTGGATTAGCTGCTCTTCGCACCAAAGCTGAAAGCTGAAAGCTGGGTTCCCAGGGGGTGAAACTCCCGCGTGGGGACAGAGCAGGGGGAGGAAGAGGGCACAGAAGGGCTCGACCTCTGCTCTCTCCTTGAGTCTCTCAAAGAAAAACTAGGGTCTGCCAGCCCCAGGCCGTCCTCATCAGCCTGCCCTCCTCCGTGTGCATCCAGAGGTACTCTGGAAAGATCAGGTCAGCAGCAGCCGCTGGGAGAGATGGGGTACTGTTTCCTATATTTGGGAAACCCACCTGGACCCCTGTCCACGGCACAGTCATGGGCTGCCCTCCCAGGGTCCCCTCCTGCGGGCCAGGAGCCGGAAGCCAGCGGCGCCATCTTTATCAGGGCCACCGTCCCAGTCCTGGGCCTCCTTGGCCTGACACGGCCTCACCTCCTCGTCCTCAGTGCATCCTCGCGCACGAGGGAGGAGAGGGAGAGGACGAAGGAGGAGGCAAACAGAACAAGGTGGGGAACAAAGGTCCTCACCCTCTGCGTTTAGAGATGGGCGAGTGAGACGTGGGAGGCGACTTCCCGGCACTGCCCGACTCCGGGCCGCTAGGAGACGGGACAGAGGGGCTGGCAGGCAGGCTGCCCGGGCCTGGGGTGGGTGCCGCGTCCCCAGCTGATTTACAAGGTGAGCTGGTGACAGTCCTGGGCCCTCCACTCAGAGCTTCAGTTTCCCCTCCTGCACGTCAGCCAGAGAATCGACTCCGGGGCCTTGTTTTTCTCTGAGAGCAGCAAGACAGACAGACTTTCCTCCAGAAAGGCTGCTTCAGCCAGCAACGAGGGAGTGGCGGTGTCACCGTTCGGGATCTAATAAAATCAGGCCATCTGCAGAGAAGATCTGGGACCACAGAGCCGCCGTGTGGGCGGGAAGCTTGTTAGACGTGCAGGCCCTCACCCAGGCCACAGAATTGTAATCTGCAGCATAACAAGGTCCCCGGGCGATCTGTGACCATCCAAGTGTGAGAAGTACCGCTCCTGGCTAGTGGTTCTCAAAGCGGTCCCCACCTCCACCCCCAGCACCACCTGGGAGCTTGTTAGAAATGCAGAGTCCCAGGCCCCACCCCAGACCCCCTGAGTCGGAACCTGCCCCTGATCAGGTCCCCAGGGGGCACTTGGGGGTGCAAAGCCCGGCTCCGGGGCGCCCTTGGCCGGCACACTAGCGAGCTCTGATTTCTCTGCCCCTCTGCTCTTTCCACCCGGCAGATCTGCGGGATGATTCTCACCTGCTGTTTGCACCGGAGGGTCCAGCTGCATTTTTACTAACGGCCGACCTTGTCCCCGTCGCACTGCCCCTCGCAAGTTCAGGGGCCCAAGTCCCATCGGCCAGGCCTGCGACGTCAGCATCAGCTGGCCTAGAAGCTCCTGGAAACAACCCCTACTCTGTGCCCAGCCCCTTGGGACCCACAAGTGCCTGAGACCATGGCTCCTGCAGCCCCCCACCCGGGCCGGGGACCCTCAGCCCCCTCCCTGCACTTCTGTGGGCTCACCGCCGGAACCCCCAGGCCGGGGACGGAACCTGCTGGGAGACCACAGGCAGAGCCTCGCCGGGCATGGGCTCCCATGGACCGCAGGGGGCTGGGCTCAGGCTGGGCTCCCTCCCTGCTCCTGAACCCTGAACCAGGGCTAGGAACCTTGACCCCTCTGGGAGGCTTACACTGGGCCCGTGAGCTTCCCACCCGCGCTCAGCATCCTGCCTCGTGCCTCTGCTGGGTGCGCTTTTCTCCCCCCGGCCCGGGAAATGCATCGGGTGGGCAGGGAGGGTTGGCTCTGCCCCCAGAAGACCCAGCCTTCTGCCCGCCACCACGCCTTCTCACCTGGAAGGGAGTGTCCGGTGGCCCGGTTCCTTCCTGCAGGGCCGGGGTTGGGCGGCACAGGCGGGGTGGAGCCGCCAGGGCCGGCAGCAGGGGCCTGCCTTGGGCCCCTCCCCGGGAGAGGTCCCCCTGGGGGACCTTGGCCCCGAGCCCCGTCTCTAGCCCTATGCCCGTCAGGGGTCTCCTGTCCATGGCTTGAATCTCGGGAAGCCCAGGTTTTTAAAACCATCTTCAGCTCTTAATGTTGGTGGGAGTAAAATCCTTCCTGATTAAACCAAATCACAGACCCTGCAAAGCTGGAGCCGCTGAGAAGGTGCAGCTCTGAGCAGAGGGGATGCTCTGCCCGGAGCCTACTTCTCCTGGGCCCACACTCCCAGACCACCAGGCCGTCACCACGTGGCCTGCAGGAGCCCCACTGCTTCCCAGAGAGAATATAGCCCCTTCCTTAGCTTGTCATACTGGGGGTGAATCAGGGAATTTTCAGGAAGAACTTTCCCAGGTATGAGGGGAGAACTAAAAGAAAATCCTAGGAAATACAGAGCACAGGTGCTGGCAGTTTTCCAAAGAACACGTATCAATTCATGAGACCCCCATAGCCCGTCCCCCTCCACGTGGCCATTACAAGTGGGCAGAGATCCCCCCACCGGCCCTCGTGTCCCGGGTCCTGGAGTCCCCTCCTCCTCCTTCCCACCGCCGTGATGCTGAGGCCAAGGCCAGGAAAGGTCACACCTCGCCTCCCCAGTCTCTTGCGGGCCCAGCTCAGTCCCTGGTGAAGGGTGTTTTCTTTCCCATTCGGGGGTCACCGCTGTCCCCAGCACAGACCCAACTGTACCAAAACCGCACACTCCCCGAACAGGGGTTACCCACACAAGCAGGGGGCACAGCAGCCTCCCCGGGGTGGACTGCCCCTCCTGCCCTGGGATCCTCCGGGCGCTGTTAGACAGGGCCCTGGGGTCACCGATGCCAGTTCATTAAAAGGGAGGCCAGCTTTCCAGCAACCCCAGACTGCACCAAAGCCAAAAAACATGGTGCTGCGATTATCTTTGCTGCCCTCCAACTTCCTGGGATGCGTGCATATCATCGAAAAATCACCGTAAGTCCCAAGTTCTCTGCAGGGCTAGATGCAGGCTGACGTCACACTCTCCCGCCGGTACCAGGACCCCGGGCCACCCCGCTCCAGAGTGGCAGCATTTCTCCACGGGGACCAGTTCATTTGTCCCCGTCCCCAGATGCGGGGGGGGGGGGCACTTTTTCACCCCAAAGCAAAGCGACTTCCATCGTAATTCAGAGAAGCTGGGGGCCCCAGGTTGCCCAGCGTGAAGCCAGAAGGAAGTAAATGCTTCGTCTTTTGTGACAGAAAGCGTTCATTCTATTTCATTCACTCTTCTGTCTAGAAAACTTGCTTGAGGTGGACGGGGCTGGGGTCCGTGGGAGCACCTGGGCCAGCTGGGCTCGGGGGGGGCCCCAAGACGGGGGCACGGGGTGGGGGGGGGGTCTGCAGGCTGGGCGCGAGCCCCTCGCCTGGTGTGAACCCGACGGTCCCGTTCACTGTGTGAGCCCTCCATCCACCAGGGACGTCCCCGGGGGGGACCAACCTTGCAGGGGAGTCCACAGCCCTGCCCTCCTCCTGTGTCACATCAGCATCTTGGTCGAGATTATTCTCTGAACGACCACGGGGCTGCCCTCCGATGGCCTGGGTATCAGTCAGGGGCTGGACCCGGTCTAGGCACGTCTGAGCACATCTGTCTTGTTGGGCCGGCATGTCTGCTCACCTGCACCATCACCGTGAGCGTGAGTGTGCACGCGTGTCCGCACAAACGCTCAAGTGTGCCCGGGGGGCCGGCACCCCTGCAGGCCCCTCCCCACTGCACACAAGCAGCGCTGGGGGTGGTGGGTACTGCTGTCTACACAGGCTGGCAGTCAGCGGGGCCCTGGTCAGGTGGGTGAGCAGCAAGAAACCTTTGCGAAGCTGTCGCCCTCGGTGCCTGCCGGCGGGCCCGTCACCTGCCGCTCCTTCCCAGCTCCGAGGGCCAGGCTGTCAGGCTGCCGTGGGTGGGCTGCCGCGAGCTGGACCCTGGTTCCCTCCCTCCCCCAGCTGAGAATGGACAGGCTGTCGGTGGGGGCACAGGAAGCCCCGCTCGCCTCTCCCCCTGCATCCGTCACTGGCTGAAGATGACAACGCAGTGGCTGAAGATGGTGACGCAGTGACTGACGGCCAGCAGGGGGGCCTGGGGGACCCTCTGGGTCAGGTCGGGGGGTGAAGAGGGCGGTCAGTAAAGCACGAATCCAGCCCTGTCCGTCAGCAAGGTCCAGACTCTGTCCTTGCACTTTGTCGTCAGCCAGGCCAGCCAGAGCCAAGAGGGCTAATGTTCCCATTGGCACCGTTTCACGAGGTGGGAACGGTTTCCACCAGACTTTTCAAAAGCTGTAAGTATCCCTGAAAGTCCCTAACTGGGGTTTAGGGAACCCCAGGTTGGGGGCCAGAGATCAAATTTCACATGCTTTCCCTGAGTTGCCAACCAGTAAGTAGGAAGGCTGAGTCCTTTTGGGAACTGGGTCTGTTGACAGAAGATATCTATTGAGACTATATTGGCCCTGCAGGAATTCAGTGCGGGGAGAGGGAGACAAACGACAAGGAGCTTCCTGATGCCGTTGACCAGTGAGACGGCCTCGCCTGTCCACACGTTGGATCAGCCTGGCTGCAGACGTTGGGCGAGGCTGGTTCCCTGAGCTCTGCAGCCACCCGAAGAAAACTCTCTGGGTGGCAGCAGGCTCTACCCACCAGACCCACAGAGCACAGTGGGGCCTGGCTACACCAGTCCCCCCCCTCTGCTCAGCATCAAGGGGCACTGAGGGCAGCGGGGCAGTGCTCGGGGGTGCCCCAGCTGCCATGTAAGTGCCTCGACAGGGAGAGCCCAGGAGCAGCTTCAGCCGGAGAGCCTGGCCCGGGCACGCCCTGTGGAGTGTTGTTATCCTTTTTGTTAGTTTAAGGAGACACACTAGTCCATCTCCATGACTGCGTTACACTCAGCAAAAACAAGACGGCTAAATCAATAGCCTCCAAGTCTTTGCCGAACACTTTAAGAAGGAGCCATTGCAATGCCAATATTTTTGTGTTCAAAGTGACATTCACTTAATCTGACTTCCCTCTGACTTCTGTGGATTATTGAATGCTGCTACTGGACCAGCAGAGCAGAACAAGCCCCCCGGGGTGGGGGGGAAGCTTGCCCACCGAGCCCGCACATCTCCCGAGCTCTATCCCCCCTCCACACTCCATCCAGCTCCGCCCCCCAGATCACTCTCTAGCAACTCCAGTTTTCAGCCAGGGGGATGTTCTTCCTTGGGGTCCCACCTCTTGTTTGGGGACTCCTGAGGCCCCAGATTTGACCAGTTTCTTGCCAAGCACCTACTCTGGTTCAGAACAAGCTGGATGTCTTCTTTTTTTTTTTAATTTATTTATTTTAATTTATTTATTTTTGGCTGTGTTGGGTCTTCATGGCTGCGCGTGGGCTTTCTCTAGTTCCAGCGAGCGGGGGCTACTCTTTGTTGCGGTGCGCGGGCTTCTCATTGCGGTGGCGTCTCTTGTTGCGGAGCACGGGCTCTAGGCACGCGGGCTTCAGTAGTTGTAGCACGCGGGCTCCAGTAGTTGTGGCTCACGGGCTCTAGAGCGCAGGCTCAGTAGGTGTGGCGCACGGGCTTAGTTGCTCCGCGGCATGTGGGATCTTCTCGGACCAGGGCTCGAACCCGTGTCCCCTGTATTGGCAGGCGGATTCTTAACCACTGCGCCACCAGGGAAGCCCTGGATGTCTTTACATACGTGATTTTATTTAGTCCTCGCAGCAAATCTGTAAAATACGTATTGTCCGCATTTTGCAGATGATGAAACCAAGACAAGTTCAGTGAGAACGCGGTGCTCACACGGACGCCAACCACGTGCAGAGTGGGAGCCGAGCCCGGTCCTCCCGAACCAGTGCTCTCTCCACCCAGGCGTGGTACCTCTCTATGGGTGAAAGCTCAGGCGCGACCGACAGCCGATAAAACAGTTGTGGTCAGGAGGGATCTATAGTGCACACAAAGGCATTTCATGAGCTGTGACCCAACACCAACAAAAGGAGAGATTTAGTTACAGCCTGCAGCTCTGCCCATCCACCCCCTGCACGCAAGCTCGCAGCCCGCGAGATCCACGCGGCCACCGTCTGGTTCCAGGAGTCCTCTCCTGTGGGGGAGGGGCTCGCGCTGGGGGGATGACAGGAAGGTTCCTTCTCCCCCCAGCAAATCTGGTCCATCACCAAGGCTTGTCGGTCCTCCCGCGGGTCCCTGTCATGTTTCCCCCATCCCGCTGGTAACTCCCTTCGTTCTCACGCTGTAGCCAGAGGGATGGCGCTCAAGGGCAGAGCTGAGCCGGTCCCACGGGCTTCAAACCTCTCAGCGGGCACCCACTGCTCTTAGCTTAAAGTTCAAACTCACCCACCGGCTCACAAGCTGCGACCCCTGCCCAGCCCCACTGGGGGCCTCAGATAACTTGTTCCCGGCCCCTCCCTCACACACTTACAGGACCCCAGGACTGGCCATCTGTGGCGGGTGGCAGACGCCGAGGTGGGAGCTGGCCTCTCGTGCGGCCAGCTCAGGCCGCCGGGACAGGCCCCCAACCCCAGAGACCCCTCCCCGCCCAGCAGATCTGTAGCCTGGGCCCGAGGAGGGGAGGAGTGGTCCTCGCCGTGCGCTGTGCGTGGACAAGGCAGGCTGGTCCCTCACACCAACCACCTCGTGAAAAACTCACAGTCGTGGCTCAGTGGACACAAACACCACAAAGAGACAGGCTGCTTGTGCTTTTGACACGTTATCAGTTTTTATTTAAAAACATGCTAAAAACATGGCGTTCCGTAAGCCAGGACCAGGATGAAGGTAGCGCACAGATATGGCATCGCAAGCAGAAAAGTGCATTGAAACCAGCACGCGTGCCCCCCGCTCGGCCACGCTGCCCCAGCGGGCAGGGTGTGGGCACAAGCCCCAGGCCTGGCCCTCGAGGGGCCCGGTCAGCGTGGCGAGGCGAGGACACGCCCTGGACTTGGCCTCACGGCGGCGGAGGGGGCATGGGAGAACGGGAACACAGGAGGCCGGCCCTGAAGGGCCGAGGGGCAGGGCGGGCCTCAGGTACGCGGCTCCCGCTCCGTCCTGGCTGGGTCCCTGCTGTTAGCACCTCCACCAGCGGTGGGCAGGGGCCGGAGAGGCGCGGACATCGTTTCCATCCACCTGGACCACTCTTCGGCCACCAAAGCAAGGAGGGACGGCCATCTGGTCCAAGTCAAACCAGAACACCTGCATGAGGGTCTGGGGTGGGTCAGCGACCTTTCCAGCATGAGAGGCCACGACGCAGGCCCACGCTGGAGGGGTGAGAGGAGAGGGCCTCCAGCAGGGGAACAGGGGTCGGCACCTGCTGGGGTCCCCAAGGGCCGTGCTCAGCCCTGCTGGCTCACCTCCCTTGCGAGACGGCTGCAGAGAGAGGCCGAGTGGAGACAGGCACTCCCCTGACGTCTGCAGGACCTTGGCCTTGGGAGTCAACTCTGTATACTACCTGCATCAGACCCCAATGAGCTAACTGTGACCTTGGCAGGGGAGTCGCCAGGGAGCGGTTTCACTCAGGTAGTGCTGCCCACGAGAGCAGGGTCGGGAGAAACTGAGAAGGTGCTGGGCCCCATCACGGACATCACACGGCACGCCTTCTGTGTGGGGTGGGGACCGCTCTGCACGATGGGCGAGGGGCTGGGAGGAGCCCCCCCGCCGCCGTGCGCGGAGCCCGCCGCCCGGTGTGGACTCGCCAAATGACGGAACAGCCAAGCACAGGGTCAGGCGAGAAGGTAGTTTTGGGGACTGTGGACAAGGCTCTGTGGACAGACGGACGGGGCAGGGGCTGGCGGGAGGAGGGAGCCGGAGGCAAGGGCCCCAGGGCTGAAGGACGCCCCTTAAGCTCCAGAAACATAAGATGCCAGCGAGGCCATACACCCCCAAGGTGCTAGGCTTTTGCTGTTGATTTTAACAAAAATTTTACATTGCATTGATAGGCATAAACAACCCCCCCAAGACAAACCCATTATGCAGCAGTCCCACTGTGCCACTCGAATGCTTGTTTGTGGAGGGTCCCTCGCAGTGGAATGGTGGTGCATCCGCTCTGGGCTCTGCAGACCTGGGCTCCCGGGAGGTGGCCGAAGCTCCTTCCCAGGAAGGCAGGGCCAGAGGGTGGGGAGGGCCGGTCCCCTGTGGCCTCCACCCACAGCCCTGCCCACAGGCTTTCCCATGATCACGCCCACTCCCGTCTCAGGAGGTGTTCTCTACTCTGCCCAACTCGCTGAGACCACCCTACTCTCCGCTCCCCCGCACCCAAAAGCTCGACTCCTGAACACACCAAAAGTTCTGTACTCCTGGTCCCAACCGTCTTGTACTTAAGGGGAGAAGGGGGCTGCTGGCTGGGTGGCCAGGTCTCAGCTCTCGGAACAGACAGGTGGAGGCTGGGGAGGAGACAGGGCCCCCCGGGAGGTCAGGGCACCCATCCAAACAGTGCAGAACAAAGGCAGCGCCCAGGCGAGGCCCACCTGGGGAAGTACCAGCTGGTGGGGAACCTTTCCAAGCTCAGCCCCGTGGATTCTTGACTTATTTTTTTAACTGCACAACTTGCTTAGACCAGCATGAACCCTAGTGGGGGCACCTCACTGCAGGCGGATGCCCCCCAACTGTCCACCTCCAGGCCCTGACTCAGGCTGCTTTGTCCTGGGGCTACTGTAACAGGATCCCGTCTGACCTCTCTTGGGTCTTCGGTACTCTTCCTTGGGGTCACAGAGGACGTGATCACCAGTCACCCCAGCATCCATGAACCCCAAGGAAGGAGGTGAGGGTCCTGGGACCCGGGTGGACATCCCTCCCTCCCTCCCAGCAGGGAGTCAGCAGCCGAGTGACTCTGGCTGGACCGATCACGGCTCCGCCCTCCCTCTGGTGGTCGTGGGTCCTCTGCTGCTGTCTGAGCAGCTCCACGGAAGGACCGCTTCCCCTTCCAGAAGCAATGTGAGAGAGTGAGCAGCATCTGAACTAGAGAGGTATTTGTCCATGAGTTTCTAGCAGGAATGTCTGTGAAATTAACGGGTTTGCAGAACCTGTCGCGGGAATGCCCGCAGGGGTGGAAGGGAGCCTCCCGGGCCCACAGAGGGCAGGAGGGAGGAAGAATGGAAAAAGAGCTGCTCAGCAGTGACGCATAAGGACCCACGACCGCTCGGCCTCGTTCCCAGCAAAGCACCCGCGCCCCCAGAGGACCCCCGGCCTTGGCCTCTAACGCGGCCTGGGCCCCGGCAAACACTGCACCCTGCAGGCCTCGGCCCCGTGCGGCCTCCTGTGCCCCCCTCTCCCCTGCCTCTCCCAGGCTCCCTGCTCCCCCTCCCTCAGTGCATCTTGGCGAGAGCCTCCTGAGTGTGCACAGCGGTCTGTCCTGACAGAAACCGGGCGGACACGCCCTGTCCCCGCCTGTCCCCACCCTCAGAAAGAAAATCAAACCATTACAGAAATCAACACAGTAAAAAGTTATAAATCAGAAAGCTAACCCTAAACTTATCCAAGAGATAGTATTCCTGAATAATCGTAATCAGAGTAAAATAAAATAGAAAAGCTACACTGTAAGGTATAAAAAGCCTGGGCGAGATGTTTCCAGGGGCCCGGCCGGGAGACGGTCCGCCCCGCCCGCGTCCGCGCACCCGCTCTCCGGGTGGCCAGGGGCACCGGGGCCTCCGCCAGGCAGTCTCCACCGGGAGGGAGCCCTGCGCCTCCCGCCCCACGCCACGCGGGGACAAAGTGTCAGCGGAGGAAGGACAGGGCAGAAGCGCACCGGTGCCGGGGGGCTCCCAGAGCACACCCCCCGCCCACCCTGTCTTCTTTGGCAAATGCACAGGAATCCGGGCGCCCCGGCACCCCAAGGTCTCTGCGCCTTCTCCTCCCTGGCCTCCGCCCGCCGAGAAGGCTGCAGCGGGTGGCGGGGAAGGCGGGCCGGGGCGGCGGGCGCAGGGGTCAGCGGTCTGGAGGGTGCGGGCAGGCAACACAAGCTGAAGGCCTCTCCCCTGGCACAGTGTCCGCGGGGCCGGGGCGTTCGGCCGGCCTGATCAGGCATCGTATTTTTTCCCAGTCCGGTGGATGTGCTGGAAGAGGGTCATGGAGAAGGCCATGCCCAGAATCTGAAAGACACGGGGAAGGGGCCTCAGATGGGGGCCACGGGCACCCAGAGCGCGCGAGGCAGCCCCCTGCAGGATGCAGATGCTGGCGGAGTGAGGACAATGCAGGAAAGAGGAGGCCACACGCGGGGACCTCGGCCGCTCGGACTGTCCGTGCGGGACGTCACCGAGCTCCGAGGCCCAGAAACCTGCTGTTTCAGAGCGCTGCGGTGAGGACAGGACCTGACCCTAAGTGGCAGCCGACGGGGAGCTGGGGGCGTGGGGGGGAGCGGCAGGACACTGACAGCCCCCCACCTCACTTCCGCGGGGTCCTGGGGTACACGGCGTGGCGTCTGACCGCTGCTGCGTTGGGAGGACGTTACCACTCATCTGGGTCCCCTCAGCCCCCCGATCCCGAGCAGAGCAGAAGTTGCAGGAAGCCAGCCTGCAGCCTCCTGGGCACCGGCACTCGCCGCGCATCGTGCGGCCAGAGACACCGTACTTCCCGCGGCACTCACACTCAAGGTCTGCCCGTGACCTTGGAGACCGAGGGGCCCAGCCTGGCCCCGGCGTCCTGGTCCAGGCCTGGCTGCAGGCAGCCGTGAGCCGAGCCCCACTCTTGGCACCGGAGAGACCCTTGCTCCCGCGAGCCCGTCTTCCGTCAGAGCCCTGAGCAGGGACAGTGGCTTGTCCGCTAAGCTCGGAGGCTCGCAGATAAGCAGACACGGTCAGGCCCGCGGGGTCTAGGGAAGAAAGGGGACTTCGTGCAGGATGCTCATCTTCCTGTGGACGGACCAGTCAGGGTCAGGTGGTCACCAGGGGTAGGAGTTACACACAAGTGGGCAAGGAGGGAGCCCATAATGCTCCCCGAGAAAGGCCGGGGGCTCCTGCTCTCACCACGTCAGCCTTCTCTTCAAGGAGGGAGCCGGGGGCCCCTCCGAGTCCCCCTCCGTCACCCACGCTGGGCCTTGCGCAGCACGGCCGCCCGCGAAACACTGGCTAAGGGCAGCGAGCCCTTTCCGAGCACCTCCCCTGTGCGACGTTTCGGGTATTAAACTCATGTAACGCTAAGAAGTGGCCCATGATCACGCCCACTACACGGATGTGTAAACGACGGCACAGCAGCTAAGCCACTTGCCAGATCACACGTATCCCACGGGATGGGACAGACCCCGCGGAGGCCGCCTGTAGGCCTTGCTCACGATTGATGCCTGAGGACTCACCGCCGTTCAATTCAGTCACAGGGTAAACGTCCCCCTGCTGTGGGGACAGGCATGTCACAAGCAAACCCATGGGGGCTTCCTGCGATGCCAGCACAGGCCCAAGGCTCAGAGGGATGTGACAGTGACACAGCAGCGCCCTGCGGGCTCGCGCAGGCCCCGGGGGAGCAGGCCGGGCGGGGGGGGCGGGGCCGCCTCTCCCTCGGGCTTTCGGGCTGGGCTGCGTGAGGCTGGACGGCCCCCTTACCTGCATGGTCAGGATGCACACCCCCACCGTGCCCAGTACGTGCTTATTGTCATCAAACCACGTCTTCACCTTTTCGTAGCAGCCCTGCGGAGCGAGGACCAGAGCTTCAGGCGCTGGCGTGACCGTGGGGCCCTCGCCCGGCCCCTACCTCGCTGCGCCTCTGCCCCTGCCCCCAGCCCCGGTCCTCTTGCCTTCGGGCATCTCCCCCAGGGGTTCCGCCTACAAGGCCCCGCCGCACAGCCCCAGACCCCATTCCCCCTGACCTCCGACGCCCCCAGATGTGGGCCCAGATCCCCCACTTCCCACCTGCCTTCTGGCTTCAGGCCTGTGCGTCCCCGCCCGTTCCACATTGGTGGCCCGGGCCACCGTCCCCAGGCTGTCCACCGCACGGACCCCTGGGGTGGGGTGGGGTGCAGCCTCACCGTCCTCCACACGGGGGCGCTGCTGTTGCGCCCACAGCCCTGGGAGTTCTCCATGCAGCAGCGGTCGGGAACCGTGTTCTCCCCCAGCACCGGGTACCAGTCTGTGTAGTCGGTGACACCACAGCACCGCATCTGTGGGGGGAGGGGCACACGGTCAGACGGGCCACACCCGGCGTCCCCCTTGGGCTTCCCCTGCCACCCAGCCCCCACGGGAGCTGCCGCCTGGAGTTCAGCCTTCTCGTCCCTTCTTAGGGCCTCAGCCGGGCCCAGGGGAGGAAGTGATCGCTCCTTCCTGGAGGCTGGATGGGGAGAAGGCAATGCCGCCTGCCCTCTGAGCTGGGCGCTGGGCGCTGGGCAGGGCGCTCAGCCCTCCGCTCGCCCACCAGCCCCCTGGCTCTATGGCTCTGTGGATCGTCCCAAGCTGGCTGTAGCACCCAGCCCGCTGGGGCTGTGCTGACTCGTTTCCTCTTAGAACAGAGCCTCCTGAGTCATGACAAGGGAGGCAACCCTGTTGCTAAAATAAGTTGTCATTCGTGCCAAAGCTTCAGAAAGGAAGGGCTTGGACGAGGTGCCCTCTCGATCATCCGTCCTTCCCAGCTCCCTGGGCCCCGCAGCTGCAGGCCACGTCCAGGCCCTGCTTGCCGTCCTCCCCGACCCCCCCACCCCTCTGCGGCTGCCGCACGGCGTCTGACCCAGAGAGCCGGGGTGCCCAGCCGGGTCCCAGAGTCTGAGGCCCAGGCCCCGCCCCCCTGCCCAGCACGACCCCGCACCTCGGCCTGGATGATGTTCCAGGCGTTCTTAAGCCCCACGTTGTTCTCCGAGTTGTACAGCAGCAGGCCTTCCTTCAGGTCCTTCCTGGCGTTCTCGTTCACCTGACAGGTGAGGGCAGACTCAGGTCGGGGGAGAGCAGGAGGCCGCCCTGCTCCCCAGCTCTCCCAGGTCGGCCAGGACAGCTGGCCACAGCTCTCCCGGGCTGGGGAGGCCCGCTGGGGACGGGGCGGTGACCCTGGAGAGCCGAGTTCTTCAGGCCAGAGCTGTGACACGGAGGCGGGGACAGCCCAAGCCCCTCAGCTGCCCTGGTCCCAGGACCAGCCCCGCACAGGCCACCCTGCCCCCAGGCCACGACACCCCCCAACGCTGCCCCTGTCGGGACACATCCTGGGAACCGCAGGGTGCAGATCAGCCATCCCGAGCGTGGGCCCACCTCTGCTTTGTCTGTGAAGTTGCAAAATAACATCTACCTCTGGGATTGTTGTGAGAGTTAAAGGAAAGGACTCCTATAAAGAGCTGAGAACAAGGCTGGCCCGCAGGAATCTCTCAGCATTATTCGTGCCTCCTTTTCAGAGATGCAAAGGAACCACTGTTACAAACCCTAAGAGTGCCTCTCCCTCTCAGTGAGGCCCGGGCACCTCTTTCAGGACCAAGGAGAAGATGGTAACACGGTTCCGGGTACAACACACCCAAAGGGCCCACCGAGCCCGAAGCCCGCGCTTGGCCAATCGTTCCTGGTGGTCCCAGAAGAAGTTCCCCAACTTTGCAGGGAACTGTCCAGCCTGGCGGGGTCACGAGGGGTCCCCACTCCACCCTCCTGAACCCCCGGTGCAGCCTGGGAGCAGCTGTCTGTCCCCAAAGGTCTCTGGACGTAGAAGCAGAGCTGCCTCCACTGTGAGCCCGACGCACTGTCCCCTGGAAGCCTCCCCTGTGCTACCAGTAGGTTACCCTCCTATCACCCAGCCCAGACACCTAGTGAGCTCTGCATCCCTTCCCCACAGCTGTGTTTGAATACTCCCAGTGACGGGGAGCTCTCTGTGCCAGAGGCCGTCCGTGGCATCCCTGGGTCATTAGAGGACTCCACTTCCTAAGACTACACAGGGTAATAAGCCCCCCACCAAAACCTCTCCTCTGGGCCCTTCTTAGCGCTCCTCTCCTCACAAGTACGAACTGTCACTGCTTTTCCTCCGGCTTCCCAGACCCACCCCCAGGGGCGATGAAATTCCATACGCCCCCTCCCTTCCTGGAAGGCTTACCTTGTCCATGTAGACAAAGAAGAGGGTAATTAATATCAGCTCCGCCAGGAGGATGACCAACAGGACGATGAAAAACTGCAAAGAGAAGGTCCAGGCGTGGGCACGCGGTAGGGCTCACGGCTGGGGACGGGGTGCAAACGGGGTGTCAGGGGACAGGTAACACCTAGACCGGATTTCCCAGGTATGGGAGAGGCCACGGCTCCCGAGGACTCCCAGATGGGGAGGGGAGGGACATAAGGCAGACACCAGTCAAGGAGTGGGAGGGGCACCTAGGGCAGGGGTAGCCCATCATGAGGAAGAGGGGTGGGGTCAGGCAAAGACCATTCTGGGAGCTACTTCTCCGGGCTCAGGCTGGGCACCCAGTGGGCTCAGTGGCTCAAATGCAGGGCGATCCAGCGTTCAGAGGGCTGGGGGTCTGGGGTCCAACTTACACTCAGGAGGAGGCACCTGTTCTCCTTGATGGCCCCCAGGCAGCCGAGGAAGCCCGTCACCATGACGATGGTGCCTATGGCGATGACGAGGTTGGCTGCAGACAGCGATGGGAAGCTGGGGGAGAAGGTGGCAAAATTGCCTTGGGACACGGAGAGCCAAATGCCCACTCCAAGCAGTCCACAGCCACAGAGCTGGAGAGAAAGGGAAGCCTGTTAGCCCGGCACTGCTCTGGTATCCGTCTCCACAGGACTCAAAGGACTGCGTTTCCCTCCACTGCCCCCATTGCCCCCGGCCCCAACCATGAGACACGGACAGGGTACAGCTGGGTGGTGTGACCTGCACAAAGCCCCCAGCCTCTCCGCGTCAAACGGCATGGCACCAGCTTCTCGAAGCTCGGAGGGTCACGTCAATGAGGACAAATTAAACAAGGCACAGGGAAAGCATGTAACAAGTACGGAAGGTCCTAGCTGCACGTGCATGGCCATGGGGGTCCCACTCGGCAGAGGAGGGCCTGGCGCTCAGGAAGGAGGCGGGGAGGGGCCACGTGGTCATGGAAGCAGGTGAGGGGTTTGGGAGGGAACCGCTGAGCCAGTTTCTCAGAGCCAGACCCTGCGGTGACTGGGTCCCGCTGCCCTGACCGGAAGGGCCACTTGCCCATGGTCCTCAGGAGCTGGAAGAACAAATTTCACGCAGATGGAAATAGGAAGGGGCTCCCTGGCCTGGCTGAGGGGCTGGCCGACGTGCAGGGCATGGGTCCCCCGTGGCCTCACCATCCATCCCAGGGAGCGGCCGCCGCCCCCGGCTGGAACCCACTCTGCCCCACGGCACCCCCAGGGCTGTGATGCCCGGGGCTGCAGTTTCCCATCCCCTGGGCTGCAGCTCTCCACGGCAGCCTTGTTTTACGCTCCGTAAGCTGACTCTGCCCCCGCTCCCTCCAGGGGCTCAAGGATGTCTGCGGGGTCTGAGGAGCTAGTCAATCAGTCGACAGGACAGGTATTTACCGAGGACCTACAGCACAGAGGAGCCACAGCCGCCGCGTTAGGGACCTGCCTTCCCAGGGCCTCTGCTCGGACCAGATGGGAGCCAGGGAAGGGCAGCACCCACCCCAGGCCGTGTGCACGGGGGCCAAGTAAGTGGCACAGAGTTCAGGTGCCAGGTGGAGGGGGCAGCCCCTCAGGCACGTGGACGGGGCAGGTGGGGAATGAGACACTACCAACCCCCTTCTGGACCGTTGTGAGACTTGAAAAGAAAGAAGGCCCGTGAAGAGGGTGACCAGGGCCAGGCGCCGGCCTCCGGGAGACAGGTCCCGAGCCGGGCGCCGTGCTGCGCCCCCCAGGATGCAAGCCCGTCTCTGCTCTCGAGCTGCCCCCGCTCCGGGGAGCGGACACGTGGCAGTGAGGGCCAGGCGGCCACGAGCAGGTGGAGAGCGGGAAGACCAGGCACCGGCAGAGGCTGCCCAAGGAGACGACTTCCTCTCTCATCTGCTCCACAAACCGGAATGGAGCGCCTGCTCGTTAAAGCCGGGCCCTGCTCTGAGCACGGGGCGCCGGTGGCAACGGCGCCGGCAGAGACCCACCCTGGGGAAGAGGGGACACACAGGCAAGCACACGACAGAACTCCAGGTGCCGTGAAGAAAAACAGTCAGGATGAGGAGGAGTGCGGGGGCAGGGGGCAGGGAAGGCCCCTCGGGGAGGTGGCGCTTGAGGAGGAACCCACAAGAGGGGAAGTAAATAAGCACGCGAATAAGCGGGGGAAGAATGTTCTAGAGGAAACAGCAGTGCAAAGCCCTGGGTGGGGGGAGCCTGGCCCGCCGGGGGCCGGAGGTGACAGGGGGACAGTGGTGGGGGACCGGCAGGTGGGACGTGGCAGGCATCGGGAAAGAAAATGGTGGTGTTCTTGATGGGATGGGGAGCCCGGGAGCAGGACAGGGACGCGATCTGTGATTTCAGCAGGTCACTCCGGCTGCTGTGTGGAGAATAGGGCATCGGCGGGCAAAGTGCGGCGGGCGAGCCATCAGGAGGCCACTGCCGTGACCAGGGGACCAGGCGGGGCTGGGGGGACCTCCAGCGGGAGGCTGTGCCGGAGTGCCGAGAGACGGTCCAATTCGAGATGTATTTGGAAGGGCTTGCTCGGCTTCCACGCATGAGTAGGATTTCGATAAACGAGGAGCCGGAAATGTGGTCCAGACGGGGCATGTCGAAAGAAGCGGGGCTATTCCGGCGCGTCACTAAACCGGAGACAGCTCCCAGGGCTGCAGATGGAGCCGGCCGAGCGGAGCAGCTGCTGGGGCCCCACGCCGTGGACAGCCGCCCTCGCCCCATGCCCTGCGGCAGCCCCGCTGGAACGGGGCCGAGTCCGCGGTGTGGGCACACCAGCCCCAGAGCGGCCCCCCACCCAAAGGGGCATCCACCCAGCTCAGCCAGGGACTGGGTGCCACCCACACTCGCAACCACCAGGTGGCGCCCCAGGCCGGGTCAGAGCTCTGGGTTTGCAGGGAGGCTCAGAGACTTAGCCAACCTGTCACTGACTCTCAATCAGGTCACTTTCTGTGCTGCCGGCTCAATTGTTCTTTCATTAATCACACCATGGAAATTCATGCTCTCCATGCTGAAGATTTATGGCTCTAAAAGCCAGACCCTGGAATGAAAAAGAGGAGACCCCGCTGCTGCCGGGTCACTTGCTACAGGCCAGGTCGCTCGCTACAGGTAAGGAACCTGGCCTTGGGACCCTGGAGCCGCAGGACGCCCTCCCACCCTGCGCTGGAGACACCGGGCCCCTCGGGACCGTCCCCGGGCCCGGGAAAGTCCTCAGGGTACTCGCACCACTTTATATAAGGGACCTCAGCGTCCACGGATACCAAGGGACGACTGTCCAGCTCCCTCCCAGCAGCCGGCTCCCACCGGGAGTGGGCCCGGGAGGGTCCCCTTGTGCCTCCCCTCCCCGTGTCCCTCGTGGACAGGGGCCCCCATGTGGGAAATCTCAACAGCTCAGAACCTCCAGGAGCCAGTCACCTCTGTGACCGCACACTCGCCAACCTCTGACCTGCTGTGCCAGCTCCCCAGAGCCCGCGGAGCTGCTCCCCGACCGCCACACCTGCTTGCCCCTCACCTCCTGTCTGAGGTCACCTTGCCCCGGGTAAGTCTCAGGTGCGGCCTGCTGCGGACAGCAGAGCAGCCTGGACCCAAGCCCCGCACCTTCCTCTCAAAGCCACACACCCGTCCCCGCCCCCAGAAGGCCACCGCTGAATGAATGAGGCCCTGCAGGCAACAAGAGGCCCTGCTCACCCCATATCCTCGGCCTCCTGCTGAGATGGAGGGACCCTCTGCTCCCGTCTCTGACCCAAAACCAGCAGAGCCCCCAGACCCTAAGTTCACAGACTAGGACATCACACTGCCAGGCCCAGCCCGGGACCTGGCTTCCCGGCATTTGATGCAGAGCCCCGGCGACACCCCCGCTGAGCCCCTGACGGGTGAGAGGCGCCAGGCCACCGCCTCAGCCCCAAGCCCAGGTCCCGGCCGTGCGCCCCTGCCTGCCTCTGGCCTCCGTGTTTCAGCCCAGCCTGCAGAGACCTGCCTGAATCCTTTCCCTGAAATGCCTCCTTCATTATACTGCTCCCCTGTGTGACCCTAAGATTCTTTACCTCTCTGAGGCCCAATGCCCTTTAAAATGTGGCATTTGGACCAGAGAATTTCCCGGCTCAGCCAAGCCTGAGACATGCTGTTCTCACCCCAGGCCGGTGGTCCCACCAGAGCAACTTTACTCCCAGGGGACATCCGTCAATGTCGAGTCTTTTTTGTTGTCACAACTTGGGGCGAGGGTGCTACTGGCACCTGAGTGGGTAGAGGCCAGGGACGCTGCTAAGTGTCCTACAGGGCACAGGGCAGCCCTCACACAACAAAGCCATCTGGCCCCAAATGCCGAGAGAGATTGAGAACCCCCGCCCAAGCCAGGTGTCCACCCCCCAGCTACCGACTCCCTGAGAAGACAGACACCCGAGAAAGAATTGGTGTGTCCCTCCAGGGTGGGGTGCGTCCTAGCTCCGAGAGGGACACACACGGGAGGAGGACAGAGCTGGTGAGGGCCGGAGAGGGGCAGCTTGGAGGCTGAGGTCCAGGGGGTGGCAATGGCAGCAGAAAGGGTTTGCTGGGCGGGAGGGCAAGAGGACAGGAGGCCATCTCTGAAGCCACAGCAGGGGCAGGGATGGCGAGGGACGGATGGGAGGAACGGGGGAGCCGTCCCCCACGGAGGGTGCCCGGCACAGGAAGGAGGCGGGGCCTGCAGGGGCACAGCCAGAGCTCGGCGCTGGAGAGCTCAGCTGGTGGCATTCAGGGAAACTGGCTTCCCAAAGCAGAGGGTTGTCTCAGAGACAACCAGCTAGATTCAAGCCCCCCGGCAGGAAGAAACTCCGGGGCGAGGCGGGGTGACTCAAGCACCAGGACCCAGCCAACCGACCGACCCAAAGGCACCCGCCACCCTGCTGCGGTCCGGGCCGGGCTGGCACTCCTCTCTAAGCAGAGGCAGGCCCAGGGGCCACCCTGACCACCAAGCCTCCCTGCCCCCGGCCCCTTCCCCAACCAAGGGCACTTCCAAGTATCTTCCACTCGGGCTCCAAATGCACCCGCATCCAAATGTGAGCAAACCCTTGCATTTGTCCGTTCCCTGCTCTCTACAGGGGCCAGGACCTGGGTCTGTATTGTCCGTTACTAAATCCCCAGGGCCTAGAACAGCGCCTCCCCTTGGCAATGCCCACGGGTCTCCCTCCTCCAGGCTCTCTCTTCAGAAGGGAGAAGGTGCAGGACCCTTCAGAGTCTCAGCATCTTCCTCATCACCCTGGGCCCATCCAACAGATGCAGAGCAGGCAGACTGAGGCCCGCAGGCTATGGCCTCATTTATCAAGTCTGCTGTAATTAGCCAATACCCCCATGGCATTTTCCCCATCTTCAGTTGCAACCACGTTGATCTGTGGTTTTAATACATGTTTCTGCCGTGTGTCCTTATGTATTTTTCACACAGCATCCCAGTTCTCTGGGAGTGAAACCACAACCTCCCCTGAACCACCCTCCCCCCTGAGCTTCCTCCCTCACTTGCTTAGAGCCAAAGGGCAGCCACTGCCTGTGTCCCCCACAGCGGCCACCATCTCCCCAACGTGCAGGGAGGCCCTCCCTGGGGTGACCTCCTGTGCCAGGGCTGGACATCCCTGCCTAGCCCTCTGTGTAGACGCGCTGCCCATCTCCACAAAAACACCAGTGCTCCCAGGCCAGGTTCACGTCTCAGCCCTTTCTCTCCCACTGTGGGGCCCGGAACATGCCTGGATACTACAGAAATATTTGTTCCATGGATGGATGGATGGAGGGATGGGTGGAGGGATGGACGGAAGGAGGGAGGGATGGATGGAAGGAGGGAGGGATGGATGGAGGGATGGACGGAAGGAGGGAGGGATGGATGGAAGGAGGGAGGGATGGATGGAAGGAGGGAGGGATGGATGGAGGGATGGATGGAAGGAGGGAGGGATGGATGGATGGAGGGAGGCATGGAAGGAAGGAGGGAGGGAGGGAGGGATGGAGGGAGGGATGGATGAATGGATGGAGGGAGGGAGGGAAGGAGGGAGGGATGCATGGATGGATGGAGGGAGGGATGGAGGGAAGGATGGATGGAGGGATGGAGGGAGGGAGGGAGGGAGGGAGAGAGGGAGGGAGGGGTGGGTGGAGGGAGGGAGGGAGGGAGGGAGGGATGGGTGGAGGGAGGGATGGAGGGAAGGATGGATGGAGGGATGGAGGGAGGGATGGAGGGAGGGAGGGAGGGATGGATGGGTGGAGGGAGGGATGGGAGGGGTTGGGAACAGGATACCCAGACACACAAACCCACCTGAAAAAGAAGGCCCCCTTTGCACCCTCTTCACCACCCCCGTGCCAAGTTCCCCCCCAACGCCCCCGTAGCCCCTGTTTGCCTGTGTAAGTCGCCTTCTCTACCTGCCCCATCCCCTCAGAGCTCAGCACACCCTCTGGCTACTTTCATCCCCGCGGCCTCTGTGTCTCTGCAGCGCCCCTGTCCCCCACACTCTCTTTGCTTTGCAGGAGCCCCTCAAACCCTTGGCCTCAGCATGCCCCCCTGTTCTCTATGAGCCAGGGCCAAGTGCAACGTTTAACAGCATTTAATAAATTAGTGGATGTGGAGAATAAAAAAGCAAACAGAAACGACTGTAACTTCACAGCCAATGCGCTGGCTGGTAGCCATCCTGCCCTGGGAGAAGCCAGCTGCGAGGAACTTCATCTCGCGGAGAAGGGGGAAAGGTGTCAGCGCGAGGACGGAGGGGGCGGCTACATCATGGTTCAGCCCCCCTTGCCTCTTGGCGGGGGTGGGGGTGGGCTGCAGCTCATTCAATGTCACGGCCATAAAGGGAGATGGGGGATGACAGACAGTGCTTCCAATTCCACACGGAAGGGACAAAGTCACAGGGACACCTTTGCCAAAGCCACCCGGGAGACAGAAGGATCAGGGCACGGAGCGGGGTGGGCCCCCGGGAGAGGGCTCCTCTGTGCCTGGCCCCAGGGGTCCAGCCTCCGCTTGAGCGCCCCGGGGTCCCGGTGCTCACCAGCCAATAACACACTCTGTTCCTTTTTTGCACAGCTCTAATTGGTCAAGAATTCTTCCTTATTAACTCAGGAATCCGCTTCCCCAGGGCTAACGTGCGTCAGTCCTAGTTTTGCCCAGGAAGCCCACCAAGATCAAGTGTGGCAGGACTTGAGGTTCTTGAAGGCCTGTATCTAACAAAAACCTTTCCCAACCTTCTCCTGGCCCATAAAAGGGCTTTTAGGGCTCTCACCCCTGAGTCACCCTCCACTACTGAAAGTTAGGTTCCAGCTCCGGAGGGACCAGCGCAGAGTGCAAGACGCCACTCTCCCCTCCCGCGCTCTGAGCTCTACACCTCTAGTAATGCAGCCTGTGCCGCCCCTGGCTTGGCTGGGAGCCGCAGCACAGGTGTGGTTCACGCTGAGCTCGCGCATGATTCAAACCAAACAGCGTGATTCCTCGGCCATTCTATATTTAACCCCCCACTTTCTCTCTCAAAGCCTCCAATTTCTTCACAACTTTACAGCCTCCAATATAACCAGCTTGCAGAGGTGACAGGGAGATCACACCCATATTTCTGAGCCGCATTTTCCTCCAAATAAGCACGACATAAAGCATTCGCATATCTAAAACCCAGTTACATTTTGATTATTGCAGAATGAGGTTATTTTTCTATCTAAGATGGTTCTAGGGGAGAGCATTTAAATGCGGCCAAACTTCGGGGATGTTGTATTTGGGAGCTGTTGAGTCTCTGACGTTAATAAAGCTCTTAAGTTACATGCTTGCCGAGCCCCCTTCCCTCCAGCGAACTTTGCAGGGACACTGGGAACGTGGGAACCACGCCCCCCAATTCACTGGCATACCCTATCGGTTGAGAGGGGCTCCTGCTACAATACCTCTTGCTATCTAAGACTCTTAAAAGTGCTGGGGGTGAAAGAGCTGAGAGGGGGGAGACCCCTCTTGAGACCCCGAGGCCAGCCCTTCCTCCCTCCAGTCGGTTAGGGTCCTGGGTAGGGGTAAATGCAGGTACCGCAGCCTTGGCCCCAAGCTGGCTGCACAAAGGGCCTGGTATCCTCCGACCCCAGTGGAGGCAAGGGAGGAGACTGGCTTTGCTGAAGCACTGCCCACCTGTTTGGGCTTCCTGGCCTGGCCTCAGTATGGAGGGCATCTGCCCTGCCTAGGGGCTCACACCAACCAAGGCATCTGTGGGACTGCAGGTGGCAAGCCCTGTGTCTGTCCCTGGGCCTCAAAGGCCAGGGCAGGGGCGCCAACAGCAGGCCCAGTCTCCACGACAGCTGATGCCCAGGGAGCAAAGGGCAAGGAGTAGAACTGGGGAAGGGGTCTACCTTGGGCTCTCCCAACACGGCCCCTTTAAAGCTCTGGACTTCCACACCGCTCCTGTCTGGGAGAAAGGCTTGCAGGGCAACAGGGCTCACCTCCCCTACCTGCACCTGCACCCCGGTTCCCAGGCCATCTGGGCTCCTCAAATCTGACAGCAGGGCCCAAACCAACCTTCTCAGGTGCCAGCCACGGCACCTCAGTCTCGGACTGACCACAGGCCTGCTCACTCGGTGGGGAGATGGAAAGAAAAGGAGGTGGAAACCAGCTCAGAGCCCCCAAGGGTGCCCGAGGAACAGGCCCAGATGGACCACAGAATGATGTGTGGTCAGGATGTCAAGAAGGAACGGGTGCTACAAAGCCCCTGCCAGCCTTGTAAAGGAGGCGTGATCGCTCATCGTTCTGTCCACACTGACCCAGGCTAACAGTGGCGGCCCTGCCAGGGCGGGCCCCCCAGGCTGGCAGAGCTGCACGTGCTTCCTGTTCAAGCTGGAGTGGGGCAGGGGGGGGGGTGCAGGGGAGAAGGGACACAAGGGGAGCATTGTAACCCAGGGTTCCCAAGCTCGCTCCACGAGGATGGAGCCCCTGGACGGCGGGGCTCTGCTCCCCTCGGGAGAGCACACAGCTGTTTTCCACCCCTGCTCTATACAGGAGAGGAGATGGGCTAAAACAGCAGGGGGCAGGCTCGGGGAAGAGCTTCTCAGATGGAGGAGAGAGTCGGCTATCCTGGCTCCACTGGAGGTTTCTGTTCCCTGAGCCGGTGGGAGGACTGCCCTTCACTGGGAACGTCGGGGGAAGGTGACCCCAAACTCCAGAACTTGTCAGCACTCAACAGGACACAGCTTGGAGCCTCGGGCCACCCAAGACCAGCAACTCTTGGGCAGGTGCTAGTGCAAGAATGGGTGCTCTGTGCTGGGGCAGGGGTGTGCACGGAGCCCTCATCACCTGCGCCCCAAGCGCCACGGCTCTGGAGCCGGGAAGGAGCCACGGGGAGCCAGCCTGGACCACAGCGAGAGGCACTGCCTGAGCTCCCAAGGTCACGGTAAGCTGGGAGGGGAAAGCGCCAAGGACTCAGAATACTCGTCAGAGGAGTCTGGAGAAAGGATTTTCCCACCACAGGCGTATTTTTTCCCTTCCTGCGTTTGTTTTATTTTGTGTATCTGGGGAGAAAGGCACTCTTGACAGCATCAAAGCACAGAATAATACATGAAGCTGGGGCTGCCTTGGGAGTCAGGGATGGGTTTCAGAAACCTATCTTCAAGGTTCACGTTGAAACTGGGGCCACCTGGGCTTCCCTGAGAAAGCAGAACCGTCCACAGCCCGCATCTCTGGACATGGAGCCCCAGGGGACGGCAATGGTCCAGTCGCCTTTCTGGGATGTCTTTCCGCTGAAAGACTGAGGGAGAAAAAAACACCTCCCCAGCACTCGGGGACACGGAGAAGATGAATGGGATTGTGCCTGCCGAGCCCTTTGTGTTCCTCGGAATATAAATATCGTACAAGGTACTGTGCTATCATTCAGAATCCTCGGAAAATGCAGGGGATACCTTGAATTCACATCACATCTTTCTGGCAAAGAGCTCAAATGATCTGGGAGACTGTAACTCACCCTACAGAATGGGGTGGGCGCGGAGATCACTCTCCCTGTTTGAGGAGAGGCGCCCCCAGCCCCCCTAGAGAGGAAGGAGAGTCACGCCATGAAAATACGTCCACTTCGGGGTGCCTCTCATTCGGCAGGGCTGCCTCCATTCGGCCTGCCACAGAACGGAGGCCCTTTAATAATGTAAAGAGCACGGTCTCCCCTGGCTTGAGCTCAGCAAATAACAGTCCCTGATTACATGTGCAGGTATCGGGAAGGATCGTGGTGGACACCCAGCTCCAGCTCTGGCCCCAGGACAGCCGCCCACGCACACTTCAGCTAGAAGCCTCGGACGTGGCCAACATGATTGGTCCTCTCTCCAGGGATGCTCTGCCCGCAGCCCGATTATTTACACTGCCAGCCGGGAGCCGTGTCCACCCAGGTCGGGATTTGACATTTCTGACATGTTTTGTGGGGGACACAGGCTGGCTAAGTTCGGGTTCCTCTGCCAGAGGTGGTCTCTGCACCAACTTTACGCGTCAGCCTGAGACCCCCTCCTCGCCCCGGCCCTGGGCCGACTCTGTCATCTGGCAGAACGGGAGACCCTGGTCCGCCTTCTACCCTTTGATGCGCCCACTGCCATTCAGGCCACTCGCTGAAAGCAGCCGGGCCACGGCCTGGCAGGGAGCGCGCCCAAGGTCACAGAGGTCATTCGGGGAGGAGCTTCACGCCTTGCCCTCACCCACCCGGCGCCGTCCCTGTCTTCACTACCCCCCGAAGCTGTGTTGCCAGGGACACCAACCATGGTCCCGTGGTTCTGAGTGCTTTGCCCCATCTGCCTCACTTAATCCTCCCAACCCAATGGTGGGGACAGGGGGAGGGCATTTTCGTCCTCCCCGTTCTACACCTGGAAGGGTGAAGGCACAGAGAGGTTAGGTGGTGAAGGAACCCAGGAAATCTGCCTCTGGAAACCATGTTCTGACCCACCAGGCCCCCCTGCTTAGACCTAGGGCGTCCCAAATACATCAGAAAGGGGTCCCTGGACGTGTCCATGCTTGGAGAGGGGAGGGCCAGCCACTGCGTACGGCGTGCCTGGGACCCACCTGTGGACTGAGAGGGTGGGGAAAGCAGGGATGGTGACAGCGATGGTGGTGACGAGGGTGGCGACAATGACAACGACGCTAAGAACACGGACGAGGAAGCTAGCCTCCACTGACCCCGAACCCACGCCAGGAACCGCACCAGCCGCTTTCCGCAAAAGCCAGACAAGGGGTCTACAAACAGCAAAAGCTGGAGAGGCTGTGGAGAAAAGGGAACCCTCCTACACTGCTGGTGGGAACGTAAATCAGTACAGCCACTACGGAGAGCAGTATGGAGGTTCCTTAAACAAACTAAAAATAGAGTTACCATATGACTCAGCTATCCCACTCCTGGGCATATACCCGGAGAAAACCATAATTCCAAAAGACACACGCACCCCAATGTTCACTGCAGCACTATTTTACAAGAGCCAGGACACGGAAGCAAGCTAAATGTCCATCAACAGATGAATGGATAAAGAAGATGTGGTACATATATACAATGGAATATTCCTCAGACATAAAAAGGAATGAAATAGTGCCATTTGCAGAGACATGGATAGACCCAGAGACTGTCATACAGAGTGAAGTTAAGTCAGAAAGAGAAAAACAAATATCGTATAATATCGCTTATATGTGGAATCTAGAAAAATGGTACAGATGAACTTATTTGCAAAGCAGAAATAGAGACACATGTAGAGAACAAACTTATGGATACTAAGGTGGGATAAACTGGGAGATTGGGATTGACATATACACACTATTGATACTATGTATAAAATAGATCACTAATGAGAACCTACTGTAGAGCACAGGGAACTCTACTCAGTGCTCTGTGGTGACCTAAATGGGAAGGAAATCTAAAAAAGAGGGGATCTACATATATATACTCGTATAGCTGATTCACTTTGCTGTACAGTAGAAACTAACACAACAGTGTAAAGCAACTATACTCCAATAAAAATTTTTAAAATAATTTTAAAAAACCAGACAAGGTAGTTCCTATTGTTCCCCCCACTTTGCAAATGAGAAAACCAAGGCTCAGAGGTTAAGTATCTCACCTGAGCTGGATTTTAATCCAGTCTGATGCGACTCCAACCCTTTGAATGAAGTCTCTCTATGCCTCAGACAAACAAACAAACAAAGAAACAAAAAAACCCCAAACTTCATTTTATTAACATTCTCCACTGTAGCCCAGTCTGAGTCAAGGGAGGCGGGGAGGAGCACAGGGGCCCGGGACACACCCCGGCAGAGGGTGGCGAGCGACAGCAGGCACAGCTGGAAAGTGGTCTGTCCTGCGTGCCGGCCGGGCGGGTAGAGGCGAGGACCAATCGTTAGGGGTGCCCCCCGCAGGGAGGGGTGCACGGAGTGCACATGTGTTGGGGGCAGACGTCCAGCCAACCTGCGCTGCCCACTTTGCTGATTTCACCAGAGTTGTGAAAATTGTTGGCTGTACCTCTGCACAAAGAAGCAAGAAGGAACAAAATAAAATACTTTGGGGCTCAGTGGACCTTCTTATTGTGCCTCTATTTCCACAACCAGAGCAGCTTGTGGAAACGATTCCCCGCCCCCCCCTCCCGTGCCGTGTTTTTCTGGAGGGGGCTTTCACATGCGCCACCCCACACGCGCCCCACAGACCCCTGGGCTTGCTACCCCACGTTACAGATGAGGCCGCTGCAGCTCGCGGGGGCCCCGGCCCCATCTTTCGAAGGCCCGTCCCCAGCCGGCGTGGTCAGCAGCCTCATGGGGACATCCACTTCTGACCCACCAGGAAACGGAGCTTCAGAGGGAACACTCAGAAGCGACTTGGAGAATTTCCTGTCTTTCGAGAGGAGCGACAGGGACACCCCTCAGCCCAGCCCCTCCGCAGGGGCCTCAGTACCTGCCCTGAGCCGGGCACCATGCTGACCACGGCCACCCAGGAGCAGGACACCCAGCTGGACCAGTAAGACCAGCCAGACAGGCAGCCACGACGCAGAAGAGCACAGGGCCAGTGTGAGGTCTGGGTCGGGGCTACGGACGGCTCTGGCCTTGGTTCAAGTTCGCGGAGCCCTCATGTACCAGCCGGGGGCCGGGAATCTCAGAAAACGACTTTCCAGGGCTTGTTTTTTAAATGGGGAATTCATGGTTCCTACCACATAGAGTTGTAGTTGGGACTGAATGAGATGCACGAAAATAAACTTCCCAGCGTGGTGCTTTTACAAAGCTATAAACGAGGGTCGTTATTAGTACTTATGGCCCGCGTTCCTCAATCATCCTGACTGCTAAGACCGGGCAGAGCGGCTGTTAGCCAGGGGTCCCGCCCAGGCGGCAGCCCCGCGCCCCCAGCTCCCAGCCCCCAGCCCCGGGGGGCTCCCCACCCATCCAGGCCGCCACACAGTCAGGCCAGATGCGCGTCCCTCACTCTGCCGCCCCACCCTCCATTCCCCAGCCACCCATCTCCGGGAGGCAGCTCGCTTTCCCGACTGGCGAGCATGCTTTCTTTTGGCAGGGAGCTGCTGCCGTCTGTGCTCTGGACCGTAAAACAAGTTTTCATCAATAAATTAAGATAAGCGGAAAGCCAGCTCGAGGGGAGGTGGGCCGAGGCAGGCAGGCAGCGGCGGGCGGGAAGTGGCTCTGGGACTCAGAAGGGGTCGGAGTGAATCCAAAGCAGGATGGGCTCCCCGCCTCCTCTCCTTGGACCCCAAGGGCCCCCTTCCACCGGGCTCCTCGCGACGGGAGGCTCGGGAAGTCCCCCGCCTCCCTCCACTCCCTTCCATCCTCCAGCAGGTGAGCAAGCGGCAGTGACAGGTAGAGTCAGGCTCTCAGCAATGCTCTGAGCCAAAGTAATGATCGCGATCGCTGCGTCAGACGAGCTAAATCTAATCAGACACGTGCCGCCCAATCACTGACACTGAGACCCACCCCCGAAAATAAAACGTGTTTGGCCAGAGCCTCCCCACTCCTCGGCGGGAGCCCTCGGGTCCCTCACTGCACCTTCCACACCGTCTCCATGCCTGTCTCACAGCACCCCACCCACCCAAGAAACCTTCCTCTTCCCCCTTTGCACCGTTCTCAGTCCCAGCCAGGGCCTTCGGGTCCCCGCTGACACCCACCTCCTCCTCCAGGCTGGCCAGCCCCGCCCTGACCCCACCTAACACTCTGCAGTGGCTCTGACCGTCTGACCACTCACCAGCCTTGGACCCTTCTCCCAGCCGCCAGTGCTGACCTGGCCGGTGATGTTCCAGCACAATGGCTGCCCGGGGCGCCTCCCCTCATACCTCTCTGTGTGCATCCCTGGCATCAAGCTGAGCGTTGGGCCAGGTATGGACGGAGCGAGCACAGGGAGGGAGGAGTGCGGGGACGTGGAAGCAAGGCGAGTGCCCAGCTCCGCAACAGGAGCGCCTCCCTAGCCCTGGCGCTAGGACACGCAGCCCGCTTCCAGCCATGACACTGAAACAGGCCAGAGCATATGGCAGGAGAAGGGCCATCTGTCCATCCAGCACCACACGTGGGGAGGCGCGGCACCACATATGTTCAGGACCTAACGGACAGGTGAGCCCTCGGGCAGAGCGGCAGGGTGAACTCCAAACGGCACAGCGCACCGGCCACGCGCTGCCAGCGGCTGGAACCACGGGCAAGCCCCTCCCTCCTCTGAGCCTCGGCCCCCACCTTCCAGAGAAAAGGCTGAACCTCACAATATCCCAACCCCTCCAGCCCTGAGGTCCCGGGCTCTCACCTCTGCTCCCCCCTCAGCCTGGCTGAGCAACAAGGAAGGTGGCTACATCCGCTTTTCAGGTGAGGAGGCAAGGTCTCTGAGGTTGAATGATCTGCCCCGGAGCTGGGAGGCTGGAACCCACGCCCTGCCTCCCCAGGGTGACCCCATGTCCCTCGGGGAAGGCAGCAGGAAGGAAAAGTGGCAGCACTGCACCGGGCCTGAGAAGTGCTGTGCGACTTACCGCCCCCGTGACCCAAACCCCCCAGGTAAGGAAACGGATGCTTGGAGTTGAGACTTGCTCAGGGCCCCATGGTCAAGGGCCCAGGCTGACGCCAAGACAGGAACGGACCACTTAGACACACACAAACAGCAGGAGGAGCTGGCAGGGCTTCAGGCCATAATGACGTGAAATCAAGACTGCTAACTATACCCCAACCTGGATATACATCAGAATCGATCACTTCTGAGTTCAGGCGCTTCCCAAAAGCGGAAGGAGCAGAGGAGTGTGAGTTCTTCGACCAAGTCCAGGCAGGGGGGAGGCCTCCCTCCAAGCAGATCCCAGATGGCTCTCCCTCTCTCCTCCCAGCCCCCTCTTCTGCAGCGCGCACGCACACACACACACACACACGCACGCACACACACGCGCGTGCGTGCACACGAGCGGGCGGACAAACGCTCCCCGCATCAAGACCTGGAGGGGAAAGGATGCAGTTCATAAACGGCAAACAGAAAAACAACCGAGATGTGACGTGTGAGGTGGCAGGAGCCGAGCACAAAGTTCAATGAACGGAACAGAAACATATCGACAATAGCAAAAGGAAGCAATTACCACGCATTTTCATATGAGATCCCATCCCCAGGAATAAATGCTCTGGCGTCTGCTTATTCGACAGAAAAAAGCGAGCAGTAGCCGGGGAGGGATGAGGACCCAGCATAATGCAGACGCTTGCACTTTGTGGCTCCACGTTTCCCCGAAGCTCTGAAAAGAGTGTTTTTTGAGATGCAGGCTGACCCGGGAGACAGAAGAAATAGAAGAAATAACATTGTAAGTGGAGAGATTTTAGGGTGCTGCCTCCAGGGCACCCACTAAACAGACACCGTCAAATTACCAGGGAGAGGGGCCGCTCCCGTCCACTTGGCAGGTGTGCGTCTCCGGAACTAGACGTTACCAAAAAGAAAAAAAAAGAAGATTTTCCCTGGAGGCGGAAGCTTTCAGGTTCATGGCACCAACTGCTCAGGGGAGCCAGAGTCTGGCTTCATCTCAGGAAAACTCTGACTTCTTTTGCACGAGCAAACCTAAGGCAGTCCTACAGAAATCGGGTCCCCAAGGCCCAGAAAGGCAGGGACCAGTGCTGGGGGAGGGGCACGACAGTCCTGCAGAGCGGTGTGTCATCCGCCTGTGGGCCTGATGCTATGGACCCTGGACACACAGGACTTGGGGGAGGACCCTGCCGCCTGCACCAGGATGAGGGTCACACTGACCGTGCAGGTACCCCACTGCCTCTCGGGTCGCAAAGGGCCCTGGGGCCCTTTGCTTGCCCTGACCGTCAGTATTTCTTCTCCGTGGTGTCGTACGCTGTCTGAATGACGTCTTCTGAATCAGGGTGTCTGTCCCAGTCTCTGGAAAACATGCCTCTCCACCTGTCTCCCCATCTATTCCTCTATCCAGGAATCAAAACTTGGATCTGGGGCCAGCGGTTAAGAGCACAGGCTCTGGAGTGAACGCCTGGGTTCTGAATCCCAGCTCTGCCCCTTCCCCAACGTAGCCTCATGCCAGTTGAGCTCTGTGACTCTGATTCCTCATCTGTAAAATGGGGATAATAATGCTAACTCCCCCAAACTTCGTGTAGTACCTACAAGGTTTGTTGTGGAGATTAAAAAGGAGAAAACTTCTAAAGCCCTGAGACCAAGAACACGGCCTAACGTCATAAATGACGTTCATCAGCGCTGTTACCCTTCTGCATCTCGCCCACTCCAAATCCTCCAGCCACACCCCTGCAACTCTCCTGCACCCACCTGGTCCTCTCCACTCCCACGGCCCGGGTCCTGGTCTCATCCCTGTGGCCAGAACACTGAGAAGCACCCCTGTCGGTCACCCCACCTCCCTCCCGCCGTCACCACCGCCATCTGAACGCTCCACCTGGGGTACATCACGCCTCATCTTCCAGGCCCTGGAGGGCTCCTGCAGCCTGCAGGGCACGGCTGAAGCTTCTCAGCACGGCGTCCATCTGAGACCTCCTGCAGGCTCATCTCTTCATTACTAGCCTGCCAGTATCCCCACAGTCCAGGGCACTGGCCCCTCTGTGATGCACCCCAAGCCTTTGCCTGTGTGCCTGCCTGCCGGCTCTTCCCCGCCAGCCGTGCCCCTCCTGCACCCCAACCAGCCAGCAGTGCCATCCTTCCCGTGAAGCGCCCATGAGCTCCACCCTCCCCATGCCCCCTCTGTGCGCTAGAAGCACCTGCCACCTCCCTCACAGCACCCAACACCCTGCGCCCTACAGGGTTCATTCCTTGTTGGTTTTGCCTAAGTCGACTCTTATTTGGCGTCTCCTACAGTGCCTCGCATATAGTAGGCTCCCAAGAGGTATTTTTCAAGTTTTCACAAAGGCAAGCTCCCGGCAGCATGGGACTAAGACGGTACAACTGTGCAGCCCCCAGCTGGTCCCCTGGGGGAAAGGGTACCTCCCCTTACACTATCAAAGACCGCAAGGGTCAAGCCTTTCCATGAATACCAAGTATACGCAAACCCCTCGGTGGCACAGAAATGCTGTTGTATCTAATGCAGCTGCATCCCCATGCCCGACCCAAGGCTTGTGACCACAGGGATGACCAACACGCTTCCGCTGTGTGACTCAGTCATGCCGTCATCTTGCTTCGTTTCCAAAGGCCATTATTAAACACAAACTACGCCAGGAACCACATCCAGCAGAGCTGGGCCCCTCACAGGCTCTCAAAGTGTTCTGAGGGGCTGCTCCACCTGACTACTGCCAGGCAGAAGTGTGCGGCCCCTCCCTGGGCTCAGACTTGGGCACCCACTTGCCGACCGTGACCTCCCCTCGGACGCCTTACAGGCAACTCAAGCTTAACAGGGTCACACGGGAAGCTTGATGCGCAAGCCACGGGGAACCCCAGTCACCAGCAACTCTCTGTCCCCCCCATCACCCACCAGCAAGTCCTGCCGGTTCTACCTCCGATTTTTGACTCCAGCCCACCCATCTCTCCCCGACTCCACTGCTACCCCAGCCTCCTCCTTGAACTTCTGCGATCATTTTCTGTTTTCCCAGCTGCCACCCCTGCCCCTCCACTACTCACTCTCCACCGAGCAGCAAATTTCCAGAGGTTCCCCTCGTATGTAGAACAAATCCCAAATCCCTTCCCGTGTTCTCCGGGACCCTACATGATCCAGCCTCTGCCTTGCCCGCCTCCTCCGTGCCCTGGTCCCATTCACCGGCCTCTGCGAGCTCCCAGGCACACCATGTTATTCCGCACTCGGGTGTCCCTTGTCCAGAATGTTCTTCCTAAGAGTCATGGTTTCATTCTTTTCCTTTAAGCTTCCTTTGCTCCCCATCTTGTATGAAAACCTACTATGACTTTAAGTGTTTATTTACTCTTGTCCATCTTCCCTGCTAGAACGTGAGCTCCAGGAGGTCAGAGCTCCCTGACTTGTCCCTTGTGTGTCCCTCGGGTGCCAGGTTCATGGTAAAGGCTCAATGAATCTTTGTGGAGGGAGGAACAGAGAGAGGGAGGAGACCAGGACTCGGGAACCTCCTGTCCTGGGGAACGTATGCCTTCAGCATACGTGGAGTAAACTTCTCGGGTGTCACTGAGAGCCTGGGAGTGGCAGGAGGGTGGCTGAGCTCAGCACAGAGAAAATGCTGCAGGATGTGAAAAGCTCTGGTGAAAAAGAACAAGAAGGAGCACGGGCTATGAAGTTGATGGACTCGAGGGAGTTCAATTCCTTGCCCCTGCTATGCAACGTTAGAAAGGCAAGTTGACCTCTCTGGGCCTTAATTCCTCATTTACAAGACGGAGACAACACCACCAAACTCACAAGGTTGCATAAGCACGGTGCCTGGTACAGAGTGATGCTCACAGAAAAGTCTCTTTCTCCAAGGATGCTGGGGGCTCAGGCCCACACACTCTAATTAAATGAGGTCGTCCTCCTGCTCCCGGACGCCGGGCTGCCTGGTGTCACCATCACTCATGCATCAGCCACCTCATCTCAGGGTCTCACCTAAGGAACAAGGGGCAGTGAGGGGGGACGGGGTGAAGCTGGGCATACACCATGCTGTCTGCTAAGATCACGGACACGCTGGCACGTGCATTCATTTCCAGTGAATCTCTGTTGGGCGTCCGCAAGGAACGTCTGCTCCCAACCAAGCCATCATTTTTGACCGTGGCTTGGGGACAAGACCCTGGGAGCGGGTACAGTGGCGGGGTTGGGCGGTGGTGGGGGGGGGCGGACATGGCACGGTGCCGTTCAATACCGCTTGGTTCTAGGGTCACCCCCAGCTCCTTGCAGCCTTGATGGGAGGGGGAGACGAGGAAAAGAACCAGCTCACCTGACATCTTGGTATCAAATGCCAAAGAGCAGCACCAAACCCAGGGAAAGGGGGAAGGCTTAGCCGCTCCCTGAAGGAGACAAGCCACACGGCCCAGGCCACAGATGCTCACAGCGGAGTCCCTCCTCCAGAAGTCGAGGGCCTGTGCTCTCCTTCCCCATCCCAGCGGACAGGACACCAGGGAGGTTTCGAGCCCCAGAATATACCCATGGGTGGGAGGACACGTCCCAGGCCCATAGCACTCAGACCCAAAACGAATCTTGCCAAGGCTCTCGTTTCCTGAACCCCCAAAGCCCGTGGGCTGGACCACCAGGGTGCAGATTCAGCCGGGGACAGAGCCAAGCCTGCCTGCAGGGGGCTCAACCCTCAGCTAGCCAACACCACCCCAGCGCCCCTCTCCTCCCTGCCCCCTCGATTATTCTTCCTAAAACTGCTCTTGCCGTGCAGAGCTTCACTGGCTCCCCCCTGCCCTGCGAGGAGCCCACGCCCTCTGGCCTCCAGTCAAGTTCCTCAAGAGCCGGCCACGGCTCCCCGCCCAGCGTGCCTGCTGGGAACCATCTTACTCCGGCAAAACGGAGAGGCCAGCTTCGTCGTCATCCGAATATCCCCCTGTTCGTGAAAGGAGGACCCTCCTTCTCCTAGCTCACGCCGCAAGGCCAGCTAAGGGCTCCTCCTGCAGGGCACTGTTCTCTGGCGAAGAGCATGAAGAGTCCGAAGGATAAAGGCCAGTCCCCTCCACGCCTGCGCCCCTGCGGCATCAGCACTCTGCGCGAAGGTCCCGACTCGGCACACGCAGCGGCCAGTTAGAGAGAAGATGCTGCCCCAGGTGAAAGGGACGTGGGGAGGAAGACAGAGGCGGGAGGTTCCAGAATCCCCGCTGCGATGCTGGCGAGAGGGGGGCCGGGGCCACAGCAGAGGGGCCTGGAGAGCTTGTTGGGGATAATCTATTCCCGCGGCGCCTCTGCAGGCTTCGGCTGGTTGAGCTAAGATGGAACAAGCGGCAAGCGCCGTTGTTCTTGGACGCCTCGGCTGTGACGGGAGTGAGCGCAGAGCGACAGTGGCCATAAGGCAGAGGACGGCCCATGGGGGGTGCGACACTCCACGGGGACCAGTTTCATGGTCCTGGAAAGCGGAGGTTACGAGAAGCTCAGGAGCACGGCCCACCCACAGCAGCAGGAGATGGAGCGGGACCCCGGGCCCCGGGAGGAAGGGGTCAGGCTGGCGGAGAAATCCAGGCTGGAAGCGGCACTTGCGGGGGAAGCAGTGCACACCTCCCACGAGGCTGGCGGCCGAGAACCGCCCACCCACTGCCCCCAGAGAGGAGGGGCAGGCAGGCAGGCTACAAACCTACCCTCCCTCTGCGAAAGGGTGAGTGTTAACGCCTGCAGCAGACGGGGCGGGAGCAGGAAACCCCCAAAGCCTAGAACTGTAGTGGGAGCGCTTCCTGCTCTTATGTGAGGCATTGGAAAGTGGGTCCCAACTCATCAGGCCGTGTTGGGAGGTGACAGGACCAGGAGGGGGAATCCCTGACCTTCAGCGGTGCTACCCACTCACCCCGATACTCAGCAAGGCAGGTCCCTGGGCCTGAGCTACTTCCCAGGGGGAAGTGCACCGTCTCTGTGCCACAGGGCTGACCACAGGGCTGCCCCAGGACATCCTCCCATGGGACGGCCTCGTCAGAAAGACAGTCACACAGCAGAGTCCGCTTTGCACTTCAGGCACCGGCCCTCCCCTGGATGGACCCTCTTGAAGTCCAGCTCCACGACGGCTCCGGCTCTGTTTTGGACAATGTGGAGTCGTCACAACTTTGGGGGTCTTCTGCAGTCCCCCCGAAAGAGTTAACCTGGCCTCAAACCTAGCGCCTTAACCTGGCGCCGCTGTGGAGCTTATCTGACCTCCTGAAGGGATTAGCACCCGGCTCAAGAAATGCCAATCAGCCAACAGGGCCAAATTTAACTTCAGCCATCCTCCCACCCTCGCCAGGGCACTCTCAAAATCGGCGATTACGCTAGAGGCAGCTCTCACCACAGCCCGTCATCTGCTATTTATAACCCGCTCACCTTCTGGGAGGAACCAGACACCTCCCGTCACAGCAAGGCACCGAGGGACCCGGCCACCGGGCCGACGCCGCTCAGGACCCTGCAGGAGGCACTCCTCCCAGGTTCCGAGCGGCCCTGCCCTGTCTCCTCCGCTGCACGGACCGAGTGCACCTCTGCCAGGGCCCTGCACGTCCTTGTGCAGGCTCCAGGCTGAGCACCAGACGTGGCTCTCACCAGCTCACCGCCCAGGCCCCTCCAGCTGCTGCCTCCCCCAGGGGCCCCTCCCCCTTCCTCATCCCTTCATCATTCTGTGGTCCATCCAGACGGCGGAACAGTATTCTGCGCTGAACAGAAATGAGCCGTCACGCCATGAAAAGACATGGACGGACCTTAAACGCATATTACCAAGTGAAAGAAACCCACCTGAGAAGGCGACACACTGTAGGATTCCAACGATATAGCATTCCAAAAAAGGCAAAACGATGGAGACAGAACATTAATCACTGGGTGCCCGGGTTTGTGGAGGTAAAAAGGTAGAGCCCGGAGGATTTTTAGGGCAGTGAAAGTACCCTGTATGATACTATACTGGTGGGAACAGATTCTTATACATTTGTCAAATCCATAGGATGTACAACACCAAGAGTGAAGCCTCACGTAAACTACAGACTTTGGGTGACCATGACTTGTCGATGTAGGTTCATCCTTGGTAACAAGTGTTGCATCTGGTGGGGATGTTGATAATGGGGGAGGCTGTCCATGTGTGGGGTGTATGGGACATCTCCTGTACCTTCCTCTCAATTTTGCTGTAAACCTAAAAGTGCTCTTAAGGAAAAAAAAAAAAAAAAAACTCTTTTAAAGAAAAAAAAAAATGGGAGGTGACAGCAAACAGCCCTACAAGGATGTAACTGGCAAAATAAAGGCTCTTCCACTCAAGGACACTAACAAAAGCAGGTGCCTGTCCCTCAGAGACATGAAGGGGGTCCGGCTTTGTTCCCACAAAGGAGAGGCCTGAACCTCTCCTGAACCACAGGCTCAACTCCGGACCTGAGAGATGCCAGCCCTTCCCAGCACTGCCATACGGTCGAGAGTCCGTTTACTTGTTGCACAAGGACTTCATCTAAAAGATGTTGCTTCATGCTAAGGGTCACCCAAAGAGAAAGGCTCTCTGGCTTCTGGGCTACAGGTGAGATGTCCCAAGAAGTCCTTTCTGAAAGCCAGGCATTCTTCTACCACTGAAGGTGGTAGGAATCCCGCTGGCAACGCCACGCCACTAAAACAGGCCCCAGTGCCATCCTCCCTATACGGGTCACAGCGGCCACATCCCTTTGGGGTGGCACAGGGACAATCTCTCAAGTATGGTGGCAAAGGGCTGAGTGGGGAGAAAGTGCTAGAGAAAAGTTTAATAATAGCTGGGTTGGGCACGGCCCGTTTCCTTTTTCAGCTCCCTGGCGGGCTGCTCCCATTACGCGATGCGGCTGCGGGCAGAGCCCGTCAGCTGCTGCTGAGACTCAAACCCAGGTCAGCCCGGGGGCCACGTCTCCTCAGGCCACCCCGGTGAAGGGTCCACATGCCGCAGTCAGATGAGGGCCACGCACAAACTTGCAGGGCTCACCTAGCGCAGCTTCGCTATATAAAGCCTGGAGCTGGCGGGACAGACGGGGCCAGGCCGCGAGCCTCAAGGTTGACCATCCTGCACCCACCAGCCCTGCAGCCCAGCCACGCGCCCTGCTCCTCATTGTCCCTCTTGGCCACTGACTGCTATTCTGGGCTCCGGGGGGCAAAGGGGAGCTGGTGACCGCAGCAGGAAGCCCACATGGCGGGCAGGCTGGCGTCAGAGCAGCTCTCCCGGCGATGGCACATCTGCTGCCCTCTGTCCAGCCTCTCCCGTCCCCTGGAAACCAACAAATAAATACACCCAACAGTCAACACACGTGTGCACGGAGCATCCACCCTGCGCGGCAGCTACAGACCACAGAGGGAAGTGTCCACGGGAAAATGTGCGCTACGTGCTTGTTGCCATTGATGAGCTATTCATGGAAACCGACTCAGAATCAATATTAAAAGGACAGGATTAGGGGACGGCATGCCTGAAAACACAGCGCTTAGCAACACGCGGTCCATCCGTGACTCATCTTCCGTATCTGTGAAATGGGTTTACGAATAGTACCTCCTTCGGAGCTGTCATGAAGCTAAAATAAGTTCAAGTACGAAAAGCACTTGAAACAGTGGCTGGTACTGAGTAAGTGTTCTACAGGCGCTGGATCCTGCCACCATCATCATCAGGATGGACAAGACAGACCCAAGTCCTTCACCTTAGTCCTCTTTCTGGTGGAGAAATGCACTGAGCACTGGTCTGGGGCCTGGAACTCGGGCCCAGGCTGGGTTAGGAGGCGCCTGCGAACCTTGGGCTGACCCAGAGGCAGCCCAAGCCAAGCACCAATGTCCAATTCTCCATGGACCTGCAGACGGTTCTCCCCCCAGCCTCTAAAACGGGAAACACCACCCCTACATTTAGGCCTCCAATCTGGGGATGTGGGGAGGGGAGGGGTGAGGGCAAGGAAGAGGGCCCTCAAGCCCAGAAAAGGTCTGGAGAAGAAGCTTGAGCCCCTGAAGGCAGCCAGCACCTGGCCCAACAGAGGAGGGGCCCCCACCCAGCCGGTGTTTCCAAGTTCACTGTCACTGCCACCATGCAGGGAGCGGGGCCTATGTGCTAGGTTCTGGGCCGGGTGTCCCAGACCCACTGTTCCATGTAACCTCATACCAGTCCAAGGAGGTGGGCACTGTTGTCCAAGACTAAGCAGCAGGGCCAGGCTGAGTCCCCAGCTCTGTCTGCCTCCATAGCCCTTACCCCACTCCCCTGCTGGGTGTCAGAATCACCAGGAAGGATTTTGGCATTGCAGCTGCCCAGGCCCCCACCCTGGACCTGCTGAGCGTCAGAATCTCCAGAGCTGTAACCAGCCAGCTTCCCACCCAGGAGTGGGCTCCACTGGGCTGAGGCCCAGCGGACAGAAATATCCCCAGGGAGGGACTTCCCTGGTGGCACAGTGGTTAAGAATCCTCCTGTCAATGCAGGGGACACGGGTTCGAGCCCTGGTCCGGGAAGATCCCACATGCCGCGGAGCAACAATGCCCGTGGGCCACAACTACTGAGCCTGCACTCTAGAGCCCACGAGCCACAACTACTGAAGCCCGCGTGCCTAGAGCCTGTGCTCCGCAACAAGAGAAGCCACCGCAATGAGAAGCCCGCGCACCGCAATGAAGAGTAGCCCCCGCTCGCCGCAACTAGAGAGGAAGCCCATGCGCAGCAACGAAGACCCAATGCAGCCAAAAATAAATAATGCATTTATTTAAAAAAAAAAAAAGAAAGCAATATCCCCAGGGACACGCTGCCCCTTGAGGCCAGACGTGCTGTGACCCCTCCCCACACCCCCTGGAGAATGAACACCCTGTCACCACCACCCCGGGCATCCCACCCCCTGAGGCAGGGCTCCTTGGGGCAGTAACCAGACTCCATCCAATCCCTGCCTGGCGCTCTGCGGACCCTGATGGGGAGGGCCTAGTTTTCCACCGAAGCTGGTCCTGGGCCGATCGGCATCACGGCAGGTACCCTCTGTCTGTGACGGGGTTCTGGGAAGGTCACAGCAGCGGCCACTGCAGTGGCCGAGTCGTTCAGCACTGACTTGCAGCACGCACCCGCCCTACAGACCACCATCTCGGGGCATGTCCACTACACCCACGAGGTGGGCATCGTCATCACCCCTTTACCCATGAGAACCGAGGCTCAGAGAGGCTGAGGAACTTGCCCGGTGAGAGGCTCGGCAAGTCAGACCCAGGAGCCAGGATCTGGAGCACAGGCCACGTTGGGTCCTGCACGAGGTGCTGGTTATTATTTCATTCACTGGGCCGCCAGCAGCCTTCTAAGGAGCTGAACAGCCTTTGCTGCCTGTTTCCATCATCTCTTTATTTGGTTTTCTTGGAAACGTGTGTCTACTTAGAGAGGCTTTGCCTGGTGGGGAGACTGACTTTGGCAAATGAAGCAGGACGACAGGGGTCGGTAGATGCCAGACGAGCTCATAACAATTCTCTGAGGTCACGGGAACGCTTTGAGAGGCAGGGCAGAGCCACGTGGGTCCCCATTTTCCAGGTGGCAAGGAAAACAGGGTGGCCAAGCCGCCTGCTCAAACACGGCGCCAGCACCACCGAGGGAGGGAGGACGGACAAAGCAGCCTCCCGCTGCCGGCCCGGGGCTCACCGACCGTGTAATCGTGCAAACCCTCTTCCAGATGGCCCTGAAACAGCCCCGCCTCCCACCCCCGTGTCCTCCCCCCAGGACACGTGTCCATGGGCCCAAAGAGGGAAAAGTGACCAGCCCCCAGCAGCCCCGCGAGGGAAAGGAAGGGTCCCAGGCTCAGCCCAAGAGGCACTTCTCACTGCTCCCTCCAGTTTAAAATAGGCCATGAGGACGCCTGCCAAGACCCAGTGCTCCTGGCAAACAGGAGGGTTATATTTCTGGCTGTGCACCGTGAAACACCAGGGAAGGCTTCCCAAACCAACAGCTGACTCGGGCTGTGATGACAAGACGATCCTGAGAGTTGGCCGGGGCCCAGCCAGCGGCAGGCTCCCCGAGTGTGTCCAGCGGGGGGGCCATCCCCACCCGAGCTCTGGGAGCAGGGCGGCGGCTATATAAGGGAGCCCAGGGGGCGGGGAGTCCTCTGGCCCCGGCAGCAGCTCACACTCACGCGGGCCTGTGCGCGGGCCTGTGCGCACACCTGCCGCGGATGAACATTCCTGCGTGCCATTCCCTGGCCTGGAATGGGCTTCCCCATCCCGCTGCCATCACCATCCCCTCTCACCTGCTCCCGGAAGCCTCGCCAGAGGCTCTGCCTCCCTCCACGCTGCCCACGAGGAACGGGTGGGAACTAGAGGGGGCTGGGGGCGGGGGAGGGGGGAGCGGTGAGGAGCACGGCTGCAGGTTTGAAGTACGGGCAGCACTTCAGCCGTGGCCCACGGTGTCTGGACTTATCCCACGAGGCTCTGGAGGGCAGAGCGGGGACCAGGGTCGGAACCTACAGGTGAAAAACGATCCGACAGCCTCACTCACCCAGAGACCCGAAGCTCACCAACACGGCAGCTGCCACTAGAAGTCTGGGACCAGACCCCACGGCCACCTGCCAGGAGCCTCTGCTTTGGCGCAGGGGCTGTCCCACGAGCTACTGGGGTCCCAGCCACTCTGCAGGAAGTCCCAGGAGCAGGGCCCTCCTTCCAGGGGGCACTCAAGCCTGGGCAGAGTGGCTGCCCGGTTCCCAGGGTCACCCAGCTAGGGCTGACGGTCAAAGTGGGAGGCCCCAGGCAGCCCAGGGTAGGAGGGCTGGGAGCCCACTGTCCTGTGTCCTTCTCTTCCTTTAAACTCAAGGCATCCTTGGCAACAAAACTCTCTCCTACCACATACACCCCTGGAAACTCATCAAAGGTGAGCAGAGGTTAGCTCGGCATGGCGGCATGATGAAGCTAAAACTTTCATTTATGCTACTTTTCTACCTCTCTATTCTTTCCAATGCTCTCCAGTGACCACATACAAATTTTATCATCAGAAATAAACTTTTTTTAAAGAAGAACCCACTTCCTTCTCCCCTCAGATACCCCCATCAGCAGCGAAGGTGGACCACCTGGAGACCTCTACCCTCCTCTTTCCCGTACCCTCTGGCACATTCACACACACCAGGGGAGAGTGTCACATGCAAGTGGATCTCATTTCTAGGGCAACTCATTGCCGGGAAGGTCACAGCACTCGACTTCCCTGCTTTTCAGGTGCTAGACGCCTGTGTGACAGCAGGTGTACCCAGCAGGTGCACGCGGAGTGCGATTTGCCTTCCTGTCGCGGAAGTGGTCTCTGTTGTTCCCAAGGCTCCCTCACCACCTCCAAAGACAGCCTTGGATCTTTAATATGCCTGCGACCTCTTTAAGAAACCCAGGCTGGCATGAAGCCCCAAAGCAGGAGATCTTCAGAGCTCTAATCTCGGGCTGGGATGGTACCACCCACTCCCATCCTCGTGGTGACTCCCAAAACATAGGGGGGAAGGAAAATGAGGAAGAAAGGGAGCTGACAAAGAAGGGGAGGCCACAGGGAGATGAGAGAGTGCCTGGGCCAGAGCACGGTGCCACCACGTCCACCTCGGTCCACCAGCGACCCCTCCCGGCCCCGAGCCCCCTCCTCCCAGCAGGTCGTGCCCATCATTGCCATTAACCTGGCCGTCCCCAGGCCTGGCACCCGTGATTAGCACAGGAGGCCAGGAGCCCAGCTCTGCATGCCTCCGGCACTCCGTCACAGCACCAGGAAAGGCTCTCCTGTCACAGACACGATGCAGTGAGCCAGCAGGCCTGGGACGGGCCGTATCTGCGGCCACTGCTCAGCTGACCTCAGCACGGGCGCTGGGCCTGGAGTGGGAGCAGAGACGGGGCTTCTCGTGGTGTGTCTGTGCAGCGGGCAGGTGTGCTGTGCGTGCCAGATGTGGGAGGATCTGGGGAGGGGGTGGCCCGACTCCAAGGGGGAGACTCGTCCCCACATAAACACACCAGATAGACAGGAAGCAAGTGAGAACTTGAGACGTGAGGGGAGATTCCTAAAAGGCTGAGACTTCCTCATTCTGGAAAAACAAAGTCGAGGGGCATTAGGCCAAAGTTTGCAAAATCACGAAGGACAACGAGAGAGCAGCACAGACCAGTCCAACAGATTCCGAGACAGAACAGCTCAGAGAACCTCACGATGACAGAACCACAGGGGGCCGTTCAGGAAGCAGGGGTGCTGGGGGGCGTGGCCCTCACCGACGGCCAGCCCTGTGGCCCACACGGGTGGTGGTCACATGCCTCGTCAACAGGTGTGGGTGAGCAGAAAGCACGCAATGTCTGCTGTCAGATCGCAGCTCCATCACTCACTCGGAGGCTTTGAGTAAATAACACACCTCACTGGGCCATTCCCTCATTTGTAAAACACAGATTAGGACATCTTCCGTGCAGGAACGACATGAGGACTAAAGCAGGTAACACGTGAACCCCGAGGACAGGGCCTGGTGTGAGGGAGGTGCACCAGGGGCCCCACACGAGGGTCCGCATTCACCGCGGGGGTAACTCAGACGTGGTTTGCCCACAGGAATGTCGGACGTGCATTTGGGGAGTGAGATGTACCCCAGCTGTGGCTCAGTCCTTCTGTGCCTGACCTTTATCATCCAAAAAGTGGACGAACTCTTCCACTTCGCAGGCCGATTGCTTGTAAAGACGCACTGCAAACTACAAAGGCACCTGATACGCCTGAGATGCTATGATCAGAGCTCGTAGATGAAACCAAGAGGCTGGACAGGTTTGCCGAGGGAGAGAGAGGAGAAGAAGCGAGGGGGAAGGACCAGAGGTGTCACTTTCAAGGACATCAGCTCAAGGCGAGAAGCAGCCGTGGAGAAAGCAGAGAAGCAGAAGGACGGACCAGGAGAGCACGCCACCTCCGAAGTCAAAGGCAGAGAGTGGTGCCTTCAAAGAGGAGCCGCGTGGAGTCCTCCCCTGCAGTGCACACTCTCGCCGCAGGCTGCCCGCCCGGCCAACACGGCCCGGCGTCCCACAGGGATGACTCCTCTCCCTCTCCCCGAAGAGGAGGACAGTTCCAAAGGTGAGGAAGTAACTACTGCAGAAGTAACCAGGGGCTGCGAGCATCCCTGTGCTGGGCACTCATCAAAGTCCCAGGGGGCAGACACGGCCAGGAAGGAGGCATTCAGGAGCCATCTGCGCCCTGATGAAGACGAACAGCCTGTGAGGGACTCCCCTGGTCCAGCGGTTAGGACTCGGCGCTCTCACTGCCGAGGGTGCAGGTTCGATCCCCGGTCGGGGAACTAAGGTCCCGCACGCCGCACGGCGCAGGCTAAATAAATATATACATAAAAATTGTTTAAAAACTAAGAGCCTGTTGCTGTGACATGCAGAGGTTGGGCAGATCCAGGGGAGAGGGGCAGGAAGACAGGCCGACCATCGTGAGACCAAGAGGCAGTCTTCTAACCCGTCCCCCTCCGGGCCCACCACGCTCGCCCACTGGCACGTGTGTGCTGCAGCACACGCCGCCCTGTTCTGGCAGCAGAGGCCGAGGGCGGGGGTCGGAGGGTGTGGGGGGGGAGCCCATCAGTAGGAAGAGCCCAGAGGGAGAGCAGTGGAGGGGGCCAGGGCAGACACCAGCACAGTGCGGACGAGGCTGAAGCTGGCCACGGCCGCCCAGCGGGTGCCCCCGGGGTGTCTCTCTGTGGGTGGAACACCCAGCCCTCTCAAGGGCTCTTCCCCAGCCTGCCTGCCCTGGGGAGGCTCCCAGACCTCGCTGTCATTGTGGCCTGACACCTCTCAGGCCTTCCTGTGCTTTCCCCTGCTCTGCAGACAGAGACCCCGAAGCAGGAAGGCCTGCAGAGGGCTTCTATGCCGCTCCCCGGCTCCGCACGGGCCACACTCCGGCATCACAGACGCCTGGTGACCACAACTCTTTTTTTTCCAGGCCAGCAAATTCCATCAGCCGTAGCCAGAGTCAGCAAACCTCCTCTCCGGCTCTGCCTTGAGTACATTTCACGGGTCTCTGTCAAGCCACTTCTGCTGTAACTTTGATCGCTCCTGCCAGGCCTCGGAGAGGCTCACGGGCATCCCAAGACACCTTCTCTAGACCTCACGGCTTCAACACGGTACGTTTACAATCAACTTCCATGAGTCCAACACGCAAGACGTTCCTCCTCTCTGCCCTGGACAAACCCACAGCCTGTCCACCCACCCCTTCCTTCCATCCAGCTGGGACCGCCCTCTACCCTCAGTCCAGGAGCTATGAACGCACCACAGACTGGAGACTGCCCGCACTTCGCCCAGGCCTCCACTGCCCACTGACCGGGCTCGGCCTCCCTGTGCCCCTAGGAGCAGAGCCCCACTCACCGCCAGCCCAGCGCCACCTCTGTGAGCCTCCCTGAGGGCTGGGCTGCCAGGATGGCCGGGCGGCACACGGAGGGGGAGCCGGGAGAGTCGCCAGGGCTGCTCTGAACAGCCACCAACAGGGCTTTGCTCAACCCTGCCCGGAACAAGGCCATTATTAGGCCCAGGAATTGGAGGGTCGTGGTCCAGAAGGATGCGGGTGCCGTGATCAAGATAACACAGGTCTGGAACAATTGGGCTACTGTTCCCTGGCGCCGAGAAAGGCACGGGCTTGGAATCCCAAACTTCTCAGGTGGGAAATTCTGCCAGATGTCCAGCTGCCTTTCCTCTCCCCTGCAGGGCACATCCTCAGAGTAAACGGGGTTCAAGCCCTTCTGCCAGAAGCAGCTGCAGTCCCCCTGCCCCAGGGGCCCTAGGGAGGGAGGCACTGCAGCTGGGAGAAGGAGGGCACGTCAGGGCAGGGTGAGCAGCCCCGGTCCTCCCCGGACTTTGAGGAGACTGCCCAGGTCTGCCCAGCAGGGACTGCAGCCCACGACCCGGGTGAGCTCCCCCCACCACAGAAGTGCACCAACAGACACAGAACTGGCCCCGCGCCGGCGGCACGCCACGGTCCCACCCCCTGCACCGTGCGCAAAGGATGTTTGGGGGTTGGGAGAAGCAGCCTAGGCCCCCATCACCCCTTACGACTGTTCCAGGGGCGCAGGTTCCACCAACACAGCGCAAGGAAGCAACGTGGAGAGGACAGGGGACAGGCAGACCTTCCTTCCCGGTTACAGGTGGTCCACGGTCACCGGGCCCACCTTACTCCCTTCCCCTCCCACACATCTAGGCTCCCACTCAACGTGCTTCCCTCCTTCGGGACATTCAAAAGAGGTTTGAGAGAAAGAAAACTGGAAAGCGTTTCTCTCTCTTGGCAAGAGTCCACCTTGCCTTCCCATTTTCAGGGTGAAGCAGCTTTGAGAACATCCGTCTGTCTTTCCTGCACCTCTGGGCGCCTCCCTCTGGCAGTGGCCCGAGAACCAGAAACGGGCCTGGCACCTTCCGGGGCTGTCCCACTGGCTGGCAGGTGCGAGAAACGTGCCTTGGTCCAGGCACCTGCTCGCTGGCTTGGCCGCCCCGGGATGGTCCGGTCAGAGCGGTGCCGAGTTCCAGAACCAGGCGCTGCCAGCGAAAGGCAGAGGAGCAGAGCCTGCCAGCGGCTGGAGGGGGACTCGGGGAGGTCTGTTCTCCCTCCATCCCAGGAACTCACACCCAGGTGAGCTGGGCCGCTGCGCACAGACCTGTCTTCCCCAGAAGCCAGGAAAGACCGGATGCCCGTGCAGTTGGGAAGCTAAGGCCCAGGGAGGGGCAGGCCTGGCAGAAGTGGGTCCGCAAAGCCCCAGGAGTGTGGCCAGATGCCGAGAGACAGAGCTGGGTCGGCTGACCTCAGGAGGGGGAAGGGAGGAAGAGCCCAGCCACACACACAGGGAGAAGGTTCCAGAGCCTTCTCTGCTGTCCACAGCAAGATTTGGCTCCCGCTACCCCTTTCCCCTCCATTACCCGAGCTCTCACACCCATGACTAAAGAGACCATCGGCCAGATGGTCCCCTTTAGGGAGCAGCTGGGGGCTCACCATCTGGCGGGACCGATGCTGTGTGCCTGCCGCACTGGGGCCAGCAGGGCTGGCGCGGCACGAGAGCAGGGTCTCCCAAAGTGGACATCGCCAGGTGCTTACGACCGACCAGCCAGGCCTGGCCAGCGAGGCTTCGGTTCCCAGGAGGGCAGAACCAGAGAGCATGTGGGGACAGCAGGGCCCCAGCACAGCCGACGAGGGTAGCTCAATCACAGAAGGCTTCCCAGAGGCAGCAGCCTTGAGCTCAGTCACCTCCCGCCGCCCTGCCGCCCATCAGAGGCCACGGGGCCTGAGAGCCTGTATCAGAGGAGACAGGAAATCAGTGGGGCCTTCGTGTCCCTCCTCAGCCAGGCCTGGGCAAGGTGGCCAAGGGGAGGGAGTGGAGGAGGGTGGCAGAGGCAGGGCCTGAAGCCTGCTGCTCCCCTCACTGCCGTGTCCCCCCCCACCCCGGCTGGCTGTGACCCAGCGTGGCGCTGAGCGGCTTAGCCAAGGGCCCTATCTCCTCAGCTCAGGACTGGCGCCTAAGGATGCGGGAGCAGGGTGGCCTCAGCCAAACAGAGCCGGAGCGACCCTCAGTGAGGCCAAGCTGGCCCCTCAGCTCCTCTGAGCCTCCTAAAGAAGGACAAGGGCAGCCCTGCCTCCTGGCTGTGACAGGGATTCGGTGGGGTCATAGGAGCGAGGCCAGCTCCGCTCCTGGCCCACAGGAGACCTCCACGCAGGGGCCCGTGACAGCGGCGTGGAAGCACCGCGGGTTAGACCAGCAGAAAGCGAGGTGCAGAGCTCAGCCACTATGCAGTAACTGAGGCAGGAAAAAGGTGGGAAAACTCATGGAAAACTAGAGCATCCCTAGGACAGGCTACAGGGATGACTCTGTATTGGGTGATCTTTTCTACTTTGGGTCTTAAGGCCCATCCGGAGCCCTCACCCCCCGGCACACGGGTCCACCCACAGCCCAGCGCCCTCTGGCTGACTCGGAGGTGGGGCCCGGAGCCCAGGGACTCTCTGCCCCCTGCACTGTTCCCGCCATGGTCCCGCCTCTAAGGACACCCTCCCACTGCCCCAGGAACGCGGGCAGGGTTCAGGGAGCAGCACCGCGGAGGGACACGGGATGCCCAGCTGTCAGTGTTGCTGGATATTCCGGGAGGGAAGGAGCAGCGCAAAGGACCAGCGCAGAAGATCACACGGGCACTCAACGAGGGCCCCGTGCCCTTGTGGCACCTTCAGGGTGACCAGGGCACCCCCGCCGCAGCCTGCCCCTCAACCCTGCTGACCACTAGAGCCCCTTGCTTGTCCTGTGCCGTCAGCTGAGCACAGAGAAGGGCAGGGACAGCCCCGTCCTTGGGACCTGGTGGCAAAGGAGGAGAGGACACCTGGCCGTCCGGGCTCTGCCCAGAGCTGACCGTGGGAGCTGAGCAGCCACGCCCCCGTCCTGGGAGCTGCCCACTGGGGGCTGGGAATGCACGGTGCAGCGGGTGGGCAGGGAGCCCAGCGCAGAGGGGCAGGTGGGCGGCAACCCCGGAGTGCCAGGCCGCCAGGCAGAAGGCACACGCCGGCCTCGGGCCTCGGCCACACCCGCCCCAACCAGGGCAGGGGGAAGAGCCCCGCCCAGGCTGCCCCCCACCCTGGCTCAGGGCTGGGTAAGAGGAGCTCCTGACGGGGCTCCTCCCTGCCTGCTCCCAAGCTGCCCCATCCCCAGGGGACCAAGGAGGCCTGAGAGGGAGACCCCTGAAGCTGGCCTGGGGACACCAGAGGGGCAGGGAGGCAAGAGGGCAGGACAGCAAAACGCTCTCTCCCTGGATCAGGGCTACTCCCTGCCCAGAGGAAGAGGGAGGTGTCCGGGTCTAGAATGGAGAGCCCCTCCTGCCCCAGGCACAGCCCGCAGCCTGCCAGGGCCCCAACTCTGAGCAGCTGCGCGGTGGTCACGGTGAGGAGGGGGCAGGGGACGGGACTCTGCCCTCCACTGCCCGGCCAGCAGCATTCCATTCTATCCTGAGTGAGTGACACAGCACAGCCCCAGGCTGGCAGTGCCAACTGCGTCCCAGCCCCTCCACGCGGGCCAGGACCGGGTGAGATCACTGGTGTAAGGTCAGGGCCCCAGCGCCCGGCCTCCCACCTACAAGGAAGAAACCCAGGCCCTGATGGCGCAGTGGTTAAGAATCCGCCTGCCAATGCAGGGGACACGGGTTCGAGCCCTGGTCCGGGAAGATCCCACACGCCGCGGAGCAGTTAAGCCCGTGAGCCACAACTACTGAGCCTGCGCTCTAGAGCCCACGAGCCACAACTACTGAGCCCGCGTGCCACAACTACTGAAGCCCACACGCCTAGAGTCCGTGTTCCGCAACAAGAGCAGCCACCGCAATGAGAAGCCCGCGCACTGCAACAAAGACCCAACACAGCCAAAAATTAAAAAAAAAAAATTGTTCAAAACTCACGCAGCCCGTTTCTCCTGAGCCACTTCCTTGGGTTGCCTTTTCAGGATGTCCTTCCTGTCATAACGCAGTCATACACGTATGCATACATATGTTTTAAATTTAGGAACTTACTGTGTACACACCGCGGTAAACTATTTTTTCTCTCTTAAAATTATACGGTGGTGGTAGTTACGTGACTGCCTGTATTTGTCAAAACTCAGAACTGCACACCAAAAAGAGTAAATTTTACTCTTGTATGTAAAGTAGACTCTATTGCCAACATTTTCCCCCATGTCATGTAATAATTTCCCAAACTCACTCACCCACAGACATATCGCACGTTATTTAACGCTTCCCCTCCTGGAGGACATGCAAGTTGTTCTTAATTCTCTGTTACAAACTGCTCTTTGGTGAGCACCCTGACAGGTAACAGCCGGGGCTGGCTCCAGCCACAGCTGCTGAGAGAGGAAAATCATCAAAGAAACCCCAAGACACGGCCTCTCCCTTCCCTTCTCGAAGGGCTGGCAGGGGGCTCCTAAGACCCAGGGACGAATCGCGAGCCCCCGTCTGAGTCCAGCCCAGCCCTGCCCTGCCCTGCAGGGACTGTGGAGAAACCGCCACCCCTCTCAGGGCGCAGCAGCGGCTACCTGACCCTCTCTGGGGAAACCAGGAGAAAACGCAGAAGGAAACTCCTGGGGATGGAAGTGCCCCTGGCACAGGCAGCCCGCACGCCCAGGGCCAGTGGCCGCCAGTGGCCCAAGTTGGCCAGCAGCTGAGCACTAACAGGTCCACCCACTGCTCCACTAGGGACGGGGGTTTGAAGCGGTAGCAACCTTCGCCCCATCTCCTGAGCGGGCAAATGAGGGCATTCGACTTGGCCCAGAGCAGGGGGAAGGGACAGCTGTCTTTGGGGTCTAAACCCAGGAGTCCCCCTCCCAGCCCGGGCTCTCCCACGAGACATGGCAGTGTTGACAGTTTTCTGGGGAAGAGGACTGTGGGGAGTTGGGCCTCGCCGCCAGCTCAGAAGAGGAGCCAGCCCCGTCGTAATTCAATGACATTCACGAAGGGCACCGTGGGAACATACAAAAGCCACAAACCACATTCAGCACAAGGCGGGCTGGCCCCTGGCAGCTTCAGACTCTGCTCAACCCAACATCCCCAGTGGGGCCGGCGGGGACTCTGCTCGGGGCCCAGGGAAGGCATGTGTCACGCCGGCCAGATCGAGGGAGCAAAGCCGGTTGAGAACAGCAAAGGACAGAGAGTCAGGACCAGGGACCAGGGCTCAGCTCAGCGGCCTGGAACCATCAACCTCCGGCCTGGGTCTCTCTGACCCTCCATTCCTCACCTGTAAAGTACGAATAACGCATCTTCTCTACAGGAGAGGTAAAAGTGCTGTGTGACCTGCAAGCAGCGTGGCAGAAACGAGGGAATATTCTAGTCTTCCTCTGGAGGACGAGAGGGGAAGGGAGGGGACGGGAGGTGGGAAGGCAGAGGAGGTAGGAGGAAGCATCCCCAAAGAGGCTGAGATTCTGAAATGCAACCTGCTGGCTTTCCAGGCAAGCCCTCCATCGTCACAGGAACGCTGACCTGCAGCCAACGTACGCCGAGTTCATAAACATGATGAAGAAGGCTGTTTGCAAAATTCACACAGTGGGACGAGCTACAGATGCTGGCGGTGGTGCCCTCCGCAGCAGGAACAGCTGGCCGTGTGGACGCAGGGCCGCTGCACGGGAGCCCGAGGGCCGTGCCGACCTGCCCTCTCTGCGACTGGGGACAGGGAGACCCCGAGCCATAAAACAGCCATTCGTTCCAGAGACATCAATCGATCAGGTTTTCGATTTCAGCCCCACCAGGAGGGCAGGCCAGACCCAGAGAGAGAGGAGCGGGCTGAGCCCGCCTTGTGGGGGACCCAGCCCTGGAGCGTCCTTGGCGAGGGAGGAGAAAGAGTCAGCAGATCTGAGGTCTCTCCCTGGTATGAGGAGATGAGGTGGGAAACGCAGGGACCGGAGCCTTCGCTGCTGCTCACGGCCCCGCACAGCCTGGAGGTCACGTGCACCCAAGTGGCATCAGCCCGCCTGCCTCTGCCAGCGAGCCGCCAGGAGACAGGTCCAGGGCCGGGCGTGCCATCAGCTCCCAGCAGGGCAGCCCACAGAGGATGCTCTAAAAACGCGACGAAGGGGACAGCACTGATGAGGATAATACAAGGCGCTCTTGGCCGCAGGTCAAGACGCCCTTCCCCCTCCTGGCCACACTCTGCCCCCCTTCAGCAGCCCCTCCGCTCCAGGAAGCCCCCCTGCCGAGTCACCCCCCTCACATCACCTCCGAGGGAGCAGCCCCTCCGCAGTGCAGCTCACGTGCCCGGGCTGCTGTTCCCGTTACACCCACACCCCCTGCGTGCCCCGAGGCTGTGGGATGGCCAGGTGCTCCCTCTGGGCAGGCCCCTCTGCATGACAGTTCTCAGGTGTCCCCAGCAGTCCCAGGGACGCACAGGACACCCCAAGACGACGTCCACGACTGGGCCTGGGCCCGCAGAACCTCCACAAACCCGCGGAACGAGCTGAGTCCCGTGCATCATTACCCGCCCTCTGCCTCCTGCTGAGCTCGGAGGAGAGTCATCAGACTGCCACCAAAAATACGACAACGCCTGCGCTCTCAGAGGGCTCGCGACGAAGGTGGGGAGCACAGACCCAGCTTACCAGTCTCTACCCCCACCCCCATTCTTTCTGGTCCCCAGAAAGCCCCAGCTAATCTCTCAGGAATACCACAGGCCGGGTCAGACTCGGGTCCAGCCAACCGCGTGCCAGATGCTCTTCACGTGTCACCTCATTTACCGAGAGGAGCAGCACGGCGGTGGTGGAGAGCACAGGCGCCCACCGGGTGCCAACCGGCCCTGCCACCACCAGCTGTGAGACCTGGGCAAGTTACCTAACCTCTCTGATCTGCAGCTGCCCCTCCATAAAACAGAGGTCCACACCACCTCTTTCTCGGGGGTGTTGCTGAAATGATATCTGTAATGTGTTGACACTCTTGGAAAGCACTCAGTAAACGGTCATTAGTGTCACATGACTGCATCAAGCCCTCAAGGTAAGTATCACTGTCTTCTCGCTACCAGGGAGGAGGTGAAGCTCAGAGACGTCAGGCAACTGGTTCAGAGTCACACAGCTGCTGCGAAGGAGACAGAGATGGGGGTTGGAGCCCAGGTCTTCTGACCTTAGGGGCACTGTTCCTGCGACTGCAGGGGCTTTTGCAGAGGACCTGAAAGGGTAGAGGCAGCAGGGTGTGCCCTCAACCCTGGGGAAGCCTCAAGTCACGAGGCCCAAGGAGCTGTGGGACCCTGGGTCAGATGACTGCCCCCCTCCTCGACTTCGGCAGCTCCATGGGAATCTGGAAGATGAGGCATGGCCTTAGCAAGTCTCTGTTTGAGAGGACTGGCCGGTGTCCCCAGGTTAAATGCTGTTGCAGCAGCGAGGCCAACCCCCGCCCCCAAAGCTAATCAGACTGGCACCTGCTCTCCCCACGCGGGCAAACCGGGAAGGTGCCACTGGCTGGAAGCAGCCGGCAGGCCTCACACGCTCTAGCGCGATGGGAAAGCAACCATTTGCGACACTCCGGCTGCAGTGCAAACCCAAACCCAGTTTGCAGGGGAACCACCTTCTCCACCGGGAACCACCTTCTCCACCGGCAGCTAGCCAGCAGTCACCAAGACTGGCCGAGGGGATCCGTGGGCACTTTTCAAATCATAACCCACTCGATGGGGAAACACACACGTGCCCATCACAGCCAGTCTTCCATCCACTGAGATCCGGGTTACATCAGACGTGACCTTGAGGGGAGCAGGCACCTTCCCAAGTGTCATCTCCTTCGGTCTCCTGGGCCACCCTGGGGAAGGACATGCTTCCGCCCCATTTTACAGATGAGGGAACTAAGAAAACATTAGGCAATTTTTCCAACGTCATACAAATAGGAAAATGCTCGCTGCAAACCCCACGCCGTGGGGCTCCCGGCCAGGGTTCTCTCTGGTGCAGCCACTGGCTGTTTGTCCTCTCATTCATCCATTCATTCATTCACCCTCCACTCATCCCTTCATTCACTCACTACATTTTCTTCCTAAACAGCTATAGTTCACTGCCCTCTGGGTCGCTTGTCTCCTGCTGCCCGAGAAAGCCTGGGAGACCAGGACGGCATTTTTCTTTCCTGCAGAACCGCCGGGAGAGCACCTCTCCAGGCCCCCCCAGCAGAGTGGACACGGTGACCCGCAGCAGATCCCGGAGCACAGCCCATGCCACGCTCCTGCCCTGAATGCAGCCCTGGCCTAGAATCGCCCCTCCACTGCACAACGAAGCTAAAAGCCTTGTAGAAAACGTCTGAACCGCCCAGGAATACGGCTCTGGGGATGTTCTTTTTGGAGGGGACATGCGGTTAGGAATGGGAAGGACAAAGTAGCCTGTCCCCCAGCTCACATGCAGGGGCACGTGGCTGGCGTGGACCCAGACAATTAAGTAGTCAGTTAACGACAGTACTGACTGAGTGGCCTCTACCAGGCCTGGGGTCGCAGGGGGCACCGTGGAGAACGAACACAGGCCCTGCCCTCAAGGGGCTGACGGTCTGGTTGAGGGGAAGAGACACGTCTGGAAAGAGAACCATCTGGGCAGGCAGGAAGCACCGCGTCTCGGCTACCGCACACACCCTAAATGCTGCCGAGAAATTCAGAGGAAGGAAAGGTACCTGCTCCGGGGAGGAGAGATCTCATCCCGACTGTGGGATGTGGGGCAGACGTGGCCAGACTTAAATCCAGGACAGGTACCACGGCTGACACAAAAGCCTGCCTTGCTCCTTTCTTCCCTGATCTTAGCTAAGTATTTCATCTTTTTTATAGGCACACGGCAGAGGCTGCAGGACGGGAAAGCAGGGCAGTAAGTTAGATCTGTGAGCACATCTCAGCCCCAGACGCGTGCTCACACCCTCCACTCATCCCTCCTCTGCCGTGAGGTAGCCCCGCCGCTCTCCACAGCCCGCGTGGGCGCAGGCCTGGGGCTACCGCTCAGCTTGGGCAGCTCCCCCTGCAGAGACCCGGCTGCTCCCCGGGCCGGTCAGAGGAAACCACACCCCGGCCCCGGCCGGGCCAGGAGCACGGCTCTTCTCGCTCTGAGATCTGATGTATTTCTCAAAAGGTGAAATCGCCCTTGCCCCACGGCCCAGCAATTCCACCCTGGGAAATGCCCTGGAGGGACGAGATGGTCCAGACGCCCACAGGGGCTTTGTCCAGGACAGGCAAAAATGGGCAACAGAGGACAGATGCGTGTACTGTACTCACACAATGAAAGATTATAAAGTAGGGAAATGAGTGAACCACAGCTACAAACATGACATGGATGAACGTTAGAAACATAACACTAAGTAAAAGAAACGCAAACTACGGAAAGCTGCACAGAGCACACGCCACTGCATGCGGCTCAAAGCAAGCACAGCTCCAGAGTGCGTAGGTGAGGGCCATGTATGAGCGGCAACAGCAAGACCAAGGGGAAAGAGGGATAGAACTCAACAAGGAGGAGGTCCCCTCTGCCGGAAGAGGCCGGGGTGCACGGGGATGACCACAGGCAACGTGCTGGGGAGGGTCCAGCCTCAGGGTGGGTGGTGGGTTCAGTGGGGTCCCTTCTCTCATCCTTTATAACTTGCATGTATCTTCCGTACCTATCAAATACTACTTAATGAACAATCTAAGGTGCTTGCTAAATTGATTATTAATAATCAGTAATTAGGCATGGCTGAGGGGGCTGGAGCACCCCATGAAGACGACCTGCTGAGGGTTATTGGAAGAGGCTGAAAGGGATGAGGCGGTGGTGCCGTCGGGGGAAGAGCTCGCCCCCGGCCCAGCCAGCGAGCTTGGGGTGCCCCCCCCCACTCCTGGCCCCTCCTCTCTGCCCCCCTCACGCTCTGCAGCAAGGGGAAGGCAGCTAACAAGCCTGAGAAGGGGCAGGGGTGCGTAGACTGGGGAGGACAGGACGGGCGGGACGGGGCGGCTCTCCTTACACGAGAAGCCCGGCCCCGGAGAAGGGGAAACACAAGCCTTCTGTGCAGCTCTGGGGGACAGAAAACGGCCCACGAGAAGGAACTTCCCACAGTTAAGCATCCCCAGACGGAGCGGGCAGGCCAGGAGGCGTGAGTAGCCACCTCAGACGGCCACCTGGAGAAGCAGGAGCTCGGTGGCCTCAGCTGAGGGGGGAGAGGGCCAGCGCCGCACTAGGGCACGTGGACCAAACACCAGCCACAGGACCGGGGGCGTAGGGGCTGGACGTGTCGGCATCACCCGGGCGCTTATTAACCAAACCAAACCCCAATCCCCACTCCTGTCCCAGGGTGGGAACTACAAGCTTCCCAGTGACTTTGATGCACAGCCAGGCTCAAACCGCCAGACTTAATGTCCTCTGAGTGTTCTCTAAGTTCAAGATTCCGGGCACCAATGGCAGGGAGAGGAGGTGGGAGAGGGAACACCTCAGGGCAGGGGACGGGCTTCCGGTTCCCAGGGCTCCGAAGACCCAGCCTAGATCCTGTTAGCCAAGTTCTCACCCCACTTCCTCTCCCTCATCTCTTATTGAAAAAAACTTAAACTGGCTTCACATCCTCTGCTTATCGGAAGGATTTAAAAGTAAATAAATAAGTAAAGCTCACAGTAAAAGGAGAAACGAGCTGGTCAAGGAAGCTGGAGCTCGGGAGAGAAAACGTTCTGGGAGGAGACTGCACGCATTTCCCAGGATTTGATTTGCTGTCACATGTGCCGGGAGGGGGTACCTGTTGACACAGGGAACCCTGGTAGCTGGGAAGCCTGTGTCCACCTCACTTCCAAGGCTCACCTTCCATTGTCCCATAAGAATTGTACCAAAAAGAAGATCCAGGGGTGCACCCCACGACAGGACAGAAGTGACTTCGGGAGAAGCAGGGGCTGAGGTCCTGCAGGCTCCCGGTGCCCTGCAGGGGCGCGTGCAACTGGGCGGCTGCGCCCGAGACGTGCAAGATGCTCCCAGCGAGAGGGGAGAAGCTACACCGGCCGACCTGGCCGTCGGAGAGACAGCCCGGGGCTCAGGGAGCACAGCACCGGGCGGAGGGGCCGACGCTGGCTGGGCCCGCCTGCGACAGCGGGTGAAAAGGTGGGAGGAAAGTGAAAGGCCCTGCCCAGAGCCAACGGGAAACCCGACCCGGGAGCTCATCTGAAGGTGCCGCCCGCCCACGGCCTGGAGCGAACCCCATCCAGGCTCCAAAGCCAACATCTGTTGCCCTGGCACCGAGGCCGGCCAATTCCACGTGAATTTCCACCCGCCCCGCCCCTGCCAGCTCCACTCTTTGCTGACCTCCTTAGGGTGGGCCTAGCACGGGCACAGGCGGGGCAGGTCGTCATGCGTGGATCTAGAGAGCTCCCCACAAGCCCTTGCCCACAGCACCTCTCCCTGGGGAAGTGGGGCGAGGCCAGGGTCCTAGTCCCGGCCGAGGCCAGCACGAGGCCCGGCCTGGGAGCGCCATCCTCACTGACTGCCCATCTCAGAGCCCGCTGGTGTCCGCAGTCAGGGCAGCAGAACCGGCATCTTCCACCTGAAGGGACCCGGAGGGTCAGTGCACCGACAGGAATCCTAAGGTCCAGATGGGGGAGGTGCCCGGCCCTGGTCAAGGAGCGGGGGGACCTGGGACATTCCTGCCCCTCTACCCCCGCCTGCCTCTCTCATGGCTGCACCTGCTATCCCCCTGCCTCCTGCAGGGATAAGAGGCCCGCAGGGCAGAGAGAGAAAGAATGTGTGGCATTCTTGGCAAGAAGTTAAAACTACTTTTAAAAGCCCACAATCCTTACACACCCAGGCGCACACTCTCTTGACCAAGCACTGTCCCCAGTTTGTGGCGTCCTTCCCTCCCGGGCAGCAGGCTGATGGAGGTCATGCTGGGCCCTGATAGCAGCCAGCCCCCCCCCCCACCCACCCCGTCACTCCAGGCAGGGAGGGCTGCACAGAGATCCTACCGGCTTGGGCTCCAGACAAGAGGATCCCCTGGCATCCTTAAGGGGTCTCCAGGGTGACTGAGGACTGGACAAGCCTCCAATGAATCGGCACTTTCTCAGGGAGCAGAGGACCAGGAGCAGCGGGTGACCGGGTAGGAGAATGGGGAGCTCGGGACACGGGGTGGGGGAGAGTCGGGAACAGCCAGGAGGACACGCCCCTACTGGTCCCCAAGGTAGCCGGGAAAACACCTGGGTTTTCTCCAGGGGCTGAGTCTCCAGGGGCTGAGAAACCTCTGTTCCATCCTTATTTTAGAAGGCTATGCCCCAAAGTGTTGAAGAACATTCAGTAGGCACCACCTGTTTGCAGAGGTGGGTGCAAAGTGAGTGCTTTACTGATCTCTGGAAACGCTCAGTCCCAGGGCAGGGAGGGCAAGTCCCCGGTGGGCACTGCTCTGCAACAGAGGAGACCACCTGGTCAGTGGAGGGACAAGGGCTCGGGGTGGGGATGGGGGGAGATGGTGAGACAAGGACAGGGAGAGAAAAGCTGAGGCCCAGGACCAGGCACCAGGGGAGACATCTGCTTTCCCAGCTGAACCCCTGGAGGAGCTGGAACCGACGCTGCCTCCTGACCTTCACGACCCTTCATCCCCCCGGATAATCCATGATGCCCACCACCTCTGCCCAGGTCCCAGGCAGCTCCCAGCACAGCCCAGGGAGGCTCGGGCAATCTGGGGGGCAGGTGGGGTGGCTTCTGTAAGGGGATGCAGGGCCCCGAGGGCAGTGCTGGGATGTGTGGGAGGGGTGGGAAATGGGGGAATGAGCTGAAAGGGCAGGAGACCCTTGTCTCCTGCTCAGGGACCACGAGAGGCAAGCTCTTGCGGCCCACACAGCAGCAGGTTCCTGAAATGTCTTTGCAATAGAGGCTGCGGCAGCAGTGCCCGCCTGCCCGCCTGCCCGCCAGGGAGGAGGCTGCTGGCCGGACCCGTGAGGCCGCAAGGGGCTCCATCTGCATTCAGCCCAGGTGGTACCTGGCAGGAGAGCGATGCCGGCACAGGACCACTTCCCTTCTCTCTCGAGTTCAGCAAAACCCAGCAGGGAGACAGCCCACAGCTCCACCTCTGGGCAATCCCCCGAAGTGCCCATCCCCATCCAGCACAGCGCACCGGGCTTTCGGTCTGGCAGCAGCCCTCCCTGCGTAGACAGGTCCTGGTGAAAGGCCCTTGCCAGCAAGCTCCAGGCAGCAACGCTGCAGAGGGCAGTGTGGTCAGAAGTCAGGAGAGAGTGTATGATCAGCAGAGAGAAAGCTGGGGGCACCCGGGGGATCTGTCGGGAGAAGGAGAGGCAGGAGGCCAAGAGAAGAGCAAAACAACTCGAGGTGCCTCCCCATCCCGAGGCTCGGCGTTTACAGACAGAGGAGAGGGGAGAAAGGCCCAAGGCGGGGCGTCACCATGCTGGTTCTGCCGGCTGCCCCTTGCTGGAAGGGCTGGCACACATCCCTGGCCCCCACCGCCCCCTGGGTCTGAACTGGGACCGACTCCTGCCGCCTGAAGAGGACGCCCTGCGTCGTGGGCTGACGTGTCCATCCACACCCTAATCCCTGGAACCTGTGAGTGTGACCTTATTTGCGTGTGTGATTAGGTTAAGGGTCTCGAGATGACGAATCATCCCGGATTACCCCTAAATGCCATGACGAGTGTCCTTATAAGAGAGAGGCAGACACACAGAGCAGAGTGTGACGTGACGGTGGATGCAGAGATGGGAGGGAAGGGGCCAGAAGCCGAGGAGAACTGGCAGCCACCCGGATCTGGAAGAGGCAGGAAGCCTCCTCCCCCAGAGCCTCCGGGGGGAGCACGGCCCTGCCGACACCTTGGGGTTGGACTTCTGACCGCCACAACTATGGAGAATACATTCCTGTTATTTAAGCCACCAAATTCGTGGCGATTTGTTAGAGCAGCCACTGGAAACGCAACAGCCTGGAAGTGAGCTGCAGTGAATCTCCACCGAGAAACCTGCTTGGGCAACAGCTCGTGCCCCCGGCTGGGGACGGGGCGTTGCTCTGCTGACAGCCAGAGCTGGTGCTGGGACAGAACCGCTCCCTTCCAGGCCTGCTGCCGATGGGGGGCCCGGAGGGTTGGGGTGAGAGCTTGGCCTCCGGAACCCATCTGCTTGGGCAGTACCTTTGCGACCTTGCTAGCCAACCTCTCCGAGCTTCAGTCTCATCATGGGTAAAATGAGATCACGTTGGTACTGTGTCCCAAGGTGATTGTGAGGAGAGAAGTCTTTTTTTAACTTTTATCTTATCCTGGAGTCTAGTTGATTTACAATGTTGTGTTAGCTTCAGGTGTACAGCAAAGTGATTCAGTTATACGTATACATGTATCTATTCTTTTTCAGACTCTTTTCCCATATAGGCTATTTCAGAATACTGAGTATTGCCTGTGCTATAGAGCAGGTCCTTGTTGGTTATCTATTTTATATATGGTAGTGTGTACATGTTAATCCCAACCTCCTAATTTATCCCTCCCCCGCACCTTTCCCCTTTGGTAACCATAAGTTTGATTTCTAAGTCTGGGAGTCTGTTTCTGTTTTTCATTTTTTTATGGCTGAGTAACATTCCATCGTATAGATGCACCACATCTTCTTTATCCATTCGTCTGCTGATGGACACTTAGGTTGTTTCCATGTTTTGGCTATCGTAAATAGAGGTGCAATGAACATCGGGGTGCATGTATCTTTTCAAAGTATGGTTTTCTCCGGATATACGTCCAGGAGTGGGATTGCTGGGTGATATGGTAATTCTATTTTTTGTTTTTTTAAGGAACCTCCATACTGTTCTCCATAGTGGCTGCACCAATCTACATTCCCACCAACAGTGCAGGAGGGTTCCCTTTAGGAGAAAATTTTTTTAAACGCACATAAAGCATTTAGTGCAGTGCCTGCCACATAGTAATTGCTCAACAAATATTAGCTGCTGTTGTTACGTCCTTGAAAGGGGCCATGAGGAGCAGATGAGAAATGTTTATGAAGGCGCTGGCTAAATAGCGCGGCATCACACAGATGTCAGTGGTCCTTAGTCATTATAACTCACAGAAGTCAAGCTTTTCATTAACCCAGCCCACATGGGGGGAACCGATCACCCCTGTTTATGAAGCATCCCCCCACCTCCCGTTGCCTACAAGGCCCCCAAGGGCACCAGGCCCCCCGCCTCACACAGGTCTGGGCAGGGAGGGCCCTGCCCGGCGGAGCAAAGGGGCAATCAGAGCAGCCGTGCGAGGGGGCGAGAGGAGGGGACCTGGGGCAGTTGCACAGTCTCTCACCACACCCTTCCTCCCTGCCCACCAGAAACAGCTCTGTCTCTCCGGGCATCTGACCTTGGTGGCTGACGGAGCCCAGGGGTGTACAGGCCACGGAACCACGCACAAGACGGGCTGCCCAGAATCCCCCCCACCCAGAGGCCAGTCTTCGTCAGGAGGCCGCAGCAGCTCTCTGAAGCCTGTGCCAGCAGAGCCAACAAGCCAGACTGCACAACCCTGGGGGACACACTCAGGCCCCGAGAAAAACGGGCACATGTGGGGCAGACAGCTCCTAAGGCTGCTCTGGGGCTCTCAGTCTCCCCGTGCTGGCTGAAATTACTGCTGGCTTCAGCTCTTGCATTTAATTCTTCACCACTAAACACTTGTTTGGATTTGCCCACTGAGGTATTTGTCGCTGGTGCACGAACAAAAGATGCTACAGGACTCGGTGCATCCACAGGCAGAGGCATGGGGACAAGGGCTCCATTCTGGCCTCCGTGCCCCCCTCCAGACATGCCTGGTAAGCGCTTGGGTCTCCCGTCTGCACCTCAGTATCTCAGTAAGCAATGGGCTCTGGCCCTCTCTGCCATCAAGGCTACTGTGTGGAAAGGACTCGGGTCATGTGTGAGGAGGGAGCCCTGAAATCTGAACACCCCTGGGGAGGCCTGGACTCTCCATCCCTAGGAGAAGAGTCACCGTTCCACCCAGACGGAGGGAAAGAGACCAGACGGTCCCTAGGACCCTCACGGCCAGAGGATTTGGGGATGGGCCTTCCTAAGGCTGCTGAGATGTCATCTGGCCCTTCCGGAGCTGAACATCTCCTAGGAAATATCCCAGCCAGTCTTCTTGAACTTGTGGGGCAATTAGGAATGTTTCTCCTTTCAAAGCCCCAAAACCAAGCATGGGAGGTTATCTTCTCTGGTCTTGAAAGAAGCTTCTCCCGCTATGTGCAATTCTGAGAATAAGAAATAACCTTCCTTTCCAGCCCTGCCCTCCCCCTCCCCTGCTCCCCTCATCACACACGCACTCCCCCAGCTCCAGCACTCAGCCAGGGCAACCTCCCGGGCCTCCGTCCCCCCAGTCTCCACTCTGTCCCCTCCGCAATACTGACCGGTGGGAGAGACGGCAGAACAGTGGCCCTGACCCCTCTCCCACCTCGTGTCAGGCCTGGGAAGTTGATGGGCCCTGTGACCTTGACTGTGGTCAGAAGAAAGGCAAAACGGTCTCCAAGTGGCTCCCAGCTTGGCCCAGCAGGCAGAGTGAGCGCAAAAGAACGGTCCCTCTGGGTCCTCCTGGCACAAGCCCGTTCTTCCAGCTAAGAAAGACCCTGCCCAGCTTTCCTGGGAATCAGCCTGGAGGCTCGGGGCTACGGGGTGGCCATGGTCACGCCCCTCTGATGAGCATGATCTATTTGGAAAGAATCCCTTCTGCTCCCCAGACTAAGCCAATGACTCTGCCCCTTCTTCCTGTTATTGTGGTGGGGAGGGCTGCTTTCCCACCTTTTTAGGCTCCGGAAGCAAGCATGAGTCAGGCAGTGAGCAGGGATGCATTGCTCATCTTCCCGTGAGGATGCGACAACGGGCCAGCATCCCACGGGGACCGGCCTGCTTGCAGCTGCCTGCGAACTGCCCCCGAGCAGCGTCAGCGCGCACGTGACTCCTGCTGTGCTCGGACCCCTGCTGTGCTCGGACCCCCACCCTAGAACCCCGTGCCTCCCACCCGGCCCTGGGCATGAAGCCTCCCCACCACCGTGCCCCCTTCCATGGGAGGTGCAGAAACTGTTACCGGCCTCGCTGCTGGGCTCCTGGCGGACAGGCCTGCAGGCTGGGGGCAGGCGGAGGGACACCAGGAGGCAAAGCCCGGCCTGGCCTGAAGTCCCTGGCCTCCGCTCACTGTGGGTGCAGAAGAAAGCCTTCCCCAGGCCCTGGCTTCAGGCACGCGCACAGCTGCTGTGTTCACCCCATCACGGCTTAGCGTGCCGGGGTGATATGCAGCCCATCTCCTCACCGGAACGGCGCTCTCCGAGCAGGGGGCTGTGCCCCGCCCAGAGCCAGGTCGAAGGTAACGCTCCCGGTGCAGTGGCCGAGGGATGGCCTGACCACCGCATGGGGACGGGCACCGGCCCCCACGGCCGCCTGGTCACCCCGACCCTGGCTCTGCTCCCCCTCCCCGGGGGGCTGGTCCGTCTGAGGCAGACCTGCTTTCCCCCAGCAAGAAGCACGCAGCTGCGGCAGCCGAGCTGACAGAACTGGGGGATCTGTCAGGGGCCTGCACTGGCGTCAAAGCAGACCCGACAGCTGTCATTCCCGCAGCCCGTCAGGCGGCCAGCCTGGCGCGATGCGCGCGTCTGGGAGCCTCGCCGAGACGCGGGCTGCTCAGAGCCCTCGCTCGCGGGGACCCTGCCTCCGGGCTCAGCCTCCCCAGAGACGGGGTCCAGGGTCCGCTTCTCCCAGCTGGGGCTGCCACGTGTGGGAAACGGCCCTGATGGGAGCAGGCCTGGCCTTCCAGCCTGACCTCTGCCACCAAATCACTGTGATTTGCTGGCAGAGTCCTCTCCTACCTGGGGTCCCTCCCGTATAAAAAGAGAGAGCCGGACCCCTTGTGCCCCTCCCCCCATCAACCTGCAGATCCCCGAGGGCCCTCAACTCCACTGCAGCGGCCGGGGAAGGTGCCGGCAGGCCGTGCAGCACATGGCACAATCCCCGGGGGGCCGCGCTGCTCTCCAGCGAAAGCCTTACTGTCCCGTTTAGGAGTCGGCAAGGTCCCCGTGCTCCCAGCGATGACACGCTGCCTGATACCTTCCATACAGAGAGAAGGGGCCAGCCACTCGAAGCAGCAGGGATTCTGGTTAGATGGAGGCCTATCAGGTCCCGCCTTTTTTTTTTTTTTTTTGGAGATCTTTAACATCAGTTAGTATGGGTCCCACCTAGAGAAGCACAGATCCATCTGAAGTCAGAGAAATGGACCAGATGGCAGTTCTTAGCCCTGGTAACACGTGTATGTGAATCCCTGGCCCGGGGGGGCGGGCAGGGGGCTTTTAACCTCCAGATGTCCAGGACGCACCCCAGACCAATTAAAGCAGGATTTCTGAGGATGGAGCCCAGCATCAGGATTTTGTCTTAAATCTACTTGCGGCCCCACCGTGCAGAGAAGAGTGACAGCTGTCCTGCTGCCTGGCCGCCTGTCGGCCCCGGGCTGACTGCTCTCCTGACAATCTCCTGCTGCTGTCTCCAGTTCACGCTCCAGCGTCCAGACACCTGGACTCCCGTGCTCTGCCCAGCACTTACACCAGAGGGTGAGCGGCGAGGAAACGGGGGAGCTGATGACAGGAACTGCTGGGGAAGGCCAGGATGCACGAGCATGGCCTGGCCTCAGGGGTACTGCTTTTACTCTAAGGCAAGATGGACACACACACGCGGGTGTGCACACAGACACGCACACACCGGCACTCACACAGAGCACCACGCTCTGAGGCTCTCAGGGCCGTCACACCAGGCCCAAAGCGTCACGACAGCAAACCACACTTCAAAAGTCAGGGGTCTGGAACAGGCAGTGAAACAAACTCGGTCCAGCCCGACACCTCCAAGGGACGTCAACGTGATGGTTCCCAGCCCGACTCCTGACAAATCCATTCGAGACACATCTCTGTCCAGGGCTGGCCGTGCCGGGGAGGCCTTGGTGGAGAGCTCTGTTCCAATTAGCCGGGGAAAGGGCGCGGAATTTCACTGTAATTGGTCGTGTTTGTTCCAAGGATGACGACTACGGCACATTTCTCATGTTAATGTCATCCAGCTACCCGTGTACTGCAATTACTCCACATCGATTTTAAAGCCGACTTAGCACAATAGCGGCTTCTAATTTGTAAGCAAAACCGCAGTGGCATAAATCAAACTATTAGAGATAAACGCCACGGTGCACGCTAATGGAGAGTTAATAGACAGGGCCGGGCAGGGCCAGCCCCACCCGGGGCCGGGCCTCCCTGCCCACGCTCCACCCATCTGTCCACGTTGGCCTCCACATGCATTTTCGGTGGCGGTTCTCCAAATCTGGATGGCCAGAGCTGTGATGAAACCCACAGTGTAGGACAAAACCCACAGTGAGGAGGAGAGGTCCTGCATGAAGCCTGGGGGATGATTTAAGAAGAGAGCTATAGGGCTTCTTTGGTGGCACAGTGGTTAAGAATCCGCCTGCCTGGGCTTCCCTGGTGGCGCAGTGGTTGAGAATCTGCCTGCCAATGCAGGGGACAAGGGTTCAAGCCCTGGTCTGGGAGGATCCCACATGCCGCGGAACAACTAGGCCCGTGAGCCACAATTACTGAGCCTGCGCGTCTGGAGCCTGTGCTCCGCAACAAGAGAGGCCGCGATAACGAGAGGCCTGCGCACCGCGATGAAGAGTGGCCCCCACTTGCTGCAACTAGAGAAAGCCCTTGCACAGAAACGAAGACCCAACACAGCCATAAATAAATAAATAAAACCCAAAGTTTAAAAAGACAAACAAACAAAAAAGAATCCGCCAGCCGATGCAGGGGACACAGGTTCGAGCCCTGGTCCGGGAAGATCCCACATGACGCGGAGCAACTAAGCCCGTGCGCCACAACTACTGAGCCTGTGCTCTAGAGCCCGCGAGCCACAACTACTGAGCCCACGAGCCACAACTACTGAGCCAAGCCCGCGCGCCTAGAGCCCGTGCTCCGCAGCAAGAGAAGCCACCGCAATGAGAAGCTCGCACACCGCAATGAAGAGTAGCCCCAGCTCACCGCAACTAGAGGAAGCTCATGTGCAGCAACGAAGACCCAACGCAGCCAAAAATAAATAAATAAAATAAATACAATAAAAAAAAAAAAAAAAAAAAAAAAGAAGAGAGCTATAAATCGTGGGAGAACAAGGACCCGGAGGCCAGCACCGGTGAACCAGAGTGTCTGGTCCTCGATTGCCAATTAATATTTCCTGAGGGCCCACCGGAGAAAGGGCCCTGGACTTGGCATGCTCTCGGCAGGAACATGGGTGACAGAGCCAGAACACAAAGCGAGCCATAAATCACCCGGGGCTCCACACACAAGCTGATCAGCATCACCTCCGGGCGGCATCAGGCTCGGGAAAGGCAGCCAAGAGCCAAGACCCCTGTGACTCATCCAGACGTGGCTCCACGGTGCTGGGAGGGCCTGTTAACCTGGCAAGGGGAAGGCCCAGGCCGGTAGGCGTGTGCTGGACCGGGCTCCCTTCCCTCTGCCGCCGTCACAGGCCAACCCAGCAGGGCCCCCGAGCCCGCCAGCTGCGGCCGTTCCTGACTCTGGAAGTACCAGTTCCGCCCAAGGCCAAGCAAGCTTCACCTGGGCCGCAGCCAGCACCCTGTGTGCAGGAAGTGGGGATCCCGTCCGCACCTCCTCTTCCCAGGGCTGTGCCCCGCCCCCTGCATCCCAGCGAGGCCAAGCCCAGAGCTATGTCTGGGGCAGCCTAGAAGTTCGATAGCCGTTTATTGGGAGGACTGTCAGGAGAAGATGGCAAAGGGCCCTGGGCAGCTCTAAGCAAACAGAGCACCGGAGACGCTGCTGCTTTCTTTCCAACACACTCTCATTCGATGCGTGATGTCCTTAAACAACGCATTTTACCACGTCCGAAGGAAAGCTTCGTGTGTATAGGTAGAACACACGGGAGTTTTAGGGCAGTGAAGCTATTCTGTATCATACTGTAATGGTGGATACCTTTCATGGTACAGCTGTCAGACCTACAGAATGTACAACAACAAGGGTGAACTCCAATGTAAATGATGGACTTTGGGTGATAAAGGTGTGTCAAAATAAGTTCACTGCTTGTAATAAGTGTACTGCTCTGGTACATTGATAGTGGGGGAGACTTCATAGGGTTGGGGTCAGAAGGTACATGAGAACTCTCTTTAACCTTCTACTCAGTTTTGCTGCGAACCTAAAACTGCTCTAAACAATGACTAAATGTCCATCGACAGAGGAATGAATGGATAAAGAAGATGTGGTACATATGTACAAAGCAATATTACTCAACCATAAAAAGGAACGCAATTGGGTCATTTGTAGAGACATGGATGGACCTGGAGACTGTCATACAGAGTGAAGTAAGTCAGAAAGAAAAAAACAAATATCGTATAATATCGCTTATATGTGGAATGTTGAAAAATGGTACAGATGAAACTGTTTGCAAAGCAGAAATAGAGACACAGACGTAGAGAACAAATATATGGACACCAAGGGGGGAAAGTGGGGGAGTGGGAGGAATTGGGAGATTGGGATCGACATATATATACTATTGATTCTATGTATAAAATAGATAACTAGTGAGAACTGACTGTATAGCACAGGGAACTCTACTCAATGTTCTGTGGTGACCTAAATGGGAAGGAGATCCAAAAAGAGGGGATATACGTATACATATAGCTGATTCATTTGCTGTACAACAGAAACTAACACAACATTGTAAAGCAACTATACTCCAATAAAAATTTTAAAGGAAATGTAATAATAAGTGCATTGAATGGCCTAGCGATAATGCTATTAAACTAAATTTTATCAAAACTAAAAAAAAAAAGGGACTTCCCTGGTGGCGCAGTGGTTAAGACTCCACACTCCCAATGCAGGGGACCCAGGTTCGATCCCTGGTCAGGGAACTAGATCCCACATGCATGCCACAGCTAAGAGCCCGCCTGCTGTAACTAAGGCCCAGCGCAACCAAATAAATAAGTATTAAAAAAAAAACTCAAAAAACAGGGAAAGCTTCGATCAGTTGCTCAGCCTTCTTTAATATTCCCCTTTAATACAAAACAATGTCTCCGGATGTCAAGGCAGTCTGGTCATGACGAGACAAGGTCTGTGTCTCATCCCTGCATAAGTAGGTGTCTGAATGAATGCGTGAATGAACGAACGAACGAACGAGGGAGGGAGGAGTAATGGATGGGGTGAGAGACCTAGCGAGTGGTCCTGATGAGAGGCCTTCCCCACACCCCGAGGCCTGCCACCAGGGAGCCCTGGGAAGCCCCACCTGTGCTCGCAGTGAAGCAGCCCCATGACCCATGCTGTCTCCCCTCCTCCCACCAACAGCCAGCAAACTTGCAAAAGGTCAGCCCGCTGACCAGTCCCAGGGCTCTCCTGTCCCAGAGCCATAAAAGGCAACTTGGAATATCTCTCTGCAACTTTGGAAAAAGGCAACAGGTGAAGGATGGCTCCCGAGTCGGGAGCCACGGGCAAAGGCCAGCATGTTCCTTATCCAAGATCTATGACGAGCAGGGCCTGTCCTCTGAAGGACAAAACCCTTTCCACCTGGGCCCCTCCGCCAGCAGCCTGCTGTGCTCGTCCCCAGGGGGCAGGGAGTGGTCCCACATCACAGGGAGGCTGTGACCCCACAGGTCAGGACAGCAGGGCTATGTCAGTCCCAGGAAAACACCAGCATCAGATTCCTCCACAGACTGGCCCCCACACACTCCCCACTCCCAGAAAACGGCCAGGTTCAGCCTGACCACCTCTGCCTGCTCCAAAGAGGCACCTCTGCCCACACCTGCTAAGCTGCTCTGGGCCGTGCCCGGGCCGCCAGACCCAGCCCCTGAGCGCCCACCAGGAGGGTGCGTGGCGGTGGGACTTGCCGCCTGCCGGCCAGGGGCCGCCCACCCACCCGGACCCCTGGAGGGGATCCGGGAAGAGGCCCAGGGTCTTGCCAGCCCTGAGAGCTTCACGCTAAGTCACAGGCCCTGGTCTGTCACCAGCCTGGGACAGTAAAGGGCAACACAGTGGTCAGGAGCATGGAAGGCTCTGGAATCAGCCAGATGAGGTTCAACACAGGTGCGTGCTCAGACCAGGGTCCAGCGTGGTGGGAGCTCCCAGAGGTGACAGCTGCTGTGGGTACCTCGAATTCGTCCCTGCCACCCCTCCCTTCTGGGCCGTCATCCCAGATCCCAGAGCGAGATGCACAAACCAGCCTCTATAGCCTTAAGAGGGGTCTCCATTTAAGAGGCTGCGGACCTGGCTGCTCCTTTGCTCCTGCCCGGCAGAAGTCAGGACGTCTCTCCCGCCGCCCTCCTCCGGGAGCTCAGTCCTGGTCAGGCGCTCAGCCCAGCTCAGGGCCTGAGGCTGAGCAAACAGAGAGGCTCCTCATCAGAGATGACAAAAGAGCGACAACCACCCAGGCAGCAGCTCCGTTCCTCGTGCCGTGTCGAGACACCCCCTGCAGACCCGGCCAACAGCCCCCAGGTCGGCCGAGCGGCACTGCCGTCGTCCACAGAGGAACAGCGTCAGCCAGGGAGGCCGAGCCGCCTCGCTGGATCACAACCTCTGACCCTGAGCCCACGCTCGCGGCCGCCAACGGGAGGGGCAACCCCTCATCTCCAGCACGTCCCTCTCCGTTTGGGGCCTTCGCTTCACAACCACAAAACTCGGACAGTCAGCACAGCGGCTGCCAGGCTGGCTGAGTGGCCCTGACAGCCAACACGCCCACCGTGGCGCCCGGTGCCTCCGGCCCCTCCTTGGGGTCCCAGCTCCACTCCAGTGCACGGGCTGCCCGAGGTATAGGAAGACAAGAAACGCCAGGTTGTTTTCTTTTGATGACCCAGATCCAGCCACCTGCGTTTGTTACTGGCAGCGGAGAGCGAGCGCCGCTGAGCACAGGCAGCTGGTGACAAAGAACGTGTTCACCACGGCGGAGAGGAAGGGGCAGCAGGCGCGGGCCCCCGGCGAAGCTACCTGCGGGCTTGGCCCGCGTCCGCCCCGCCCTGCCCCGCCCTCAGGCCCCCGCCCACCGGCTGGCCCCGCCCCCCGCCCCTCACCCCACCCTGGCTGGCCCGGGCCTGCTCCGTCCTGCCCTTCTTCCCTTTCCTCTCCTCCTCCTCCTCCCTTCCCAGGCCCTGCTCTCCTCTTTCGCTTGGTCTCTGCTGAGACCCTCGGTGGGGCGCCCAGTCTCCCCACAGACAGCCTTCAGCCCCGCCGTCCAGGCAAGCCGCTGCCCATCCCAGACCCTCCCCTGCCCACCCAGGTCCCGGCTGCTCCGGCTGATGCAGGCCCCAGGGCCTCCTCCCGGCCCCCCTCTCAAGAGCTCAGAGAGGTTTCAACTCCAGTTTAAACACTGAGTCCCTGGAAAGCATCCTAAAAGCACAGAACCCCACCTTGGATTTCCTCTGCCTCTCAGAGCCCTGGGCGGCTGCACTCACTCCTCATCTGGCCTCCTCCTCCGGCCCTGAAGGGGCTGGGGCGGGGGCGGGGGCGGGGGGTGGGAGGAACGGAATGACGCCCCTCATCCAGCTGGAGAGAGCGCCAAAGCAAAGCCTAGAGGAAAGGAGGGCCCAGCTGGGGAAGGTGGCCGAGAACAGCGAGTGGGCCCCCCCGCCCAGTTCTGAACATACGCTCCCCACGTCGGCCAGCTGCCCACACACACCCCACCTGGACCCAACACGCCCATCGTGTGCGGGACAATGGGCTGAACACTCTTCAGACAGTGTTTCGGTTACTCCCTAGCCATTTGACCGATGAGGAGGTCCGGTTCATATAAACAGGAGGCGGTGATGCCAGGAATCAAACCCACCTGTGTGTCTCTGAAGCCGGTGCCCTTCCCACCACGGTACCTTTCACCTCCACCTGGGCAGCTAGGGAGGCCTGGAAGGAGGCGAGGGGGATAAGTGGGTGTCGGCGGCAGGCGAGAAGGGTGGGCACAGGGATACGGGCAGGAGACAGCTGAGGCCAGAGCAAGTCCCCCTCTGTTTGTTCTGACTTTCTTCTCCCCACCCCCAATTCCCTGGGGCAAGGGAAAGGGAGAGAAAGGTGTCTGCAAAGGCGCGTGAGGTCTGGAGCGGTCTGGAGCGGCGGTCACCCTTCACCCCTCCCAAAGACCAGGCCACCCACCCAAATGGGGCCCCTCGCCGCTGCCTCGGTGATGCGGGAGACACCAGAGAAATGGGCGCTGGGTGTGGTGGGGTCACTGCCTTCTCCATCACCGGGAATGCAAGACCTAAGTCGTCCCCAAGCTGGGCAGTGGGCATCTCCATCAGGGGACCCAAGATGCCTTCCCAGAAGGGCTCCAGGTCTGCCTTCACCTCGGTCCCGGAATTCCAGCTCAGGGGTGGCACCAGGGGAGCGTGGAAGCTCACCTCCCAATACCTCCTAATATCCAGGTGACAAGAACCCAGAGGGAGAGAGGCATGAATAGAAGTTTGGGAACACCAGACAGAGAAAGACACAGAAAAATAACTCCAGCAAGTTAAGCGGCAAGGCAAGAGGATGCCCTCTGCCCCTTCCCCCTCCTCCCCAGCCCTTCCTCCAACCCTGGTTCAGAGGCCCATTCTGGCAGCCTAGCCACCCCCCCAGGACAGTGGGCCCTTGGGGTAGCGGTCTGGCCTGGAATTTCACAAGGATCCAGAAGGATCCTCAGAGCCCCCTGAAGCAAGCGGCCATGGGTGTCTGTCTAAAGGCTGGAGGTCAGGGCCTTGGCAAAGGAGGTCCACGTTCCCCCAGGAATGCTGGCAGCTCCCTGGAGAGACCGGCCCACCGTGGACTTCAGTGGAAGCAGACCAGAGGCCGCAGCTGACCCCTCAGGGACCCACCCACCCTGGAAGCCAGGCCACCTCCTGACCCACCTAATACACTCAGGTTCCGTGCCTACTCGGGTATGGTGCCAGTGGCTCCAGCGCAGCCAGGAGGGCTTCATTTATTCCCGGTGTGGCCTGGATCCCTGACATAACACCTCCCCTACGACTCAGCCTCCCTAAAAGCAAAATAAGGCCTTTGACGCTCTAAGGGGAAGATGTGCTTCGGGTGCCTCCAAGACACTACAAAACAGGGAGGAGGACGAGCTTGGAGAAGCTGCCCCCCGCCCCGCCCCGCCCCCAGACCCACCTGCCCTGGTGTGAGTGCCTGGGGTGGGAGGGGAAGGGCCCTGGTTCCCTCGTGTGGGTCCACAGCGATGCGGGCGAGCATCCTGCCCCCGAAACCTACCTCCACTATCCACGGTTGAAGCACAGGCCAGTGGCTCTGTCCAGCAGAGGAGGAAGCCCGGGTTGCACATCCCCAAGGGGCAGTTAAAGCCAGAAGCAAATGCACCCAAACTCCTGCCAGTCCCCGCGCAGACTCAGGGCCACCGGGAAAGGGCCCGCCCGGGAGGCTCCTCCAGCCCAGAGCCGGGCGGGGCCCGAACAGCAGCCCTGGGTCACGGGGTCCATGCTCTGCGATCCTGGGACACACAGGGTATCCCACCGCGCTCTTAGGACCCCTGACAGCAGCCAGGAGCCTGAACCAGCGTGACAGAGCAGCTCTCCCTGGCGCTTGCAGCTGCTCCCGGTCCGGCCCACCTTCTCCCCTCTCACCCAGCGCAGAGCCTCGGGGATGTCGGAGGGGGCTCCCGCCCGCCACCCCACTTCGCGGGCAGCCTCGAGCGGGCTCTGCTGAGGTGTCAGCCTCCGTGGGCACCTGGGCAGGCGGCCTGCGGGAACCAGGACCACACATCGAGGCTGCCTGGAGGGTGAAATGCCTCAGGGAACACCCACTGCGGGCCTTCGGGCCCACCCGGAAATGGAAACACGGACACAGCACCACGGGAAGCTACAGAAAGAACACGACAGACATCCCAGTTTACATCAGCATCACCCTTTACAGACTTCAGAGACCTTCCCAAACGCCTCAGTGTGTCCTCCGGACAATTCTCCCTGGCTGGCCAGACAAGAGTTAAGGTTTATCCCCATCTTGCAGATGAGAAGCTGAAGTCCCCACAGGGAAGCCAAGGCAGGGCCGCGAGGGGAACCCGCACTCCCGTCAAGCCTCTTTCCACGCGAGCCCGCGGCCCTCACGACAAAGTCAGAAGGACAGAGGAGGGGCTGAGAGGAAGGGGAGACGCAGCCAGCGGTGGTGGACAGCGGGAAGTGAAACTGCATGTGTCCTTTCCAGTGGGGGAGCGGGACAGTCCCTGTGTTCACAAGGAAGGGACAGCACCACAGCCTGGAGCCGTGAGTTGGGAGGGGGGATGTTTGTTTGTTTGTTTGTTTTCTCAAAGGCAGCGGCTGCAAGTACAGCTGGACGGGGAGGTGCCGGGGCTGGCCGCCCGGATGGAAGCAGGCAGAGGGAGAGACAGAGGCTGGAGGCGGAGGAGGAGCAGGGGCTGGGGAAGCAGGAGGGAAAAGAAAGCCCTTCCTAGTGCTGGAGGGTGCAGCTGAACAATCGTCATTAAGGCGTCTTTCTAACAAAAGGAAGGGAGCCACACAGCGCGCTGGGTGTCAAACGCGGCACTGGGGGCGCTGAATAAAGCAGCCCGCCCCTCGTTACCTGCTTGGTGGTGACAGCCCTCCCAGGCAGGGAGGCGGGGGCTGCTGTGGCTGAATGCCTAGCCAGACTCCCATCTCTTCCTGCCCTTGGGTGGGCCATGGAATCCAGAGCCCCTGTGCCTGGGCCCAGCTCCCAGCAGGGAGCCCCGAGGCGGAGCAGAACCTGGGGCAGTTTGATGAGGCTCAGAGAGCAAGTTCCAGCACACGGAGGACACACCCAGTCCTGCCTGATGGGTCCTCCCTCACTCTGGCCTCAGTTTCCCCACTTGTGAGACGTAAAGAACCCCATCCCTGGTCCCTCACTCCACCCAAGAGGAAGAGGAAGATAAAGCATCTCAAGAATCACCAGCTCTTTGAAAACACAAAGGGAGCAAAAGAAATGCATAAAAATCACAGGATGTCAGAGCCCGAAGGGGTCTTCGAGGTGAGCTGGTCCAAGTCTACCATTGTGCAGATGTGGAAACTTAGGCCCAGAGAGGGGAGGTAACTTGTCCAGGGTCACACAGCCAGTTAGCAACTGCTGGGGCTAGAACCCAGGGCTCTGTGACCATGCGCTGCTCTTTCCCACTCTCCCACCTGGATCCCAGGTGCAACTGAAGAGTTAACTGGAGCATGTCTTACATGAAAAGCGGGACTCGGCACTTCTATTGTAGAACCGGGGAGGAAACGTAGGCTTGGTGGCTGGGCCCACCGGGATCTCGCAGGCTGCTGGAGGGGCGTCTGCCCCGCCCTGCCCACCCAACCGCAACAAGATGTGAGGAGCCTCCATCCACGAGGGAGGAGAGGAAACAAATCGGCAATGGTGAGAATCCTGTCAGTCCTCCCACAGCGTTCAGCTCAACATGCGCTTGCCACACAGACGCCCCTCCTCCCATCAGGCAGGCTGAGAAAGGGGCAGGCAGAGGGGGGCTCGAGGCGGAGGGGAGGGGACGGGCCTGCACCGCTCTCTTTGGCTGCCATAAATGGTAACGAGTCAAGCACCTTGTGCACTCAGCTCTTCTGACTGCATCCACGTTCCTTCCCCCTGCCCGCCTGAGGGTCCCCAGGCCTCAGGGCCCAGTCAGGACTCGTGTCCTAAATGACTCAGACATCAAAGAGCTCTTGCCCAGGGCCCAGGCTCATCGGCCTGACACGCCGTCGCTGGCTCTTGCCCACAGGCGGGGAGCACAGTTGGGCCTGGGAACATGCATGACCGCCCCCAGAGAGAACCCTGGGGCCGCCGCTCCAGCACAGAAGGCTCGGGAAGGTCCCGCCAGCAGCCGCCCTTTCCTTGGAGCCCCCTGCAAAGGGGCGTTGGGGTCTGTGGGCCAGGCCACATTCGCCTGTTCTCCAAACCTGCCACCTGCAGTCTGTAGCGTCCACTGGCTACCACGGACTGCGCCACGGAGCAAGTCCTTGCCCACCACACTCTGCTTCAAGCCCTATGCGTTAGCCCCTTCTCCGTCTTCCATACCACCTTCTTCTTCCTGCCCCCTCGTCCTCCACGCTCCCCCCGCCCCCTCTCATCCAGAACCTTCTCCCCAGCGGTACACCTCCCATCCCCCGGGTCCTGGAGCCCTGTCCTTTCTGGCCCTCAGCTACTCCCTGAGACCTGCTTTCTCCGTCAAGCCTGCTGTGCTCAGAAGACAGACAGCAGGGGCTGGACACGGACATGCTGACACCGCCCGCCAGGGTCAGGAGAGCACCCAGCTCCGTCCCCAGACACGGCAGGCACTCAACGCAGGGTCCGCTCCACCCCCGAGGGGTGCCCACAGGCAGGCACCCTGTGGAGGACCTCCTCCTCCTCCATGCTCACCTCCTTCCCAGGGTCCTGCTCCAGGTTTGCACCCTGCTGGCCTCGGGCCCCCCTTCTCACGTGCCTCCCCCTCGTCCAGGCCAGCCTGGGGGTTAGCAAACCAGGGCTCATCACTGAGGACACATTCTGGGGAACCCAGGGACTCAGCACCGAGGAAGGTCAGGACAACCCAGGGCAGGGCTGAAAGAACAGCACGGCCCGGCAGGCACACGCCAGAGCATCGGCTGGCCGGGCCTCTGCCCAGTGGTGGTCACCAGGGAGGGGTGTGGAAAGGGGCTGACTGGCTAGGATCCAGGAATGTGCTTTGCTGGGAGATGCCCCGAAGAGTGTCCTGCCTCTGGCGGACCCAGAACACCTGCCCCTGAGCGACTCACACACACCTGGACGGCACAGCCAGGCGCGGGGCACACAGAGGAGCGCCCAGGCTGCCCATCTCGCCAGCAGAGGCAGTTGGCGTGGCCACGTGAACAGAACCAGGGCCGCTGGACGGGGCAGCAGCTGCTCCACCGCCCTGGGTCTCGCTTCCCCACCTGCTCCTGCCCTCCGTCTCCAGGAAGTGGGGCAGGTACGTCTCAGGGGATGAGCAAATCCCAGCGGCAGCAGCATCTGGCACTGGGGGGCAAACACTTCATCTGCCACTTTGCCCTCCCCTTCTTTCGGTATCAGCACCCGTTTTTCTTCAGGATATTCTCCTCCTCCCCAGTGCAGATGGCCCTGTCCCGTCAAGCTGGGTGCTCTGCTCACCCCTGCCCAAGGGTGGGCTCGTGACCAGCCAGACTCTCTCCCAGGGAAGCCAACTCTTGAACGGTGAGATCCAAGGGCCAAAGCAGCAGGAGCTGACGCATCCTGACAGAGTCCACGGGGCCAAGCTCACCATCAGCCCCTGGTACCGGACCCCCGGAGCACCCTGGTCCCTGGCCCATGTGTGGCCTGCTGCTCAGCCTTCCGTCCTAGCCTGTGAGCTCACCTGGTATCCTTCATAGATACCGAAAGACCCCCAGAGAGAAAAACAGGGGTGCGGGTACCCAGAGAAGGGAAAAGAAAGCCGGGCCGGCAAAAATAAGAGACGTCTGCTCAACTGATTTGCCCCCGGATGCCAACTGACACTGCTGGGAACTGCTCACAGACAGAGAGATAAATGGGGAGATACGTTCTGTGCTCCTGAGTTAGCCCTGCCTGGTGTGTGGTGCTTGCAATCTGGGAGCCTCAGCTTGTACAGAATGCATCTAGAACGTGAGATGCTTAGATGAAGATGCCAGCTTATCCCCAAGGTCACACACACTTGGAGGGAATCTCTCTAAATATACATGTTCATACATGTATAAATATATACGCACATACGTACACTACAAATGTGTTTTAACTGTTTATATAGTCACACGGCATACACACACGTTTGTACATAAATACCGCATTAGGTTTGTATACACATGTGCACACATATACGCATACACATCTGTGTATGTGTGTGTATGGGGGGAAGCTCTGAGAACGTACAATTTGGGTACCTTGGGGAAGATGCAAGTGCAGAACCAGACCGGTGGAACACGAGGACATTTTAAAAAGCCTCGGGGGACCTCCCCGGCGGCCCAGTGGTTACGACTCCGCGCTCCCGCTGCTGGGGGCGCGGGTCCCATCCCTGGTTGGGGACCCGCATGCCATGCAGTGGGGCCATTGTAAAAACCCTCAGGAACTCGGCCCGCCCTCTGTGCTATCACAGCATCTTCACACAGAGACAGACACACACCGGCTGCCCCCTGACCCCACCCCTTCTGCTTCTACTCTGGACCGCAGGGTCCTGTGCTCTGAGACTTCTGAAAGGGCCTTCCCTGCCCAGGGCGGGGGGTGGGGGGGAAGCAGCTGGAGGGAGACACGCACACCCCCGCCTGACTCAAGCACGGGCCGCGTGGAGCCCCTGGACAGGCACCAGGGACCGAGTGGTGTTTGGTTTCGGGGTTCCCTCGGCTCCTCTTCTCCCAGAGGAGAATCTAACCCTACTTTCCCTCTTTCACTGCTCCTTTCATAGCCTTCTCCCCATCATCCCTCACACCAGAACCACTCCTGGCAAAGGATGGAGGAGCAAAAGTCTGCACTTAGCGGAAAATGTGTAAGACCCTCACGGAGAACATCAGAGGCCTAATACGTGGAGTAAACCACGTCCGTGAACAGAAATGCACGATGAGAATACAATTTATATTCTTGAATGCAAACACAAAGATGGCGATTCTCCCCAAGTTGATCAAGAGATTCAATGAAAGGACAATCAAAATACCACCAGGGCTGGGGGGTGGGGCTGATGGACTGATTTTTGGTGAAACTAGACAAACTGATTCCAAAACTTACACAAAAGAACAAAGGGCCGAGGACAGCCCAAGCATTCTTGAAAAGCATAAGATGAGCGGACTTGCCCTACCACTTACGGAGACTTGTTATAAAGTGGCCGTAATTCAGACAGTGTAGCACAGGGAAAGGTGCAAGGTACCCATCAGTGGGGGAGAAGGGGCCTGGCCAGCTGGCGGGGGCGGGGGGCGCTCAGGCAGCTGATGTTACAAGGGGAGAGAGGAGTCGGAGCCCTGCTCACATCGCACGCAGATATACATTCCAGAGCTACGAAGCACTTAAATATGAAAAGTAAAGCCTTCAGAAATAAATACAGGGACTCGTCTTTGATCATGCATTCATTCATTCAGACCCTCATGAATATGAGCGTCTGTTATGTTGTGACAAAAGCACTGTCCTATTACCAGGGACATAAAGATGTCCCTGAGATGTTATGTTAAATAATACATAAAAAGTACCATCTCACAAAGAAAAGAGACTGATAAGTTTGACTACATTAATTTAAAGAATTTGTTTATCAAAAGACCTCTAAAGAAAGTGAAAAGACAAGCTACAAACTGGAAGTTGTCAACTGTGTTTGTGGTACACTTAGCAGACAACGGATGAATATCCAGAACATAAATAAAACTCCTAAAAATTAGGAAGAAAAAGCAAACAACTCTATAGAAAAATGGACGAAAACATCAAGAGGCATTCACAGAAGAGAAAAGAATGGCTGATAAACCTGTGAAAAGATGTTGACTAGTAATCAGAGAAATGCAAATTTAAAACATAACACAGCATTTTACACCCACCTATCGGAGAATGCCCCAAACTTTCCATTTTAAATTGCCATTCCACTGGGGGAAATGTCAATCGATGTTTCCAGTTTGGAAAACAATCTGTCATTCTCCAATAAAGCAGAAATGCAAGTATTCTAAAACTCATCAATGCCAATCCTTGCTATGTTTCCTAAAGCAGCTCTCCACATGTGGTCCATGGACTGGCTCAACGCTGAGGAACTTTATAGCAATTTGACATGGCCAGAACGTTCAAGTGCGTGATCAACAGCTCGGGGATGCAGTGGGGTCACCTCTGGCTGGAGCTGGGTACCAGTCACGCACAGCAGAGCCCTGTCCAAAGACTGGAAGGAAGGAACTGCTCCTCCAGAGACACTTTCAGAAGCGAGGCCCTAGAGACGCTTTGGCATATGTGCACCAGGAGGCTTATGCGAGAACGTCTCCAGAAGCATGTTTGCAAAGAAGGAAATAACCCAAATGTCATCACCAGAAGAATACACTGCGGCACACACACATAACGGAATCCCGTGGAGCAGCAAAAATAAACGCACTATCATCACACATATCAACACAGATGAATCAATAAACGTAACACTGAATTTTAAAAATTCAGAATGCTTCCAACTACCAAAAGTTTAAAAACAAGCCAAGCCAAACGATGTGGTGTTCAAGGATGCATACACATGCTGGAAAACCGTAAAGAAATATACTTAACACAAAATGTAAGGAGAATGGTTCTCTCTAGGCAGGATGCTGGGGCGAGACCAGGCAGGACCACACAGAGGCTTCGCAGGTGTAGATGATGTTTCATTCCTTAAACTCCATGGTGGGCACATGTTTGTTATATACATCTTTATATGAATTTAGATATGATATATTCTGCTATTTGAAAAAAGTTTTAAGCAACCATTTTTCAGGTTAGTAAAGTGACCTGGAGGCCCTAGTTGCCTGTCTTTTGTCAGCTCAGGTCACAGCCAAGCTGCCCAGCAGAGCCCAGCCCTGAGTCTGCGCCGTGACCTGCCCCTTGGAGCACCCAGGGCAGAGGACCATGGGACCCTGCCATGTGACCACAGGCCCAGCTGGCCCGATTCAGGCACCGGGAACAAAGGGAGGCAGGGGAGGGCGTGGCCAAGCTGGGAAGAGTGCAGTGTGGCAGGGCAGCTGCAGGCCCCGGCGTCCGAGACCCCGGCCCTCCCTCACTGCCTTCCACCCCATCCTCTGTTCCCCCAGAGCCGCCTCCCCATTTCTACCACGTATCCCTGAGACCAGAGGACATCTGGAACTCTCCCCAGCCTAACAAGACATCTGGAGCTCCGTCCAGGCTCCAAAGCCCCGCCCAGCACTGTCACGCCAGCCCTGGGCACCTGACTCACTGTGGGGGGCTCCCTGGGGGTCCATGCTGTCACTGCAGGAGGGCGGTGACAACACCTGCAACCACTGGTCACTGAGTCCGGCATGCCAGCATCCCGCTAAGAAGCGGACCTCTGTCATGCACACACCGCCTCACCTGGGCCCCTGGCAACAGCCCTGCAGGACAGGTGATACTGTCACACGTGAGGAAGCCCAGGCACCAGGAGGGGCAGGAACGCTTCACAACGCAGGCCTCATTCCTGCGCGCTCCGAGTCAGTACGTCGTAGGTCAAGGGGCACAGCGGCCTCTGTCCGTGTACACAGCTGCCTGAGTGATTCGAACCTACACCCTAGGGAAGAGCCCCAGAACGGATGGGAAGCTCCCTGAAGGCAGTCACCCCCGCACCAGCCACCTAACCTGGCCTCCTGCGTGGTACTGAGCTGCCCACACGACAAAGAGGATTTGAAACCCTGTGGCCTTCCCTTCCAGGGCTTTCCTGCAGGCTCTCAGGAGGCCTGCCAGGGCCCGAGGGAGGAGACGGCAGAACCCATCCAAATGGAAGCAGGGACCGACCACGTTAAAAGAGATTTCAGGCCCCCTGAGGTCCTGGGGCTGGGGGAGGAAGAGCAGGGGGTGTGGGGTGAGAGCCCCATCTCCACCCCGAGCTGCTCACCCTTCCCTCCACGTGCCACTTGTAATGTCCCTGCCCCAATGCCCATCTCCACCCACCCCCCGCCCCGACTCCTGCTGGCAGATTAGCTTTCAAACGTGAGCAGGGGCAAAGCTGGCTCAGAAGACTTAACTCTGCCCGACGGGTTTGCCTCAGCCTCAGAGCTTGCTAACTGGAACCACGGAAGCAGGTACATGGCAGCCGAAGGGGAGCGGTCGGGCGTCTCCGTAAGCTGCATCGGCGACAGCGACAGCTTGCAGCCCGAGCGGCACCACAAGACCTGTCTCGGGGGTCACCGCCCGAAAAGCAAAGCATCCCGTTCCGCAGAGCCCTGGTGATAAACCTAACGGCATCCCCAGCACCTCGTCCTCGGAACACAGGCCGAACTCACCTGGAAGCTGCCCTCGGCTGGCACCACCAGGTTGATACCGCCCTTTGTTTCCCTATGTTCGGCCCATTGCACACGTGCAGGAGGCTCAGTCTGGATCACCCTTCTCCCCAGCCCGGAACCCCATCCTCATCTATCCAGCAAACTCCTATCCGTCCTTCCAAGTCCAGCTGTCACTGTCATCTCTGTATCTCGCCTCTATTAAGCAGTATTAATTACTCTACTTAGAAGCTCGACTGAGCACTCAGTGCCCAGAAGTGTAATTATCTGTTTATGCACCTGACTGCTCCCGGGGACCTGGCTCACAGCAGGTGCTCAATAAATGCACACAGGGCACACTAGCCACAGGGCGCCCACTCAGCCCTTTCCATAAGAAGAAACAGAAAAGACACAACTCACTAATTCTTTTTTCCAAACTCACATGCTCCTAAAAGAAACGAGCTGTTTTTCCTCCCCTTTATTTCTGATGGACGCAAACATTTTAGAGGGAGCGAGACAGCCATCACACGGCGTGGGGGAAGGGAAGGACAGGTCAAGTCAGGCCCCCAGGACGGATGCTGAGTCCAGGCCTGCCGCTGCCCCGGCCCAGGATGCTGGGGAGGGGGAGGGGGGCTCCGGGTTCTGGTGCCTGGGGGAGGACGGGCCAGGTGACCTCTCCATCCACGACTTCCTGGCCCGGGAAAGCTGATCTGCCCTGTGCGAGCCCAGTCAGCCGGTCCTCAGCGCTGCAGGCTCCTGCGCACGCAGCGGGCATTCAGGAAATAGTTGTGGCATGAGTGAAGCGGCTCGATTGGGACCCTACAGCCCAGTAAGCCCCACAGCCCGCCGCCAAGTTCAGCCAAGGGCAGCCAGGCACGCGGGGGCAGGGGAGGGCGAGGCCCCATCCTCTGCGGAGGCCTGGGGAGGAGGCCTGTGGCTTTTTCGGTGCTCCTCAGGGCAGCGGGATGGGGGACAGGCCTGCGGCCCTTTCCGCACCGGGGTGACAGCACTCCCCCCGTTTCAGCGGAACTCTCTCTTCCCTACCCTCCTCCTCCCCACCCCCTCTTGACTGACACCAGTGCTGGCTCTGACATGATTTAAAAATAGATATCAAGACAAGGAAGTTTAATTTTTAATGCTTTGGAAAGGAAGCGAACACAGACCTGGCATTCCCTCACAGCCACATTCCCGGGTCTCGGGGCATCAGCCCCCATCTCCGAGCAGAGCCAGGCCTGACCCACCCCGAGGATCAGGACCCACGTGTAGCCGCCCTCTGGGGAGCTGGCCGGAGCCTTTGGGAAGCCTCTACATACATGCCTCTTGCTGCCCAGCTTGGCCTGTATCTCCTGTTGGGACTCTGTTCTGACCCCTCAGCCCACTCACGACTTCCGTCCCCAGACAGAAGGCAGCCCGAGGACTCAGGACACCGCGGGCCGCCCAGCCCGGATTGTACCCAGACCCTATCCTGGGCTTCACGGACACAGGGCAGCTACGGCATCCACTGGCGGCCAAGCCAGTACCGAACGCCTGCCTCCGAGGTGGCTGGAGAGCCATGACCAAGCTGCCCGCACCCAGAGGGAGAGTAAGCGGCCCGAGAGGGGCCAGGCCGCGAAGGCCTGCCCCCATATAGGGGACGTTAATCAGGGTGCCCGCCCGACACCCGGCGCAGGCAGCCCCGCGCCAGCCCTTCTCCTGCCCCGGCAGAACCCTGAACGCTGCCTCCTTGGCTAATTGGCCTTTCTTAAGGGACCAATCCACAAGGAATAGACTTTCCAGTGAGGCCAGAATGTCACTGCTCTGCCAGCCGTGATTTAAGGTGATGGGACAGCTCTGCTGGACAGCATGCAAAGTGACCATTATCCCGAGTGGCAATTACACTAGCAACGCCAGCCCTACCCCCAACCACCGCCCCCATCAGATAGGAGCCCAATTTGGGTTGGGAGGAGGTGGGATGGGATCACGATTTGCTGTCCCGAGAAAGGGACAAAGGCCCCCAGCACTCAGAGCTCACCCCGATACTCAGAGTTCAAAGCTCTGAGCCTCTTGTGCCCTCCTGGAGGGGCTTAGCTTCGCTTAATCTCTGCCTGGAGTATTCCACCAGATGGTCCCGGGAGGACTGAGAGATGGGGCTGAGACGAGGAGAGATACCTGGGGTGGCTGGATTACTGGTGGACGGGCCCCTCAGTATGGGGAAACTTCTGTACCAGCTCATTCCCCATCCACCTAGAAGCCAGCATTCTCTTTGAGGATCCGGGTGGGGCGTGCACGGGCACAGAGGAGGTGGGACTCACTCACGCAGGCTGACCTCTACCCCACCGTCTATATCAGGCCCTCAGAAATGCTGCCCTGGGCGCCAACCTGGCTAGCACGGGCCGGCTCTAGGCGGCGGTGCCAGGGGCAGACCTGGACACCATCCCCTCCCCCCCACAGGCAGGCGCCCAGCAGCCTGCAAGGCACCTGCCCTTTCCTTCCTCGGAAGGAGGAGGAGGAGGAGGCCAGCGCACAGCTCCGCCTCCATCCTCCCCCCGGTGATGTCACCCGGGCCCTCGCCAATACCAATACCCTAGAAGCTCCACCCAGTGGCGAGGAACCAGGCCCGCTCAGGCCTGCGAGGGGCTGCAGTGTGAGGCAGCTGCACCTCTCCTGGCAGTGGGACTTCTCCCAGTGGGCTCCCGGGAGGCGGGCGGTGTGGCCACAGCGGTGGGTTTGGAGAACGACCAGATAGGCTTCAGGATCTATGGGAAGATCTCGATCCATTGATTGCAGGCCTCAGGTTCAACTCTAATGCCTCCGAAAAGCCTCCTTTTGGGCTCTGAGCCATGAGACTAGAAAGTCCTGGCTACGTAATTCCTAACAATTGCTCTGGGTCCCAGAGGGCGTGGCGCTGACCAGCCCCGCACGCCTCCTGGCACCCACCCTCTCACTCACGTCTGTCCTTGCCCCCCTGGTGCCCTGGGAAGTAGCAGGGGTCTCCAGAGGTCCTGCCTCACCCACAACACCACCCGCCTTCGCTCCTTCTCTTCCGAGTTGGCTCTTCCCTCCACTGCTCTATTTCAGGCCCAAGCACCTCCCGCAGGAAGCCTTTGCTGGACTGGGGCACAGGGACACACAAGACCAAGTCCTGGCTACACCTGCTCCTCCAGCTCCCAAGAAACGCAGCGGCCAACACTCTCACACACACAAGCATCCGTTTCTCTTCTGCTGAATTTTCCATCTCTCCTAAGGTCTAGGCCTTATTTCATCATCCCATACGCTACAAGCATGAAAGAACTGGGTCTCTGAGACTCAAAATTTTTCCCAGCTCGTAGCATGTTGTGGGAATTCTGAAAATATTAAGTAGCCAGAAAAGTCAGAGACTAGGAGAAATCGAGTCCTTGCCTGGTAAGAGAGAGGGGGTAGGCACTTTCTTATTAGAAAGAGTAAGTTCTCTCACTATAACCAAAAAGGAAGGCCACTCCACTGACCGCCTTATTAACCACAGGAAGACAGAAAGTCACTTGTCACCCCACAGCTAAGGCGCCAGGACAGCCTTCATCACTGGCAAGTTTGAGAACTAACTTCTCTTTCCTATCAGGTGGGATTGGGAATCCCTACCACATGTGTGGATTTACTGCGCTGACCCTCCCTTCATTCACTCACAAACACACAACCAGTGCCTTCCATGTGCAGGGCACAGACCACAGCACTAGCTAGCAAGTGGGGAGGTCCCTAAACGCCCGGAGGAAAAAAGAGGCGGCACACGCAGTTATACCTACTCTGGCCAGCAGGTGGCGGGGTGGGGGCGGGGAGGAGCGCGTCTGAGTGGGAGGTACTGGCCAGGGCACCGAGCATCCCAGGAGGGTCTTTCTAGCAAGAGTGGGGCAAGGCAGAAAGGCAGAAAGGTAGGCGGAGACTGAACAAGGACAGAGAGGGAAGCCGTGCACAATGAATGGGCAGCATTCATGGAAATCCGCAGGCCCCAGAGAAACACACACCAGTGCTTGGCTGACACGGATGCTGGCAAACGAGCCAGAGGACCAGGAGTACTTGCCCAGAGGCAGCCACAAGATCATTCTTGACATTCCAGTGGATCTGCCCCAGTTTCCACAAAACCCTCACCACAGGACAGGTAACGTCTTACCAGCAGTGGCCCAGACCCAGACCTGGGGAAATCCTACTCAAGAGATCTCAGACCAGGCTCCTCAGAAGAGAAGGGAAGGGGGCTCCCTCCCCAGAGAGAAGGTAAGGAGGCAGGATGTCCCATAACTAAGGAGGCGAGGCTGTGAGGGGGACCATCACGACCGCCCCCCCATTGGACTGGAAAGGAAACCCAGTCCTTAGGGATAAAGTGATTTGCCCAAGGTCACACAAAGAGCTAATGCAGAACCAAGGCCAGGGCCCAGTCTTCCTCCCGCCCAGGCCTGAGCTCTTCCCTTCCCAGGGAAAAAGCCACCCCACCCATACACACCCATGAAAGTTTTTCAGTTAAAGTGGGTCAGTTCACACAAGCACTGAACACCAAAGCACACCGCACCCAGCCCCTGGCACTGGGTGACTCTCCTGCCCCCATGCTCCTCCTGGACCATGGGCAGCGGACAGCCTCCACAAGGGAGGAGGACAGCCCTGGGGCAGAGCCAAACATCTGTGCTGACTACGTCTGGGCTCCAGAGAAGAAAGGCGGAGGCAGAGTTGGGATGAAGAAAGAGTTAGATATGCATTTAAGAAATTCGCCTAGTATTTCTCGTGCACAGGGGCACACAGGGGCAGGAGAATAACAGGGGACTGAGCACAATTCCGAGCTGCCCCACCCACTGGCACCTTCTCTACAACCTCCTCTCTCACCAAGGATGGGGCACTCCCTTTGTCCCTTCCAGGCTCTGGGTCCCATGGCGGGAGCACATGGCCGGCCCGCTCCCTGCCCAGTCCACTGCAATCCCTCAAAAGCAGCTGCCGCCACCCGATGGCAGCATCCCTCCCACACCCTCCCTCTCCACACAAGCCCTAACTCGGGGGCAGAGCTGCAGGCCAGCAAGCGGGTCCCTCGGCCTGGGATAGGGGCTCCTTCTCCTTTTCGTGGGATTCACTGAAAGGAGCAGGAGGGCGTGACCTCCACCACTCCCCCCATCTCACGCCCATAAAGTGCCGCAGACTGTGTTCGTGCGTGTTCAGGAGGAACACAAGAAGAAACTCAGAAAACCATCCACACTTCTGCTTGAATTCAACTCAAGGTCACAGCTGTTAAAAATTCCGACACCACACCTATTTCTGCACATTACCCAGTTGGGGGCACGGGTTTCTTACAGGGGGAGAAGGTGGCGGCAAACTTCAGCAGCCTCCCAGGAGTAGAACAAGTCTCTCCTGGAAGACAGGCAAGTTGCAGCCTCCATTCAGCCACCAAGGAGAGAGAAGGGAAGAGAAAGATGAATGAAAGTGGGGGGGGGGGGCGGGGGCCGGGGGAACGGTTTTTTAAAACCCACTTACCGCTGTGCAGAGAGCAGAGCAATGCAGCTCCGAAGGGGAAGAGGGTACCGTGCTTAAGCAAAGAAGAGAGGAGACCAAGGAGAGATACTGGGAAGGACTTACCCAGAATATCAGATTGAAGAGGAACATCGTGTACTTCAAGCAGCAGAGGCAGCCTCTGGCCATGTTGCACTTCTTAAATTCTAGGAGGAGAACAAAGGACAGGTCCAGGTAAAACACCACGTACTTGCTGCCTTTGGGCGCATTGTACTTGTCGGTCTTCACGCCAGCCTCGGCGCGGCTCTGGCCGCGGGAGCCCGCGGTGCCGTAGAAGGCGCCGGCCGTGAAGCCGCGGCCGAACGGGCGGCCCGAGGTGGACGGTTTGGCAAAGTCCGAGTCCTTGCTGTCCAAAGATGGACTCCGGTGGATCGAAGAATCCTCGCTACTCGACTTCTCCATGCTCGCGTCGCTCCCGGGGGGCGCGGGGGGCGGGGGGCATCGCTCCCGGAGTGGCACGGAGGAGGCGCCCGAGTAGGGCGCGGGCTGCGGGCGGGTCGGAGGAGCCTCGCACGCCGCCGCTCAGTCCCGGGGCGCACTGCCGGCCGGACCCCGCGCTGGGGGTGCCGGCGCCCCGCTCCTCGCCGGCCGGCCCGGGAGGGCTCTGCGGCGCGGCGCGGCGCGGCTCCACGCGCGCTCCCCGGGAACCGGCTGGCCTGCGTAACTTAGCGTCTTTGGGGAAGCAGCGATTTGCCTGCTCGTTCCCGAGCGTCGGCTCGCCTCCCGGGCGCACCGCCGCTCCACGCGAGGCACCCGGGCGCCCGGCTCCGGGCTCCCCGGCACCCCTCTCCCCGTCCCAGCCCGGCCCGGCCCGGCCACTTTGCGGGCGCCCGCCTCCTCTCGCCCCGCGACTCTGCGGAGCTGCCCCCGGCCCTGGGCTGCCCGGCCGCGCGGCGGGCAGTGCCGAGGGATCCGCCGCAGCTGCAACCGCTGGGTTACCCCTGCGAAATCCCGGCCCGACTCCCGACTCTGAAATCTCCGGAGCCCCCTCCCCGGCCCTCGGCCCCGCCCCCTGGTTTGCATTCGGCCAATGAGCGCGAGGACTGCGGGGGGCAGCCTCCCTCCCGATGACACCACAGCTTTAATGGGATTAGCGTTCTGCCTGGTGCCTACACCAGTGCGCCGCGAGCCTCGCTAAATGTCAAGGGCTCCGGAGCCGGGGTGAACCAGAACCTTCATCGCAAGGCGCTGGCCTCTTTCCGGGGAGAGAAGGGGGCGGGAGGGGAGGGGAATGGCTGGAGGTACCACGACCCAAGGAAACCTCCCCAGAGGAAAGTGCTGGGGAGGACTGGAGGGGAAAGAAACGCGGCCGCTGTCCAGCTGGCCGCCGCCCCCTGTGCCCACGGGACCTGTTCGACCCGGGCACAAGGTCTGCCGGCTACACACACACACAGGCGCGCGTGTCTGCACACGTGGGTCTGGCTAGGGCGCGCGGGGAGCTGGGACCGCAGGGGAGGCGCGAGGTGTGGGAAAGGCCCTGGCGACCCGGGCCGCCCGCCCCGCCCCCTCCGCGCACGCGCGCACGCGGTTCCGGAGGCTCCTGCAGCTGCTCGAGCCCCCCACCCCACTCTTGACCTGCGTTCCGGGCGGGACTCCCCACCCGGCTGAGAAGAGTAGGTGGCCCAGGTAGGGTCCTGCCTTGCCCCCCCCCAACCCGAATCCTGCCTTGCCAAGGGTGATGTCGGAGTGCGCTGGGATACCGGCGCTCCGGGAGGGCTGGTCAGGGCCCAGTACCAAGAATGCCCTCGCTAGGAGCTTGGGGGCATCCAGAAGGAGCCCTTCATCCTACCATGAAACACCACCTGCGTCCCGGGCTTGTGCAGAGGTCTGCGCTGCCCAGTTGGCAAATAAAGAAGACCAGAACACAGGTGGGGGGCGGCACCTCTGCCACCAGCGAGAGGGTGCTGAGAGACCCAGAGCAGCGCCACGTCTCCCCTGGCCCTGCATCCCACACCTAACAGCTCGCTCGGCCGCCGGGAGGCGCTGGGCAGGGCGGCTGGATGGGGTGTGAGTGTGACAATGTCCTCCTGGGATCCCATCAGACGTTTACTCCACACCTGCTCTGTGCTGAGCGCACCAGGCCCTGGGGGAAACAGGTATGAGGTGTGCTGCTCCCTGCCCTTCAGACTCAGATACACAAGATCTAGCCAGGAAGACAGGACATTAATCACCAAGGCCATGGGCAGGAACAGAGCTACCACATCCGCTCTGGCCGAGGGGGACATTCATTCCGACCAGACCCTTGTCACAGATGTTCTGCGGGGCCCTAAGCTGCTGAGTCTGCACCTCAGGGCCGGAGGCAGGCCTGCATCCCAGAGGTGCGGGCACTCATTCTGAGGGCAGCCCAGCTTCTTTAAAGGGACCAACAGCGGAGCTACTATTCTGAGCCCCTGCCCCACTCAGATGGCAGCCCAGCAACGAAAGCCAGTGTGTGTCACAGACACGGCACCTTGCTGCTGTCTCCTGGTTGGGCACAGCGGTCCCGTGGGTGCCGTGCACACATGAGGGGCAGATGTCCGGCTGGCTCCTGGCAGATCCCACGGCCAACCGACTGGAATGCCTCTTGTCCTCTTCAGCCTGGACCGGCTCCTGAGGGCTCGCGGCTGCCACATCACTTCTCTGATGCGGGAGAGATCACACCAGCTGGACTGAGAGTCAGGAGACCTGTTTTTCACTCTGAGCTCGATTCTGAGGTCTGTGATCAGGGCGAGGTGGCTCGCCTTTGTGAGGTGCTATCTCCTCCTCTTTAAAATGGGGTTCATAGAGCCCACCCCCAGAGGAGTCGGCCTGTGTGCGAACCGTCTGAGGCCCCTAAGAGCTGAGCCAGTACCAGGGGCCGTCATTACTAGTCTCAGACATGGACGTGGAGTCAGCCAGCACCTCCCAGGCGGGCCCCCACTCCCCACCCCCGCCTTCTCGTTTCTTCTCATCTCTCTCTTCTCCCCAGCTTCACACCTTGTTCCATGAGAACAGCCTCCGCACTGTCCTGGATCGTTCCACCCTCATTTCTGATTATACGTGGATTTGTGCCAATAGCTATCTCCTCAGCAGCTGAGGCCCTGGGGGGTCGGGGGTGCAGGGCAACAGGCAGGTAGGAGAGGAAGAGGGGCCGCCCAGTGTAACCGCTCTGCTCTGCCCTCCTGGCCACGCTCATCAAAAGGCCACTGAAGTCCCACTCCTCAGCTCATCAACAAAGCCTCGGTGAGGTCCCGTGAGGGCTCTCTCCCAGCTTAGTCGTGGTCAGAAGCATAAGAGCAACTCCTATTTGCAAGTCCCCAGTGTATCCCAGGCACCAAGCATCTCCCGCAGTAACTCACAGAATCCTCAGGGCAGCCCCACAAGATACGTATGGCTATTATCCCCATTTTACAGATAAGGAAACTGTGATTTCAAAGCCCATGTTCTTTACTCTCTTGGGCTCTAAACCTAGTTCCTGCCCTTGGGAATCTGCCAGTCTAACAGACAGAATCTAAAAGCATAACAGGGAGCCTGATGAGAGGTCATTAGCAGAAGGAGCTGAGTAAGGGGCAAAGGGGAGAGGGGTGGTCAGGGCAGTGCCGCTGGACCGGTCGTCAGCAAAGGGGAGTCCCCCAGGAGATGGCCCTACATTATCGTACAGCGGGCTGGAAGAAGGAAGGGTGAGGGGAGAAGGTAGTTTGCAAGACAGGAACTGAGTCCCCGATAGGAGGCAGCTCGGACAAAGCCGGGAGACCAGCCACGGGCAGGCGGTTTCAGCCAGAGTGTCATCCTCCGCTGCCACCATGAAGAGACCACTCATGCGTCACAGACCGCCCATCGCGGGCGGGACACTGAGCAGGGGCACCGGGAGAGACAAAGGTGAGTGAGCCATGGCCGTGGCCCCAAGGAGCTCAAGATGCAGTGAACAGACCAGCCCTCCACCCCACTCTAGACCATCCCTGGGGAAGCCCACAGCAGAATGACAGAGCGCACACGTGCCATGATAGGACGGCATAGAGCTGGAGTTTGGCCTCCCCTTGGAGAAGGGCTGGCTGGAGCAGGCGTGGCAGGGACAGAGGAGGGGGGAGAGCACGGCTGGGGGAACTTCGGGGGCAGTGAGGAGACGGGGCCTGGGGGGGTCACAGTGAGCTACCTGTGAGGCCTCGAGTGACACTAGGAGTCTAAGCTTCATCCCGGGGCTTCCCAAGCAGTGGGGCACGTGACAGAATCGGGGCCCTAGGAAGCCAGGCCTGGCAGCAGGGTGGAGAGTCAAGGTCAGCTGCTGTGCTGCCTCAAGTTCTTAGACTTTGGGTGCAGAAGGAACCATCAGAGAGAGAGAAGGTGACGTGAGACACCATCTCTCCCCCGTGCTGGTCCTCATCTACTCGCCGGGCTCAGGAGAGCCGGAAGGTACAGACTGCCCTTGAGGATCTCAGAGCATGTGAACGAGGCAGAGCTGCCTTTTTCTTTCCTTTTTTTTTTTTTTTTTAGACAACAAAAAAAGTAAGCAGGTACAGAATTCCCAGAGGGGAGGAAGAGATGTGAATATGTGAAATCAACATGCAACATCTCTGCTGCCTGGCAGCTGGGGAGACGTTGCATGTTGCAGCTTCAGAGTAATGCCAAGTTCCTGGTCTCTCCCTGCGTCTCTCAGGCCTTTGGGCTCTCGCTAACCTGCACACAGGTGATGGGCCACACAGATCCCCTTCTGGTCCCACACTGAGTATCTCTGTATCTGACACCATGTGTAGCTCGTGAGGCATCCTGGACCTCCGAGGCTCAGGCAGGGCGGCCCCACCAGAATTCAGGTGAGACAGAGGGGCACTCGCCATCCAGAGGGGCCGCCGTTACAGAAGGGAGCCTTATTCACCTCAGCTTAATTTTTAAACTCCCACATTGGGATCCTCTTCAGCAATGTAGAAAATGCTTTGATTGCTAAGCAAACCATTTACCGATGGTGCCAAAAGGGAACAAGGATGGACGATGGATGAATAGAGAGAAAGAAGCCGTGGTGTATATATGATGGAACGCGACTCAGCCACGAAATAGACAAAACCCTGCCATTAGTGACAACGTGGATGGACCTCACGGGTTAAGTGAAGTAAGTCAGACAGAGAGAGACAAATACCGTATGATTTCACTCATATGTGAGATATTAAATACATAAACAAACAAACCAAACCAAAACAAACACGTGGATACAGAGAACAGAGCCGTGGTTATCAGAGGGGGAGGGAGGCAGCTGTAGGGTGATGGCTGGAAGCCACACCCTTGGTGGTGAGCATGCTGTAGAGTATACAAAAGTCACGATACGATGTTGTACACGTGAAACTTATATGATGTTATAGACCAACGTCACCTCAATAAGTTTTAAAAAGCAAGAGGGCAGGGGGAGAAGGATGGAGCGGTGCCTAACAGGGGCCACACCCCAGGATGCTGGCATGAAGGTTCACTCTGCAGGGGGAGGTGAGGAGGGTCTGGGGCCGGGGGCAGGGGTGGGCCTCCAATTTGCCGTGGAAATTAAACAGCTCCAGGGCCACGAGTCACCAGACTTGGCCAGGATTCACGAAGGATGGTGATGATGGTAAAAGGGCTGGGGTAGAAAAGAACTAGAGGTCATTGTGTTTGTTATTTGTTTAGTTTCTGAGACCAGTAAGGAAAACAAACAAAGAACTGGGTTTGGCTGCAGTGGGAGGGTTGCCCTTAGAAGGAGGGATGTATTGCTCAGGACCTTCTACCAAGGGCGGCACCTCCTTCCCTGGGGAGAGATTTGCCCCTCCTCCTTCGGGCCCCCAGATCTTCGTCCAGACAAATTAGTTTGTCCATCTGCCTCTGCTCTAGTCACTGGGCTTCTCAAAGGAGGCAGGGGCTGTGTCTTAACCATTTCCTCAGCCCCGGTGCCTGTCCCTGTGACCACCTCAGTCAGGGCAGGTGGAGGGCCAGGAAGCCCACCAGGCCTAGGCCCTGAGTTCTCCCCACGGACCACCCGGGAGCCCAAGTTCACTAACCGGAGGGAGGGACCCAAGCCAGACATGTATGGGGCCACTCCTGGGAAGCAGGCTGTCGAGGGCATCGGGACCTGGTGTGAAGACTATGGGGTCAGCTGCCGCTCACAGCCACGTCCCCAGCATGTGGCCCCGCCTGAGATGGATGGACAAACGGACAGACGGGTAAACACACAAACTTACTGAGCAGAGAGGAAGAGTCGGAAAAGGTAGGAGGTGGGAAAAGGAGAAGACGGAGAACAGAACCCCTCCGGGCCCTCCCCACTCTGGGCAGCCAGCCTGGTGGAGACACCCACGTCCAGCCCCGAGTCCCTGGTGGGCCCATGCAGAAGGGCCAACCTCCCTGCAACAATGGAACCTCCCTCGTTCCATCACATCTCCAGGCCCAAGAGGTGGTGGCCACTCCTGCCTACGGAGGGAGCACAACCGTGAAGAGACCTCAGCTGTGTGTCCACACCCCTGAGGAACAGGTGGGCACGCACGTCAGAGCACGAGCTGCTGATACTGCGGACGCTTAGCTCCAAGGAATCACCGTCACAGCTCCAGACCAGCCGTACCACTCCTGACCCGCTCTCAGGGAGGCTTCTGGATCAAGGAACCAGGTGAGGTGAGGAGGGGTCGTCCCAAAGCCAACCCACTCGGCACCCCCCGCCTGCCCGTAACTGTGGGCCAGCGGGGCCCAGGTCTGGGAGAAAGGACAGCATACGCTCAGACGCCTGCAGTGACTGCCGTCCGTACCCACGACCCGCCCCGACCACAGAGAACAATGTCCTGCCAACTCCGGGCTTTGGGACTGGACGGATCTGTGTCCAGATCCCACCTGCAGTGAGCTACCCACGTGCCGGGTAACCTGGAATGACCACCTGCCTGCTCCGTATCTCAGTTTCCCCAACCGTGAGATGGAGATGATAATACACACCTCCCGAGCAGTGTGCAAAAAAACAGAGACTGAAGGTTAGGAATGTGACGCACAAAGCACAATGTCGGACACAGAGGGTGTCCAGTGAATTGAGGCACGGCTATCACTACCAACAAGCATTATTTTAGTAAATATGGTCCCAGTCCCCATCTAATCATAAGGTGATTGAATAGAGAAAGATACAAGGCAACACGTAATTGATGCAAAATGTTCTGTGGCTCAAATTCTGAGGGCAAGTGCTGGCAGGTCCTCCTCCGGGGGCTCTCCTCCCCTCTGCCAACACTCCTGCATCCGCCACCCCATCTGTTCCAGGGCCGTCCACATGCTGATGACACCTAAAGGTTTACCTGGGCCTGACCTGTCTTCTGAGCCCCAAGCACGCATACCCAACCCCTGCTTGGCATCCCCACGCGGCTGTCTCGCAGCAGCTCCCATTTCCCGTGCCCCAGAGGGGCACTGACCTTGCCCGTGCCCTGCTCCCCTGGCAGCGACCCCCTTCTCAATAAACGGCCTAAACACCCATCCCATTGCTCATGCCAGAGGCCCAAGATTCATCCTGACTCCCCGTGGTCACTGGCCCCCGCCTCCTCTCAAACACAAGTCCCACCCAATGAGCCTCCTTCTCCTTCTCACCGGCTCCAGGGGCACGGCCCTGGTCCAGCTCCTGCAGCATCTCGGCCAGGGCTCTCCTTCCCGCCCCTGCCTGAGGCCTCTTCTCCAGGAGCAGCCACCCCACCTTCTCACTCACACTGCTCTCTTACCGCCCTCAGTGGCTTCCATTCTGCTGAGATTATGGTCATGTGTATGTGTGTGTCTGTGTGCGTGCGTGCGTGCATGCGTGTGTGTGTGTGTGGTATTTGCTGTTCTACTTTTCTATTACAATCCAAATTCCTTAAGCCACCTTGGAGGTCTGGAAGGACTGGCCCCTGCCCACCTCTCCAGCCCACTGTGCTCCAACCAGTGAACCGGCGGAGCTCGCCCTCCTCAGAGCCTTTGCCCATGCTGTTCCCTCTGCCTGGAATGCTCTTCCTCAACCCACCACCTGACGTACTTCTTCTCACCCCTGAGCTCTTGTGAGTTCTGCACAACAGTCTCTTCTGGTTTTGTGGCTCCCCTCCCACCCCATCTAAATTAAAGCTTAAATTCTCAGAGCTCCATTTCTCTTGCAGCACTTGTCAGTTTGGAAGCACATGCTTACTTGAGTGACAGTTTGCTGTCTGGTTCTCCTACCGGACCATAAACCCCAGGGCAGCAGGGGCTGTACCCAGGACAATGCCCGACCAGCAGCAGGACCAATGAATGCTGGGTGAACAAGAGAGGAGGAGCTCAAAGGAGGGGGAGCACGGGGACTGGGATGGCAGCATCACCAAGAAGGGCTTCCTGGGTCACCTGAGGAACAGAGCTTCAGGACGCCAATTACCTCCACCTCCTCAACTACAGAACAGGAAGTCTCTACTGGTTGCTTCTCTAAGGCCCCATCCAGCCCTGAAATTCCCACCCAGTGAAATGGGACCTACCGATGGGCAGGACTGGTCAGGGCAGGAGGAGGCAGAGCATCCTGGTGGGAAAAGGCTGGGCGAAGCCAGAGGGAGAAGAGTGCCCAGGATATCCGGGGAGGACACGTCCACACACCCAGCCAAAACGAGGTTTCGCGGCAAGTGGACTGGGAAGGGAGGCGGGGGTGAAGCAGAAATGACCCCGGACGCCAGGTGCTCTCCCTCCCCCACCCTTACCTGGCTAACCTCCCACCAGAACAGACCTCCCACGTCTGCCTCGCCCCCAGCCGTGGCACTTGCTGCCTCCTCTGCCTGGACCTGCCTCCCCGCACCCTGACTGCCAGTGTCCACAGCCGGGCTCAGGCCTCTGCTTGGAGCACCAACGCACCTGAGTCCGTCCCACCTTGGAGCTACCCGCTCGCCAACATCCTGGCCCCAGACCGTGAGCCCCTTCAGGGCAAGGGCTGCGTCTATCATCTCTGTATCCCAGCCCTCGGCTCAGAGCCAGTGCCCAGCGCACAGGAGCTGTGAGATCACCACCGAACACACGCGTGCAGACAGCGGGCCTCGTGGGAGCCTCGAGCAACGTGACAGCCACTCTTCAGAAGAATGGGCCTTGCCTTTGAGAGGGGAGTGAGGGCTGCCACGCCTCCTCTTTGAGCAAGTTTACAGGATGCCGGCGCAGGCTGGGGGACCACCCGGGGAGCGGCCCCCCCTGGGCTCGCAGGCCCTTTTTTCCAGGCAAGTCCCAAACGAGCCCCACCTTTCACCCCAAGCCCAATCAGCTTCCCTGTCAGATGCCCCAGAAGGGCCTGCTGTGTGCGGTGGGCACACCCCGCGCCATCCCCTCCCGCCATCCCCTCCCGGACTCCGAGGAGCAATGAAGCACCGTGATTAGCGCTTATCAAGGAGGGCAGGCGGCTTTCGGAGAGTGAGATAAGGCCCGGCAGTGGGCGCAGGGAAGTGTGATGAAGCCCGAAGGTTACTGTCATGCACCAGTGGAATTTCCTGACCCAGCAAATCTAATATTCCTAAGCCACCCCATGGAGGGCACTGACGGCTGGCTGGGACAGCGCTCTCTGACGCAGTGGCCAGCCTGTGCGAGCAGCCCACGCGGCTGGGACCCTCCCGCCGATTCAGGAGCTGCTGCCTCTTCCTGCCTCTTCGCTGAGGCTGGAGCCACTGCAGGGAGAGCAGCAGGCACACAGCATTTGTAGACGCTCCAAAGAAGACGGAGAAGCAACAGTGGCCGGGACCCCGTCTGCTCTGAAGCCATGGGGGAGGGGAGGCTGCACACGGCCCCCCGCCCCCCAGCGGAAGGGAATGAGAGGCGTGGGGATGAGTGGTGGGCGCATCTCTGTTGGGTAGACCTGGGCTGTCTGAGGACTCGGCGGTCTCAGTGCGTGAAGCCACGTGGTCGCTGAAGCACTGGCCACTCTGCAAAGTGAGGCTCCCTCCCTGTGCCCGCCCAGGCTGCCCCGCGTCCAGGCGGCTGCCATTCAGGCTGCCTCCTACTGAGGGGCCTCGGAGGAGCGTCTGGGCCACCCCAGACCTGAAGGTAGTCTGCTCTTGGTACCGAAACTCTCAGGAAAGTTCTTTCCACAGTCTCTCTCCGGTTGCTCTAGCAGAGGGTCGTTGCTGGTGGAACCCGCTCACACACGATGGGGACCCAGCCTTGCTCAGAACCTCCCAGGATGCAGACGGCACACACAAGCCTGAAAGCAGAGGCTCCTGCTGGCCCAGTTCTCCCTCCCGGGGTCCCTGCTTCCAGTGCCCTCCACAATTAACCTTGCCACCGGCTGCCACATAACTGTTCTGAGACACAGCCCTGGGGGTGCCACGCTGCCCCTCTCGCCAGCTCAAAACCTTCTCTGGCTCCCCAGGGATTTGACACAAGTACTCAAGCGTGGGGCTGTGACCTCCAGCGCTGTGCTCTGTCAGTCCTGACCTGTGCCCTAGCTCCCAGCACGCGGAGCTCCCCACCTCCCCACCGCTCCCCACTTCTCTGCCTCCATCTGGGGCTCCGTGGTGCCCTCCACTGCCACCACCCAGCCGCCTCTGCCTTCAGTGGATGCTTTGAGGCTCGTCTCAGATGCCACGTCCTCCACAAAGGACCCCCCGGAACTGAGAGGCCCTCTTCTTGTCCCTAACCTACCTCTCTTCGGGGCGCTGATTTCACTCTCCCTTGTATCAAGGTTGTTTGCATAAATGTCTTCCTACAGGAAGCCCCTGAGGGGATGAACCCACCGAGTTTCCTCTCGCAGGATCCGTGGTGGACACATAAGAAATCTGAAGGGCCATTAACTGAACCCCTCACGCAATGCACACAGCCCCCAAGGCTCCCTGCCTTCCCTGTGTGTACTCACCTCGGCCCATGCGCTGGACGCCCCCCAACACCGCCCTCAGCCTTGCCGATGGGCGCGCATCTTGCCAGATCACCACGATTTGTCCTCGCCCTGGAGGCCCTCTCTAGGGTCACCAGCCAGCTTCGGTCCCCTCCTGAACCCTGGGGAGCTCAGAGAATGTGGCTGGGCTCCGCGAGGCCCGATGCATCTGGGTGACTGCGTGTCGCTCATCCCCCGAGCTCCAGCCCCAGGGGGCACTTCCATATCCCATTCGGGCTGGGCGCCAGGGCACACCTGCTCTTCCCCTCCCCCACACCGTTGCCGGAGGAAATGCCAGCCTCTGCCAGGCAGGACGACACAGCGGGATCAGGCCCTGACCACCGGCGCCGCCCCTCCTCGCCTCACCCCGCATCCCTCCGTGGGTGCCCGCTCGTCCTAACGGCAGCACAGGGCACACGCTCAGACTGCAGGGAATCGGGCCCAGGCCCAGCTCTGACACTTGCCACCTGTGTGACCCGTACCAGAGACGCACAGCTCTCGGAGCGGCGTGCAGGTTTTTTGAATGAATGAACGAATGAACGAAGGAGTGAGGCTGTTTCCATTTCCTCGTCTGCAGAGTGGAGTTAGGGAGGACTCCGGGGGGCAGAGAGGCACTGCTGGGAGAGGGCTTTACCAGGTGGGCCATCTACACCCCAGAACCTTCCGTCTACACACACACAACCAGCCAGCACGTTCAAGGGCTCCATACGAAGACCAAGGACACAGACAATCATTACCAGTCACTAAGACTCCCCAAGTACCCACTGTGGGCCGCCCTGGGCTCGCCGCTGTGGCTGTGACGGAGGAGCTCCCGTCCACCCAGGGGAAGAGCCGAAAACTGAAAAGGCAGCTCGAGCACGAGCCAGAGTGGGTGGCGTGAACCGAGGGCAGGGAGGCCTGGCCTATCCAGGAAGGCTTCTTGGAGGAAGTGGGAGCGTGTTGGGCTGTCACCCCCACTGGAGGCGGGTGGAGGAGGGGCCCCAGGTGCTGCACACCGAGTGCAAAGGCATGATCGCGGGGACTCAGCTGGTCCTAGGTGCGGTCCTCACCGCACACGTGTGTGATACACAAGCAGGGCGGTCATCCCAGTCATACACGAGGAGACTAGGCCGGAAGAGCAGAGGGCTCTTCTAAGCTAGTTAGTGGCAGAGCTGGGGCTCCTCACCCCGGACAGAGACCTCTCCTTACGCCTAGTGGTTCTGCCCGGGCCTGGCGCTGGACCCTGCTCTTATGCACAGAGGCACAAAGCCGTCCCACACGCACAGAGGGAGCAAAGAGAAGGAAAGAAGTGGGGTGCGAGGGCCCTCAGGACCACGCATCCAGGAACAACAGAGAAGCCCCCCATCACCGGCCCATGGACGTGCTTTGGAAATCCCAGGGAACACGCCAGCACCACCCCACGTCACCCCCCAGCCAACACGTCCCCCGCACTCCAACCTCGTAGAGCCTGAACGCTGGTGCGGGTGCCAATGAAAGCAGGCAGAGGCCCCGCCCCCCGAAACCCCGGCCCAGGGAGAGTGGGGATGACAACCAGGGGTGGGCTGTCCACGCTTATCAGCCAGCTCTCCAGGGAAAAGCCGTGATCCGTCGTGCTCGCCACTTTCCACAGTGCAAATATTCCCACCGCGGCCAGTTTCTAGCTCCCGATGGCAAATTTCCTGATTCTTTACTAACAGGCTCTTGGCCGCCAGCATGAGCAGCCTCCGGCCAACCACTGCAACGGCCCAGCTCCCTCGGTCCAGGAGAAACTCCAAGGCAAGGAGAAGAACCCAGCACCCTGCTTGTCCCCCCCAGGAGAAGTCGCACGTTGGGGGTGGGGACAGGAATGGAGGCTGGACACGTCATGGGGAGGGTCTCCCGGCGTCCCCCACAGGTGGCCTAATAACCAGAGAAAGACCGCTGACATTAGCTGCCATACAATGTAAGTCAGGCCAGGTCCCTGCTCTTCTCAAAACCCTGGAACGGAGGACTTCCTGGCGGTCCCGTGGTTAGGACTCCACGCTTCCATTGCAGGGGGCACGGGTTTGATCCCTGGTCGGGGAAATAAGATCCCCCATGCTGCGCGGCCATAAAATAAAAAACAAAACCCTCTAACGGCTCCCATCTCTCCCAGAGTAAGAGACAAAGTTCCCACAGCATTTTCACCGTTGACACGCACACGTCCATCCCACTCATCCCTCCACTCCGGCCACTCGGTCCTTCCTGCCGTTTCTCACGGGGGAGCCTTTACGCCGGCTTCTCCCTCCTCTGGGTCACCCCTGCCCCAGGTGTCTGCTCTGCCAGCTCTCACTCCTTCACAGCTCCACCCAAAGCCACCTCCTCAAGGGCTGCCGCACTGAACTCTGTACCTCCCCCAGTGCACCCAGTATCAGCCAGCTCCGCTCTTTCCACAGCACTTAACCCCAGCGTACGGTGTAATTTGCTTTTTTATTCATTGATTGTTTAGGATCTCTCTTCTTCACCAGAACTAAGCTTCATGAGGGCAGGGTTTTGGCTGTGTTTCCGCAGCCAAGAACGGCTCTACACATGGTCGGTAGTCAGGAAATACTTGCTGAGTGAAGGAAAGCCCAGAGAAGGCTTCTGCCCAACCCAACAGGAGGCAGCTGGGGAGCGAGGGGCCCAGTGGTCAGTGCCCGCCCGGCTGGGACTCCAGGTGCCCGTGACCTGGCACCCCACCTCTGCGTCTCATTTTCTCTTCTCATTTAGGCTGTACGGGACCCTACATGGCTAAAGGATGCCGGGTCTGAAGCCCTCTGACTCTACAGCAGGAGGCCCCAAGGTCAGGTTCGAGGCCTTCCCTTAAAAGGTCTTGGGAAAGACAAGCTCTTCGCGTCCCCTCTGCACCAGCCACACCTGAGCCCCCGGCCACACCGCCCCCTGTCCCCCAGCCCTGAGATCGGGAGAAGCTCCCAAAGAGCACTGTCCACCCCTGGGTCAGGGCCACTGGCGCCCCAACTCCAGGCAGCTGCCCATCACGCCCCGCGGGCGCCCCACATGCAAAGCGGCCAGCTCACCCAGCTATTTTAAGCTCTGCGGGCCCAGCTGCAGCTCGTCACCACAGCGGGCTGGTGGCCCAGGGTGCAGGCAGGAGCAGCCAGCTCACAGAGGCGCACTGACCTGGGGAGCTCCGAAGGGGGCCGGTCATCCTTTGTGACCGCAGCCCTCCTAGGAGGGACCGGAAACTCCCGTCCACGCCCTCAGATCCACCAGCCGTGGGAAAGTGAGTCAAGGGCTGCCCTGGGCACGCCCAGATTCCACTGCTGAATGTGACCCCTGAGTTTCCACATCAGAATGAGCCCTGGTCCCGCCCTGCCTACCCCCAGACATTCCAACCACGCTGGAGCTCCCACTGCACCCACCCTCCGGGGCCTGACAACTCGAGACAGACCACGATGTGGACAGAAGACCTGGGAACGGCTCACTCACTGGGCCCCCAGCCTTTTCCCCTCTCGGTCTCCCCAGCGACTGTGCACAGTGCTGGCTCACAGCTACGCTCAACAAGCCCTTGTTGACCAAATGGTTGTTTCTAAATGTGTTCTGAGCCACATGTGACGGAAGCGGTAGAGGGACAACTCAGTCTCAGGGGCTGTTATCAGTATCAACACTACTACGTACATTTCTGCCGACCCCATTGGGCACCAGACCTGAGGACAGAGACCATAGAACCGAGGAATCAAGAGAGTTCAGTGACAACACAGGGGCGCCCCAAGCTGCAGCCCTTTCCGGGAGGGCTGCCACCCCCAACTCCCGGGGGACGGTTACACTGTGTTCTCTGGGAAGAGGGTTCCCTGAAGTCGTGCGACGCGGACGCCCTGCTCCAGCCCACCCTCCTCCGTAGGACCTCCAGCAACCAGGAGCTGCCTGGAGAAGCAACGCACAGAACAGAAACCCTGGGTGTGAGCTACTCCCACCGCCAGCCTCCCGCCGCAGGACATCAGCGAGCGCAGGGCAGACAGGTCACACATGCCTGAGGCTCCCAGCCACATCCTCCGGCTCTAATTGCTCCGTTTAAGCAACATCAGCACCCAGGGGAAGAGGGAAGGAGATCCAGAAGGTGCTGTAATTAGGGAGCTCCGCAACCTATCCCCTTGCTCTACCTCCAGAGGGAACCTGCCACCCACACCTGAAAGAAACAGACCCACCACCTGCATTAGGGGGAGGAAGCGAGAAATTCCTTGAATTTCCTTGTTGGAGGAAGACCCCAGAAGCTGAGGGTCTTCAGAGACCATTCAGTCCACTCTCCTCCCTTCCCCTCCCCTGGCTTCCATCATTCCAGACTCTGCTGAACATTTCTATTATAACTGTAAAAGCAATGACAGCAGCCTGCGTTTACAGAAGAAAAAAAAGAAAAAGAAAAGTACATTGTTGAAAGAGATTTCACACAAGCGACTCTCCCCAAAGTAGGTGCAGAGAGCATCGTACGGAAAACGAGATGACCTGCACCAGGGCCTTCACACTGCCATCCAGTCCCATGCTCCCTCAGCGAGCTGCCCAGGCCCCCACTTCAGACTCCTGGGGCGTCTGGTACCAAAGTCAGAATTTCTGGAGCCAGGACTACGATGACCTCCTCTGTTACTGACCTCCCTCCCCGCCTTGAGAAGGTGGTTCACTACCCAAGCAGCAACTCGAGTCCCACCACCTCTAGGAAATCTTCCAAAACCAGAGGATCTGGGGGGGGGGTGAGACCCTCCCCCCCGTCCTGTTTGGTGCGTCTCCTGAAGAGACATCTGCACACGATCACCAAAGTGGCGCTGAGACATTTCAGTCCGTAATCTGAAGTCACACCAGCTGGGGAGGCACCTGGCCAAAATCTCCCCCTCCAGCAGGGACAGATCTGCCAAAACCACTCAGTCAGCCGGAGCCCATCCTCACAGACGTGCCTGATGCAGGGGGATGGGGGGAGAGGACAGCACGATAGGATGAAGTCACCGCAGGGCTGCCCCTCCCGCTCGGGCTGTGTCGTCAGTGCTGCGGGTTCTGCCTTTGTTCACCCTCAGGCAGGCCCTCACCCCGACACAGCTGCACAGCACAGACACCTCGGGTTCTGTGCACCCCCCCAGAGATGGCTTTCGATCCGTCCTCCACCCGCCCTGACCCTGAACCCACCACCCTTCCCAGCCTCGGGGAGGCCTGCGCGCCTGGCTCAGCTCTCTCCAGCTGCCCCAGTTCCAGGCTTCCGTTAGCCTCCCCCCCTCCAGCCTGGGGGCTCCTCGGGCCTATGGCCCAGTTACAATCCCCCTCCTCACGGCCCCCCCGCCTCGCCGCCCCCATCACGTGGTCTCGCTGACTCAGCCCGAGCAGCCGCATGGTCAGGTCACGTCTTGGCCAGCGGACTGTTGGCCTCAGGAGAGCAGAGCACAGTCGGATTCTCGCCATGTCCCCTCAGCTTCCACCACGTCCCAGTCCCGAGCCAGGGACCCCACGAGCACTTGTCGAATGAATGAACGATGTCTGGAAATCTGGCCCAGCTGGCTCTCCTGGCATCTCCGGCATCTCGTGTCAACAGAAAAATGGGGAAGGAGAGGGAAGAAAAGCCCAGGGAGAGAGAGAAAAGGAAAGGAAAGAGGAGAGCTCGCCTACAGGCCAAGACCAAGGCCATCAGCTCGGGGGCCATAGCGGGTGCTCGGACACTCCCTATCCCCCCAGGGCCCCGTCAGGGACCAGAACTGGCCAATTAGCAGCTTCCTCCTTCCATTGGCAGGGGATCTCCCAAGCTGAGAGCCTGTCTGATCTGGGTGAATTAACTGAGCAATTAACTTCCCTAATCTGCTGCCCCGGGGCCCACCTTTCAGAAAGGACGGCAGCGCCGGGCCTGCAGGGGGCAGGGCAGAGCACCTGCCCTTCAAGATCCCACCGCCTTGTCCACCAGCCCCGCAGTGCCAGGAACTCCAGCCTGCCTACGCCACGTCACACACAGCCCCAAGACTTCACCGCCCGCAGGGCCTCCATGACACGCACACGCGTGCACACGCACACGCACGCACACACTGGCTGTGGTAACACCTCTCCACCAGCCAGGGTGCTGGCCGTGGCCTCCGTCTGGAGCCTGGGAGTCTGTGGGGTCCAGAAAGGAGCAGGGAAGAACAGGCGCAAGGAAGCCCAGAAGGCGGGACTGCGGGGTGGATTTGGGGGGGCAGAGCGGGGGGCAGGAAGGGCACACAGGGTGGGGGGAATCAGAAGACCCAGGCTTGAGTCCTGTCTCTCAGGGCCTGTGCGACTCTGGGCGAGCCACTTAACCCCTTGAGGTGCCTGCAGTCTGCCTGTCTGCAAAATGGACACAGAGCCTACCTCCCCCGAGGGCTTCCTGAGGATCAGGGAGCCCAGGAAGAGTTACTCGCTTACATCCAATCTCCTCCCCTCTGCAGAAACCCCCTGGGGAGACCCCGCACAGACAGCCTTCACCCGCTGCTGGAACACTGTCACCAGGCAGCTGTTCCCTAAGTGAGCCCTACCTGCCCACCTCTAACTTCCACCTGGGCGGCTCGGCCATGGAGTCAGCCTGGTGACAGGAGCTCTGCCCCTTCACATGTCACTCGCTGCGCCATGAATCATGAGTACAGTACGTGCACGGGGCCCACGCGTGACGTACACACCGGGCCTGATTCAGTGCCCGGCATGCGCTGCACTTAATAAAGAGTAGATGACATTTCTTTTCATTAGCATCATCATCGTCACCCTGGCTAAAAGAATTAGTTCTTCCCTCTGGAGCGGTAAAGCGGAGGCCGAATTCCTCTCCCAGGTGCCAGCCTGTCACATGTAGGGAGACAGTGTCAAGTCGCTCGAGCCTCTCTCTCCAAGCAACACACCCCCTTCTCAGCAGCCTGCAGGGCTTTGCCACCCCACCCAACTCGCCTTCCTGCCCTCCCTGAAACGCAGTGCCCTGAGCTGCTACGTCTGAGCCCCTGGCACGTAGTAGGGGCACAGAATCGTTTGGTGCCCAGCTCATTGATGAATGAGCTGGACACTCTGCTCCATGGAATCTGAACATTGCAAGTGGCAACAGGCTGGCTGGCTGTGGACGCTCCATCCCCACCGGTGCAGCCTGGCACCACCTCCCTTCACACTGACCATCGGAGACAGAGCCCTGAGCAGCACCGGGGCCTGCCCGTTGTCTCACCTCAAGCGCTTCAAGCCAGAGCTCCCCGATCAAAATTCCTGCCACTTCTACATCTAAGTAACCCAAGTAAGGACTTGGGCTACAGGGGCAACTGTAAACATCTGCCCACTATCTTTCATCTTGTTAGTTTTTCTCCATCCTTACAGACACTAGTGATTTAAAGCCCCAGTTCTAACATCCAGCGTATTGGTAAATTCTCTCAACGTTCAGAAGATCACAGAATTTTTGCCCTAGAATGCACATAAGAGATGGTCAAATTCAATGCCTTCCATAACCACGTGAGGAAACTGAGGCCCAGAAAAGTGATGTAACTTGTCCGAGGACACCTTGTAATTTTGTGGCAAAACTGAGATGTGAGCCCTGGATCCTTCCTCTCAGCCCACATCACTAAGACTGATGCTATAGCACTTTGGAGTGCTTGCCTTGTGCCAGGATGTTAATATCTGTTTTCTCCAATCCTCATTACAAACCTGAAAGATAAACACTGCTTCCCCATTTGACGGATGAGAGAGCTCAGGTAACTGGTCCTGGACCACACAGACCAGGAGCGTGTGGCCAAAGAAGGAAGAGAGGCTGCTCCATCTTACCCCAGATGCGCGCCCCCCCGCCCCCGTCTCCCAAGGTCACTGACCATCGGAGCATCTCCAGCCAGATGTCCGACAGAAACGCGAACCCACAGATCTAAATCTAAATTCGTTATCTTCTCTCTCCAACACCTACCTGTTCCTCCCTTGGTATTTTCTACTGTTAATAGCATCACCACCAATGTGGTCACTTAAACCAGAAACCGAGAGAGAGATTCCTCAGACTCTGTTACTTTACCTCTTCACCCTACAGATGCAAGCCAGCTCCCAGGAACTCGAACCCATCCGTCTTCCTCTCCTTCATCCCCTTGGCAAGGCTCCTCAACCTAATCCTCCTTCCGAAACCTACGTGAGACTATTACCAACACCCCCTGCCTGGTTTCTCTCTCCCCATCTCCATCTCCTGAGCACTTTTCACGTTTGTCCTCACAATCATCTTTCTAACATAAGCTGATCTTACGTTGCCCCAACTTAAAAACTTGGTTGGTTCTATTCCAGATTTCTTTGAAGAGCAGACCAGCTCCTTCAGCACAACCTGGCAGACCTTCCACTTGAACTCCTGTGCATCCTGCAAGACCCAACTCAGACTCCACCTGCTCCTCGTCTGGCCCCTGCCCTCCCGACCTCCCTAAGTCAGTTGTTCTGACTCAGCCTCCGCGAGTGCCTCTGCCCCTCACTGTGTTTCCTCAGCAGGTCTCTCCCCTCTCTTTTGGAGGTGAGCTCCTTGAGGGCAGGAAGGTGGCATTTCTGAATCCCCAGCTCCAACTCACGGATATGCTCATTTATTCATTTGCTAATTTACTCCACCTTGAAAATGCTCAGTGAAAACGGTTGAGTAAACTAGCAAATTCATAAAGCAGGGCTCTGTTTATAATTTTATTATAAAAAATAATCTTCTGTTAAATAAAAACCTGTGTCTTGAGTTAAGATCAAATGTATTTTAGAAACATGATGTTAAAATACTGACTGACAAGGGTCCTTGTAAAAATGCACGAAATTCAAGCTTCCTGGTTGTCAGGCACTCACTTTGGAGGCATCAGTGATAATAAAGAGTAGAAAAATCCAATTTTGAGAAATAAAGAATCTGAGCTGTAACAGATGTAATAGATGTGTGACTATGACCCAAATGAATTAATTTGCTAATTGTTTCCATTTGCTGTCATCTGTAGGAACTCCCAGATTAGCGCTTTTCATACTGCGGGTGGGTCATTTCTCATTAGTGGGTTATAAAATCAGTTTAGTGGGTCAGGAAGAGTATTTTTTAAAAATTAAAACAAAACAGAAAATACCAGAATGTATCTCACACAGCAGTTTTGCGAAACATTTTTTTCAGGGGTAGCACGCACATATACACACACACACACATGCACATACTGAGTCACAAAGTTTGAGAAACACAGCCCTGGGTCTTTCAAGGTGACATGTGTGGCCCACGAGAGTCTCAGGACATGGGCCAGCTGCCCATGAGAATATGTACTTTCTAGGCATGAAATTCAGAGCCAGTTACTTTCTGCAGGGGGCCACCCCAACTGCAGGAAGTACACTTGGATTCACCCTCCAAGATGGAAATGTGCTTAAAGGATGCCAACAAGTTACATGTACCGTGAGAAGACAGAGCAGGTCTTATCCTAGGGAAAAGGCGTCCCTGAGTCATGGGATCCAGCAACATCATCTGCTGGACAGAACCTTGGCTGGGAAAGTGGACGCAGGGTGCTGGCCTGCAAAACGGGAGATCAGTGCCCACGTCACAGTGAAGCAAAACCTCAAACGGACCATGGATAATATGGACTCTTTATTCATGTATTCCTCTCTTGATTGCTGAAACAAATCAAAGTTGGTTTAAAAAATGCATGAAGTTAGCTCAGCGCAGAACTATACCTTCCTAACCCATTAAACTAGAGAAAACCAATTCTGAACTGAGCCAATATTTTATCCGCTACAAAGTCTACTCAGCTGTCTGCCTCATGTGGCTGAAGGAAACACCACCTCCCGCTGGTTCCCCAAAACAGAGGGAAAACATCGGCCCTCGTGCATCCGAAGGCTCTTTGCTGAGGACAGTGGGCTAGGGTCTTGTTTCACTTAAGGCAGGACGAGAGGAATGGTCTTGAAACACAAGGGGAAGCCTCCAGAGGAGAGCTGTTAAGGACAGGGACAGGTGACCAGAGCAGGTGCCCGCCGCCACCCCGGCAGGCTGAACCCCACCCCACCTGGAGCCCGGCTGGGCCGCGTCGTGTCGGGCATGTAATGCAATGCACCCGGCATGGGAGCAGCCCGGTCCCTTCCTTCCTAGATGACTTTGGGAGGTGCCTTCCTGTCTGCGGCATCCCTGGTTCCAGGATGAGGAGCGATGGTGACCATGGCGTTGCCACCAACAATGGGCCCTCCCCCTGGGCCCCACGGCCTATTTCCAGCCCCCGATGGTTCCTGTCTAATGCCAACATCGACTGAGGAATCCAGGGCATCCCGGGCCCAGCATTGTTCAAATCACACATTCCTCTGCTTAAAAAGCTACTGAATAACTCTCATTCCTCCACCTCCCAGGAGAAACCACATCAGAGGACAAGCAACCAGATCCCTGGTGTGTGATGGGAACAAAGGGGGGCGGCCACAGGGTGTCCCCTGCCCGTCAGCTCCCCGGCAGCGGGTGCAGACCTGCCCAGAGAGCTCACCGGCCCCTTCCAACAGAGCCCCTGCCTCAGAGCCCCTGACCACGGAGCCCCTGCCACAGAGCCCCTGACCACGGAGCCCCTGACCACAGAGCCCCTGCCTCAGAGCCCCTGCCACGGAGCCCCTGACCACGGAGCCCCTGCCTCGGAGCCCCTGACCACGGAGCCCCTGCCACGGAGCCCCTGACCACGGAGCCCCTGACCACAGAGCCCCTGACCACGGAGCCCCTGCCACGGAGCCCCTGCCCGCGGCCCTAACCCACCTCCAGTCACAGCAGCCAAGAGCAGCTGTGAGCAGCCTGGGCCCCACCTGTCCCCTCGGTCCGGACATGCTGCCTTTGAAGTGTCCGTGTCTCTACACCACCTATCTCCCTGGCTCTTTGTGAAAACTGCAACGAAACCCTCGGGGAAGGGAAGAAGATTGCTGATTTTTACCTCAGGCACTGGGTTCAGCACTCGGGTGAGAAACCTCCCGATCCCTATGGGTCACCAGATGGAGACGGAAATGCAAATGGAGGGAGAAGACCACAAGAAATATTACGCTGAGCTCTGCAGGGAGGGATGAGGAAAGGAGGGGAGGAAGGGAAACGGGCAGAAACAAAGAACAATGGAGTCTGCCGTGGGGAGAGGATGGCACTGCCCTGTGACCTGGGGCACGAGGTGAAGACCCCGCTGTCTTAACCCGCTCACAGAGGTCAAGCACGACGCGGGACTTGCGTGCGGCCCACAAGGAGCCCGCCATCTGACGTGAGGCCAGTCAGCGGGCCAGACCCCTCCCCGGGGCAGAGCTCGCAGAACCCCACACCCCAGGCAGCACCCGCCCCATCCTTCCCACCAACCACGTCACCAACCGGTGAGGTGGGCTCTGTGTGAATAACTTCTGCCATGAGGAATTCCACTACTTTGTTTCTTGGCTGTAAAAAACACTTGGGAACACGAAAAGTCAGGGAAATACAAATTAAAACAGCCAAGCTATCGCTGTTCACCCCCCAGGTTAGCAAAACGTATGCATCCGGTTAAGCAAGGCCGTCCAGCGCTGGCCGGGGTGGGGTGCACCTCCTGGGTCCCTCCCAGCCTCGCCTGCCCCTCCTCCCCAGGGCACCCTCCTAACGCTCAGACCTGCTCCTTTCACTCACCTGCTGAAACACCTCAATGGCTCCGATTTTAAGGAGTGTTTGAAGAACAGCCCTGGTGGGTACCTTGGGGCAGACTGGACAGGACTCAGCAGGGCCTAAAACACGCACAATTCATGGCCAAGTGGGGGAGGGTGGGCCGGGCTGTGATGAAAAGGTGGGGCCTGGGGTACATTTTCCTTGGGATTTTCCCTGACAGTGACCTGACACCCTCTCGCCTGTGACCAGGCCCCAGAAAGGGGTCCAAGTCACTAGATGAAAAGGAAGGAAGCCCTAGTGGTGGTGAAGCTGTTTAGTCAACGGCTTAGTCTCCTTTTAACTAACTTTTCAATTGTGACCAAGCCAAGGGACAAAATACTGTAGTCAATCAGCAGACACTGGCAGAGCATCCTCTGACCCGTGGGAGGCCAGCAGGGAGGAGCGGAGCGCTAGCTGGGTGGGGCTGTCCACTGGCCACGCTTCCACGCACGCCCTCCCTTGGCCGCGCGCGGCTTGCTCCGTGAAGCCCGCCTCCCCGATCCCAGGCAAAACCAGACCTTCTCTTCTGCACTCGGAGCCCTGGACTAAAGCTTGCTCTGCCTGCCCCTCTGCGAGCCTCAGTGCTCAGACGGGGAGGAGGGGCAGCGGGGAGGGCTCCTGTCCATCCTGGGATCCCAGAACCCAGCACAGCGCCTGGCCCCTAACAGGGGAAAATGAGCGAACGAATGCATGAATGACCCATCGAACAGACGCACGCCCGGCAGAGAACGTCCACAGAGGTGGGGTAGACAGATCCAAAGCCCTGGGAGGGCTGGGCTGGGCTAGGCAGCGGGTGTTCCAAGCAGGCAAGGAGCAGGCATGGGGCCAAGCAGAGGGCTGGGCGTCAGCGTGGGTCTGGTTAAGATGCAGTGTGCAGAGTCCCAGAAATCAATGCTCATTTTTAAAACACTGCTGCCTGGAGCCACCCTCCCTGCCTGATTCCAGGCTCGGTGTTAAGTATCTTTCTATTTATAAAGCGACTCCCGGGAGCGGTGCAATGCCGGTCCCACACCGGCCACAGGGTGGGGCAACCTGGGCCGAAGGAGAAACTGAGGCCTAAGAACAAGACGCCGGGAACGCCCGGCGGGTTCCAGACCGAGAGAGGCTCCCCCGACCCCGAGCCCCTCACCAGCTGGAAGGCGCTGCCCTTCCCTGGGGCCTCCACAACCACTGCCAGGTAGGCCGGGCCTTCCAGAGTTAAGTTCTCTGAGCGCTGGAGACAGAGCCCAAGGGGACATGAGCGCGGGCGCCTGGCTTCCTGGGTCCAGGCTGCTGAACTCCCTGCATCCCATCACACACGTTCCCCGGGGCGGTCATGCTGCAGCTCAAGGGGCGGCCTCCTGGTTCCTTGTCCGTCTCTCCGGCCCCCGACACCTCCAGGGGCCTGGACACCCGATGCCTTCATGCTCGAGGCCAAGGAGGAGCGCCGGACGCCTCCCACGCCGCCCTCGGGGCATCTCCCGCTCACTCCGGCTTCAGGCTGAGGACTGTCCTGCTCCCCGGGTCCCAGCGCCTGGCTCCTAAGTCCCTCAGGACCAGCACATCACAGAGGACACCCTCCGCTCGGCAGGGGCACCCACAGAGCCCTCGAGAAGTCAGAGGCTGGTCCCGCACCGCACATCACACGGGGCACAAAGCTGCGAGCAGGGCCTTGTGAGCACTCTTGGCCGCCTGCTCAGCAAATAAGGAAGGAAAGATGAGGGGCCTGGCAGGGGGACGCTTGAGGCCCGGCAGCGTGTGCACCCCCAAATCAGGAGGCTCCTGAGGTCCCGCTCAGGTTAACAACACGGCCGAACAGCACTGTGCGCTGGGCCCGTCACCAGGCACCTGGGGAAGGCCCTTGTCCAGGCACGCAGGACACACGCTCTGCGTCTCTAACACAAAACCAGGGAGGTTAGAACTGGAAGGCGACGTAGAAATCACTCAGGTGTGTGCCCTCTTTACACCGGAAAAAAAAACGAGCTTCCAGAGGGAAGAATGAATGAACCCAGAGTCATCCAGCAAGGCAGTAACAGAAGCAACACAAACCCCAAGGCTCTTGAGTCCATGGTCAGGCCTCTCCACCAGGGGCACGCGGGCCGACCCAGCGGTGAGTCGCACCTGCCGGCCTAGCAGAGGGGGAGGAAGGGCATCCCCGCCCCAGGGGGAGCTGACGGCACAGGCGAGACCCAGAGGTGACGGGATCCCGTCGGGACAAGAGCAGGAGGGCAGGTGCGTGCAGCCTGTGAGAGCCTCGAGGGCAGGGCTGCAGCCCCACTCAGGGCCCGGAAGGCCACACAGAGCCTGGGTCTGCCCCCAGGATGACCACCGACCCCTGCAGTGACTCCACCCAGGCTCGGTGCACATTCCCCCGGCGGCAGGCACAGGCACCCAGGCCCGCGGGCACGGCCGCTCCGGAGCTCGGCGAACACGGCTTGAGGGGGCCTGGACAGGAAGCTACTCTAAGGTTCAGGCAGGAGACCCTGAGCATCTGCACTGGGACAGGGGGATGGAGACACAGAGTGAGGAAGGAGACCACAGAATGTGGAGGCAGGGGTCGGGAGAAAAACCGAGAAAGACTCCCAAACGTCTAGCAGGGGAGGCGGGGTGGGCAGGGCCGCCCTGCAGGAGGCTACCCTCTGCGTTGAATAGATTCCCCTGCGTTTGGTTAGTCACCTCTGGTGCCTACACACCTACGGCAGCTCTGTGCTCCCCATGGCCTCAATCAATACCTGCAGGCAGACGCTGATTACAAGGCAAGCGCGACTCCAAAGATGATGAAATCCAGGCTAAGTGACAGTGCTGATGGATCTAGTGCCAGAGAGGGTCACACAAAGCGGCCCATCCCACCACCTAACCCATCACCCATCTCACTCTTCATGTGTCCCGTCGATGGCTCCTGACCAGGAGCGGGCACCAGGAGCACCCCAGCAGGGGCCCAGGAAGGTAAGAGGAAAAACCTAAGACTAACCCCCTGCAATGCTGACTGTGCGCTAGGGCGGGACTCACGAGCTGCTTTTAAATTCCCAGGTGACTCAGATGCTCGCTCCAGACTAAAAGCCACCAATTATTAACCCCCTCGTTTTAGAGATAAGCAGGCCTGCAGAGCTAAGCAGTGGTGCACGGCTTTGAATAGAGAACAGACATGGTCCCATCTGTGCTGGCTCCCCAAGGCCACCCGCAGAGCCGGGCAGGAAGGCAGAGCTGCGGCACCTGCATCCCAGGGCCAGTCCGCATCCCTCCCTCCACAGCAGTGCGCCGAGAGCAGGTGGGGATGGGGGAGCTGTGATGGATGGGTCCTGCTTTGCCGGCTGCTGCCAGAGGGCCAGGGAGGAAGAGGAGAAATGAAAAGCAGCCTGGAGATATTTTCCCTGTGATTTGTGCCGGCCAAGATGTGCTGTAGCAATATTTATCCTGAGGCTCTGTCCCACTTTCATTTATTATCCAGCTTAGCCTGAGTTATCACAACCAGGACGGACCTGTAAACTAGCTACTTGACACCATCGGGACCGTGAAGCGTATTTTAAAATCTCAAGGAGCAGCTTCCACTCTCCATGGAAGTTTAAAGGAATGGGTGCACTCCTCACCCTCTGGGGACTGTGGCCATTCTCAAAGCAGACACAGGAGCCCCGTCCCTCGGCCACCGCTCCAAGCGCTGCACCATCCACGCCCCTCCACATCCCACCAACCAGTGCAGACCACCCTCTGCCACTGTCCCTTGTCCAGCCCATAAGGCACACCTTCAAAAACCCCAGATCATTTCCAGGGTTGAATTTTAATCATCTGTCAACAGCAATTCATTAAAACATTTGCCAGTAAAGGAATGAAAACCGAATTTATTGAGCATCTTCTATTACACACTAGGGCTGTGTTGGGCAAAGGGGCTGGGGTATAAGACCAGGTCCTCAATCATCTTACCTACCAGATCTACCCATACAGAACACAGGGCCGGATAACTAACCATTCAGGAAAGACAGGCGTCTGCCAGGGGGAGCGGACAGGACAGCAGGGTGGCCAGAATGTCCAGGGCAAGGGACCCTCGGGGGTTGGCGCTGGCATCAAGGAAAACATGACAAGAGGGTGGACAGTAATTTCCAAACTGACAGCAGTTTCTAAAGATCACAGATTAGTCATGCAATCTAGTTACTAGGTTTATGGCATAGCACAAAACCAGAAGGAAAAAAAGACCAAAAAAACCCCTGCCCTCATATGGCTTATATTCTGATTTGAGGGCAAGGGGGTGACAAAGAAAGACAATTAAGAAAGAACTAAAAAAATACATGTCTGATAAGCTAAGTAGAAAATAAAGAGGGATGGGGGAGACCATGAATATACGGGGTGCGGAGTGGGCAGCTATTTTAAATAATGATCAGGGAAGGTCTCCGTGGTACCTCTGAGCAAGGGCAGTGGTAGGGAGACACCTTGGGAAGTTGTATCAAAATCCAAGCAAGAGATGATGGACGTTGGCTCACATCAGGGCCGTAGCAGTGGAGGGAGTAAGGAAAGCTGGATCCTGGAGCTGTAAGGAGGAAATAGGGTAGGGAAGCCAAGGGGGCTGTCAACACATTAAGATGTCTATCAGTCATCTAAGCAGAGAGGCGAACCCACAACTTTACGAGCCGGAGAACTTTAGAAACAGGAGACACTTCACAGAGGACAATCTGAGAGTCCTCGCCCGACAGGTAGGTAGTGACGTGCTGGTGGCCCAGGAAGCCTCCCCCGCAGCCCTCCCAGCAGGGGCCGTGGCCATGCTGGTCTTTCTGCTCTCCTCTGGGGTCCATGTCAGAATCCCCAGCATTGCTGCTTGGCTCACTGGAGAGGCCTGGTCTCTGCACCCGTCTCATTCTGCAGGTGAGCTACACTCTGAGGCTGGCAGAGCCAAGTGACGGGGCCGAGGCCACCCCCGCCGGCAGCAGAGGCCGCCTGGGTGAGCCCTTCTCTATGCCGCCCAGATCCACAAACTAGATTTTGTTTCCAGGTATGTGATTTTGATGACAAGGGAAAGATCTCTGCTTCTAGAAGTTTTCTCATAAAGTTGCTTTTGAATTCTGATTTCTTTCCTACGAACATACATTACATGCAAAATCCACGCTCCCTGATATCTGGAGGCGAACTGGACACAGACAGGCAGGTCTGACACAGGAATATAGGTTATTGGTATGAAATTGGCACAACTGCAAAGTCTGTCTCCACAGAAAGGAAGGAAAATACTGAGCCCTGGCCTGGACCGATGTGCATGTGTCAAAAGGCTCTGGAATATTCCCAGCAAATGCCATAAACGAGATGGATGGGAGAGAAATTCAGATTTAAGTGACATTTACTGAGCACCTTCTATTTCCAGGCTGTTCTATGGCTTCACTCAATCCTCACAGCGACCCTATAAGACAGGTATTATGATTCCCAGATGAAGGAAGCGGAACGTAGACAGGTAAGGGACACGCTCAAGGTCACAGCAGCCAGAAAATGACAGACGGGGGATTCGGGACGCCTCGCCCGCCCAAGACACTCTCCTCAATCAGAGCCCTCCCACTGCTACACAGCTTCCCAAAAGGAGGGCAGAAGGGCCCCCCACGCAGGTCCAAGGGGATGGTGGCTCAGTCTGACTCGGGGAACCGGAGTCCGGGCTCCCTGCATTCTTCACCTCCTCCACCCCCAGGTGGCATCTTCCAGGACCATTACTTCTGCCACCGTGATGCTTGACATAGTCTTCTTCCCTCCTCCAAATACTGTTCAAAGCTGCCCCTTTGTCAAGGGCTCCAGGCTCACCGCCGTGCTCCAGCCCCTCCAATGAGCTCGGGGACTTGGGGGGACCTCACAAACACCCGGCTCTGAACTGCGTGACCTCGGCCTGAGGATCCATAACCCTTCCAGATGCAACCGCTCACGACCCCCACCGATACCTAGATACCTACGGCCTGAGTGTAACGACAACAGCACTTGTTACCAACAGCGATGTCACAGGACCCCTGCACTGCACTTCTCCCAGGCTGTCACGTGGCTAACACACAGGGTCCTTCTCACGACCCTGGGTGGCAGGGGGGCAGGCAGGCATATCGTCATTTGGCGTGTGCAGAAACTAAAATGTAGGGGCCAGGGGACCTTTCCAAGGACACCAAACTAATTAATATCTGAACCAGATCTAGAAATCAGAGCTGCTCATTTCGAGGCCGAGGTCTTTCGGCCAGACCCTACGCACTCCCTCTCTCTGCCCCGACGCCCTGGAGCTGAGTCCTCCCCGTGCCTCCACCATGTCCTCAGAGAGCCCCAGGGCCAGTAAGCCTTCCCGACAGCCCATCCCAAACCCCCGGAACAGAGGGAGCGCCTCCTGCTCCCTACGGGGAGGGCAGAGTGCTTCACAGAGAGAAGGCAGCGCGGGTGAAGGGCCTGCGCCCCGTCCGATGCTCCAACGGGCAGGAGACCCATGAGTGGGTGACAGGGCAGCCAGGGTCCGCCGGCTAGCCTCCGTGGAGAGTACTGTCAGGGGGTCTGGGAAGAGGAGGGAATGACGGAAGACGCAGGTACCCACCCCTCGTGTTCCCGGCTCCACTTAATGCCACATGAGATCACCCCCTTGAATTTCTCCTACCTTCCTCCTGAGTCAGGTCCAAACCTGAGCTCATACATCCGCACGCCAGTCCGGTGCCAGCCAGAGAGGGGGTGGGCAGGTGGCCACGCACCACCTCCCATCCAGTCATTTGCTCCTCGGGTGCTTTGCTGATGGCGGGGGCGGTGGGGGGAGGCTGCCTTGGCTTCCCGAAGGACGGGGGGCCTGGGAGGGGAGCTGAGATTCACCAAATCCTCCCCACCCACACCCTGTTCTTCCTCGATCCCTCCAACCTCTCTGGAGACATCTGTCCATAGAGAGACGGGATGCACGCGTCATGAGTGAGTAATAATGCTTCCCAGACGGAAAGAGACCGGGAGGCAGGGGGATGGGCGGGGGTGGGGAAGAGGCAGGAAGTGAGTACGCGCCTCTGCCGGGACCCCTCCTCAGTCCTCGTTACTCTCACACCCGGTCCCGCACGCATTACTAGTGTCCACGCACCCTGCTCTTCATGCTACACGCTGGGCAGCTTCGGGGCGGGGGGGTCGGGGGTTTGCCCACCCAGCGCCCCCGAGCACTTGGCGCCCCCAGAGCACCTGGGGCGCATGCACTGGGGACGCACACGTGCTGCCCCCACTCTTGGTTTCGAAGTGAAGGAGGCATAAAGAAGAGGGGCCAGAGAGGCAAGTTCACGAAGGCCTTATCAACCAGAAGGTTTGAAGCATGTGGAAGGAAGTGGTGTAGCAGAGAGAGACGAGATTTTTCTGATGATAAAGAAGAGAGGAAGTGGATTTTGCTGAGGACAGTTGCAGGGCCCCTCACAGGGAGCTGAGCTAAAAGGTGTGTGCTGTCTGAGCTTCTACAGTAAGTTTTGGTGCATTACCTCTGACAGATGGCTGCCCCGCGGCTGCTCTTCCCCTGTAGCCTGGGGGCTGCCCAGGGCCCTACATGGGGAATCACCCCGGGCTGCGCCTTCATCAACAAAGACCTGCAGCCGGTGCCGACTTTACTCCCTCCCAGGGCATCTGCCCACAACCTGACCTTGCAGAATCAGGCTAGAGCTCCCAAAGGAGCCAGAGGATGGGCCCAGCAAGCACACTGCCCCAGACAGGGACTCTGCAGGTCCAGCATAAGGTACTCCCAGCCCCTGTGCCGGCCAAGGACCCTGGAGGAGACCCACCGCCTTGGCCCCTGCATACCAGGTGAAGGTCCACATCTGTCCCCCACAGCTCCCAGCTCCTGCCACCCCAAGCTTGCAGAGGGACCACGGGAGGCCGTGCTCACAGCGCCTAGCCAGCAGCTGGCAGAGCAAGAGCCGCATCTGAGAGGCCTGAACACACCTTGAATCCAGCCCATCCTGGGCTCTGTAACCCACACCCCCCCAGCCCCCCCCCCATCATGCCTCTCCAGCTGAACCTTGAGTCCATGCCGTCCCCTGTCTTCACCGAGCATTATCCTCACCACCAAAGGGGAGGCAGGTGCAAAAGGACACAAGCCACAGCCCTAGCCTCAAGGCACTTGCAGCCGTTTCTATGCTAAGCTTGGAGCTCTATGTTTACTTATCATCCCTCAAATATGTCTTCTTCTCTCTGGGTCCTCCTTGGCTGGCAGAGAGTAACTTCCTTGATACTGGAAGAGCTAAAAACCCCAGTTTGTGCTCAAAATCCCATTTCTAGGGCTCAGTGTCACTGGTCATCAGAGAAATCAAATAAAAGCCGCAGTGAGATACCACTACACAGCCACCAGAAGGCTAAAACAAAAACAACAGAAAACACCACATGCTGGCACAAACACGGGGCATCCAGAACCCTCACACACCGCTCCTGGGAGCAAAGGTTGAAACAACCACTTTGGAAAAGTGGTCACGTCTACAAAATTGGAATTTACCCATATTCCACGTCCCAGCAATTCCGATCTTTGCTATAAACCAATAGAAATGGGTTTCGATGAAAAGAAGATGCATAGAAGTACGACTTAAAAATAACCAAAATCCGGAGGGAAAATGTTGAGGAAAAGGAGTCAGACACAAAAGAGCACATACTGTACGATCCCAGCGATGTCAAGTTCAAAACTATTCTGTGCTATCAGATGTCAGGAGAGCGGTTACACTGAGCAGGGTAGTGGCTGGAGGGGCAGGAGGGGGCTTGGGAGGGCTAGTAATGTTCAGTTTCTTGATTTGGGCTGTGGTCACTTTACAAAGGTCCTCTGAATGCTACCTCTTTGTGTATGTAAGTTATACTTCAATAAGAAGTTAGGAATTTTCCCATTTCTCTCCACTTATGCAGCCCTGCAGCCCTTTCATATTGGAAGGACAAAGCTGCTCATGTAAAAGGAATCGCTGATCGCGTGTGAGCACATGTAATAACCTAGTGTTTTTTCATCTCCAAAATGAAGGCTGTGAGATGATCTCTAAGGAACCCTCCAGCTCTAGACAGTACGATGCTTTGATCCTATTCTTAGTAAAAAAAAAACCTCATTAATCAGTAATAAGAAATCATTCTCAAATTAATGAAAAGTAAAAAATATGCAACATTTGTTTAAAGATGACAGAGTGACTGCTTTCAAGAACTAAGCATATTACAAATTAAAATGTAAATGTCTACTAAATTGAAGTTAATGAAAAAAATGGCAATATACATTAGACTTAATACTACTTGAATATTATTAAAATTCTATGTCTTGTTCATGTGAGATCCTTATTTCAACCATTTTAATCGAGAGGAGGCATGAATGCCAAATGACTACATCTGCTGTGTGACAAGTGACCAAATCAGAGCGTCCTGAGGGTAACACAGGTACAGACATCCCTCACTCCCAAGCCCGGCCCTTCGCTTCCTGGCGTGAGACCCTCCCACACCTGGGAGAAGCCGAGCCCGGTCTGAGCCCCGAGCTGACCCCCTCCTTGAGGACCGCCCTCTGCATCAGGCTGCCTTCAAACACGGATTACTTGGGAGACTTAAGACGCCCCTGGGAGCTGGACAGCACCAGTGATGGTCACAGATTCACGCAGGCAGCAGGACGGGGATTCGAAGCGTCCTCATAAATAAAACCTCTGCACGGCGGCTAATCTCCCGGGCGCCTCGCAAGCACACGAACAGATCCAGGAAGGCCCGCAGCCTCGAGAGCTTCCGCCCGAGGCTCCTCCCCACCGACGCCGCCTGCACAACCACAGCATTGCAGGTCCCTCCCCCCAGGGCCTCGGTGTCTCCCTCTGTACGATGGGGACACCCGCTCTGCGCCCCTCGCCCTGCTTCGCAGACACAGGAACTGATGCACTTGGAATGTTTCTGGGCTCCCTCAGCACCCAAGGGAGCAGGGGGAACACAGCTCAAAGGAAGTCACTTCCTGGGGCCACGATGCGACTCAGAAGGGCAGGTCTGCCCAGGGAATTGCACCTGGAGGAAGTCCCCTGACCAGAGGGCGGGTGGACCTGGACCCCCAGCCAACGCACCATGGTCTGCTCTCCTTCCCCACCAGCCGAGGCTGAACCACGGGATGGGGGCCAAGTACTTAACTCACGGGGTTCAGCTCCTCTGCCAAGATCTAACCGCACTGAGGACCCGGCCTGAAGACCTTCAGTCCATCAGAAGGAAGGGCAGCTGGGCTGGGCCTCCCTTCCCCCGGCCCTGGAGCGACCGGCGAACTCCCCCTCCTCTGGGCTCCACCACCTGTCTCTGGACCAAATTCGGATCACAGAGAGGCATTTCCTGAGCTCTGCAAGCCTGCTGACCCCGGAGGTTAATCCGACCCCTCCGTGGCCAGGCCACGTGGTGACGAGGCCCCCCTCCCCAAGCAGGGGAACCGCGGAATCCTAGCGTTTCAGGGACCTGAGGCATCGCTGTGTTCCAAATCCAGAAAACTCTGCTTGTGTGTCAAATCGACTCTTCATTACTGAGTGCCCGCTATTTGTTTATGGGACAAACGTGCATGAAACACCCACTGTGTGCAAGGAAAAGTGTGGCTTCCTACCCAACCTACATCCCAGGCATGGGAGCCCACCTGACCCTGCCACTACCCCTTCTCTCTGCAGACCTGGGCCTGAAGACAGAGCTAAAAACAGCTCCCAGGATTGTTGTGAGACTCAAACCTGGAAATCCACGTGAAAGGACGTTCCTTAGGAAACAGAAAGCCCGTCAGCACCGATGGTCAGATTGCTCCCTCCCTCCCTTTTCTCTCTTAGGGACAAGGCGCCCATCCAGCCCGGCGTCCCTAAGGCCCTCCTCAGCTCAGCGCCCCAAGGGGCTTCTCCATCCCTACTGCGGCCTCTTGCCCCACTCACCCCACCTTCCAGGTCAGGACTGTGGGGGGAGGCGGGGTTCCCACAAAGAGGAGAGAACAGAGAGGGCAGCCCCATCGACGGGAGGGAGGAGGCCTGCAGCAGCAGGTGAGTTCCTAACATCCAAGGCAGCAGCTCACTCCAGAGGTTTTCTGTATCCTCCAGGGCAGAGCAAGGATTACCACTGATGTGTTATCTGCGCCAATTCTTCCTGCCAGGAGTCAAGTATAATACCTCAGTAATGCGGCCGCCTGATGGTCTCCACACAGAGATATGTAAATTACACACAACGGCAGCGCGACGCACGCGTGCCGCCATCTGTCTCCCGCAAATAATTCCTCCTCCAGGATGTGAGACCACGGAAAATCCTCGGGGCAGCATGAATCTGCAGGCGGGACAGGAGCCTGGGGGGCAAGGCCCAGCCCCAGTAACCCGAGGCCCAGGCACTGTGACTTGAGCAGACTGTTGAGTGGCAAAGTCCGCAAAACCCCGCGCTGGGTGTGGCGGAGAGGGAGTGAGCGGACACGCGGGAAAATACAGAACGAGAAAGCACGGCCCCCACGCCACGTCCTGTGTTCCACTTCTGGGGTGAAGACGTACACGCAGATATTTTACCACAGGACAGAGCGTGGCAAATGGCAAAACAGAGGTAGAAGCATAAAGAAGGGAAGGCTCGGAAGTGAAGAGATCATCATATTCAACAAGGGGGCAAGACGGGGTGGCAGGGATTTATGGACAAGATCTTTAAGCCGGACCCTGAACAGAGACGCCAAAGGGCGATGGGGAAGGAGGGAGAGGATAGCTTGCGATCCAGGTGGAAAAGCACGCGTTCACCCATCTGCTCATCCAACAACTGCCTGTAGCACCAGGCAGCTCGCCGTGCCGCAGACGCAGAGGTGAGCAGGACAAACGAGCCCGGGAGGGGTCTGCGTGACCCCAGCAGGGACCATGGAAGAGGATGGGAAGAGCCTGGGAAAGAGAGTTGGGGGTCTGCTGGAGAGATTCGCCTCCCCATCCCCGTCTGTCAACAGTGGGAGGAAGGAGAAGCCCTGAGCCCTCTGAGGGCCCCACTGCCCTCCACCCAGCAGGCTGCCCTGGTCCAGCTCTCGTGGTGGGGGAGATGGAGCTTTGAGTCTTGGCCCAGGAGGCCTGGGGAGAAAAGGGGGACACATAGCCTAGAGTCTGGTATAACCAAAACTTGTCTCACTAACTCCCCTTTAATCCACCCGGGGGACCTATTAGCGCTGCTGAAAAAAGTGTTGAGGGGGAAGAAAATGGTCCTTGCCTGGCCTGAATGCAGAGTTGGATTAAAGGAGCCAAAGAGCTGAAAATGCCCTCTTTCTTTTTTTCCCCAAACATCCATCACCTCTGGTCTCAGTTGTCACTGTCATCTCCTCCCCAGCCTGAGGACGGGCCTGCCAGGGTCCCATCACCTGGACTCTGGTAGAAGCAAGCTGATGACTTCCCCGCTGTTGGTTCCAGTGGGTCTCGTGAGGCAAGGACAACCTTGTTATGATGGCAGCCCCCAGCCTCCACCATCACAGAATCAATGATTTAGCGCCCAGCTGCACACAACACTATTCTGGAAGTTGTTAAGAGCAAGTTAAACACACATAGAATGATAAAATCTCAACACAAAAGACTGTCCAGGACTTCCCCGGAGGTCCAGTGGTTAAGACTCTGTGCTTCCAATGCAGGGGGTGCGGTTCAATCCCTGGTCAGGGAACTAGGATCCTGCATGCCACGCAGCAGAGCCAAAAGAAAAAAAAGATTGTCCAGCAGGGCTGGAGGCTGCATGTGGGTGCTGGTGCCCAGAGCATTTTCCCTGGGCCGGGCTCCACACTCCTCAGATGGCAGCCTGCTCCAAATGAACCTTAAGATCCCATCCATTTCAACAAACTGTGCTGGACATCCACAAACCCACACACACACAAAATGAAGCTGGACCCCTACCTCACACCATATACGAAAGCTAACTCAAAAGGCATCATGGCTATACATGTAAGAGCTAAAACCATAAAACTCTTACAAGAAAACATAGGAGTAAACCTTGGGTTAGGCAATGGTTTCTTAGATATGACACCCAAAGCAAAAGTAACACAAGAAAAATTAGATAACTTGGGCTTCATCAAAGTTAAAAACTTTTATGCTGCAGATGATACCACCAAGAAAATGAAAATGAAAAGACAACCCTTAGAATATGAGAAAATATTTGCAGATCATATATCTGATAAGGGGATATATATAAAGGACTCCTACAACTCAGTAATTAAAAGACAACTCATTTTAAAAATAGACAGAGTATATTAATAGATATTTCTATACAAATGGCAAATAAGTACATGAACAGATGCTCAACGTTATTAGTCGTCAGAGAAATGCAAACCAAAACCACAATGAGATACCATTTCACACCCACTAGGATGGCTACAAAAAGACAATAACAAGTGTTGACAATGGTGTGGAGAAACTAGAATCCTCTATGCACTGCTGGTGGGAATGTAAAATGGTGCAGCCACTGTGGGTAACAGTATGGTGGTTCCGCAAAAAAGTTAGACCTAGAGTTACCATGTGACCCAGCAATTCCTCTCCAAGGTATATAACCACGAGAAATGATAACATGTCCGCACAGGAGCTTGCACACGAATGTTCACTGTGGCATTATTCATAATAGCCAAAAAAATGGAATGACCCAAATATCCATCAAGTGATGAATGGATAAACAAAATGTGGCATACCCATACAATGAAATTTTGTTGAGCAATAAAAAGGAATGGAGTACTGGTACACGCTACAACATGAATGAACCCTGAACCATCATGCTAAGCAAAAGAAGCCAGTCACAAAAGACCCCACTTATAAGAAATGTCCAGAATAGACAAGTCCATAGAGATAGAACATCGATTAGTGGTCACCCAGGGCTGGAGGTGGAGTAAGGGCTGGGGAGAAATGAGGAGTGACCACTGATGGGTATGGGGGCTCTTTAGGGGGTGATAAAATGCTCAAAAATAGATAGTGGTGATGGTTAAACAACTGTGAACATACTGAACCACTGAGCTGTACATGAAACGGTTGGATTACTTTGTTCCTGCAGCAATAACCAAGTACTACAGGCTGTGTGGCTTAAACAACAGAAGTTTATTTTCTTCTGATTCTGGAGCCTAGAAATCCAAGACCAAGGTGGTGGCACGTTCGGTTTCATTCTGAGGCCCCTCTCCTTGGCTTGTATATGGCCGTCTTCTCCCTGTCTTCACATGGTCCTTCTTCTGTGTGTGTCTGTGTCCCGATCGCCTTTCAAAGGATGCCAGCTGTACTGGCTTAGGGCCCACCCTCATGACCTCCTTAACCTTAGTTACCTCTTTAAAGATCCTATTTCCAAATACGGTCACATTTTGAGGTCCAAGAGGTTAGGACTTTGACATATGAACTTGGAAGGGCCACAGCGCAGTCCGTACCAACGGGAGAATTTTACGGTACGTGAATTGTATCTCAATACAAGTATCTTTAAAAATCCCACCACAAAGCCTAGAGACCGGCTAATCCAACCCCTCGTTTTACAAATGGGGAACTGGGTCCCAGAGAAGGGGAGCTACTTGCCCTGAACTCCAGCTGGTCAGAGGCCAAGCGGGCAGCAGAACACACGGCTCCTGCTCCAAGTCTAGGGCTCCTTCCACCAAACCCTCCTGCCGTCCTAGCCTCTGGGACTCGTAAATTGAACAACGATGGGGAAAGTACGAAAACTTTAAACTTAAAAAGAAAAATGCCCAAGAAGTTAGATCATGTGCAGTTAAGGAGTAAACACGCTCCATGGCTTGTGGGAAAAGGGGACAGACAGCAAAGCTCCAAAGAGGCCCTGGAAGAGGCCCGCGGAGTCCATGAGTGAGTTCGACATTCATTCCACGTCTGTTGTGTGCCAGGCGAAATAGGGGCATGTTCCTGAGAAAGAGGTCGTTTCCAGAAGAGTTGGCACTTCAGCTAATCCTTGAAACATGGCCCTGATTCCACGGGGCTGAGGGCTTTCCAAGCCAAAGGAACTGCGTGACCAAAGGCAGGTAATTTCCAGACCTGCTCAGGAAACAGCGAACTGGCCAGAGCAGTGGAAGCGTGTGCTTTGTACCAGGAGCAGCGGGGACACCCAGCAAAGGCATGCTGAGGTCAGCTTCCGGACAGCCCCGCACGCTATGCTCAGAAGCACGGGCCGGAGCTGGTGACAGAGCTGCAGAAGGTTCTGGGGCAGGGGTGGGACATCACCTGAGCCGGGCTAGGGGAAGGGGACCCACGGCCAGCGGACGGCTGGGGGCCGCCTCACTAGCCCTCGCATGAGGCAGTCACAGGATGGGGGAGGAGGGGACGAAGAGAGCCGAAGGAAAGACCCAAGGGGAGCCAGAACTGGGACGCTCCCGCTTCTAGGGGCGCTCTCAGATTTATCTTAATTAAACTCAGGAAAGCAAGAAGTTGAGGGGACTCTCTGCAGGCACTGAAAAGCCGCCAACTCCTGGAGCCTGTGTTGTGATCCGGTGCTGACAGCCCTTCATCTTTTCCATTTCTTTTATTTTTTTAGGAGGTAAAGGGAGGGGAGGGGAAGGGGAGAGAGATACAATGGAGTTGCTTGGTGAACAAAAGCCCCGGTACGTTTCTGTTCATCGTTTTCATCTGGGTGCGCTGCTCTGTCAGCACCCTATAATCAGAGCTAAGCAGGGACACAGCCCGTAACTTACAATTCAGGCATCAAGGCAGCCTGGACGGCGCGGGGCCTGCCTGCCGACGTCTACCAAGCCTCCGTCTCATCAGGGATGGGGAAGGAAGGGCCGGGGACTCAGAGAACCGGAGGACACGGCGTAAGAGGTCGAAAGACCTTGGTTCAAGTCCTGGCTGCTCCTTCACCACCTCTGTAACCTTGAGAAGACAAGACCTCTCCAGGACTCCACTTCTTGGTCTACACCGACGACATCTGCAACTACTATTCGTCATTCAGAGTCTACTCTGTGCCAGGGACTAGTTTAGGTGTTTAGCCTCTACAAAACACCCTGTGAGGGAAGTATTAGTCTCCTCATTTTACAGATGGAGAAACTGGGGTCCAGAGGTTAAATAGGTTAATCAAGGTCAGAAAACTATTTGACTAGCTTCAAAACCCACATTCTTAAACTATACCACACTAATGTGAATTGAGTGGAAATAACCCTGCTCTCCCCTCCCTCACCTGCTTGCTGTGAGGCTCAGTGGGGAGAACTCGCACCAATACTGCAGGGTATATAGCCTTTATCAATACCATCGGCCTTCAGTATCTGCAGGATTCAATCAACTGCAGACCAAAAATATTCAAGAAAGAATTCCAGAAAGTTCCAAAAAGCAAAACTTGAATTTGCCGTATGCTGGCAATGATTTACATAACATTTACATTGTATCAAGCATTATAAGTAATCTAGAGATGATTTAAAGTATGTGGGGAAAAAAAGTATATGGGAAGATGTGCATAGGTTATATGCAAAAATGGTTATATGCCATTTTATATAAGGGACTCGAGCATCTGCAGATTTTGGTATCTCTGGGGGTCCTGGAACCCATCCCCTCCTTGGATACCAAGGGGTGACTGTACTGCAGTTACTCCAGCTCAGAATGTGGTGGCCCTCAATCAGCTACACCCCCCCTCCACTGGGGCTCTCCTCCTCCAGAAAGTTCTCCCAGCTGGTCCAGCCCTTGCTCCACTGCTGCCCCACGGTCACGTCCTCGTGATGCTCTTGGTCCCTGGATTCCACTGGACTCTTAGGAGCAAAGCCCGTCTCACCCCGATTCCAAACGCCGGGAGTGTGTCCTCTCCGGAGACGGTGGGCGTCTCTATCAGCACCCGCTCCTGACCGCCGTCCCTGAGCCCGTGCTGGAGGGCGTCACGTGAGAGGGTGCAGAGTCCCGGCACAGTGCCCAGCGCTGGTTCCACAGCAGGCTCTGGGCCAGCCGCCAACCCCACAGCCCGGCTCTCGTCCTCCTGGCGGTCACCCCTGACAGAGGCGCCCCCAGACACGTCGAGAGCTCCCGACACAGCGGGAAGGACACCGACCTGTTACTCATACGGGAAAACTGGACCTGACGCTGTCAGTGAGCTGAAACCTCCCAGCTGAGGGGAGCTTTGTTTTTTCAATACATGATAAATAACACAGGGTGTTTATTTCCCCAGCAAGTCGTATTTCTTATGTATCACTAGGCTCGTACGTCAGGGCTGTCATCTGGGGAAAGCAGGGACGATGCGACGTCTTCAAGCCCTTCTCCTTCCCGAGGAGTTCAAAGCACCTCACGCAGAACCCCCTCTGTGGTCCCTGCGGCTCTCAGCGGGGCTGGGGCCAGCAATTTGCCTGCAGAGAACGCCTGCTGACAAGTCCTCCCTGCCCAGCTGGGAAACGCAGGGGCGGGGGGTCACCCAGAGTCCACCTGGTCCGATCTCCAGTGCCCACTCTGCAGCCGACCAGGGGCCTGGAAGTGAAGATGTGGTCTCTTGCTCGAGACAGACAGACAGACATCCCCGTCTCATCACACATCAGACAGTGTACAGAGAATACGCCCTTCAAGACAGCTCGGTTAGTCCTAACCCCAGGAGTGGCCTCCTCGGGACGACCGCCTACCCGCTCAGGACAGGACTGTCGTCCCCGCCGGGCACTTTCAGAACGGCGTGTCTCTGTCTCACGCGTGTCACCGATCACAAGATGCTTCCTGTGTTGTGTTCTGTGTGCAAGTCGCTGCCCTCCCCATGATTTGTGGTCATTTTATAGCTTTATGCTCCTGGTACCCCTGCAAGGTGCCCAGTGTAACAAATGGCCCAGACACAACACAGAAAGCAGGGGCCACAAACCAGCACCCTAACCGTAGATACATTTCGTTCCATCTGCATGTTTTAAATATTTTAAACTAGTTGCCAACAGATAAAAATCAGGAGATTTTACCCCCAAATCAGGGGTTCAAGCTTCCCTTGGAGAACGGAGGCTCTAGCGATACCAGGCTATTTCTGGTGGGGCAGCAGTCGGCAGGCCATGAACAGCAGGTGCATCCTCAAACGGGGCGTGGCCTGTCTCACGCACCTGAGTCTGCAGCGCTGCGTCCAGTTCGGTTGACGTAATGGAAGGTGCACTGTGCTCGCTTCAGACCATGAGCTCCCTGAGGGTGAGCCCTGGATCTACTTCTCTTGCTGCGAATGGGGTCAGGCGGGGGAGTGCCCTTACAGATCACTCAAAGAGTTAAACATACACAGTGGAAACCTATGCACCCTGGCCAGTGGCTCCAACAACAAGCCTTTAAAAACAGGGACTCTGGGCTTCCCTGGTGGCGCAGTGGTTGAGAGTCTGCCTGCCAATGCAGGGGACACGGGTTCGAGCCCTGGTCTGGGAAGATCCCACATGCCGCGGAGCAACTCGGCCCGTGAGCCACAACTACTGAGCCTGCGCGTCTGGAGCCTATGCTCCGCAACGGGAGAGGCTGCGACAGTGAGAGGCCCGCGCACCGCGATGAAGAGTGGCCCCCGCTCGCCGCAACTAGAGAAAGCCCTCGCACAGAAACGAAGACCCAACACAGCCAAAAATAAATAAATTAATTAATTAATTTTTTTAAAAAAAGCATTTGTTGTTGTGACTGTTTAAAAAATAAATAAATAAAAAATTAAAAAAAAAAAAACAGGGACTCTGCCTCCTAACTCACTGCCCAAGGCTACACTTAGACAAAGATCTGAGTCCTGTGGCTGCCCTCGGCCACCTGACTTTGGGTTGGCACTTCACAACCCAGAACGAGCTCTCCCATTACTCTAGGAAAGAGTGCCGGGCTGCGCGACTCGTCCTGAGAAAATAATACAAAAGGGGGAGAAAGAAAGGGAGAAGGAAAGAAGGAGAGAAAGGCAGAAAGGAAGGAAGGACACACACAGACACACACACACATATAATATTAATATACCTATTAATGCAGTTTTATTTAGAAGTAATATTAATGCATTATTATTTAGATCTGTTAAAACCCGAACAAACTAAATGTCCAACAATGGGAAAATTGATAAAATCTCAATGACTACTATGTAGCCATTTAAAAGTCTAATTGTGATGATTATGTAGCTTGTGGGAGAATATTAAAGCAAATAGAATGCAAAAGTCTACCTGCATTATGACTATAACCACGTAAAAATTATGTTTGCAAGGAAGTACACACTGAAGGCATCGTGGAAAATGGAAAGTTGATTTGTCGTGGTGGCAGGTCTGTGAGGCCCTTTTTTTCGCTATTCCTTTGATTCGTACTCTTTCTTCCTGCACAGCATTATTTCTGTAAGTATTTTTTTTAATACCCAGCCCAGTCCTGTCCCCAGATTAAGTGCATGCAACTCAACCAGACAGCGATGAGGTCAGGCAGGCACGGCGCCTTTGCCCGCGAGTCCCTCGGTGGTGGGTCAGGTACCAGGTCCAGGTGCGCATAGTTGGGGGCTTCAAAGGAGGCTCCCCCCGACGCCCCCTACACACTACACTGTAAAGGGGAGTTCAGCTCTCCTGGCCCAGCAGACACCTCGGGGCCCGCCCTTTGTATGGCTGGCCCTCTGCTGCTCTGTCATCTGGTCAGTGGCTTCAGGGCCTGTCTCTGATGCCACATGAGGAAAGGAGAAGCCCTGGGGCCTCCAGGCAGGACGTGGCCACGCCAGCGACCTGTCCGTCAGTCGCTCTTTTCTTTCCAGTACACATTTCATCGTGTCCCTCTCTGGAGACTCAGGAACCAGGTCTAGGGAGGGGGCTGCTTGTCAGAGGACGGGAGACACCCAAGCACCTTCTAGAAGGTGGGGCTAACATGGCATCAGTCCAGACCCCCTGGTGAGCCGCCAGGCGAGGGCAGGGCTGAGGGCCCAGCCGTGTGGACACCAGAAGAGCTGACCCCGCAGTGGCCCAGGGGGCGGGTGCTGCGGGCTGAAGTGGCAGCTGCCTCATTGTTTGTTAACTGTGACAGAGAGCTGGGGCCTCGGAAAACAGAGACACTTCCTTACATGCACGGTCCAAATGATCAGACTCCCCAGGGAGAGATTTCCTGCTCTAAATTCCCCGTGGGACTGAGAGCTGGAGAAGAAAAAAGCCTCCTCCGCTGAGCCCGGCCCCAAATCACACCCCACATCCAGCAGGGTGTCCCATGTGCAGGGAAATTCACTGAAACTCGATTGTCGGGCTTTTACTTCTCAATTCCTGAGACTGGCTTCATTTAAATTAAAAAAAAGGAAAGGAAAGAAGGAAGGAAGGGAGGAGGGAGGGGAGGAGGGACGGGTGGAGGGAGATTTCCCTCACTGACGCCCTATTCTGTCCAGCACCTGGGGTTGGCAGGGCAAGTCCCCAAGGATGGGGCCACAGTCCCGACAAGCGAGGGTGGGAAAAGGGCAGCCAGCTGGTCAGGTCATTGAGCCCACGAAGGGGCACTGGCAACCCCGGTGCCTGCCCAGCTGGTGGCATCTGCCTGGAGGGGAGGTGGTGAGGATGAACTGGAGAGGCCCGGAGGACCAAATGCGAGGCTGGTGGCAGGCGGCCGGCCCCTTCTGTAAGCAATCCCCCACGGGGTTATTTCCAGGCACTTTTTCCTGTGAGAAAAGAATGGGAGGAATGCAGCCCAGCCGTTACCCAAATCCACCCTCCTTGGCTCTGTGCCCATGACGTACAGAGGGGGCCCCCAGCGCCTGTAATCAGCAAATCCGTTTCAGAAACTCCAACTGGCAGCAGAGACCAGGGACGTAGGCAACGCCAGCTGAGGGCGTCCCGGAGGGAAGCGCGGGCCACACCGAGAGGGGCCAGAAACACTCCTGGACGTTTATAGCTCCTCGGGGACCTGAGCTCCAGGAAATGCTAGCAATTGCAATCCAACTGTGTCCCTGGCCAGAGAAGCCGACTGGAGACTGAGACTCTGCACGGGCAGGAAGAACTTCATTGGGAAAAAATGTTGACAGAGTTTAATGTGAGCGGAAGGACAAAGGCTTGGATGGAGGAGCCTTCCTGAGAAACGAGGCAACAAGCGCTCCAGCGATTTGCACGGGGCTGTGCGGGGAGTATTGGGTTCAAAGGCCCGGGCCGGGGGCTGGACTCCCCTGGGCAGGGCCAGGCCCGGGGCGAGGAAGGGGTGGCAGGTGCTCCCCTGCAGTGCCTGAACTTGGCACCCTGAACCCCGCCCTGCAGTGGGAATTTGCTCCAGGCCACCCTCCGCTGGAAGGAGGGCTCAGAAAACTGAGGCCAAAAAAACACGCTGTCCTCACTCAAGAGACCAAATAAAACGGTGGAGAAGAAACACCAGCCTCTCCTGAGCCCCTGGCGTGGACCAAGCACACAGTCCCTCTAGGTCTAAGAACCTGCAGTCGGTGGGTACGTCATTCTCATACTACAGGCAAGAACCTGGCAGTCCTGCAGATGGGCCCTCGGCGCGTGGCTGGAACCAAGCCCGACGCCTCGTCTGCGTGCATCTCCAGGGTCCAGATAGACCACAGTCCACCTGGGGCTGCACGATGCAGTTTCTCCTGAAGGAAACCTGGCCCACTCCAGACGCCACCTTCAACAACCAGCATGTAAGCCAGCTCACTGGGCGGCCTCAGTCAAACCCCTTGGTCTCTGGGGGCCTCAGAACAGGGGTGACCGAGGTCCCTTCCTGTTCAATAGGTGCAGGAAGGGTGGGTAAGCCCCTAACTCTGGCCAAGAACCCAACCAGACTAAGGGAGCTCCATCTGATTCTGCCTGCATCCCTCTGCCCAGAGCCGCCTCTGGCACACCGCAGACACTGGGGCAGTGTCAGTGGGCCGAGTGGATGGCTCTGTGAATGGACGCATGAAGAAGTGTCCTGAAAGTCAGGCCCACTTCGGAAGGAAGCCCTGGGAATATCTGTTCACCAGACTTCTCCCCAAAGGCGGAAGAGTTGGACCTGCCCAAACCTCACTTTGCATTGAGATCATCTGGAAAGCTTGTCAAAATACAGATTCCTGCCCCACTGACGGAATGTCAGACTCAGAAGCTCTGGGCTGGGGGCCCAGGAGTCTGAATTATTCAAAAGGTCCCCAGATGTCCCTAACTCAAGGCCAGGTCTGGAATCACTGACGTATATTACTTGGCTAACACCCGTTCGGTCCAGTGCTGGGACCGGATGAAGCTAAGAAATCAAAACAAAATAAGTGACTCTCTCCTAGAGCCTTTTTACCAAAGAGCTCAAATCAACGTTTTATGCCAAGATGCTGTTACCTGTTGGAATGAAACAGGGTGGCAATTCTTCTCCCCATTCCGTAGGCTGGCAAACTGAGGTCTGCCCAAGAAAGAGTACTAATTCTGCTTTTCACCGCTGCCTTTAGCTCCTGAAGAAGGCAGGGTATTAGACCTATGTTAGGGTAGTAGGGACTCAGCTAAATTTCATAAAAAAGAGAGACCAAGGCCAGGCACATGTTTGGCTGCAGGAGATGCTGATGTCAGGAATGACACCTCTCCTCCTCCTGCCCACACTTGGAGGACAAAGCACACTTGTTTCTTGACGGCTCACACCCCCCAAACACAGAGTCCCACCCATGTCAAACCATCAGGCCAGAAGGAAGGAGACCTGCCCCCTTCATCTCAGGCCTGCGCCCATCTCCCCGTCCTGGAGGTGATGGGGGTCATTCACTGATTCATTCATGAAAATGACAGTAAAGTAAGAAGTGCTGAGTACAGCAGGAGAGTTAGGAAGGCTCGAGTCCCCGTGGGGGTGAAGCAAGAATTAACTTTTCTTATTCTTTTCAATTAAAGAGCGGCCCTGCTGGAGGGATGAAAGCTGAGCCACCCACAGCCCACAGTATACCCAGGAGTGGAGTGGTGGGGGGAGAGATACCCTCCCAGCCCCCTCCCTCCCTCCCTCAGCAGCTGGAGACACCGCTCAGAGGCAGGGGCCAGAGTCGCCTTGGCCGGACACGCCCGAGAGGCCCCCTCTTCCCCCAGCCCCCTCCTTCCTCCCAGCCCTGGATGAGATTGATGGAGCTGACGCAGCTGCAGCAGTGCAGGGGGGAAGGGGGGAACAACAGCTGGACAGAGGGAGGGCCCTCCCCCCGCCTGGGCAGAGTCCAGCCGAAGCTGGAGAGAGAGGAGAGAGACGGGCCTCCTCCAGGAGCAGAACGAGGGCCTTCGGCCCCCCTCCCACCGTGAACCCTCCCCCACCATCCAGGTGGGTAGCTGTCCCCAGGTCCCCCAGGAGCAGAGCTGCTCAGTGGTGGGGTCGCACACCCGGGGCCCTGGGTCAGGCAGCCCACGCTGCCCCAGCCGTGCTCCCTACAAACCTACCGCACGCCCCACCCGCATGGGACATGAGGCCCCACCTCCACTGGCTACCCCACAGGCCACCGTGCCGCAGGAAGACGCCTGGGTCCAGCACGCGGGAGGGCGACACAATGACCCAGGGCGTGGAGGGCTGGTCTGACGATCAGTGAACGGGGGGTCTGTCATAAACGAAGCATGTGACTCTTGACAGACTTGGGGTCCATCTCAGTTCCACCAAAAACCTTCGTGACTTTGATTTCTGGTCGCCTTGTCTGCAAAATGAGGATGATACTATCTAGTCTATAGGGTAGTAGATGGAGAGGAACCATATCATGGTCCATGACAGGCACCTGATATATGCCGGGCCTCACTTTCCACGTGGGCGAGAGGAGCAAGCTAGACCTGATGGTCTATGGGTCTCCTCCAGCTCCTATGAAACCCACTCAGCCCTTTGCCCAATAACCCTGGGATGTATCTCCTTCATCCCTTTCCTCTAAAGAGAACGGCTGCTCAGAATACCTTCCCTAGCCCTGCTGTGTCTCCCAGATAAATGGGGCCTTTGAGATGTTTCCCCTCCAAGCCCCCCTTCAGACCCTACAACTCAATCTCCACACGTGTCCACATCAGACTCCCAAGGGCCACCCTTCATCTGCCAAGCTGTGCCCCCCACACATATGTAAACCATCCACACAGCTCAGGAACTTCTTACCAAGAGCACATCACCCACTCACAGCACATCTCACACACCAAAGGTGACCCCCAGGGGGTGGCAACATTGCAAGTGGAAACTGTTGGTGTAGAACAGTCCCGTCCAATATGGCGGCCACAAGCAACATGTGGCCACTTGAATTTAAATTTCAACTACTTAAAAACTAAATAAATGTAAAAATTCAGTTCCTCAGGTGCACCAGCCACGTTTCAAATGCTCAACAGCCACGTGTAACCGATGAGAATGCCCTGGGCAAAGCACTGGTCTAGAAGATGTTCTCCCCTCCCGGGCAGAACAGGCCCCAGGTGGCTCAGACTGAATCTGCAGGAAACAAGGAGCGAGAGGGAGGTCAAGCCTAGAGGGGGAGGGGCCGTTTCCCACTGCTTCGGTGGAGACACCACCAGGATGGGGCTGCAGCAGACCCACCAACTCGGCAAGGATCTCCCTGGCCCCGGCACCCAGCAGCAGGCAGCTGTTACCCACGCTTCATCTGGGAGATACACGGGACGCCTGTCATTCTCTCCAGGCCCTGGCGGACTCCTGGCCTTCCTAGCTCAAGATCTGCACCTTGTCCCAGGGCAGAGGCACCCTCCTGCCATCGTCCTGCGGCCCAGCTTCAGCTGAAGAATGGCCTGCAGAGGGCCGGGGCTCCTCTGCTTCCACCCCAGACTCAAAAATATCTGGCTGCAAACCCAAACGGAGGAGAAGGAAGGGGCAAAAGCTAGTTTTAATCAAGCACCTACTATATCCAAGGTACCACCGAGGTACTTTCACTTGCATTTTCCCATTTGATCCCCCAAAACTGCTGCAAGGTAATCGTCGGTAAACCCATTTTCCAGATGAGGAAGCTCAGGCTCAGAGAAGGTAAGCAACTCACGCGAGTTTGTAAGGGTCACAGTCTGAACACAAACCCAGAATGTCTGACTCCAAAGCCTATGAGCTATTACCCTTCAGAGGTTATGGGGTCCATGACAACAGATGCAGGAGGAGGGGGCCCCCCCACTCTCCTCCCCCAGGGAAGTCCCCAAACACATAAGCATGAAGGTCAAGACCTAGGGTTTCTTGAGTTTCTGGCCTGAGAGAGCCCAGAATCTCTGGAAGGTCTTGGCTTTGGAGAGATGAAGAAAGCCATAGAGCAGGACAAGGAAAGGGAAGGAGGAGACAGTGGAGGGAACAGAAAAGTAAAGTCAGGAAGAGAGGCAGGGCACGTAGAGGCATCTGAAATTATTCCCAGTGTCACTATTTCTGTGACTGTTTGTCTAATGACTATCTTCCTCAGTTAGACCTCAGGTCCTGAAAGCAATGGCCTCACCTTGTTCACAGCTGTATTCCCAGCACTAGCACAGAGCCTGGCACACAGTAGGTGCTCAATAAGTACCTGTAGGAAAGACAGATGGGTGGATGGAATGATAAACAGAATGTCCAGGGACTACAGAGAGAGAAAAGTCCTCTTTTCTGCCTTTTCAGAGGCCACTTCCTCCAAGAAGTCCTCCTGACTGCCGGGCCAGCTCAGCTCTGAGGGCTGAGACTTCGGGTGGGGAGGAGCTATCCTCCTCTATCCTGGGCCATGTCTGCCCCTCTGCATCAGCCCCAACCCCGTCACCACTCTCTGGGCACAGAGACCTCAAAGATCATCTGGTCCACTGTCCCCACGTTACGGATGAGGAGACTGAGACCCAGCAGGGGAACTGTCCTGCCCGGGGGCACAGCTTCTAAGTAGAGAAAGTTCCTCGTGCCAGTGCCAGCAGGAGCTTGATAACAGAAGCTCACGCCAAGCCCCGAGGGCCTGCAGCTTGCCCGCGGGGCCAGGCCCGATGCCTGCGGCCCATCTGTCTCTACAGCCTGCCAAGAGGCCTTCCTTCCCCTGTGCCAGTGTGGATGAAACCTACCGCAGGTGACTTCAGAACATTGCACCATGGGGAGGTGTTGCTGGCCGTAGCACCAGGCCTTTAATTTCCGATTGCCCAGCCTGACACCCCTAATGTCCGAGCCCTCTCTGCTCTGAGCCCCATGTGGTCATACGTCACTTTGGCTGGTGCCAGCCATGCCTCCCCCCAGCCATCTGGACACAAAAATGAGGAAAGAGCAGGACAGGATGATCTTGGCAGAGAGGACGGATGGGAAGCTAAAGACACCTGGTCCCTACCCTTCCTAACCTCGCTATACACGTGCCCTGGGGCTGCGCGTTGGTGGGCGTGCTTCTCTTTTCCCTGGACTCAGTTTCCCCATAAGCAGTGGGGAATCTTCAGCCCCAACCTCAGCAAGATGTGTTGAGATGGGGGTTCCCCCACCCCCGGATGTAAAGAAGGAGAAAATCCAAAACAAACCCGAGCCGGGCACCTTCCGGCTGCGTTCGCTCTCAATCAAGTCAGTGAGTCAAAACAAGTTCACATAAAAAGGTAAGTTCCCAAATGAGACACTGCCAGGTGAAGGCCCCAGGGCAAGGGCACGGCTAGGGGAGACACGGCAGGACTAAAAGATGGGTGTGACCTCAAGCAAGAGACAGGGGCTGCTGAGCCCAGCGTGAGCGGGGTCCGTCCTGCAGGTCCTTGCTGTCCGCGCCGTGAACACACACGCCATCCGCCCCCGCAGCCCAGGGCCACTGCCCTGCACTGCGCCCACGTTGGGGTGGGGGGGAGCAAAGGAGCCTTCGGGATGAACTTGACGTGAGGAAACAAGGAGGAACATTTTCCGGGAGGTGACCCGGAGCTACACGAGGAAGCAAAGGAAGACAGGACAGACTTTAGGTCAAATTAAACGCTAAGAAACACAATTTGACAGTCAGATTCTCCTTGTAACACAGACGCTCTGGGGAACAGGGGGAAAGGACAAGTACCATCACCAGATAGTGTTCAAAATCCAAACGCTTTGGGTCTTAATTTAGCCAAAACACAAACTTCACTGAAGAGGGTGGCCCTGACTGTGGCTGACGTGCTAATGAAACCTCCGCTTTTTACCTGGGTGACAGGGGCCACCCAGGGGTGGGAGAGGAGGACCAAGCAAGGAGCCATCCACATCTCAGCAGAGGCTGGAAAGCAACACCCACTGGAAATGCCACTGCATGAGTGTCCGAGGCTGGCACAACCAAGCGCCACGAACTGGTGGCTTCAAACGACAGATGTGTATCGACTCACGTCCTGGAGGCTGGAAGTCTGAGTCAAGGCATGAGCAGGGCTGTGAGCCCTCTGAGGGCTCTGGGGAACATCCTTCCGCGCCCCTTCATGGTTCCGGGCGGCTGCGGGCAACCCTCAGTTCCTGAGCATGCAGCAGCCTCACTCCTACCCCGTTGTCACGTGGTGCTCTCCCTATATTTCTATATCCAAATTTCCCTCTTCTTGGCCTTCTTCCTTATCCTTCTTATAAGGATATCATCATCAGATTGGGGCTCACCCTAATCCAATATGACCTCATCTTAACACGATTACACTTGCAAAGACCCTATCTCAGAACAAGGTCACGTTCACAGGTTAGGGTAGACACGCATCTGGGGGGAGATGCTAATCAACAGAGATGCTTGTCGCAGTGGGGAGACATTACCTGGAGACATCACTTAGAGTCTTGAGTTCTAACCCCAAATCCACCTCTGACTAGGCAGGTCATCTCAGCGGGAATGCCAACCCTCTCAAAGACTCCGTCCTCGAGGGGAGAATTTGGATGTGATTTCCCAGGTTCCTTCCAGCCCCCAAACTGCCAAGTTAAAAGCAAACGAAAATCCATACAAACTCATGATTTTTAAAATCAGACGCAAATAAACCTAGCTATGTATGGACATAGATTCCCCAGCTATGCTCTCTCTAAGGACTCAGAAGCAGTGATACTCCACTAGCAACAAACACACTCAGTGCCTAGATCTTGGTCTCTAAACACCATTCTCCAGCAAGGGATCCAGAGCTCCTGAGACAAGTGATTGATCCCAGGGCTGAGACAGGAAAAATATAACATGAGTCTGGAGTACCTTGTGGTGCCGGAAAGTAAGAAAGTGCTCAAAAAAAAAAGATGAGGGCCTCTCAAAAGGGCACAGGAGCCAACCTGCAAGAGCTTCCAGAGGAGCACTTTCAGCAACACAACAATGGTGTCAGATTATAACTCTAACCCGTAGGATAGAATACGTATCCGTGACCTCTATTATATAACCCATGCATTTATTATATATATTTTATAAAATAAAATTTGGGACTCTAATGATAAAAATTACTAAGTAAGTAAGCAAATAAAGGAAGGAAGGAAGGAGAAGGGCCAGCTCTTCCTTCCAAGAGAATTCCAATTAACAAATGTAGAGGAAATGAGGGAAACAGAAAATGACCATTAGGCAAACACCACAATAATAACTACTGCAGGAAAGAACCACTGATGGATACTAAAATTAGTGAGTGAAAGTTTGAGGGGGACTTCCCTGGTGGCGCAGTGGTTAAGAATCTGCCTGCCAATGCAGGGGACACAGGTTCGAGCCCTGGTCCGGGAAGATCCCACATGCCGCGGAGCAACTGGGCCCGTGAGCCACAACTACTGAGCCCGCGAGCCACAACTACTGCAGCCCGCACGCCTGGAGCCCGTGCTCCGCCACAAAAGAAGCCACCGCGTACACCGCAACAAAGAGCAGCCCCCGCTCACCGCAACTAGAGAAAGCCCGCGCACAGCAATGAAGACCCAACGCAGCCAAATAAATAAATAAATAAATTTATTTTAAAAAAAAAAGTTTGAGGGAAAACAGGATATTTGTACAGTCTCAGAGTCTCAGAGTACCTCCCCACAAGACATCTGTTCATTACCAAGAGAAAAAGAGTAACTTCATAGAGGAGATACCCGGCCAGCATCACCTTCTCCAAGCACTGAAGCTGACATACTGATGTCATTTACCCCGTGACAAAAGCGCCGAGGACGCAGCACCATATCTGTGGCATCCTTGCCAAAAATGCATAACTTCACCCCAATCACAAGGAAATGCTGGCATCCTACAAAGTGACTGATTTGTCCTCCTCAGCACTGTCAAGGCCACAAAAGGCAAAGAAAAACCAGGGAATCGTCACAGGTTGGAGGAACCTAAAGAGACATGACAACTAAATGCAAGGTGGGGTCTTGGAACAGAAGAAGGACGCTAGTGGGAAAATCCAAAGAAAGCCTACAGCTGAGTTAATAACACCACACCAATCTGAATTTCTCGGTTTCCACAGTACACTATGGTTATGTAAGATGTTTACAACAACCCAAAAAACCAAAAGAAAAAGGGTGTTGGTGTGTGCGTAGGCCACACGCGTACGCGCTCCAGGGCACACGGGTGCAGGAGTGCCAGCAAGTGTGCAGGAGAGCAGGTGGGGGGGCGGGGGGGTGCGGGAGGGGTAGGGAGGGAAAACAGGCTCCTGCTGTTTGAGGCACCGTGCTGAGCGTCGGTCCGGTCCGATTCACACAAAAGAATGACTAGATTACATTCTTTACTGCAGGCAGCTGTCCCTGTCAAACAAATAATCATCGCCTTACACGTATATATCACCTTTCATCCTGCAGCCCTCTCCTACGGCAAGGACCAGCCTGGGAACCCACTCAGCCCTGCCCAGGGAAGGGGGGAAGGGAGAAGCGGGGGAGGGGGCCAGCCCACCCCGAGGAGCCCAACCTGAACCCCAGCTGGCTTCCAAGAAACGGGGGGTCGGGACCCCGGTCAGAGGAGAAGGGAAACTCCGCTGTTAAGAGGAGAGGATGGTGTGGGCGGGAGGGTGGGTGGCATGCTCCGTGAAAGGGCGGGCAAGGCACAGAGCAGCAGGCGGCAGGCTCCCGAGAAGGCGCGCGGCCGAGCAGTGTCAACCCAGGGGCAGGGGGCGGAGCGGTCACCAGCCCTCAGCCTCCAGCGTGTGCCGTCGGGCACGTCCTCACCCGCGAAGCACGTCTATCACGGGATCCTGGAGGCAGCCACCCGCGTTAAGCGCTTCGCGTGACCTCCGACACCGCATCTTGCTATTCACCTGCCAGCCACGTGCCCAGGGCCACAGCAAGGGCCAGATGGAGGAAGTGGGCGTCAGGCATGGTGGGAAATACGGGGGGAACCGCTGGTCCCAAGGAGAGAGGCCATGAGTCCCCCAAGTGGCTGACTGTCACAAGCCCCTGCGGAGCAGCAGGGGCGGGGCCCCTGGGTCCGAGCTGCTGGGCAGGTGACTTGTTCGCGTGCGGGGCTGTTAATCCGAGAGCTGCCCTGTAAGGTCCGCAGAGCAGGCCTGGGTCAGGCTGGAGAGGAAGAGGGGAGTGTGAAAGGTGGGCCCCCAACTCAGAGAGATGCCTTCAGACCAGGGGCCTGTGTCTCCCAAGCACCTAAGACACGTACACACGGGAAAGTCAGGTCAGAACATCTGCCGGGCAGGCCAAGGGCAGGAGAGGGGACCGGAGGAAACGCCACGGGCACCTGGGGAGGGCGAGGTCACAAAGGCTTCCTCGAAGAAGCAGGGCTCCCGCTGGACCCTGAAAGATGTGCGGGACCCCCAGGAGTCGAGACGGGGCAGGAGAAGGGGAGACTGGCGCAGACACCAGAACCGGCACGGCACGCTCCCCGGGCAGGCGGGGCATCCGTCACCGCCGTGGTGGAGGGCCGGGTGGGCTGGGAAAGCCATTTGGAGTGAAGCTGAAAAGGGCCAGGATGGGGGCTCTGAGCTAAGACCCCCTGTGAGCCCCCTCAGCATGGGCACGGCTGCCCTCGCGTTGAGAGAGCTGGAGAAGCTGGGCCAGGGAAGGTTTTGGCACCAAGGAGCAAGTTTTCAGGGGACAAGTCGAGAGAGTTTAAAAACTTTCTCATGACGCAGGATACTTGTGAGCTGCCGGAGCCTGGGGAAGCCTGGGCCATCCTGTGTAACACAAAACCCAGATGTCGCCTTTGGCAAGGAACCCAGGACCCCTTGGTCCCCATCAACTGAATCGCATGGCCCCCCTCGGCCTCCCGCACAGCATCCCAGACCCCCCGGCCTCTCCTATGAACCCCGACACCCCCAGGGCCCTCTCCCCACTGCTTCTCTTTGGCCTTCTCCAGCCTGAAACTCCCTTAGTCCTTACCAACACACATCCAAATTTCCTTCTTGTCTCCTGAATAAAACCCCAAATTTCTCTTCGGCTCCCCCGCGAAGCACCTCCAAACTTCCACGGGACCACACAACTAAACCCATTGTTCCCTCTGTCCTTTCCAGGAACCCAGTATTTCCTTGTGTCACCACCCATGAAACCTCAAGGCGGTCATCCTCCCTCCCACCCACCCCTGACCCCAAACTATCCCCACATCCTCCCAGTGCAAACCCCACACTACCCGCTAACTTCCTGTGCCTACAACCTTCCTCATTCAAATTCCCCCCAGAAATCCTGTACTTTCCTTGAGTCTTCATCATCAAACCCCAAACTTTTCTCAACTTCCCATACCAAGTCTAAATCTGCAGCTTCTCCCAAGAAACCCCCGAAGTTTCCTTCTCGGGACTCTTTGGTGGGTTGGGATGCCGAGGGCGGCGCTTCTCAGCCAATTGGTGGCAAATGCCAGGCCTTTTATTTCCAGTCCATCCTGGGCCCACGGGTGGTCCTGCTCTTGGGGACAATTCTGCCTTTCACCCCGGGTGAACTGCCTGGAGACTCGAGCAGCATCCCAACTGGCCGATACCCTGTTCAAAGAGACAAGTCCTTCAGCGTCAACTAAAAGTCCCAAAGAGTTTGCATGGTTCCAGCCACGAGAATCCAAGACTCACCTCGCGCTTCCCTAGGAAACACCACACTATCCTGAGGAGTCATGGCCAGTCAATCACTGCAAACATTGCTAAATGCTGACTTCCCATTTCTGTACCTGCCTCGTCATCGTGAGCGCTGGCCCACGGGCCGCACTTTAAGTAGCACTAGCCTAAACCCTCTTAGACTGTCCAGTGATTGCCCTGAGATGCCCTTCCATGGCCCAACAAGCCACTTCCCCAGGTACGGATAACCAAGAGGCAGGTGGTGCAGATGCCCACGGGACCAGCTAGAATCTACTGTCCCCTTGCTTCTGGGGGATGTGGGCAGAACGATCTGAGCCCCCGTGGGTTGGCTGCGAGGCTGGAGATCACCCCCTGCAGATGGAGAGCAAATCCACCTGGGGCTGTGCCAGGGCCCCTGAGGCTGCAGACCCTGTCAAGGATGTCAAGGGGGGCAGGCCAGAGAGAGTCCCACTGGACCCAGGTTGTCCCACTACCAAAGCCAGGCCCCTGGGGAGGAAGCCCCTCCTGCTGCAGGACGGCTGAGCAGGGGAGGGAAGGTGTGAACAGAGAAGGGAAATCTAATTACAACTGGTTTCTGCCAAGCCACCTGCTAGAAACCAAGACTTGGATGGAAGGATCCCGGACAACAACACGGCCCAAGAGTCTCTCCACCGCCAGCGGAGGGAGGGAAGGACCCAGCTGAGCCTCCTCTGCCCTCAGCCCCCAGGAAAGAGACTCGTGGATCTGAAACCCGAGCAGATGCCAAGGGGCAGCGGGAGGGGATGGGCCCCGGGGAGGGCGGGGCCCAAATGCACGCGTGCATGGGGGAGGGGCGCAGAGGCCCAGGGCGCTGCTGGGCTCCAGCAGAGAGCAGGGAGGGCTGAGGGCCCGCAGGGCTGGTGGATCCAGGGCCAGCAGCCGAGGGCGGGGTGGTGAGAGATATGGAGCAACACGAAGCAAAGGGAAGGAGGCAGACGGAGCAAAGCCGAAGAAGAAGCCAGGAGGGGTGAGCCCAGGGAGGGGCCCACAGGAGCGCAGCGCAGGCTACAAGCCGCGGGCTTTGCCTTCCGGCCCATCCACCCCTAGACTGTCTCCTGCCTCTAAGCCCTGAGACTGCAGGAGGCGCTGAGTGGGAACCAGCCACGGATCAAAGCTGCCTTCCCTTCTCGGCCCTGCACCTCCGCCCCCAGGCAGGGCCTGGTCTTCCTCGACCTTGACAGGGGTGCCAGCCTCCCAGGATCCTGCCGCACCAGCCCACCCGCCCCAGGTGGAAGGGGCGGCCCGGGGTGGCAGCAGGACGGGAAATTCACTCTATCAAGCCCGCGCGCTCAGGACAGAGTCTGCACTCCAGAGGGGAACGGCGGGGCACGGCCCCTCGCACCGCTGCAGATGGCAGGTGTACCCAGAGAGGGGGAGGGCCGAACCCAGGTCACACAGCAGTGGGGGAAGCCAGGCCCCAGACACCTGACGCCCAGCTCCACGCTCTACCCACTCCCAGCACTGCCTTCCTCTGGGCCCCAGTTCAAGGAAACCAATCGGCCCCATCTCTAGAGCATCAGGGGGGTAGGGTGGGAAGCAAGGAGCAAGTCAAGCCCCCTAAAGAACTGAATGCAGAAATCCGTGTGACAAGGGGTGGAATTACTTCCCCTGGAAAAAAATTCATAAAAGGCCCTCCCTTAGCAGACCCCAGGGGTATTTGGCTGGAAGCTGACATAATGTGGAGAGGCTAGCGCCACCCACCCCAGCAAGCCGCTGCCAGGAGCACAGCAGGGAGGCTGCAGCTGGAGCCGGGGGCCCGGAGAGGTCATGCCGAGCAGGATGCTGGAGCCTAAGACACGGTCTTCGGCGGGCGTCTGGCTGGGAAGCAGAAGCCTCTGGTCTGGCAATCCGGGGGGCAGTGCTCCCTCGGAGCCCAAATCCAGGCATCAAGGGAGCTGTGTCTCCTGGCAGAACCCGCTGGGTGTGAAGCCAGGTGAGAGGGGGGAGGCAGAGCTCCGGAGTGGGGGAGTCGGGACAGCGACACGGGTCCTCCCGGGAGGAGCGGTGGGAGCCTCCGTGGCCCAGGGCAGGGGCCCATCTCCCCATCCGCGCCCGTCACTCAGCTGCTGCCGTTCTGACAAAGCCGACCTGGCCATAACAGGCCCTGCACCCGCACCCGCACCCGCACCCGGAGAGGCTGAGGACCAGGACGGCGAGAAGACCCAACCTGGAGACGGGAAAAGACGAGGAGCCCAGGAGCAGCCCCCACTGCGGCCCCGAGCTCGGCAGGTGCTGCACCAGGGAGAGTCCAACTGGAAAGGGGTTCCCAGCAAGGCCCCCGGCTTCAGATGAGCTCAGAGCAACGCCGATAGCTCGCAAGGCCAACACGAAGCTGATTCCAGAGTGAGAACACCCCCACCTGACCCAGGCCTTCACGGCACGACGGCCAGTAGAGGTTCCGGCAGCTCCACCGTGCAACGTGGGAGCTGGGGCAGGGTCCCAGACCAGCCTGCCCTCCAGTCCGCCTCCTGTTCAGGGTACACGGTGGGGGGATGCTGGGAGGAGGGGGCAGGGCGCAGCGGCCCATCTCATCTGCCCTCTCCCTCCTCCGGTCCCCGCTCCTTTACAGGCTGGGCTCCCAAGGCACCTGCACACCCTTCCCTCTCAGAGAGGTGCTGGCTGGTACTGTAAAGTTACAGCACAGGTGTTCTAACAGTCACCCTGATCCCGGACGGAGCAAGTGTTTTTCCCAATCCCACCAACCCCCCCCCCCGCCCCCATCCCCCGCCACCAGCATACAAACTGCTTCACTCCCAAGAGAGAGGCAACACGGTGTGGGCAAAAACAGAAAAAGCCCCCGGGCTTGGAAGCTACCTCGCGGGGCCAGCATCCTGTCCCTGAAGTGTGGGACACACCTTTCCTTTCTCTGGGCCTCAGCCTCTCGCCTGTGAAAGGGGACAGCCCCGTCCCCAACACAGGGCCGCTGGGAAGACCGAGGGCGGCCATGGGAGAGAAGAAGGACCCGTAAACTGCAGGACGCACTGTTGAGCGATGCGTAAGGTGGACGGCCACCATCAGTGGCGTGTGACTCACGCCAGAGCCAGCCTCGGAGTCACAGTCTGGCCCAAACGCCCGCAAACCGCCAGCCGCGTGTGAGGAAAGGGTTCTGGCCGGGACGAGGGGCACAATCCCCACTCCAGGAGTGCTTTGTGTGGACCACTGTTCGTGTGGCACATGTCCTGGCCTGTGCTGTGTCCCCACCATCACCACCACCGCATCCATCCATGTGAGCACAGGGGCCACGCCAGGGACTCCGCCAGGAGCAGGTGGACTTCCTCAGGGACACTGGGTCTCAGCTTCCGGTCCCTCTAAGGCACTAACCCTCATCCTGGGACACAGGGTATGACCTTCTCAGTAGTGGGAGCAGTGCTGAAAGAGTCTGGGTCACGCTGAGGGCTCCTGAAAAGCCGCCTCCAAGCACAGGACCGCCTAAGCTGATACAGTCAAAGACGTTTGCGGGAGAGTCGGACGCTGGGCTTCATCCCAGCCTTTCCTCGCACCCATCCCGGAACCAGTGAGACCCGAAATCTGAGAGTCCCTGTACCATCCAAGAAGCAATGCTGATCCCCCCCCCCCAGAGCAAAGGGCTTCACCTAAAATCCGCGCGGAAGAGAAATTGACAAGTTTCCTGCTGCCATCTAGTGGCCGACACAGATAAGAGCAGTCAACGAGCCGGAAGTCCACCAGCAGGCCTCGGTGACCGGTGGTCAGCCTTGCCTGCCTGGACCAGAGGGAGTGACCAGCTATGTGAGGCAGAACCTATTAGAAAGGACTGGGGAAGGAGTAGGGTTCACTCATCCAGCTACTGGTCGCATCCACAGAGCTGCATGGCCAAACCGCATCTCAGAGCCCCAAATGCTTCTCGCCTTCCCTCTTGGAAGACGCAGGGCCCCAAACCTGCCAGGCCAAGCCCCAGGGCCACTATCCCTAGATCTCCCTCCATCCCTCCAAAAGGCCCATCTGTCTGCTGGCCTGTCTATGAGGCTCCTGCCACAGGGGACCCTCCACCACGAAGCAGCAACCCTGAACAGAGGTGGGCAGGCCCTCCCAGACGCTGGGCTGGGTGTTCCCGTCGGATGGGCAGAGCACCAGACAGAATCAGGAGACCTGGGCTCCAGCCTCGACTGGCCCCTAACTGGCTGCATGACGCTCCTGGCAAGCTTCTTCCTTCTCCATCTGCATCATGAAGGATCAATTCTTGGGTCCCTTTCAGGTCAAAACACTCTATGACACTAATTCACACTAATGTGTCAATGACCAGTAACAGCTAATTGTGTGACTGTTCCCACGAGACCCCCACCCTGAGGGGGGGAAGCCTCAGCCCGTCACCCATTCATTCATACGGTAAAAACACATTGAACGCCCAAGCACTGGTTCTGGGATCACTATTTTTAGCTCTGCGACCTGCTTAGCTCTGCTCTGGCCACAGGCAGAAAGGCCGAGGAGGGAGGTCAAGGGCCGATGCTGAGCTGACACAGGCAAAGCGGAGGAAGGAAAGTGGTCCCCGAGCCTGACACACAGCAGGGACCGAGAGCCGAACCCTCACACCGCACCTTCCGCAGGCCCCGTTTCAGGACTCACCCCTCACTACAAGCTAGTTGACTGTTTTATAATTGGTGAAACTGGGGCTCAAGGAGGTTCAGTAACCTACACTCGCCCAAAGGGACACAGACAGTAAGTGTGGAGCCAGGACTGGCCCCAGGCAGCTGTCTGGCTCTGACTCTGTGCGACAGTGGCCGACATATGTGGCAGGTCCCTATCCTGCCCTCGGTCCATCAGTTTTCAGGGTGTCTGCCTCCCAAGATCCTCCACCTCCTCACTCAAGGTTTTCCTTCCCTCTTATCCTCATTCAAGTCCCACCTGGGGAGGAAAAATCCAACTGCTGTTCACCTCTTAAGAAGCATCATTCTAGAGAACATCCGAACCCATTTTGTTTGATACACTCAGCCTAATGGTGTTATTTACTTTGGAGTTGCCCTTAGATGAGAAAAATGAATGCACCGGGATGAAAGGCCTGGAAGGATCCAGAACCCACGCCAAGTTTTACCTGCAGTTTCCCCCGGGAAGGGCACTGGGGTAGGGGAGGGGTATGGAGACGGGGTCTCTCACATTTTACTCTATTACTTTGATGTTATTTTATTTTTTGCAGCAACCTAATTTTCATATAATAATCGAGTCATCATTTTAAAGTAAACACCGTATGCGGACAGATCAATTGCCGATGACCACACCCTGTACTTGCGAGAAAAGTGCCCGGTGAGGCAGGCCGGGTCTCACCAGCCGGGGCCCTGGAGCAGGAAATGAGCCCAGTCTTTTTCCAGGATGGGTGGGGTCTCTCACTAGGAGGCAGATGCTGGAGTGGTTTCTGGAGCACAGAGACAAACCCTCTGCCCCCCAAAATACCCCATCCATCTGCTCATTCATGCCTGAAATTCCATCCCTGAGGAGCAGTCTTTGATTCCTCGGTCAGAAATAGGCCTGAAACCGTAAACCCACCCCGTAAACCCACCCCGGAGACGCAAAACGGCGCCTTCAAGGCACACTTGGAGGGAGCGAGGTTACTGGACTTGAGGAAGCAAGGCTCTTACGAGGCTCTCAGAATAATCCTGCGGACAAGACGGGGACACTGAGGCTGGAGGTGATTAGTCACTGCCCGCAGGTGAGGAGGAGGAGTTCTGGGCCAGCCTGACCTCACCCTGACCAGGCGGGAAGAGAGAGCCGGCGGACCAGGAGTGGGAAGGACAAGGCTGAAACAGCTGTGACCACCTGGGAGGAAAGAGTCGGAATCTGAGGAGCCCCAGGAGCCAGAGCAAAGGATGGCGCCGTCCAGAGGACACCGGGGAGAGAAAGCAGCGAATCTGGAAAGAGTGAAGTGGGGTCTCCACACCAGGTGGGTCCCAGCCCAGCTGGAGGCCCGTCCTGGGATCTATGCATTTTGAACAGGGTCTAGACAAATGAGGCTACGTTTCGAAAACCATGAATAGAATGGTGGAAGACCTGAGAACTGGGTCAAGAGAAAGTGGGACTGTTAAAACCAAAGGAGAAAGTTCGATGTCACTTGTCATCAGGGAAATGCAAATCGAAACCGCAACAAACTACCGCCTCACACCCACTAGGACGGTCAGAGATTTTTTTTTTTTTTAATGGAAAATAACAGGTGTTGGCAAGGATGTGGAGAAATTGGAGCCTTCATACATTGCTGGTGGGGATATAAAATGGTGCAGCCTCTATGGAATAGAGTTTGGCAGTTCCTCAAAATGTTAAACATAGAATTACCATATGATCCAGCAATTCCACTCCTAGGTATATACCCAAAGGAATTGAAAGCAGGTGTCCAAACAAAAACTGTGCATGTATGTTCACAGCAGCTCTATTCACAATAGTCAAAAGGTGGAAACAACCCAAATGTCCATCAACAGATGAACGGATAAACAAAATATGGTATATACACACCACGGAATATTATTTAAGCCATAAAAAGGAATGAAATACTGATACATGCTACCACGTGGATGAACCTTGAAAATATTATGCTAAGTACTGAAATAAGCCAGACACAAAAGGCCATATACTATATGATTTTATTTATACAAAATGTCCAGAATGGGCAAATCCATAGACAGAAATCAGATTAGTGGTTGCCAGGGGCTGGGTTTTGGGGGAACAGGGGGTGATGTCTAAGGGGTACAGGGTGTCTATTGTGGGGCAAAGAAAAAGTCGAGGGACTAGGTAGGGGTGATGGTTGCAAGATGATGTGAATGTCCTTAATGCCAAGGAACCGTACACTTCAAAATGGTTAAAATGGCAAATTTTATGTTATGTGTATTTTACTGCAATTTTTAAAAAAAGGTTTAAAAAATGGAGAGGACTTTGGGAGGGACAGGGTACCTGATATCAAATACCCAAGGGCCTGCGCAGAAGTGGTCAGAAGGCTTGCTCTGTGGGTTCCCAGAGTCAGGCCCCTCAGGACGTCCACCTCCAACAGGGGCTCACATTCCCTGCACATTCACCACACACCAGGCCCACGGCTTCACCAGCATCTGACGCTACTGTCATCCCCATTTCCAGGTGGACAAACTGAGGCCCCCGGCCACACAGCGAGTGGAGAGCGGGGCATCTGTGCTGTTGGCCACCGACGCAGAGAGCGTGCTGCAGCTTCACAAAGTCCAGCCTTAATCAAGCACCGCTGTCCCCTTCTCGTGTGTGACCTTTGGCCATTTACTCAGCCTTGCTGTGCCTCAGTTTCCTGCCCTGTGAAAACTGGCATAACACCATCACCAGGCTCCAAGCCTGTTGGGTCGAGGAAGTGAGACCAAGAATGTGCCTGGCGGCTCCTGGCACAGGGGACTCCATACAATTCGACTCCTTTTTTCCCCCAAAGAGGAAAAAATTACAAAGATAGAGGGACCTATGTCAGCAGGGAGAGAGCTCCGGGTCAGAGGAGGTGAGGAAAAGCAAAGGCACCACTTAGCCAGGACACGCATCAGATGGGGACGGGCCCAGATGCCCTTGAAGCTTCCACCCCTGAACCCTGGCAGGGCTACAGTGTGAGACCCTCCCCAGAGTGGGCTCCGCCAGAGGAGAGAAGGGGACAATTCAAGGACGCAGGGATGTTGGGGGGATCGGGGCTGCCCCAAAAAGAAAAGGTGGAGAGAAACGAATGGCTGGGAACGGCAAAAATAAAGTTTGCCAATAAAAATAGAAGTAACTTACTCTTTTAGAGCATCCGCACGTGTGCCAGACGCTACGCTGAGCGTTTCACGCAGATTATCTCACTGAGGCCCCACATCTCTGCAGGCAGACGCTCTTATTATCTCGTCTCACTGATGAGGAAGCTGAAGCTGGGGTCAAGAAGTGTGCTCAAGGTCACACAGATGCGACCGAGCCACGGGCCAGTCCTGAGAGCCGGCCCAGAGAGGCCCATCACCTGACCAGAGGGGTGACCGCCTTTGGACACCACGTGCCGGCTCCTGCCCTCTGCTTTCAAGCAGAAGTTCTCCAGAGTCGAAAATCAGCAAGGAGCCCAGAACCTTCTCCCCGCCTCCCCACAGCCAGAAAGCTGAAGCCAGAAGCTGATGTAAGAAGAAATTGTGAGAGGAGGCTGTAAATATTTAAGGCATTTTTGTTAAGTAGAGGAAAAATAAAAAGAGGAACTTCTGTTTGCACCAGCTCCATCAGCTTTAGGAGAACACAGGCTGAATCAAGCGGCTGCCGAGCGCTCAGCACCCCCCGCGGGTGCCCAGCAGGACTCAGGCTTCCCAGGCGGGCCACAGGCCCACAGCTGACGTGCTCCTCGGCGGCCTGGGGAAGCGAGCCTCCGGCCATCCCAGCAGCACATCCTGCAGGAGCCCAAGAGTTGGTGTGGTGCCCGAGGCCTCCCCTCATGTCCGAGTCCACCCCGAGGACCAGCAGCCCCGCAGGAAAGAGGCTGAGGGGAAGGTATCCAAGACGACCAGGGACCACCTGAGTGGAGGAGGGGGGGGGTGTGGGGAGACAGGGACCAGCAGAAAGTGGGCTCCCACTCTGCCTGGTTCTGCACAGTGCCCCCCTCCGACCTTTGGGATGCCAGTGTACAGCGGGGGACCCATCCATCTCAGCCTAAAGCCACCTCTCGAGGAAACTGAAGACCCTCTCGAGGAAACTGAAGACGAAAGAGGCAAATTCTGAAAGGGGTGTTGAGATCATACTGTTTTCTTAAGCTAACACTTAAGGGCTTAGAATGCATCAGAGATGGTGCTAAGCCCTCGACATGGATTATCTCATTTAATTTCCATAACGGCCCTACGAGGCAGATACCCCATTGTCACCACTTCAACGTGGACAAGTTGCATGCCGAAGGGTAAAGTGACAGGTCAGTGAGGCTGGAATCAGGATGCAGCCACGCTGTCTGACCTCAGAGCCCACATTCTAAACCACGATCCTCTACCACTTCCTAAATCAGACTCCCAGGCCCAAGGAAAGCGATTATTCAACCTAGTTCCCGGCCTCAGAGCGTGTCCAGGTTGACGAGGGAAAAGGATAAACGGATCCAATGCACGGGAAAATGACCTGTGACTGTATGTGCACCCATCATTTCAACGGTACCGTGTGTGCATGTGTGAGCATGTGTGTGTGAGAGCATGTGAGTGTGTGTCTGAGCTTGTGAGTGTGTGTGTGAGCATGTGAGTGTGTGTGTGAGCATGTGTGTGCATGTGTGAGCATGTGTGTGTGTGAGCATGCGAGTGTGTGTCTGAGCTTGTGAGTGTGTGTGTGAGCATGTGAGTGTGTGTGTGAGCATGTGTGAGCCTGCATGCACGTGCACTGGAGAACCGCTGGCATGACTGGGAAGGCGGATGGTAGGAATTTAACGTGAAATATGATGATGCACGGTAACCAAAAGGTGGAAACAACCCAAATGTCCGTCAACAGATTAACTGGATACACAAAACGTGGTCTATCCGGACAACAGAACACATTACTCAGCCACGAAAACGAAGGAAGTTCTGACACACGCTAAGACAAGGATGAACCCTGAGGACATGATGCTAAGTGACAAAGCCAGTCACAAAAGGACAAGTACAATGATCCCACTTATGTGAGGTTCCTAGAGGAGTCCTAGCCATAGAAACAGAAAGTGGAAAGGTGCTACCAGGGGCTGGGGGGAGGGACGCAGGGAAGGCATCCAAGAAGACCAGGGACCTCCTGAACGCAGGGGACAGTTAGGGACCAGCAGTAAGCGGGCTCCCACTCTGCCCTGTTCTGCACGGCTTCCCCCTTTGACCCTTGGGACTCCAATCCACAGCGGAACTGGAGGGGGAGTTCGTGTTTAAGGGGTACCGAGCTCCAGTTTCGAATGATGAGAAAGTTCTAGAAATGGCTAGTGGTGAAGGTTGCACAAGAATGTGGAGGTACTTAATGCCACCTGTGAAGGTAAATTTTATGGGTCAACTTGACCGGCCGTGAGGTGCCCTGATTAAACCCTATTTCTGCATGAGGGTGTTCTGAATGAGATTATCAGGTGAATTGGTGGACTCGGTAAAGCAGACGGTCCTCCCCAACGTGGATGGGCATCATCCAACCCACTGAGGGTCTGAAGAGGACAAAACACGGAGGAAGGAGGGATGCGCCCCTCTTTTTTTGCCTCAATATTTGAGCTGGGCCACCCCATCTCATCTTCTCCTGTCCTTGGAGTAGGATTTACACCATCGGCTCCCTTGGTTCTCAGGCCTTTGGACTCGGACCGAATTTCACCACCTGGGTCTCCAGCTTGCAGATGGCAGATGGTGGGACCTCTCAGCCCCCATAATCATGCAAACCAATTACTTGTAATAAATAAATATATATGTCATATATAGACATAAGTCACCATGCTAGGGCCAGGATCTGAATCTCTCTGATCCAAAATCTACTTTCTTAACTGCTACAGGAGACCATCCTCTTTGTACACCTGAATACAACAAGTTCACAGGAAGTCTCACTGTTGAGAGCAAATGTTGCCACGAAGGCCAGTATTTATCCAAACAACATGGGTGGGGCCTTAAATGCCACGTGATATGCCACGTCCCGATCAATATCCACAAAACACAAACACAAAGGCTGCTCTGAGTCAGGATCACAGGTGTCACAGGTGTTCTCTGGGCTCGCGTGGGGGTCAATTTCAATCATGTCATCCACCACAAAACGTTGTCAGAACTGCAACCTTCGCCCTCTCAACTCCTGTGTGCAATGGGGCTGGACCGCTACTACCTAAGAGGCTGTGGCAATGCAGCATCATTTTAAATTGGGCTTTCACAGGCCATTTAAGGCAGAAGCACAAAATTCTTGTATCTGACAAAGCCCATCTAAACTACAGAGAAGAAAAATCAATTTGGATCGCATGAGCGGAAAGGAACTTCAATTAGGTTTTTCTTTTAGAGGGAGAAGTAGAAAATGCCTCCTTGTCAGGGTGCTCAGGAAATGCGACTGATAAAAATAATACATATTTTTAAAATTATTCTTCAGTTATAAATTTATGGCCAATTAAGGGAGAAAACTGGAGGGGCAGAGTGTGACCGAGAAGGAAGGAAGAGGGACCCAGGGTAGAGGCCCCGCCCCCAGAGCCCATCGCTGTACTCGGGAAAGTGCTGGAGATCTTGGGTCACAGGGCAGGCGGAGTCCTATCCATGCAATATGCACCCCACAGTCCCCAGACACCCAAGACTTTTTTATTGTTGTTACTGCTGGTCACTAAAGAAATTTTAGAAATCACAGAAGAACATAAAACAGAAAATAAAAATCACTAATAATCATTACCATTATTAGCATTTGGGGTATATTTCCTCCAGTCTTTTTTATTCACACTGCAAAAAAATTGGAATTTAGAGTATATACAGTTTTACATCTTACAGTATTTGCTTGATATTTTTCCATAAACATGATCTAGAATCATTATATATAATTTTTGAAGACATGATTTTTTTAAAGGCTATACAGTTTGCTGTCCTATAACTGTATCAAAATTTACATAACTAATCATCTATTGTTGGGCATTTGGTATGCTTCCAATTTTTAACTATTGTAAGTAATGTTACAGTGAAGATATATACGTATATACACATATGTATCTATGTCTGTACATATATATGATTAGTTCCTTAGTATAAATTCTAAGGAACAGGGACTTCCCTGGTGGCGCAGTGGTTAAGAATCCGCCTGCCAATGCAGGGGACATGGGTTCGAGCCCTGGTCCGGGAAGATCCCACACGCCGCGGAGCAGCTAAGCCCGTGCGCCACAACTACTGAGCCTGCGCTCTAGAGCCCACGCTCCGCAACAAGAGAAGCCACCGCAATGAAAAGCCTGTGCACTGCAACGAAGAGTAGTCCCCGCTCGCCGCAACTGGAGAAAGTCTGCTCGCAGCAGTGAAGACCCAACACAGCCAAAAATAAATAAATAGATAGATAGATAGATAAATAAATTAATTTATTTATATTTAAAAAAATTCTAAGGAACAGAACTACTGAGTCAGGGAGAATGAATATTTCTCAGGCTACTGATACCAATTTACAAATGACTACTAAAAATAATTCTAAGCAACACTGCCTTTTTGCAACTCTAGACATAAATGGCACTTATATCTCAGTGTTTTCTACGTGGACCAGTTTCAATCGTGCTGACAGCTGAATCAGCCCTATGGGCCAGGAAGGTCCCACTTCTGTTTTGAAGTGTCTCGTCTGCTACTTGCTCATATGCCAGCTGAAACGTGGTTCCAGATCACTCTGGCAGCCCCACCATTAGCACCAATCACACTGTGTCTCGCATCCGAATTGGGTGCTAACATGTCTGCTCCTCCACTCTGCTGTAAACTCCAGGAACGGGGCCCTGCTCACCTCTGAAATTTTTTTTTTGCCCACGCCTCGCGGCTTGCAGGATCTTAGTTCCCCGACCAGGGGCTGAACCCACTCCCTCGGCAGTGAAAGTGCCGAGTCCTAACCACTGGACCGCCAGGGAAGTGCTACCCCCCAACCACCTTTGCATCCTCCTTGCACAGCTCCCTTCAAATGTTCTATCACTGTTCTCAAGCTGTTCTTTCACGTCCCTCCCTAGGAAGTCATACGTCACAGCACTTTCATGTGAGGAGGACCTGAGGTCTCGGGCAAGCCCCTTACCCTCTGGTGCCTCGGATGCCTCATTTGTAAAACGGGGGGAATGATACCTCCCTCAGAGAGTCACTGGAAGGATTAAGTTGGATAAGTCATGAAAGTGCTACTAAACAAGCATGACAGGAGCCTAAAAAACACTCAAAAAAACGATAGCTTTTGTTTTAAAAAAAATCATAATACACAATAACAAACCCACCAAAAAATTGCTTAATCCTCTACCCACTGGAGGAGATTAAAGAATCCTACAGCTGTCTTTCTCATCTGAAGCTCATCCAGGTCCTGGATGCCTGGGTAGAGACTCAGGACCCCAGGGACTGCACCAAACCCACAGAACCTCAAACCAAGGGTGAAGGAGGTCTGGCAAAGCTGGACTTGGAAAGGCAGGCGGGCAGCTGGTCAGCACGGAGCCACAGAAGCTCTGCATCAGCTGTGCACAAAGAAGAAGGGAGGACAAGCTACTGGGAAACCAAAAAGCAACAGCCTAACGCCACCCCAACCCGGACAGGACCCTGGGACACCAAGAGCCAGCAGGGCAACGGTTCCCTCCCAAGTCGGAGCCTGGAAGCCGGTGACCGGCACAGTGCCACTCCCTAGCTGACCCTGACGAATCCGCTATTGTCCATCGAGGGCGGTGGGAGTTGAGTCACCGCAGCATTGTCCGACCGCTCTATCAGGAGGAAACAGCTGGACAGACCGACACCAAGTGCAGGAAACCTCCACCTCCACCAGGGCTCCCCTCGGGGCCCCCGCCCTGTTTGGGAGGCCCAGCATCAGCATCCTGCCTGCCTGTCCCCCCCCAGGGACCCCTGGCCAATCCTGATGCACCCCCAGCCTGAGCAGACATCTCTATTTCCTGACCCCCCTGGCCTGGGGCAAAATACAAGCTCTTTGTGTGGCATTTTGGCAACACTCGTCGGGGGAGAGCGGGGAGGTGGGTCTCCCAGGTCCAACCTGCCAGTAAACAGAAACCAAGGTGCAGGAAAACAGGCAGTAGACAAACAACAATCACATTAATTTGAAAAGGACACACCTTGTGGCAGGGAGATGGCTTTTCTCTGGACTGAAATGTGAGCAAGCGGACACCAGCTCACTGCCACAGCCCAGGACAGGGCTGGGGACAAACGTCCCAGGAAAGGGGAATTCTTGCCAACTTCCTCATCTACAGGCCTGACCGGGGGGGCTTCTATGCTCCAGCAGAGAGGCCCAGAATCCCTGCCGGGTTTGGAAATAGCTGGGAAAAGCAGCTGGTGGTTCACGGTTGACAGAGAGACAAGCCTACATCCTGCCCCTCACATGCGTAGCTGTTGACGTAAGGTGTGAGTTACAGCACGTCCTTAAAGCAAGGTTTGCAAACTCAAACCTGCAGAGGCAGGTAGGACGTGTAAATGAGCAGCTCTGGCGAACACACAGGCACGTCCCCCGCTGTGTCAAGACGGGGGGTTGGGGGGGGGGGGGGCTCGGGAATGCACAGGTCCCCAGGTCCCACCCAAAGGTGATGCCTGACACTCAGGCAGCCAGGGGTTGCCCCCTGGCTGGTGTGGGCTCCAGGCAACTAGTCCTCCTCTAATCTCTAAAAAGCCAGAAATCTCTAAGATTGTGAAATCTCTTCACTGTTTAAACGTTGGCTCTAACAAACAACAACATTAACGGGGCAAACAAAATACATCTGCAGCCCGGATGTGACCTAGATGCTAGACTGTAACCTTGGCTCCAACGTTAGCATCTGTAAAGTGGAGGCAAGAGCCCGGCGTGGGGAGGACCAGATGGGGTTAGGCCTGACCCCTGACCCCCAGAAAGCACCTGACAAATAGCGGTTGTCAAGCAGACAGAGCTGGAAGGGTCTTCAGGAAGAACCACCCCAATCTCCTCAGCCTCCTAAAGAGGAAACCTCCAGAGGCCCTGGGGCCGAGCCAAGATCCACAAACACACTGGTGGCAAGAGCCGGGCTGGCCCCCGACGCTCGGGCTCTCGCCTACGTCCCACAGACCCCAGCAGCCTCTCCCGGCTCCACTCGGTTTGTCCCAGGTGGCTCCGTAACTGTCCCTCACGGGTGTGGCCTCACCAACTGTGATGGGCAGCTCCCCCCAGGTAAGCACGCTGGGCACTCAGCCTCACGCGGGTCAGGGGCTTGGTCACCGTGACCCGACCAGGTGCCCGGTGGCCACGCTGCCCCCGCTCCCCTGCACTCCCACTCACACGGAGTGGGCTCCGCGGGCTGGCCCCGCGCCAGGCACTGCCCCTGACCCACCCCAGCCCGAGCTGGGGGGCAAGGGAGGAGGGCACCAAAGGATGCGGTGCCGTCAGCAGGTAGAAAGGCTGAGGCTCAGGCGAGGCCTAAGCACAGAGGAAGGCAGGCCAGAGGCCAGGAGCGTGCCTGGGGCCAGAGCTGGGGCTGGGGCCATGGGAGGAGAGAAGACAGGTGGATGGCGTGGGTGGGGGAGGAAGGCCAGAGTCCCCAGGCTGAGGCGGCTCTGGACCAGCTGGGTTTGTGCCACACCAGGGCACTAACTGGGCAGCTCGCTGTGCTCGCTGAGGTGAACCAGGGTTGCATCCTGTCCCCGGGCCCTGGGGGTATCCTGTCTGAACTTGGAAACTTCCCGGCCCTGATGTCCAGGGGAATGGTCCTGGACCGTCTCCACGGCACACACGGGAGCTTTCCAACCACCAGCAGCGGAGAAGCACACCTTAGCCTTAAAGAGGCAGTGGGGAAGGAGAGCGGAGGGGCCTGGGCTCCGGGCTTCCTAACAGAGGTTCCAAAGAGGGGAACTGGGAGGGCTGAGGGGAGCTGAGGGGCCACCCGGGACAGACCCCTCACGTGACAGCCAGCACCAGGCCGTGCCCTTTGGAGGCTCCCTGACTCCCTGCATCTTCCCAGCTGGGAACCCCACATCCACCTCCCCAAGGGTCCCGGAAAATCATAACAAAGCCCAAGGTCATTTGCACCTTGAAGCTCAGTCTCTCTCACCTGCTGCGGCTCCCTGTCCTCTCCAAGTCTCAGGGGGCAGGGAGAGAGGGCAGGGAGGCAGGGGACTTGTGGTTAAACACCAGCCAGCAAGGTGAGGGGTGGGAGGGGCAGCAGAAAAGAGAGCACACAAACATCACGTGTTGAGAGATTTCACAACGATGGTCCAGAAAGTCAGAGAGATTTGGGAACTCCACCTCTGGCTTTCCCCACCTGGAAAGAACACAGACTTTGGAATCCCCCAGATGCGCGTTTAAATCCCTTCTCTGGCATATTCCACTGTGTGACCTCGGGGTGGGGGAAGTTCATGAACCCCTCGGAGCCTTGTTTTCCTCATTTCACAAAGCAGCTGCCTGGTGCACGAAGGGAAAGCAGCGACCCTCCTCCTGACAGTAAACCATCCTCCGCCCCTTTGTAAGCATCCTGAGGGCGAAAAGCATAGTCTAGTCTGGGGTCAGAGAATGCGCACCTTTGTGCTCACTGAGAACATTCGTCTGTGACCAGCTTTCTCAACAGCATCCCACCTGCTCCAGTGTGGACGAGACCACCGAGTCTGCTCACAGCACCGCACAGAGGGCACTCAGCTCCACTTGCAGACCACGCAGACCCCCGAGGCTCGGCCCTGGGCCCCGGGCCCGCAGCCCTCCCACACCGTCAACCAAGATTCTGTCCTCCTAACCGCTTGCCTCGCTTACTAAATGCCACCTGATACCGTTCACACCGTGGAGGCGCTGGCACAAGGAGAGAGAGGGGTACACGTCTTCCCACAGGTTACAGATGAGGAAACGAGGGCAAGGAAACCAGACTGTCTGCAGCCCAAGGCTGGCTCTCACTGCGATGGCAGGAGGGGGGAGTGAGTGGGCACTAAGGAAGCTGAGGGCAAACGCGGTGGGGTTGAGCCGAGGCCAAAGTTTTCCCATCTTTGTCAATAAATACAGATGAGGGGCCCTGTTCTATCAAAAAACAAAGGAGGGATCAGGTAATACCATAGGAAAGGTCGGCGAGCATCCTCATTGCCGCCACTAACAGCTGCAGTGCTTTCCATCCGCCCGGCAGGTTCTAGATGCTTGACCTGTGTTAACTCACTTAATATTTATAATAACCTTGTGAAGCAGGTCCTTTATTATCCCATTTTACGGAAGAGAAAAGGTCTTAAAGAGCCTGCCCAAGGTCGCACGACTGGGGAGGGGCGGCCAGGGTGTGAACCAGGATGCACACAGCCTTAACCATGTCCTGTGGTACCTCTCAGCACACAGGCCCACCCCCCTCACCGCCCAAGCCCTGAGCTGCCCCACTGGCAGCCGGCCCGCAGGCCCCGGGGTTCCTGTACCTGCAGCAGCTGCCCCCAGGGTGCTCCCTCCAGCGGCAGGAGCCGGGACTCTTACCTGCAGCATGGGCTCCCTTGCTGCCTCTGCTTCCAGGCAGGGATAAGACCCAGGAGAAGCCAGGGGCCAGGATGCTACCCTGATATTCTGTTCCCACTGACTCAGAATCCCAGGAGAACAGATAGACGGGGGGATTTCTGAATGAGTCACTAACCACAGAAGAATACAGTTATGTCCGTCAGCCAGGAACACAGTTAGGCATGGGCTTTCAAACAACCAGGCCCGGGGAGTGGGAAATGCTGCTTCATTGCTGCCGCCCAGGGCAGAGCTGGGCCACTCGTGGGTTTCCAGACGCTCCTGACTACAGAACGGCAAGGTCTGTACCCCATGGGCAGCAGCAGAGGGGTTGCTGAACACATCTGGATCCCTCCCACCAAGAGAAGAGAGATGCCTTAGGATACAAAAATCAGACGGACCAATGATGGAGCGCTGATTCCTCTCCTTCCCTGTGTTGTTTTTGCTAAATTGCTTTTATCAATGGGCTTTGATCACCATCTCCCTCCAGCAGCTTACAAAACCAAGCCCAAGAAGTGTATCAACGGCTCTGCCCCGTTAGGACAGACGTGGTGACAGGAGAGGCGACAGCGGGGAAAACTCAAACTCCCCAATCACAAACCCTTTGGCCAGAGCGAGCTGCCCTGTGACACCCATCAGGGAGCCAGATGCTGTAGGTGGCCAGGGCTGCCTTCCTGGATGGAGCCTGGAAAGCGGGAGGGGGAGACCGGGCAGGCTTTGGCTGGAAGTTTATTTTTTCCATAATTTAGAATGAAGTTATCTTTCCTGCTCGAGCACTTCCTCCCATAAAACCGTCCTCCCGGGAAAGGTGAAGATTTGTCACCCTCTAGGCTTACAATTCATTCTGGCACTGAGTGTGTGGATCTCCTACTGGGAAGGCTCGGGCCAGGCCAGGAAACAACAAACGGGCTGGGATGCGGCCAAAGGCGGCCACGGGGCGGTGGGGTCTAGGGATGGAGTTATCGGCGTGACAGCTGGTAGAACTGGAGCGGGGACGGAGGGTAGCTGTCGTCCGACGGTCCCGCGTTGCCATGAGGACGAGGCGGCAGGCTCGTCCTCGGCTCTGCCGGCAGAGGCATGGCCACAGCACGGCTCCAGAAAGGCAGGGCTGAAGACCAGACTGCCCAGCTGTGGGCTGGGGTGAGGGGCGCTCTTCCCCGTCCCAGCAGAGGCTGGAATCCCCCAGACCAGAGCCCAGTGCGAGGCGTGAGTGGGGAGGATGACATGTGAGGACCCCCCCTTCTCTGAGAGTCCCCGTGGTTACCTGACAACAACCATGCGCCCTGAGGAGCTGCGCGGCCTCAGGAAGGGCAGGTTCTGTTTCCCGGTTTTTATTATTACCATTTATTAAGTGCCTGGGATTATGCTCTGCACTGCACGTGCATCGCCCTGTTTAATCTCCACCATACCCCTGAAGACAGATGCCATGCCTGCCACACAGGAGGTGCCCAGTAAATATCTACGGAATGAATGATGAATGAGTGAATCCTCTTCACCAACGAGAAAACTGGAGCCTAAAGAGGATAAGCATCTTGTCAAAGGTCCAGCAGCCGGGCAGCAGCAGAGCTGTCAGTGAAGCCTGGCCGACCCCCAGGGTCTGCACCCTGAGCCACTGCACTGCTCCCTGTGGCCACTGCCTCGGTCTTCAGAGACCCTTAAAGAGTCGGCAGCTGTGACCAAATGTGACAAGTGCATCACTAAGAGGCATCAGGTTTTGTTTTCCAAATACGCTCTAATAAGCATGCATTGCTTTTACAAAAGAAAATAACAAAACTTATCAAAATGTTCCTGTTCAGCCCACAATCTCACAACCAAAGGTGGTGTGTCCATTTAAGAACTAGTTGGCCAATCAAAAAGACAGAAAGTTTAAAAAATGTTCAAAAAATGAAAATAAAGACTTGTCTGCGAGGACGGGGGAAACGGGAACGCCCGTACACGGCTGGTGGGAGTGCAAATTGGTGCAGCTGCTTTGGAAAACAGTCTTGTGGTTCCTTAAGACGTTCAGCATTCAGTCACCATATGATCCAGCAATTCTACTCCTAGGTGTCTTCCCAAGAGAAATGAAAACACATGTCCACACACACACAAAATTGTATATGCATGTTCATAGCAGCATTATTCATAACTATCAAAAGTGGAAACAACCCAAATGTCTGTCAACTGATGAACAGATAAGGACAAACAAAATGTGGTATGTCCGTGCAGGAGAATATGATTCAGCCTTAAAAAGGAATGAAATTCTGATACATGCCATCACATGCATGAAACTTGAAAATACCACACTAAGTGAAAGAAGCTAGTTACAAAAGACCACATAGAGTACGATTCCATTTATATGAAATGTCCAGAATAGGTAACTCTAGAGAGACAAAAAGTACATTAATGATTGTCTAGGGCTGGGGAGGGGGCAGAAACTGGGGGGAAGAGGAGAGATGCTAATGGGTACAGAGTTTATTCTGGGGGTGTTAAAATGTTCTAAGATTGATAGTGATGATGGTCACACGATTGAGAAGCTGCTGAAAACCACTGAACTGTACATTTTAAATGGGTGAATTTTATGGTAGTGAATTATACCTCAATAAAGCTGGGGTTTTTAATATTTATTTATTTATTTCACTGCACTGGGTCTTAGTTGTGGCACGCGGGATCTTTAGTTCTGGCACGTGGGATCTTTTAGTTGCGGCATGAGGGATCTAGTTCCCTGACCAGAGATCAGACCCGAGCCTCCTACATTGGGAGCGTGGAGTCTTACCCACTGGACCACCAGGGAAGTCCCTAAAGCTGTTCTTTTAAAAAAAGGACCAGTTTCCTATCTTCCTTAATTTTAACAGATTACAAGGAATCTGATAAGGGGTAGAGATCATGACGTTAACTGACGGAAGGCAACAGCTCGCAAACTCACTACCTCTTGCCCATGGCCAAGATTTCATTCAGTCATTCAACAAACATCTATCATTCAGTCATTCAACAAACATCTATCGAGATGCATCTATAAGCCATGCATCAGGCTACATCTGAGGTCAATAAACTGCAGCCCACAGGCCGAATCCAGCCTTCGCCTGTTTTTGTACAGCCTGCAAACCAAGAACAACTATAGCGTTTTTATGAGGTTGGAAAAAAATCAAAAGCCAGATAATATTTCCCAACATGTAGAAATTTTATGAAATTCAAATTTCAGTGTCCATAAATCGATTTTACTGGAACGCAGCCACACTCATTGGTGTTCGTGTAGTCTCTGGCCACTTCAGAGCTAAAGGGCAGAGGTGAGCAGCTGCAGCAAAGACCAGATGGTCTGCAGAGCCTAAAATATTTACAATCAGGTCCTTTACAGACAATATTTACCAGCCCCTGCGCTAGATGTTGGAGATTTAGGGGAGAGAAGAGAGGAGCAGTCACGGTCAGGGCCTCTGTTCTTGTCTGTCCATGGCCCCGACAGCCGGACAGCCGGGCTCTGAGGACCACACACTGAGTGTGTGCGGTGAGCACAGAACATGGGGGCCGACTGGGCCAGGCTGTGGGCAGGCTTCCCTGGGAAGGACTGGCCTCTGAGACCAAGGGGAGCAGGAGAAGTGGCATGTGCAAGGCCCTGGGGCAGGGGCACGCAGCCCGCTGAGGGTCCAGAAGAGGGCCACTAAGGCTGGGCGCCAAGTGGAGGGCAGGGCCTACAGGCGGCACTAGAGTCTGTGCTCCACAAGGTCAATCTCCTCCCGCCCCTTCTCCCCCTCTCCCCTCCTTCTCTCCCCTCTCTCCCTCTCCCGCCTCCTCCTTCCTCCCCCTCCTTGCCCCCTCATGCCCCAGGCATTCCCTAAGCCCTTACCTGGCTTAGCTTTCTCCATGGCACTTAACTCTACCTGCTACACATGCATTTGCTTGTTCACCGACCAGCTCTTACACTAGAGAATCCGAGCTTTATGAGGACAGGAACTTTGTTGGGTTTTTTTCACTGCTGTATTTCCAGCACCATGACCTGACCTAGAGTCGGCTCTCATATAAATATTTGTAGAATAAATGCAAACACAAAACACTTAAAGAAAATTTAAGGGCTAAATGTCCTTGATTTGCAAACTTGGGCAAGCTATTTCTTTATGGCTCGGTCTCCTGATCTGTAAAATAAAAATAATAAAGGTATCTACTTCACGGTAAATAAGGTAATGCACATAAATGGTGATTATTACTGTTATTATCGTCCTCTTGTGTTACTTGTCTATTTTGTGTCACACGTTAAAGGGGGAGTTTTTAAAACCTATCTCATTTAATTCTCATATAAGCGCCATGAGATAACTTTTATTACAAATTCCCTCTGGACAGATGAGGAAACTAAAGCTCAGAGAGACTAGGTCAGTGGTCCAAGGTCACACAGTAAGCCACAGAATTAATATTCAAACTAGCACCATCGGGCTTCCAGGGCTATGCCCCTTCCTCTATACCCAGCTGCAAAGTGAAAATGCCCTAGGAGGCTGGGGAAAGGGAGCCGGCATGTCCTGGAGCAGTTGGGGAGCCCTCATGAAGGAAGCACCCTGTTCTGAAGGACTAAAAGGATGCACATGAGCAGAAGAGTGGGTGAAAGTCATTTTAGGTCAAAAAACAGAAAAGGCGGTGGGGGCAGTCCTTTTCTACAAGAAGTGTACACTGTTCACTGTCATAATACAAACAGGAGAGGACAATGGTGGACTCACAGGGCTGGCACTTGGGTGAAACCTTAGATGCATCTGGTCGGATTCTTGTTTCACAGAATGAGAAACAAAGGCGCGGTGAGCTGGGGACGCTGTGAAAGCTGTGCCCACACTGACGCTTCATCCGTATTCCTACTCGTCTCCTTCCCTTCAAAAATCACAGGAGTACACGCTCACTACAGCCGGAGAAACACTCCAAACGAGGAAAGTGTTCCCTGCGTCCCCACCACCAGCCACAGCTGTGTCAGTTCCACATCCAACAGGCTCAGGGTCACAGTGATCAGCTCGCATCTCAGCACAGAAGGGAACCTGCGTGAACTGTGCTTCTGTTTCCATAGCTGTTACCAAGTCTGCCTGCAGTTCGTCCATTTGCTCACTCATTCACTCAGCCACCGATTACTGAGGGTCTCACACAGACCCGGCCCAGTTCCAGTTACTGGGATTCTGCAGTGGACACACGCGATAAAATGATCTTTCATTCCTTCCCCACAAAGTCTGGAGACACTGGTTTGTTAAAAAGAAGTTGGGGCGGGACTTCCCTGGTGGCGCAGTGGTTAAGAATCCGCCTGCCAATGCAGGGGACACAGGTTCGAGCCCTGGTCTGGGAAGATCCCACGTGCCACGGAGCAGCTAAGCCCGTGCACCACAACTACTGAGCCTGTGCTCTACAGCCCGCGAGCCACGACTACTGAGCCCGCGAGCCACGACTACTGAGCCCGCGTGCCACAACTACTGGGCCCGCAAGCCACAACTACTGAAGCCCATGCGCCTAGAGCCCATGCTCTGCAACAAGAGAAGCCACCGCAGTGAGAAGCCCACGCACCGCAAGGAAGAGTAGCTCCTGCTCGCCGCAACTAGAGAAAGCCCACACGCAGCAACGAAGACCCAATGCAACAAAAAATAAATAAATAAACAAACCAACCAACCAGGAGGCCTGATTAAAAGTCTGCTTTAGGAGACCTCCCTGGCGGTCCAGTGGTTAGGACTTCGCGCTTCCACTTCAGGGTGCACGGGTTCGATCCCTGGTCAGGGAACTAAGATCCCACAAGCCGCGCAACATGGCCAAAAAAAAGGCTGCTTTATAAAGAGCTCCCCCCGCCCAGATCTCCTCTCCCACACCCTCTGGCAGGTGACGGTGACTGTGCCGCCCCACCCCGGGGGGGTATTCTTTGCAGGGGTAAAGGCAGAAGGTCTGTGAACTGGGGACACCCAGCACAGGGCATCACGTTGAAAACAGGGGATTCAGCTGAAGCACAGTAGGCTGAGATCCCTGCCCTCTTTCCGTTAGTTCCCAGGTAGGTTAGAATATTCTTCTCTAGGGAATCTAACAGCTCAGGAGAAAATACCGAAGATGTTAACTTATTGGGTTCCTAAATGAAACAGGCCAACCAGGTCACCCTACGTGAGGCCCAGAGTCCACAGGATGCTCCTGCCACAGACACACACACACACACACACACACACACACACACACACACACAAACACATACACACACACATGCATACATACACACATACACACATGCACACACGCACGCATCCATACACACGCACACACACATGCACACACGTGCGCGCACACATACACACGTATACACACATGCATACACACACATACACGTGCACACGCACACATACACATATACACACATGCATGCACACGTGCATGCACACATACACATACATACACACGCACACATACACACAATACACACATACACATACACCCGTGCACACATAGACATACATACACACACATGCATGCACACATACATACACATACACACGTGCGCACACACATACATACACACACACACACATATACCTTAATGCCCCACACACATGTAACCAGACTACAAGGATCACCAGACTTCAGAAGAAAGCCTGTCACAGGAAAGACAGAGAAAAAGCATACACACACTTTATAAGAAATGGTGAGGAAGAACCCTCCCATTTAGTTTTAATGAATAAAAGTATCATTAATAGCCTCAGAGAAGTAAGAGGCGATGCTGCATCCATGAAAACAAAACAAGATGTTATAAAAACAAAAAATGTATATTTAGAAAGTATAAGAACTCTTAGACATTAAAAATATACTAGTTAACATGAAATCCTCAACAGAAGGCTAGAAGATAAAGCTGAAGAAATCTCCCAGACTTCTCTGGTGGTGCAGTGGTTAAGAATCCACCTGCCAAGGCAGGGGACACGGGTTCGACCCCTGGTCCGGGAAGATCCCACATGCCATGGAGCAACAATGCCCGTGGGCCACAACTACTGAGCCCACGCACCACAGCTACTGAAGCCCGCACACCTAGAGCCCATGCTCCGCAGGAAAAGAAGCCACCACAATGAGAAGCCCGCGCACCGCAACGAAGAGTAGCCCCCACTCACCGCAACTAGAGAAAGCCCGTGCGCAGCAACAAAGACACAACGCAGCCAAAAAACAAAAAAAGCAATCTCCCAGATTTTGCAGGGGTTGGGGGGAGTGCAGGTAAGGAGAACGAGAAAGACAATAAAATTATAAGATTAATCCAGGAGATTCAATATCCAAATTCTAGGAGCTCCAGAGGAAAGAAGAGAGAAAACGAAAGGAGCAAATCAATGAAGTCATTCAAGAAAATTTCTCAGCACTAAATAATGGGTGTTTCAAGACTGACAGGTTCCAGGGAGCCCTGGATGGAAACATATCCACACTGAGGCATGTTACTTCTGAAGTTTCAGAACAGCAGCCAAAGAGGAGACTTTTACACGCAGAACACTAGAGATTCCAGAGAGAAAAACTGTGTTACCTGCCAAGGATTAAAACTGGAACAACATTAGACAGTAACCTTGGAACTTAAGCAATGCTTTGCACACAAAAAAGATCCCTCGCCTAGAACCCTACAGCAAGCCACAGTATCAGTAACACGTGAGCGTGGAAGGAATATTTTTTCAGATCCGTGAGGCTAACGAAGGTTCACAGAGCACCTCCTGGGCAGCGCGTGCATTTACCATGCAGTGCGTGTACTGGATTATCACCGGCCCACGTCCTAGACTAGAGCCCAGAGGCTGTGTCTTATTCCTCTCCGTAGCCTCGGCACAAGATGTTATGGGGTTACCCAAGAAAGGGGGAGGTAAGGGGCACTTAGTGAAGGGAAGTGACGCTAAACAGAATCCTCGGGGATAAGGATCCACAGCACCATGCCGTCCAGGCAGCGAGAACACAAGCCAGGGCTGGGGACCCGTCACAACCCATCAACTTGCTGACCACAGACAAGGGTTCTAGCCGGCAGGTGAAACTCAAGGCAGGAATGAACAAATCCATGCGCAAGTAGCACTGGTGATGTTACCAGGTATCTGGGTTTGTTTTAATCCTCTTTTCTGGAACGAGGTGATATGTAAGTCGATGAGATACAACCATCTGAGCATGAAGAATGGGGACAGTGAGGCAGAAGGCTGGCTCCGGGTGTGACCTAAGCGTCCCTGGAGCAGTCTGGCAGCCCCACAGGGCACAGGCCACCAGGACGCCAGTGTCTGAAACACAAAGGGGAAGCTGGACCTTACAGCAAGCACACGGAAGCCCCGGAGGGAGGGCACCTGGGCCTGGGGGCTGCCCTGGGCCAGGGAGGCCCTCTCTCCTCACCCCTGCCCGTGAAAGCCAGAGCTCTGAGGCTCAGGAAGATCCAGGCCCCGAGACTGGGAATGGAGGCCCGGTCACCTGGCTGGTCAGCCAAGCCAGCTGGGAATCCAAGCCCTGTCTCCAGGCCCCCTCCCACCCCTTCAGTCCCACCTGGCCAAGCGCAGGTTCTCACGAGGATGTTCCCTTGCTGGATTTCCAGGTGGGAAGAGGCCGCCATGGAGGAGCCACAGCCTGGCACCTGCTCCAGGCGGCTTCCGGGAGAGGCCCCCTCCCCCATGCCCGCCCCGAAGGAGGCGCCGGAGCCTCAGTGGATTCCCACGGCTCCTTGACGATTTCCTGCTCTGCAGCAGTGGCGGTTCTGCAATAGAAACAAAGTCAGGGGCCTGCCTGCTTGGCTTCTGAGGCTGGTAACCCGCTGGGATCTGAGCAGCCAACAAGGAGTCTTTCCTTCCTGAAACAGCCCCGGCCCCGAAAGGGCGCTAAACAGGGCACCCTCCTCCCAGCCCCACCAAGGTCTGGCTCTGCCAAAGGCATACGTTCAAGGTGGGGGGCTGGGGGGTGCACGCAGGGGGCCCGGAGGAGGGGCCGTTTCCTCCCCTTGCAGAGTCTCCCCTCTTCCCACGGCCAGTCCCCTCCTGGCTGGTTCTACAGAACCTGTTACTCATCACAGACACAGCACCTCCCAGCTGAGGTGTCCCCTCTCTCTCCAAGGTGAACTTGAGGCACGAGTGGAGAAGGCGAAGGGCTGGGGCTGTGAGGACCCACTGCTGTCACAAACTCTCCTGCCAGGTCACCTGCAGCCGGGGTCCTGCCGCTGACGTGTGCTGTGGGCAAGCATGTGAGCAAGCATGGAGGCGCGTACAGAGCCTGAGTGTGAGCCAGCACGTGAGTAAGCTGTGTGCAAGCGTGCGCGTGCATGCTCCGTGTGAGTGTGCATGCGGGGGAGGGTGCAGAGAGTGAGTGTGTGAGAACAGGAGACGTGCATGCACGGGGACCTGTGCAGAGAGCGGGCCCCGAGTCCCCGAGGCGCCGCTAGGGAAGGGCAGGGCGTCCCACCCCAGCCCCCCTCCCCCAGGTTCAGACACCGAAGTGCAGGGTAAACGCAAAAGGAGCGGCCTTCCCCCAGTCCAGAAGCCCCCGTTTCCCACCAGCTCACCTCTGCCCTCGCCCCTCCTCGAGGCCAGCTGCACCCGGCCTGGGCCTCTGGGTTCCCTCTTCTGCTCCCACACCAGCCTCACTCTCTGACCCCGATTTTCCACCCTGCAGCATATTTTTTTAAAAACAAGGAAAAATCCCCCTCGCTTCCTTCAGGAGCAATAAATAGGAGGATTACAGAAGTGACATTCTGAAAGTGATCTGAACTCCTCAGAAGACAAGAGATGGATAAAATACAGGGCATTTTGGCCCAGACTCACTCAGAAAGAGAGGGAGGGTCTGCCTCCAGGGAGGGAAGACCATCTGCAGTGGCCGCCCGCCAGCCTCGGGCTGAGCCCTGATCGGTAGCAGAAAGCCCAGGCCTCTAAGTCACAGGGCTTGTCTAACATGCCAAACACAAGACACGGGGTCCTTGCGGGCCCAGAGAGGCTGCTGTCTAGAGTCGGGGCACAGATTCCACTCCCCAAGCTGCCTTCCCTCATCTGGAAGCAATCTGCCCCGCCCTCCAGCAAACAGCGAGGTAAAGGGGAGAGCCTGCCCCACTCCCCTCCTGGCTGGCCAGCTGAACACCTGAGAGCGGCCAGAGAACAGGCACAGGGCAGCCTGACCCTGACCCCAGACGTCTGTGCCGTCATCCTAAGCAATCTGTCCCTTCGCCCCTGAAAACTGGACAACAGTCAAGAGTACAAGCTTTGGAATCAGGCTCTCCCCAGCTGGCAGCCGCTCCAGCAGCCGACTCTTGGTTTCCCCCTAAGGAAGATGCAGGTAACGTCGGTCGTCGGAAGGATCCAACGGGACGTGCACGCCCGGGGTCTGCACAACACGCACTTCACAGACAACAGTTACTGCTGTTCCTGCCGCTGCACACTCAGCTGACTACACAACAGCCACCGCGGTCCTTCCGAAATGAAACGCACGTCTGTCTCCTTGATCTAATTCCTCCAAAGGCGTCCACCTTGCCCACCATAAAAGCGACAGCCCTCAGAATGGCCCTCAAGCCCCTGTAGGGTCTGAGTCCCGTGACCTTTCCCTTGCTCCCTTCACTCAGCTGTACTGGGCTCCAACAAGCCTCACATGCTCCTGCCGCAGGGCCTTTGCACCTCCTGTTCCCTCGGCCCTGGGATGCACCTCCCCCAGATATCTCCAGGACTAACCCACCTCTTCTTCCCTCTCTGCTGAAATGTCACCTCCTCAGGAATGCCTTTCCTAAGGACCCTGTTTAACCCATAATACCTGCCCCCCGCCCCTTCCTCCCACCCCCTTCCCTATCTCACTCTGGCCCATAATATTTGTCACTATAGATTTTAGTTGTTTGTTTATTGTTTGTCTCCCCCTCCAAAATACAAGCTCTTGTGGCCATGGATTTTTCTTCACTCCTGCATCCCCAGAGCCTGAACAGTGCTGGCCCCCAAACATTTGTGGGATGAATGAGTCTCAGGACATTTAGGACAGCCCCACTCAGGGGTTGCCAGTCCTTTAAGGCTTAGTGGCCTCCTCTAGAAAAAAACATGCTCATTCTAGCCACGTCTCAAGGTCATTGTCAGGAGGAAACGGACAGGTAAGATGATTTCTGGGAATATTCTTTGGTGCTTTCACAGTGGGGCGCCCTATAGAAATGGAAGACCCCAAAATTATTTATCCAGCACCAACTGAATAATTACTTATTCAGTCCTGGGGTGGGGACCCTGAGTGCTAACAGGACACCACAGAGAGGGGTTTACACAGACAGCCCTTGCCTCCAAGGACCAGTCTGAGGCCCTCAGACCTGCGGGCACGCCTGGTGCTGTTCGCCACAGAATCCCTTGCACACGGCAGGTGCCCAGTAAATGCCTGTCAGAGTATAAATGAGAAAGTCCCACACAGATAACCACACAGAGAATAGAAAGATCACCCATACAAAAATCCTCAGTAAAATATTTGTTGACCTAAAGCAGCATGTAGACAACAGCTACCACAGATAAGACTGACAAAAATACTGAATATATTTTTATTATCTTCACAGCAGAAGCAAATGTGTTCCAAGGCAGAAGTCAGGAGTAGGTGCAAAAAGCCACGGGGAATGGAGAACAAGTTCAGGAAACTTCTTTCCAGTGAGTGCATTTCAAGAATTAGGCCAAAATCCTGCAGATCATGACAGAATGCGCTCCGGCGATATTAGCTGTGATTATACCATTGCTTTTATTATGGTCTTGGCACCCTCCAACTGAACAAGCAGGAAACGAGACACAACACTCAGGTTTCCCATCGAACAGTGAGAGGCCCAGGTGCACCGCTTCCCGCTGAAGCACCTCTGGACTGGAGCGCGGCCCAGCCATGGGGATGCAGGGACAACTTCATTCGGTCATCAAGGGCTCCTGAGTGCCTGCTTTGTGCCAGACGCCATCTGGGCACTGGACAGACAGAACGCACACAGAGCGATGCACCTCCTCTCCCCGGGACCCCTTTCCAGGGGGCGCGGGCTTTGTGAGCCCGAATGCAGGCAGGTGCCAGCCCTCCAGGTACACCAGTCTCCAAAGAACATTCCCTCTCCGTTAAGGGAGAAAGGATGCTCATTCACAAAGGGTTCTGAGCACTGGCTGAGGAAGAGGCCAAGCCCACACTGCTCGGGCCGGTGAAAGCTGCTCTGGGGACCCGGCAGCCTCGGACACGAAAGAAAGTCCTGCAAACGGGCCATCCTCCAGCTCCCCGGAGAGCCACTGTTCCTCCCATCTCGCAAAGGAAGAAACGGAGGCTCCTGCAGGTCAAACTGGTCTGGAGGCCAAGGCTAAGAGGGCCAGAGAGTCCGCAGTTCAAGAGCGCTCCTTATGCCCATGGCGGTGCCTGGCTTGCCCTGTTGGGGAAGGGAGCGGTGCACCAGGAGAGAGGTTCCCGGAGCTCAGGTCTCTCACTCGGGGCGCAGCCCAGCACTCGGCTACCAGGAAGATCTCTCTTTCTTTCTTTTAAGATCTCTCTTTCTGCAAAGCCCTTGCCCCAGAGCCTGCCCAGCTGTGACCGCTTACAAGCGACCTGACTGGGCTCCTTCCATACAGAGGTGGGACAACAGCTTCGGGGAAGCAGGAGACAGGCCCTTGGCTCAGGACCCCTTCTGAGCTGTCCCCCTCCCCTCCCCCAAAGCCACCGAGCCGCAGCCCCGCCCGTCCTTCCTGGGCTGCATCCTTAGAAAGGGGAAGAGGCAGGTGCTTGAGGACTCCCTTGAGAATCTGCCAGGACCACCGTTAAACAGGCCTCCCCAGCATCTTCAACCTGGGGCTGAAACCTCCCGGGCGCGTCCAGTCCAGGGAGGAGGGGCCCCACGGGGGAAGAGACCCAGGACCCAGAGCAACAAGCCAACGAGCAGTCAAGAGCGGAGGTGCCTGTGCAGAGCCACGCTCACCAGCACGGGAAGCGCTGCAGCAAGGCCGCCAGGCTTCGCTGTGCAGGAGGCTCACAGTCATCCTGCCTCAAAGGCACTGTGTGTCCAGACACAGGAGACAATGGGACGAGGCGCTGACACAGGGCCAGCCTGGATCAATGCGGTGCCAGGCAGGCTGAAGGGGGATGACGGGGCCCAGCACCGGCAGCGGGAGGCCAGTCTGCAGGGGCCCCAGACGAGGCCCGGCGATGGAGGCTGCAAGGAGTTTCACAAGAGTAATAAGGAGCATGTTTCAGGTGTGTTTTCTGAACACGCTTGCACAGGTGCGTACATGCGTGCGTGTGTGTGTGCGTAGGATGCGGAGTTGCGAGGGCGGGTGAATCATGGGCTCAAAAGGAGGAGTAACATTTAACATCATTGAGTAGAAAAGTATCTTAGAGAGTATCTCGTGTAACATTGTATCTACTCTTCATCCCAAACAAAATCCCCAATCACTATCAGTCTTTGCTTAAACCCCAGCAGTGATGGGGAGCTCACTACCTCCCAAGGTAGCCCATTCCTCCTCTGCTGGATGGCTCCAGCTGTTAGAAAGTTCTTCCTGGAACTGGGCCCATGTCTGACCTCCTTGAATCCCCTCACCCATGGGTCCTAGGCACCTGGGTATTTAAGCTTTGAAGCCATAGGACATGTTTAGACCCTCCTATTCCACATCAATCCTGCACATGTCAGGAGACCATTATTGTGCATCCCCTCCCTTCCCATAACACTCTATAAAAATAATTTCCAGACAAAAGGAACGTTCCCAAATCCTTCACCCAGTCCCCACGTGGTGTAGCTTCCACCATCTTAGTCACCCTCCTCTGGATGAGTTCAGATTTGCCAGTGTCCCAACCAGAATTAACAAAACCCAGATGCAGATGTGCTATAAGCTCCACAGAGCACAAAGAGGGTCTAAACCTCATACCCAGGGCAGCATTGTTTTTCTTAGCAACCACACGGCACAATTAGCTTATAGTTTCTTCCGTTTCTTCTCATTTATTCATTTGGTCCACAAACATGAGCTCTCTCCTATGTGCCGGGCACTGGGCTAGGTACAAAGGATGCTAAGGGAAATACCGTATCACCTTTGTGCTCGGGGAGACAGCCTGTGTGGAGAGATAAAAAAAACAAACCAGATGAAACACGGGGGAAAGAACACACGGCTAATGGGGTCCTTCCCGTAGGAAAGCTGACTAGAGACACCTGCCCCAGAGGGTAACGATGCCCAAGGTGAGTGTTCCAATAATGCTAGACTCAGATTACAGCCACGGTGAAGTGACAGGGACTGGCTTCACCCTTGCCCCCTAAACAACTAGAAAGCTGGACAGAAGGCACGAAACAACTGCTTCAGACACCGACAGCAGGCAGCACTAGACTGTAATCCCTGAGAGAAGGAAACAAGAGAGGGAGTCCTATGATGGCCAAGCTTACTGACTGGAGGCAGCGTCCACACAGCAGCTGAGGACGAGGAATCCTCACGGGGTCCAGTGGTCCCACCGAGTTGAGGAGACAGAAATTGGAGTTTATAGAGATAGAATTTTTAGGGCAGAACATTGGAGAGAAGGGGACTGCACAGAGAGGGTGCTCTGGAGAAGAGTCCCCTGGCATCTCCGGCTGACCCACACAAGTACAGGGTAAAACACCACAAGCCTGGGAACAGAACCAACAGAAAGCAATGGGCCAGCCAATCTGCGGAGCTCACTCAGGGCCACGTTCCCACCAACGAGAGCAGAAGAGCTCGCGACACACAAGGCACTGGGTAGAGTCCTCAGAGGGTGGTGCCTCAGTAGTGAAGCTAAATTAGCCCTAGTCTGAAGGCTTAATGCACCCTAACAAAGCTTACAAGCAAGCCTCAGACATATTAAACCAATCCCAAGCAGTTAAAATGCATGCCAGAATAAAGTCCAATACTATTTGAAGGAATGTAACAAAATCCAGCAACGCTCAATTGACAATGTCTGGCATCCAATCAAAAATTAGCAGGCATTCAAAGAAGCAGAAAAATATGAGCCATAACCAGGAGGAAAAGCAGTCAATAGCACAGACGCAAAAACGACAGAGATGATGAAACCAGTAAACAAGGGTGAAAAGAAAACAGCTATTGTATGTTCCATAAGCGCAAGAATGTAGAGGAAAACATAAGCTTGATGTGAAGAGAAATGAAAGATATAAAAAAAAGACTCAAATGGAACTTCTAGAGATGAAAAACCCAATATCTGAAATGAAAAATACACTGGATGGGACTTATTAACATTGGATTAGACACTGCAGAAGAAAAGATAATTGTACTTGAAGATATTAACACTAGAAACTATCCAAGATGAAGCACAGAAAGAAAAAAGATGGAAAAAAATTAATGGAGAATCAGCAACCTACAGGACAATATCAAACAGTCTAATATACACGTAGTTGAAGTTCTAGAAAGAGAGGAGAGAGAAGGGGGAACAGAAAAATACTTGAAGAGGGGGGCTTCCCTGGTAGCGCAGTGGTTGAGAATCTGCCTGCCAATGCAGGGGACACGGGTTCGAGCCCTGGTCTGGGAAGATCCCACATGCCGCGGAGCAGCTGGGCCCGTGAGCCACAACTACTGAGCCTGCGCGTCTGGAGCCTGTCCTCCGCAACAAGAGAGGCCGCGATAGTGAGAGGCCCGTGCACCGCGATGAAGAGTGGCCCCCACTTGCCGCAACTAGAGAAGGCCCTCGCACAGAAACTAAGACCCAACACAGCCATAAATAAATTAAAAAAAAAAAAATACTTGAAGAGGGAATTCCCTGGCAGCCCAGTGGTTAGAACTCTGGGCTTCCACCCAGGGGCCCAGGTTAGATCCCTGGTTGGGGAACTAAGATCCCGCAAGCCGTGCAGCACGGCAAAAAAAAAAAAAAAAATTCTTGAAGAAGTAATGGCTGACTGAGTTTTCAGATTTGGTAAAACAATGCTCATAAGAGAAAAAACCATGCAGGATGGGAGGGGAGTTCCAAGCCAGGCAGACAATGACAAGAACAATGGGCAATAAGAACCCGTGTGGAGGGCATTACAGAGACAAACGGGACACAGTGGCCGCAAGTGGGGAGCAGGGAGGCTGGACCCTGCTCCAGGTCACTGCAGACTCTGCAAGCCTCGCTCAGCCCCTCGGACCTCATCTTGTAGGCCAAGGGGCAACCACCTCATCCTGGACAAGGGCAACTATTTTCTTGAACCTAAAGTCAGACTTTGCTGGCTTCCCTGGTGGCACAGTGGTTGAGAGTCTGCCTGCCAATGCAGGGGACACGGGTTCGAGCCCTGGTCCAGGAAGATCCCACATGCCGCCAAGCAACTAAGCCCGTGCGCCACAACGACTGAGCCTGTGCTCCAGAGCCCGCGAGCCACAACTACTGAGCCCGTGTGCCACAACTACTGAAGCCCGTGTGCCTAGAGCCTGTGCTCTGCAACAAGAGGAGCCACCACAGTGAGAACCCCGCACACCGCAACCAAGAGTAGTTGCTCACAGTAACTAGAGAAAGCCCACGCAAAGCAATGAAGACCCAACGCAGCCAAAAATAAAATAAATTTATAAAAAAAAAAAAAAAAATTTAAAGTCAGACTTTGCATAAGCAGGAGGGTCCAGAGAACAGAAGAGAGGTTTGAGGCCCAGCTGTGACATCTGAGCCCTCAGCCTGTCCCCATGGGGATGAGCCAGCTGAGACGTCCACCCTTGGACCCCCCCCCCCTTTGGAACAAAGAGTGGAGGCAACAAAAACACCCTACCCGTCTGAGAAGGGTCTTCCTCCCCGCAGCTCCTGGGACCAGGTAACTCTCAAGCCAGAAGGGGCTTGGGGATCACAGACTCCTCACTTTACACACGAAAAACCCAGAGAAGTGACGTGACTGAGCCAGGGCCAGCCAGGTGTCCTGACTCCCCCGGGCTGCTCCTTCCGCTGACCACTCGCCTGCTATGATCCCCACCGCCCTTCCAGCACCACGGACGGCTCCGGATGGCATCGTGGGTTAGTGCACATCTACACGGGTCTCTACACACCCGTGCCGGCTCCTCCAGGGCAGAGGCAGATGCCTGGCATCACCGGGCTCCTGACCTGCTACAGGATGGGTGCTCACTACACGCCCCCTTCACGCACACTGAGCAAAAGGGTCTCTGGGCCTGACTCTGGGGAAGGGAGGGAGAGATGAGGCTCCCCAAGATGCAAGGCCAGAGCTGCCCCGAGCCTGCCTAGGTCCGAGAGGGACAGAGAAACAGAGCAGAGAGATCAGAGAGAGGGCTGCACTGACCTGGCCAGTGGGTGTTACCAGGCGACCCCCGAGAGGCAGGGACGAGCTGGTGCGGGGAGGGACGCTCCTCTGGCTCCTTATCAGACTGGCCCCGAACCAGCCCTGAGCTCCCACCCGCTTCTGCCCGGAAGAAGAGGAAATTGTCTGAAACCTTCCTCCTCTTCCCCTCCCCTTTCCAGCACCTCCTTCAGCCCCAGCCTTGCTGTGGGCTCTGGGCTGAGCGGCACCTCTTTACAGGGGTCACGAATGAGCAAATTCTTGAGCTATTCCTGGGGCCTCGATTTTTATCATCCTTCCATTCTGGTCAATTCTGAGAGGCCAGCGGCCAGGAATGCCAGAGAGATCCGAGCCCGGCCCACCAAACCCAAAATAACCCCACACGTGCCTCTCTCAAGTCCTCAGGGATTTGGCCATTTTGGGTGCATGTTTTCCTACAAAGCTGCCCCCCTGGCCCTGTGAGGTTACCTCTGAGGCACCCCTGGGGGAGCTGAGGAAGGTGGGAGCAGGTGAGGGGAGGGGCGGGGGATAAGAGAGGCAGAATCCAGGGTTGGGATCTGGAAGGGCTGGCTCCAGCCTCCTCCACTCAACTGCCTGGAGCTCCTGGGGAAGCCAGCCTCAGTTTCCTCGCCGTGAAACCTCCAAGCAGCGGCCTCCTCTTGCCCACGACTTCCTGTCGGCCGCTTCGGGAAAGGCAGCGATAAGGCCCCCTCCCTGAGCTGCAGACGCCTTGATAAGAAGCTCCTGGTTTGAGAGTCCTGCGCCCTCCCCAGAGACATCTCCCACCCCTGCAACTGTGAAGATGCGACGGTTTTACATCAGGCAAGTGCTCCAAGTGTCCGGGGAAATGGGTCGGATGGGGGACACGTTTCTTTTCATGTCGCAAATGCAGTATTCACGCATTCAAAAACGATCGGCGTGCCCACCAAGTGTTGGACAATGAGAAAACAGGCAGAGCATCAGCGGAGGGGAAAATCCAGGCCTCCGCTCTTCAGCAGAGATAGAGACAGAGATTGAGGCGAGTGGTCAGAATGCCCCTGCCTGGCTGAGAACCAACGCCTGGAGGCTGCACGAGTCCTGAGCCGTCGGAGTCCTCTGGCTGCACGAACACTGCGCTGCTCAGAGGGCAGGGCTGGCGGAGGGGGAGGCTGCAGGGTCTCAGAAACACCAGGGTCGGTGGAGACCGGCCCCCGGCCCCCTGCACCGCCGGCTTTAGGATGTGGCAGCACCGAATGCTTTAGTTCCTGACATGAATCAGGAATGTTAAAGAGACTTGGTTTAAAACAACCACCATCATAAGATAGATATACCCTCTTAGGTATTTCTTTAAAGCTGCACCATCCCTCCGGTGAATGCCCTTGAGGATTTTTTGGCAATGAAAATTAATTTTTGGCAAATTGAAGATTTAGCACTCTCTGGTGGGGGTCCCAAGGAGAAAGGGCCCACAGTCTAAGGAATCACCTCCCCTTTGCCCCAGAGTCAGGGTGGGGCTCACCTCCCCAGCCTAGCATCCTCCCTCACCCCGGCCCACGGAGAGAGCGTCAGGTCCCCCCACCTCGCTCACAGGCACGGCACCATCAACCATTTGGATAAGCAGTGATGAAAGTGGATGATGAAACAGAGGTAACATCGTTTTTCTTCCAAATTAGGTGTGACTGTCAGGCATGAGGCTTCAGCTGGTCAGCCTGGCTTCTCCTCCAAGCCCTCCATTGAGGGCTCTGGCTACAGCAATCCCATCCCTTCCTACTCGGCCTTCAGAGCCCATGCCTGGGTGCCATGGACGCTGCGGGGCCGAACCTCGGGGGGAAATGGGAGAACCCGATGAAATCGAGAAGGCCTTTGGTAGCCTAGAACAGAAAAGGTGTGGGACTTACCTAAGCCAACGTCGGCTGAAGCTCTTACCACACAGAGCACCGGGGCTCGAAGACGCCTCGGAACCTCGCAGACTCAGGGTGGCCAGCAGTGGGACTTCCCTGGTGGCGCAGTGGTTGAGAATCTGCCTGCCAATGCAGGGGACGCGAGTTCGAGCCCTGGTCGGGGAAGATCCCACATGCCGCGGAGCAACGAAGCCCGTGCGCCACAACTACTGAGCCTGCGCTCTACAGCCCACGAGCCACAACTACTGAGCCTGCGTGCCACAACTACTGAAGCCCGCACGCCTAGAGCCCGTGCTCCACAACAAAGAGAAGCCACTGCAATGAGAAGCCCGCGCACCGCGACGAAGAGTAGCCCCCTCTCACCACAACTAGAGACAGCCCGCGCACAGCAACGAAGACCCAACACAGCCAAAAATACATAAATAAAATAAATAAATTTACACACACACACACAAAAAGACTCCGCGCTTCCACTGCAGGGGGCATGGGTTCGATTCCTGGTCGAGAAACTAAGATCCCGCATGCCAAAAAAAAAAAAAAAAATCTCCTCTTTCTTTCTTAGACTGTGTTTCTCCCCCAAGGAGTTAGACATAAAACAAAGTGGTCATTCACTTGCTGATGAAGTGATAGTATAACTCTTGATGATACGGAAGTATATGAATCATCCTCGCAGCCACAGGGAACCAGAACTGGGGGGTGGAGTCATGGGCAGGGAAGTTAGGAGTCAGAGACAGGCCTCTTGGGTCTCCGCTGATGGACAGTTTACCTACCATCCGCCTCAAAGCAGCAAACGCTCAGTTGGCACAGGCTGAGGACCTCCGTTTAGTCTTTCCAATTCCTTGGCCAAAAGGAGCGGCTGAGGTTTCTTGCCTTGCTTGTGATGCCAGATTTCTCCGAGGTCTGCAGCGTCAGCTCTGCACGTTCTCCTCAACACTAAGCACCGGGATACATTAAGCCCGTGAGCTGATCAGATATCATGCACCCTGCAACGGTAGCACGATGCCGGCGCCCCTGGCACCCCGGGAAGCATCAGGGCAGCTGCAGCTCCTGGCTGCCTCCCATCCCCCAGTCCCCACCAAGCCCTGTCGCTGAGCTGCGTCCATTCTCCCACAGCACAGCCGAGGAGGAGGAGAATGGCCAAGAGGCTGAGCTGTGCAGCGTGCGCTGTTTCACAGTGAACCTTTCGGCCACAAAACATTTCTTTTCCAAGAGATGCTGAGCGGGGGCAGAGAAAAAATAAAACACCAAGGGGTTTTCAAATGCGAAAGCCCTCTCAGTCTTTGTTCTCGTTTGATGAATGCACAAACCACCAGGCCGTTGACAGGCAAAAGAACACGGGGCGGGCGCGCGAGGAAAGTGCAGTTCATCAAGGCCAGCCTGGGGGCTCCAGGGAGAGGGGAGTTTGATGGGTGTGAGCCCCGGGGAGGACCTCTCCTCCAGCGGCTCTATGGCAGCATCGTCCTTGCAACTGGAAGTGGCACTCCCTAATGACCCGGAGCTGGCTCTCCCAGCCCCAATGTTTCCTCCTGTCTCTGCCATTTGAGGCATTTCCCAGGAAAGAAGAGCTACCACGCATGGCAGGTGATGAGAAAACTATACAAACGAGTATGTCAAGGGGAGTCAGAATGTTAAGTCCACTGTGAGCTGTCTGGGAAGTGAAGTCTGATCCTGCAGTCTGGGTCTTCTTACTCCACCTCTGAGGGTAGGAGGGGATGGGGAGAAAGGCTGGAGCACAGGAGGTGCCCTGTTTGCTGGGCGAATGAATGAATGAGTCCCCAGCAGAGGCCTGAGTCTAGAGTGGCTGGCTGGCTTTCATCGGGACCCTTCACTCACTGACGCACATTCTTCGGAGATGCCATGAAAACTAGCAGCAGGTACCGAGCAGCCGAGCTGCCAGCAGCTTCCAGAGGGCAGGCAGGCTTCCGCTCTGCTTCCACAGCCCTCGGGCCGGAGAAGCTGTCCGTTACGAAGCCCGTGCTCTAGCTCACTCTCACCTCCGGCCAGACAAGCGCCTCACACACATCCACACAGAATCCACCTGGAACGACACCTCTAAGCCAGCAGGAGGACGAAGCATCCCGCCTTGCCAGTTTCCCTGGGTGACCCATCCGGTCAGAGGGGGCTGAGGAGGGACCGAGCCTGGGCTGTCTTCCAAAGGTCTGTGGCGTCTAGCCCCCAGCATTCTAGCCCTCCTCCTTCTGGGCCCGTGCAGGGGCTGCACACCCCTGCCCTCCCACCGCTGAACACACTTGCCCTTGACGTGACTTTGCCAGTCCTCCCATCAAGAGGGGGCATCTTTGCCCCAGCCCTGGAGTTCCAGTGGGTCCGGTGACTTGCTCTGACCAAGCGGCAGGTGGATGCTACATTGTGAGACCTCGGAGCCTGCATCTCAACGGGTCTTGGAGATTCTGTTTTCACTTAAAAGGCCAGTTCCCTTGAGAATGAGAAATCATGTGGGGAAGAGAGGCCCAGCCAAGAGCCAACGCCAGCCCAACGCGTGCCAGAGGGGCTCCTGGACCATCCAGGCCCTGCAGAGCCACCAGGTGACTGCCACCGCGTTCACAAGCTCAGGTGATGGGACCAGCTGAGCCCCGCCCAGTGCTATGGGCACCACTGCGGGAAGACGGCTAAAGAAGTTTCCAGTTAGTGTAACACAATGCTATTTATGGAAATTGATAAGATAATAGGTAGACAGCTGGATGCTAGTCTATCATTAAAACACCTAGAAGGAATATAAGCCAAAGTACTAACAGTGATTGCCCCCAAAGGGCAGGATTACAGGAGGCTCTCCTTTTCTACCAGTTCTGGAACGCTTGAAGGTTGTAAGGAGTTTGTATTATTTTTGCAACAACAGCAAAAAAAAAGTACTTTAAAAAAATTCACCTTGGATTCCGTGACAAGCTTATTTTTCCGAAAAATCCGTTTTCATCCTGTCATTCCCCTGTCCGGGGACCAACACCAGCTCCCCACTGCTAGTCTGCTGGGATCAGTCTCCTCTGGGGGACATTTCAGGTACCCCAGAGTGAAGAGGCCCCGCCTTGACAGCGTGCTCCTCCCCCTTCCAGCCCAATCACCAGGCCACGCCCAGCTTGCCATCCACCCCTTCATCCCCGTCCCTCAAGGCCCAGCCCCGTCTCCCCTGCGTTCCTCTGCCGCTCCTCAGAGAACGGTCCACCCAACCCTGTCCTTGATGGGCCAGTGCCCTGTATCAGTCTCCCTGCACTGTGGGGAATGACTGCCCTTCATAGGAGACATTCACGGACACAGGCCAGCGAGCCACCTCCATCTCCAGCTCCTCGGTCTGCAGCAGGCGAGGGGCAGAGCCCGGACGGTGGTTCCACCCCGATTCCCTCTCTGCTGCCCACAGCCTGCACGGTGGGGGGTGGCCCTGGACCGGCGCTTCCTCCCCACCCAGCCCATCTCAGCGGCAAGCAAGTGGCAGCCCCTGTGCCATGGCTGCTAATGCAGAGTAGACTCATGGCCTGGGGATGCTCCGAGAGAGTCCCCTCCCCACCCTCTGGTCCCACGTGCTGCATCCAGAGCCAAACTCTGGCTTCAAACCTAATTGCCTTCCTGGGGGACCCAACGGCTCTTCCTCACTCAGGACTCTGCAATCTGCATGTCCAGATTTTAAACAAAGCTGTTTAGAATCTTCCAGGATGGGACGAGTGGAAAATTGCAAACGCAGACCTCTACCTCACTTTCTCTAAAACAAGATGTGTCATTCTACATGTGCACATCCCTCCATTCCCGCCCAGCCCGGCACGCTGCCCCTCTGAGCCCTTCTGCAGGGTGGGGACTCGCTGGGGCAGGATCTACCCTCTCTGCCCCCCAAGCCCCCGGGGCTTGTTGGAGAGCATCGGGCCGAAGCCTCAGCCTCCACACTGGGGCAGGCGGCCAGGTACTGTGTCTGTTTCACACTCCCCTCCAAGGAGGGGGCATTCACGTCACAGGTACATACTGACCCGTTGAAAGGGCTCAGGTGGGCCTCTCAGCTGAGAGAACAATGTGGGAGAACTCCCCCCTACACAAATTTGCTAGGACAAGCACACACATACTCACCGACACACGCACGCACTAGTGTGTGGCCACACCCTGTTCCTACCTTGCTCTGAGCATCCCCCTGAGACCACTCCCCTCATCTGTCGGTCCACTGTTCTCAGAGGCCCGCTCCTACCCCTGGCCCTCTCCCTGACTCTGAACCTGACACCCTTTCCTCCCTGGGGGTGAGAGGAGTACAGGACGTGCTGGGATGCAGCACAGGTATGGGGCCGCCGCCCGCCAGGGCTCCAGAAGGCCGGCCCAGGCGGAGCAGGACGTTGTTCAGGTTTTACAATAATTTGCTCGCTCTAATTTTTCTTGTTCACCTGAGGAAGGGCAATTTTCGACTCTGCACAAAGGTGCTGTGAGGGCTGGCAGCGGCCCTGAGCTGCCAAGACCAAGGCCAGGAACACGCCAAGATCCTACACGGGAGGCTGCAGGACCCTCGGCCTTCCTGCAGTGACGGCCAAGCCTCCCCAACAAGGGGGAGGTTCCAGGGGACCGGCTGAGCTGCCTGACTCTTCAGGCCCCCTGGATGGTCCTCCACCCCCATCCTTTCCTGTTTCCAGCACAAGGTCAGATATTTTAACAAATGCTGACACTGGGTGTAGAAATGATCACGAGGCTCTTGGAAAGTAAGCAAGTATTCAAAGTGCAATAAATTTCCAGGCACTGGAAGGGGAGTGGGAGGAAGGCAGAGCGGGGGGCGGCTGGTAAACTCAAAAGCACAGATAGCATTAAACGACAGACACTCAAAACCCATCCACACGTGGCCGCCAAGTGGGGCCCAAAGCGCTGCGCAGACCGGTGAGCCCCCAGACACGCTCCTTCCGGCCGCCCCTTCCGGGAGACCGGCCACTGCGGGCTGAGTTTGGGTTGTGTTTTTTGGTTCGAGGGGAGGGCGGGTGGAAGCCGGCCTCCACCAGGCAGATATTCTCATTTCACCAGGCTGGGGCTCGGACGGAAGCTGAAATTATGAATTCGTTGGGCTCGGGTCCAGCGATGGGGCCTCTCGCTCCCAAGTGCGTGGGGCTAGGGCAGCAGGCAGGTAAAACGAAAGGGGCGGCAGAGGCGCTGGTGCAGGACGAAGTCCGGCAGAGACCCTGCCGCTAACCAGACCGGCGCGCGTCTCTGTGGACAATCTCCGCCCCCCGCCCGGCTCACTCATGAACCGCAGCCCTCCCTCCTCCGTGCACCCCGAGGCCAGGGGCAGAGCAGGTTCTTGTGAGAGGACGGCGGTGGGGAGGCCCCCAGACCGGAAGCGGAGACCCAGGCAGGCCTTCGTCCACTCAGAAACCACTGTCACCAGCGCGAGAAGGCATCCGAGCGACGGCGGGGAGGAGACCGGCCTAAAGAACCAACCAGCCTGCCACAGGGGACCTAACCAGGCGGAGGTGGGACGAGAAGCTCGACCGGGAGCTGGTCACCATCCCAGAGGCTCAAGCGCAGGACAAGAAACGGCCAAACCAAAGGCTGTGAAGGCCAACGCCTTCGGAGAGGATAAACTTCCTGTCCGGAAAGGCCTTCACGCAGGTCTCCCTCACTGTGCCTTCAAACAGACGCACAGGAGGACAGTCGTCTGGCTAGAAAGGGCCGGTGATGCAGGTCCATCTGTCTCCTCCCTTGAGGCCCCCCAGGGCGGGCCCCGTGGATCTCTGTGACGGGGTGGGACGTGCCATGAGCCGCGAGGACCCTCACCCACTTGTCCTCACGTCCCTCCTCCCTGCCACCTGATTTTCAGCACACTGGTTTCCCTCGTCCTGGCCTCGTGCCTGGCTGCACAGCCAGTCCTCCCGCAGGCGGAGCCCCAAATCCCAGGGCAGCAAGATTGAAAGCAGACACCCCCCAAGCCCCAGGGGGAGGGGGGAAGACTTAAAATGGGAGCCCTGCATCCCAGCTGCAGCAGACTCCAGACTCCAGGAGGGATGGGGAGCGGATTCCTTGCCGCAGGTCTGCTGCGAAGGGCAGGGGCAGTGGGAATCAGATGGCCTGGGTGTGAGCCGCTGCTCTCCTGGCACTAAAGACGTGGTCTTAGGCAAGTCTCTGACCTGCACTCCACCTTAGCTGCTGCCACTGTGAAACGGGGGGGAAATGACAGCTACCTCACAGGACTCTCATGAAAGCTAAAGGAGATTTAAATTAAGATTTAATACGATTTAAATTAAATTAGTTGTGGACATATGTAAAGAGTCTGAAACTGTGGCCGATGATGACAATGACAAATATGAATCCTGGCATCTGAGTATCATGTGCAAAGCACAGCAGGCCAGTCAAAGGTCCGTGGCCACTCCCGGGACTCCAGATCATCTCTGCTGGGACTCACAGAGCCAGCACCCTCCTTCTCACCACACCACCCCACCACCACGCAGCTGGGTTCTTGGAAGGTAAGAGATTTACAGATCACCCCGCAGGAGGAAGCCACAGGATAAAACACACATCAATTAAAACATTAAAAGACCCAGGTCTGTACGCAGCACCCCCGGAACCTGAATCAGTACCATCCACACCAGCGACCGGGGTAGCTCCTGCCCAGCTCCAGCTCCAGCTCCGCAGGGGCCTCGACGCACAGGTGCTAGGAACAATGAAGCTACCAGCAAGACCCCTGGAGCCTGCAGGAGCAGAGTTGAGGACCCCCAGCGAGCATCCTGGCAGAGGGTGCCCACCACCGGAGGGCCAGGGGCATTCCTGCAGCAGCCAGGATAGAGGAACGGACACAGGTGGGATTGGTCTGATTCCCACAGATTCCTTTCTGGCCGGCTGGAGGGAGGAGACAGGAAGCAGGAAGTTACAGGCCTCTCCTGCTTCCCTAGGCTCCCTCCCTACAATAAGGGTGGTCAAGAAAGAAATTAAGAATACTGCCGGCCACCATTCAGAAACATTGGGGAGGAGGGAAATCTCTCCCGGCTCCCAAAGCCCCATTTAAGGAGCTTATCGATTCAAAGTCGAGAGCTGGGGCAGAGAGACAGCTAAGAAATGTCAACATTCCACTCTATCCTCCCTCCCCAAGCCAAAGGGCAAGAGAGACTCTGGCTTTAGACAGTTTATAACACGCAGACTTTCAGAGGTCCCAGCGCACAGTGGACCCAGACCAGCACTGACCTGTTTTCCTTGAATTTCCTGCGAACACCTTGGCTGCTGACAGATCAGAGAAGATCCCAGGATATTCCTGCAGGAAAATAAATGAAACATTAGGTCATCACTTCGCTGTGAAGCCACTCCAGGGTGAAATCTGTCCAGCCATGGCCACTCTTTGGGCTGCAGTCTCCCATCGAGAACCCATTCATTCAACAGCTGGAGAAGCCCAGAAAGGGCAAACGGATTCCAGCTGCCGTGCCAGTCCACTCAGCTGCTGGTGGGTGCTAAAGCATGATGACAGAGACCAAGCCCTGGCTCGATGGGAAAGACAGCCATGATCGACTAGTGATGTCTGCTACGGGTCGTTCTAACAGTAAGAGTATCCGTGCCAGGTATTTGCCATCCCTGGGGTAGACCCTTGGCATCCAGGGATTTAACATTTGTAATTTTGACCACTCACAAGTGAGACAAAGTTTCAAGATATTTAAAAGTGTGTAACTTTACTGAGATGTGAGTTTGATTCACACAAATCAAAGGAATAGACAACTGAGGCTGAGGTAAAGGAATAAACAAGTTTCTTGTTTCCATCTCTGCCACATCTAAAGTTACTGTTGAGGAGCAATAAAAACTTGGTGGGAAATGGCCATCAAGTGAGAGATAAAGTTGTAGCAGAAGTTGAAAGGGTAGTTAATTTGGGGTGTGAAGATATATACAGGAAACATTTGGCTTTCTGCGGAAACATGACTCCAGAGACAGCCAGGCCTGTGTACAAATACTGCCGTGGATGCAAACTTGGGGTCCTAGAAGGTGCAAGATTCAGTTCTTTTTTTTTAGGGGGGGGCAAATGGGCACTTCTTTAATTGCGATATAAGTGGAATATCACATATTAGTTTCAATATAAGGATTGGATATTTGTACGTATTGCAAAATGATCACCACAACAAGTCTAGTTAACATCCATCACCACACAGTTACAAAATGTCTTTCTTGTGATGAGAACTTTTACCATCTGACTCTCTCAGCAACTTTTTTTTAAAAATATATTTATTTATTTATTTTTGGCCGCGTTGGGTCTTCGTTGCTGCGCACAGGCTTTCTCTAGTTGCGGCAAGCGGGGCCTACTCTTCATTGCAGCGCACTGGCTTCTCATTGCAGTGGCTTCTCTTGTTGCAGAGCACGGGCTCTAGGCACGCTGGCTTCAGTAGTTGTGGCTCGCGGGCTCTAGAGCGCAGGCTCAGTAGCTGTGGTGCACGGGCTTAGTTGCTCCGCGGCATGTGGGATCTTCCCGGACCAGGGCTCAAACCCGTGTCCCCTGCATCGGCAGGTGGATTCCTAACCACTGCGCCACCAGGGAAGGCCTCAGCAACTTTCAATTTATAACACAGTCTGATTGTTAACTCCAGTCACCACACTATACGTTACGTCCCCATGACAAGATGCGTTTCTTGCGGGCTTCCCTGGTGGTGCACTGGTTGAGAATCCACCTGCCAACGCAGGGGACACGGGTTCGAGCCCTGCCAGGAAGATCCCACATGCCGCAGAGCAACTAAGCCCGTGCGCCACACCTACTGAGCCTGCACTCTAGAGCCCGCGAGCCACAACTACTGAGCCCGCATGCCACAACTACTGAAGCCCGCACATCTAGAGCCCGTGCTCCACAACAAGAGAAGCCCCCCGCTCGCCGCAACTAGAGAAAGACCGCGCAGCAACAAAGACCCAACACAGCCTAAAATAAATAAATTAAATAAATAAATTAAAAAAATAAAATAAAATAAAATATAATTGTCAATTAAAAAAAAAAAAGATGCGTTTCTTGAGAACGTCCGGGTCCACGTTGAGCCTACTCTGTGCCCCTCGGCGATGAGTGAGGGGCTGAGGAGAACATAGGGGCAGAGAGAATCTATGCCCTGAGGGGCTTCCAATCTAGTTGGAGAAGCGATGATGCCCCCCTGAAAAGAGCAAAGGGCCCTGCATCCTCACCATCACCCAGCCCAGAATCCCCTCCAGTGCCCCTGCATCGTTTCCTCACCACCCCATCCTGTCAATCCACTGATGGTCTCAATCCTACTTCCAAAATGTCTCAGGTTTGTTCCTCACAGCTGCCCAGCCACTCTCCCCACCATGATCTCTTCTCTTCACAGACCCCATACTCGCCCTCCACAGGCCTAGCCCTGCTTCTGCGACCCCTACTCAAAAACCGGCAAGGTTCCCAGGCCCCCCAAGGTTAACCGCAGTCCCCCCAGCACCAGCAGGCAGCGCATGGGAGACACTTAATTTCAATGCATGGATGGAGGAAATTACTTGGCTGGACATTTGAAGCCACCCATAATATGGTCACTGTCTACCTGTCCAGCCTTTTGTCTCTCTGGTTCCTCCCACACAACCCACTCACTGGCCCGACTGAGCTATTCCAAACCCCAGCACTTTCTCAATGCCATCCCTCAGGCTGACTTTTCTTCCCTTCTGTAGAAATGCAAGCCACACTTCAAAGTTCGCATCAAACACCACCTGCTGCACGAGGTGGTCCTCTAGCATCAGGGTGATTTATCCTCCTGTTTGAAACCACATTCTACTCTCATAAGCTATTCACCTTATATTTTGAATCGTCTTTTTTTTTTGTTTTTTTTTTTTTGGCCACACCACGTGGCATGCGGGATCTTAGTTCCCTGACCAGGAATCGAACCTGTGCGCCTTGCAGTGGAAGCGCAGATTCTTAACCAGTGGACCACCAGGGAAGTTCCTGAATTGTCATTTTTTGAAGCCCTTTCTTAACCCTTTACTGTGTTTTATGCCCCATGAAGACAAGGACATTTACCATTTTCATTTTTGCATCATCAGAACTCAGCACAGACTCTTGTACTAAGATATACATACGAAAGGATCACCCCAGGCAGTGTAGGAAAGCCAGGAGAGATGAAGACATAAAATGCCAAAGGGGTTCCAAGGAAAAGGAGGTTCTTTGGGGATGGGTGGCCAGGGAAGGCTCCATGAAGGAGCTCAGACATGAGTACGATCTTCAAAAGAGGGGAAGGAGGGAGTGGGGAGGAGCATTCCAGGAAGGTGGAACAGTATGAACTAGGGGACAAAGAAGGAATGAGCGAAGCATGCTCGGAGATGAGTCTGGCTGGCACCGGGGGTCCCTGGGGGAAGGGGAGTGGGAGGTAAGGCTAGACAGGACGGCCGGGATGGGTAGGGAGGATGTGGAGTGCCAGGCTAAGGCACCTGGATGAGATCCATTCCCTCAGTCCGTGGGATGCCCACCACAGCAGGCCTGGGCCTTAATGGTAGAAGAAGTCCTATCCTCTCTTGTTAGTCTAGCCTCCTCAGCTAGGTTATAAATAACAGGCACCGTTTACTGAACACCTGCTGTGTCTGAGGCCCTAAGCTACGTGCTTCACATACATTATCTCACTGCTCCTTCCAACAGCCTTGAGAGCTCAGTATTGTTATCCTTGTTTTGCAAGCAGGAAGCGAAAGCTCAAAGAGGTGAAGGCCCTTGCCCAGGCCTCAGCTGCTCACTCTTTTTTTTTTTTTTCCTTAAGTAATAAAAACTTTAATTAGCATTTATTATCTTCTAAAATCCATGGTTAGTTTCTTACATATACTAACCAATTTAATCCTTATCTCTCTATAAAGTATGTACCACAATATGTACATTTTACAGTTTGGGAAACTGAGATGTAGAGAAGTTAAGTAACTTAACCAAAGCCATCGTCTAATAAATGGTGAGATCAGAATCTAAAGGAAAGCATCCTGCTGTTTGCAACTCATGACCACTGCCTAGTCTCACCTGCTCACTCTTTTACTGAACAATAAGGCCGGTGCTAGAGGGCCGGTGCTGGAGTTACATTCACAGAGATGAAGACTGGCACTCTGGTCAGCTACCCAGACTCGCCTTATTCACTCCTCAAGGGCAACATTAATTAAGGACATAGTAGGAGCTTAATAAAGCACACTAAGTAGAATGGAGGTTGCCAGGGGCTGGGGGGAGGGGGAAATGGGGAGTTGTTTAATGCGTATACAGTTTCAGTTTTGCAGATGAAAATATTCTGGAGATCTGTTGCAGAACAATGTGAATATACTTCATGCAACTGGACTGTACATTTACAAATGGTTACGATGGTCATTTGTGTCATCTGTTTCTTTGCCACAATTAAAAATGACAAATAGGAATTCCCTGGTGGCACAGTGGTTAAGAATCCACCTGCCAATGCAGGGGACACGGGTTCGAGCCCTGGTCCGAGAAGATCCCATATGCCACAGAGCAACTAAGCCCGTGTGCCACACCTACTGAGCCTGCGCTCTAGAGCCCACGAGCCACAACTACTGAGCCCGCATGCCCCAACTACTGAAACCTGTGCGCCTAGAGCCCACGCTCCGCAACAAGAGAAGCCACCGCAGTGAGAAGCCCGCGCACCACAACGAATAGTAGCCCCCGCTCGCCGCAACTAGAGAAAGCCCGCGCACAGCAACAGAGACCTAATGCAGCCAAAAATAAATAAATAGATAAATTTATTTTTAAAAAATAACAAATAAATAAAGCACACTTACTAACTGACTGATTGGCTGCTGATAGCATTGTACACTGTTAAGATATCCAATGCTGAAAGAGATTCTAGAAATATTTTAACCCAATAACCCTCCAAAACAGAGAGCTGGTGAGGGGAGGTAACTTGCCGAGGGTTAGGTGATGTTAGGACTAAGGTCGGAGCCTAGGTCTCCCAGGCTCAACAGTAAAGAATGGCAGAAGCAGCTGGGAGTAGTAGAAAACACAGCATAAGAGGTCAGAAGCCATGGGTTCAAGTTCTGCTTCTTCCACTTATGAGTTCTGTGACCTCAGAGAAGTTGTTTAGTCTCTCTTAGCCTCATTCTCCTAAACTACACGAAGAGAATTAAAAATAACATATGCTTTACAACATTATGTGCGAATCAAAGAAAATTATATACAGCTAATGTACAGAGAAAGCACTTGGCCAACTACAAATTACTTTATTTATTTATTCTTTTTGGCCGCACAGCACAGCTTGTGGGACCTTAGTTTCCCCCTCCAGGGATCCAACCCGCGCCCTCAGCAATGAAAGCGTGGAGTCATAACCACTGGGCCACCAGGGAATCCCCTACAAATTACTTTATAAACACTAGTTACTGTTATTCATATTAACTATCTGTTTATAGATTGAAAGATTAAAATCTGATTAAGTCAGACCAAAAAAACTCCCTCTCCATTCTGGTCCACTCTCAGCTGTTCCCGGCCTTGCACACAGCAAGTCTTCAATGAGTGAGTGTAGAACTGAATTACCCTTCAAGTTTTATCCACCTCAACCCTCTTCCCTCCCTCACCCCACAACCCACAGCTCAGCTGCAACAGCCCTGCCAGGACCAGGCGGAGGGTAGGAAGCCAGTGTGAACCTCTGCCTCCCTGGCTGCATTCCTTAGCTAAATATAAATGATTTGTCCAGTCCATCGTTTGAAATTGTCCGTAATACCTCTCCTCCCCTTCCCATTACTTAGGGTGACAAGCTGACTGCACATCTTTATAGCAGAACATACATACAAAACATTCTCTATGGCTATTTTCAGTAAAGAGAGGGAAGCTGGCTGGTATACAGGGATCAGAGCATGAGTCTTCAGTTTTCTCCACTAGTCCAGGAAATCTTCCTGGAGGAGGACACCTGAGTCACCCCAGGGAAGGGGACAGCTGCCTGTCAGAAGGGCATCCTCACATAATGAGTTTGGTTCTCTGAACCAAAGAAAGATGAACTGCTGCGGTCTTATCCTTATTTGGGGGATGGGGAGGAAAGTTCTACCCAGCCCAGGGGATCCCATACTACCCCAGTGCTTCAAACCTCCCCAGACACTACAGGTATTTGGGAAAGAGGTTGAGAAGGGACCAGTATCTTTTTCAAAAACAGGCCATCCAAGACTCCAGTTCTGAAATACACGAGTACAAATACTGCTCTCATTAAGGAGCCAGTTTCTTGTTTGGACTTTTTTTTTTTTTTTTTTTTTAACCACAACAAAGTTTTTTAAAGTCCCAAACTTGGATGCACAGATGGACTACATCTCGGACCTCGGGGCGTGCCAAAGCCCTGTCACTCTGAGTACCGATCTGCCAGCGGTGGCGCAAGGAGTGGTCGGGGTGCCGGGGGGCTGCAGTTAGTATCCCAGCCCTGCCCGAGCCCCCGGCCCTCCCTGGGGGCGCTGTATGGACCTCCCCCAGCCGGTCCACTAGGTCACAAAGTGAGAAACCCTTGACAGCTCCGGGGCTCCCCCTTTCTGCGGCATCCTACAGACCCCCATCCCTTCGCCTGGGATTCCGCCGTCCACTCCCGCAGCCGCATTTCCAAAAGGTCTTCCTCGGAACCTCTCCCCTTGCAGACCCCTCTCCGCCCCGCTACCGGACGCCGCGCACACCGTCCCATTCGGGCCTCCCGCCCCCTCACAGGGCGCTGACCCCACCCCTCCCTCAGCTCGCCCACTGCCGCCCCTCGACACCCCTCCCAGGGGCGCCCCGGGCCGCTCGCCCCTCCGGGAACCGGGTCGGGGGCTTGCGGGCCCGCCCCCAGCCGGCCGGGGCCCGTAACCCCGTACGCTCCCGAGCCTCCGGCTCGCGGCCCGCCGCCCCACCCGCCCAACCCGCCCGGGCCGCACTCACCGAGCTCCCAGGAATGCGGGGTCCGGCTCTCTCGCGCTCGCGCGCCGCCGCCGCCACAGCAGCAGCCAGCGGAAACAGGGGGCGGGGCCTGCCCTGGACCGCGAGGCCGCGGGGCGGGGCGAGGCCGCGGGGGCGGGGCGGGGCCGCGGGGCGGGGCCGGCCGAGGGGGCGGGGCCGGCCCGGGAACTGGGAGGCCGTGGGGGCCCGGTCCGCCGCGCGAGAGGTGGGGGCGGGGATTAAAGCCGGGAGCTGGCGTGGGCACTGCGGGCGGGACAGCGGGTGGGGAAGGGGTGTGCGAGGCTGAGGGCGGGGACTGGGGCCGGGGGCCTCCAGCACCCCCTGGCCGGATCCCCGGCGTTGGAGCTGGAGGGACCCACGGGCAGGCCAGGGCCGTGCTGGGCGCGGGCGTCCTGGGCCAGATGTGGCTGCCCTCCGGGAGCCTTCCTCCCTCCCCGCCGCCTGGATTCTCGGATCGGCCGCTCCTCCGGGGCGCTGGTACGACCCCTGCCCCTGCCCCAGGGGCTAGAGCCGCAGCAGGACCAGAGTGTCTGGGGAGGATCAGGGCCTGGGAGTTCGCGCTCCTGCGCTCGGCGACCAGACGCCGGCCCAAAGCCGTCCGGTCCCGGCCAGGGTCGCAGCCTTGCCTCTGTGGCCTCCCGCCTGCCCGCACACCTAGGCAGTCCTTCCCTGGCTGTGTACTAGGGACCGCCTGCCCGGAGAGGCTGTTGGAGGACCCGCTGTCCACCTCCCCAGGAGTAACGGCCTCCAAGTGCTGGTAAAGGGCACCGTGCGTCAGGAGGACGTGAACTGCAGTGGGACAAACTCAGGTTACGCGTCTCCCGCCCAGGGCTTCCTGTAGGCCTTCCTCTCTGGGCCTGGACTCTCTTCCGAAGTGACCAGCGAGCAGTCACCTCTCCTGCTTCATTACTGTCGTGGAAATGTGTTCTGTGCTTCCCACCTGCACCATCCTGCACTAAGTATGATTTGAGACAAAGTTTTTTAACCTGACTAATCACCAGGCTCCCCTTGGCCTTTCCTAGTTGGATGGCAGTTTCTGCTCATCTCTTGGGCCCCCTCTTCTCATACACGCACAATCTTGTTTTTGTCTATTAGACTTAACCCAATAATCCACCCCTTCTGACTCCCCTTTCTTTCCTTCCAACCCTTGTTCAATGCCCCCCATAAAGTCTTCCCAGGCTGACCCCCTCCACCCCCAAGCCCCAATCTCTCCAGTCACTGTGGCAGCCCTTACCACATGCAACTAACCCTGCCCAGCTTCCAGAAGAGGAAAGTGAGACCCAGAGAGGGAAAGGGATTTGCCTGTGATGTCCGCTGTGGGGGTCATCTTACTGTAAAAACACTGGGAGGCAGCCTCATGTGGTAGGACAGGGCTTTGGAGCCAGCCAGACCTGGGATTGAACCCTGACTCTGCCTCTTATGGGCTGTGACCTCTCTAGGCCTCAGTTTCCTCACCTGTGAAATGGGGTTTCATATTACCAATCCCACAGGGTTGATGGGATGGCCAAGATGACTGAGGCAAAAGCACAACATTTGATGCATGGTGGGTGCAAACATTAGCCTCTCCCTGCCCTTTAATGGGAGATAAGCAAACCTGAAATAATAGGAGAATGGAGCCTTAGGGTTGGAAGAAACCTTAGAAGAATCCCCTCAATAGAGTCACAGGTGTAGAAAACAAACTTATGGTTACCAGGGGAAAAGGTGGGGGGAGAGGGATAAATTGGGAGATTGGGATTGACATATACACACTACTATATACAAAATAGATAATCAACAAGGACCTACCGTATAGCACAGGGAACTCTACTCAATACTCTGTAATAACCTATATGGGAATAGAATCTTAAAAAGAGTGGATATATGTAAATGTATAACTGAATCACTTTGCTGTACACCTGAAACTAACACAACACTGTAAATCAACTATATTTCAAGAAAATTTTTTAAAAAAGAAGAATCCCCTCAGCAATAACCCAGAAAGTGACCACACAGCTCACCCTCCTTCGACCTCTTCGACCCCTCTTCGTGCCTCTGAAGGGGTTTACAGCTGGGAGAAAAGCCATAGAGGATAAGGAAGTATTCAACATAGAGGAGGGCAAGGTGCCTCGAGGTCTGTGGGGCAGACACACTCCCACCGTGTCCACCGAGGACAAACTCAAACAAATGACCTGACAAGGAGGCAGGACACTCTTAGGGCAGAAAGACACCTGTGGGAGTTAAGACACCCCCCTAAGCACAATGTCACAGTTTACTGTACTGGGCTCCTTAGGAGTTTCTGTCCTGGGGATTCTGAAAATGCTGAGGAAAAAACCCCATAGATGGTGTGTCCATGTCCAGGATCTTGGGGTACATCCCATGTACTCCTCTTGTCCTGGCACCGTTATTAATGGCCCCCCTTTCACTCTCAAAATATCTTGGTTTGGACAATAAATTACATGTCACACTAACTCTGGACAAGGGCAGCACTCCAAAGAGCTTCTTCCAGCCCTGGACGTCAGCAATTCTGCTGGAATTTCTGGATCCCCAGAGGCTTCAAGAGATAGTGTGTTAGTTTATATCCCCTTGAAATCGCCAAATCAAATCAAAAATGATAATAAGCAAAAATTCAAGCTAAGGGACAGGCAGGACCTGCTGAATTGCGACACCTAGTGGGGAGACTTCACACTGCTGGTGGCTGGGTTTGGGGGACACTCCATGTTTGGCCGTTGGTCTCTTCAAGTCAGCAGGTAAAGCAAAGAACAACAGCTAACATTCACCAAGTGCTGTGTGCCAGGCACGGTTCTAAGTCCTTCACGTGTTCTGATTCGTTGAATCCTCATAACAGCTCCATGATGTAGGGGCTGCCGTCATCCTTCCACTTTACAGAGGGGGAAAGTGAGGCTCGGAAGGGTTAGGTAATGTCCTCCAGGTCATTTAGCCGGGAAATGGGCACAGGACTGTCTCCTCATCCAGTTTCCATCAGCTAGCTGCTACTTCAGAGGTATCTCCCATCTAAGATGACTTCAACCACCCCTCTGACATGGAGATGATACAAAGGGACAGTAAGAGGCAGAGTGTAGGGAATTCCCTGGCGGTCAGTGGTTAAGACTTCGCCTTCCAATGCAGGGGGTGCGGGTTCGATCCCTGGTCAGGGAGCTAAGATCCCACATGCCTTGAGGCCAAAAAACCAAAACAGAAAACAGAAGCAACATTGTAAAAAATTCAATAAAGACTTAAAAAAAAAAAAAAAAAAGAGGCAGAGTGTACCAGGAGGTCTATTTCCACATCTACCAGGAAAGAGTGGTAGTTTCTCCATCTACCAGGGATTAAAATCAGGGCATTAAACCAGACAACAAGAAAACGTATAAACCATCCGTTAAATGCACAGTGGAGCTGCTCATTTAAAGAAACACTTTCCAGCATGAAAAATGAAACAGCTCCTTCCCTCCCCATCCCCTTCAACAACATTTGTTCATGAAATGTGAAGAGTGGTTACTGGTCACTGCAGCCTGCCAGCTGCCCCCAGGGGACCCAAACCCAAACCTCCCAAAGTTCTTACAGCTGACCAACGACTTTCTTCTGCTTCCTTTTCGCGCTCTCTCTTGTAAAGAATGCAGATCATCCCCAGGGCACCTCCTTCCTTCAACTTCTTTCTCTTCCAAAGCTAAAGTGAGGCAGGGGTGGCAGGACTGAGGGAGCCGTAGACCACAGGTGTCTTGTACAAGCCTTTGTTAGAAGGTTGCCAGGTGATATTTGGGACATGCTTATTCTAAAGGAAATATTCATCACTTATCTGAAATTTCGTTGTTTATCTGAGTGTCCTGTATTTTTAACTGCTGAATCTGGCAACTCTACTTTGTTATTGATTGTCACTGAAGCAGTTAGAAAACATAGACAGTCAGAGGTCTGCGAACTTCTTCTGTAAAGGGCCAGATACTAAATATTTTAGGCTTTGCAGGCCATACGGTCTCTGCTGCAAGTACCCAACTCTTCCACTGTAGTACGAAACTCAGCCGTAGACAACACGGAGTGAGCGAGCATGACTGTGTCCCACTAAAGCTTTATTTACAAAAACAGGCATCAGGCCATAGTTTGCCAACCCTTGGACCAAATTAGGGCCTTCAGACTCCGGGCTATCTTCAGATGTGTTGTAGGGGCGAGAGTGGCTTAGATCCAAGTTCTCAGGTATGAAAAACTGAAAGAGACTGGCCAAAATCACTAGCGTAAAATATACACATAATTCGGAGTGGGTATGCACACAGGCGTGTGTGACCCAAGGTGGGTCGGTGCCTGCAGAAAGCATGCACTTCTAGAACAGGGTTGGTCTGGAGCTGCCTAGGTTCTACAAAGTCTCGGTCAGCCCCTGTGTGAAGAAGTGCAGCTTCTCTGCTGGAATTCCTGGTGGTCAGCATGTACTCTGTAAAGACAGAAAGGCACAGGCAACACTGTGAAATCAGACAGAAGGTACAGAGGCCAAGAAAAGCAGATCACCCCTGCAGAAGGCCTTCAGGTGAGCTAAAGGTGTTGGCATTTGTCCACCTGATGTGGCGTACTGAGAAGCACATGGTAACTGTCCGCCGGTGTGTGTGTGTGTGTGTGTGTGTGTGTGTGTGTGCGCGAGCACACGCCACATGGACACCAGCTATCTGAACAGTGTGCAGAGCGCCTGAGGAATTTGCTGGTTTGTTGGAATCAATAAATGTAACACTAATAACCATACATTTGTATGGCCACATTTGTTTCAACTTTCTTAATGATCTTCCAATAGTTTTGTATGCTTTCCAAGGACAATTCCACGATTTAAAACCACACTTAAAATTCTGCCCTGCAGACCACAGTCACATGAGAAAGGACTGTCCAGTTAAAAGCATTAAACCCAAACGTGAATTGGCCACAGCACAGGAAATGTAATGTGTCTGGGACAAGGGAGTTGTGCAGGGTTAGGGCAAAGCATCACATAGGCAGCAGACTATGCTGGGTCACGCAAAGGATTTTGACGTGCACGTATGTCCGAAGATAAGTAAGTTGTCAGTGAAGGCTTTCAGACAGGATCAGATTTGCATTTTGAGACTTCCCCTCTGGCTGGAGGGGAGCAGGAGGCTTTAGCAGTGGTCTAGGCACGAGGTGAAGTTAGCTTGGTCCAGTCGGTGGTGGTAACAAAGGAGGGATGTGGATAGACTTGAGAGAGACCTTGAGAGAGGCAGAAAGCGACATACACAGAGTGGATCTGAAGGACTGGGGGCAGGGAGGGGGAAGCTGTCGAGAATGACGGTCAGGTTTCTGGCCAGCCTCACAGGACGGTTGGTGGAGCCATCACGGACATAGGCAAGAAGGGAAGAGGACTAGACTGAGGGGGTAGACGGTGAGTTCAAGGAAGATGAGGGTTAATAAGTACCCATCAGGGATTTCCTTGGCAGTCCAGTGGTTAGTACTTGGCACTTTCACTGCCACGGCCCAGGTTCGATCCCTAGTCGGGGAACTAAGATCTCACACACTGTGTGATGCAGCCAAAAAAAACCAAAAAATACCCATCAGCTATAGTGAGTTTAAGGTCCCTGGGGGTCTTGGCAAGAGCCATTTCTTTGCAATGACGAGGCAGAAGCTGTGCTGGAGAGAATTGAGAGTGGGATGGAGGCTGAGAGAGGGAGATAGACAATTCTTCCCAAAATAGGCTTCTTCCCACAGGAAAGAGACACAGGGCAGGTGGCTGAAGGAGGTTGTAGAGCATGGGAGGGTTTGCGGAATTTAATGGGAGAATTGAGCCTCTGTAAAACCTTGCGGGAAGAGTCCTACTTCTGGTGTAAAAGAATCAGGTCCTAATAGAGCAAACCTCCCACAAGTAATATCTATATACTCTGGACAACATACAAAAAAACAAAGCCAAAAAAAAAAAAAAAACCCAACAAACAAAACCCAAACAACGCCCACCACCCCCAAACCCAACTACCTGAGAGCTCTGGAAAGAGAACCCAAGCAGGGAGATTTTGGAGGGGATTCAAAACGTGGATGAAGCAACTGGCATGAGGTGATTTCTCAGTAAAAAAAATTTTTTCCCCTGTGTTGGCCACAGTCACTCTGCAGCATAAGACGGATAAAGTTGCAACAGAAAACCCACTGTCTTTCTGGCAGGAGGAACCAGAGGATGGAGCCCAGAGCAATTAAGGTTGCTGAAGAGTGAGGCGTGAGTCCTGGGAAGGAGAGAGCCAGAGAAGAGGAACCAGAATTCTCTGTATAACAAACTTTGCCCAAGTCTCCGACTCATGCCTGCACCACATCTGAGCAGGAAAAACGAAAGGAATCCCGGCAAAGATAAGAGAACCAAACTAAGACTTGAGCAGTTGCCTGCTACAAGGAAGACAATGTTTGTAGTTTGACTATACCCAAGTTAATTACCTGTCAAAGGAAAATATCAATGCTTTTCTAAGGGATAAAATAGAATCCAGGGCCTCCTCAAAATAACCTTCAAAATATTCAGGATATAACACAAAATTCTCGGCGTACAAAGAACCAGGGAAATGTGACCCATTCTCAAGGGAAAAACAAACAGAGGCCAATCCCAAGATAACTCAGATGCTGGAATTATTAGACAAGGATTTTAAAGTAGCTATTATAACTGTGTTCAAGGGTATAAAGAAAAATGCATTTATAATAAAAGAACAGATAGGAAACCACAGCAGAAAACCAAAGTAGAAAATATAAAAGGGAACCAAATGGAAATTTTAGAACTAAATACCTGGAATAAAAATAATTCACTGCGTGAGCTTAATAGCTAAATGAAGATCCAGGGGAAAGAGAACATGAACTTGAAGATAGATCAATAGAAAGTAATGAATCTGAAAGAAAGGGAAAAAAATCAGAAAGGAAAAAGATGATAGCGTGACAGGAATCTGTGGGATAATATCAAAATGTCTAATATATGGGTAATTGGAGTCCCAGAAGGAGAAGAAAGGGAAAATGGGACAGAATATACGTATACATATATATTTAAAAGCTTACGGGGGGGATCCAGTTGAGACAAAGAGGTTGAATATATGGGAAAGATAAGAGACCACAACTAGTAGACGTTTCCATAGAAGGAGGGAAGGAATTATAGAAGTGAAGTATAGAAACTTGCTCTCTTCATTAGAAGCAAGTCACAGGTGCGTGCGCTCAAGGGGAGGCGTGAACACCAGGAGTCAGGGATTGGGGGACACCTTGGGGTCTGTCCTCCCAGAAGGGAAGGGGATTCGGGGCGTTGGCTGGGCACTGCGGTGCAGTGTGCTGGACGGAGGTGGCAGCTGGGTGAAGGCAAAGTGGCGAGCACTGGAGGGCAAGGGTCTGGCTGGGGATGGATGGGGTATTGGGGAGAGGGGCTTAGACTTTGATGGAAATTGGGTTCTCTGCCTTCTTCCATCATACGGACTATGAAGAAGAAATCTGCTTACCTACAAAAATATGTTGTGTCAAATAGGTTAACTTTGTTAAGTATGTATTGATTTTATTTCCTCCCAAAGGCTGACCTCCTTAAAAAGCAGATGGTTGAGGCGCACACACTGAGACAACCTGAGAGAGGAGTCTTGAAGATAACAGGGAGAAAGAAAATGACAGCCCATCTCCAGCATAAAAGGCCGAGGAGAGCCAGAAGGCAAAGGAGAAAGGAGAGCATCCAAGCTGATGCTTTGAAATTGGAACCCAGCCTAGTGAATTCCATAAGGTAGCAAGAGATGAAATTGTGTGACTGTCAATAAAATGCCCAGAGGATGGCGGTTGGTAAGACAGGAGGATTGTAAAAGTGAAGGGGGGCGCACCTGCAGCCCTAGCCAGGACGTCCAGGATCCAAGCTGATGTACATCCACGTGTGACATTAAAAAATTCATTATATTATAATTAAAATATGTATAGCATGACATTAAAGAAGCAGCAGCAGCTGGTCGCTAAAAGCTGGTAATTTAAAGGGGGGAAATCAAATGAGAAGCTCTTACATCTAAAGTATATTTTCTAAAGGACAGAGCAAGGTTGGAGGTTACTGGACACATCCATGTGAACTCACTTTCCGGCTCTCTCACTGGAGCGGACTAGGAGTGGAGAATCCTCCCTCTGTTCTCACGTGGATAACGTGATCTGCGCCACGAGTGCCCAGATATTGGTCACTTATAACATTCACCACTTAAAGAAACCAGGGCTCCCCGGAGAGTAGCAGGTTCCACGCCTCGGGGCAGGAAAGTCAAAGCAGGCCTAAGTCTGCTAGATGAGGCCAGAGCACAGCATTTCAAAGGACACGTGAGGTAGTGTGAAAAGGAAAAGGGACACAGCAAAACAAGGCAAAGCTGGCGATCTGAGTATCAGAAAGGAATCAAAACTTACAAAAAGCCCGAGTCCCTAATGATACTGAATACGGATTGCGCTAAAAAAAGGTGTACGTGAGTTCCCAAAAATGTCAACTATTCCAGCAATGTGCACACCATAGCCGAGTGCTGGTTAATAATTAAGCTGTGAATTTCTTGTGCTTTTCTCCAGGCAGTGAGACACTCAGGGGTGAAGGAGGCACTGGGGTGTCTTTTTTTTTTTTTTTAAGATGAGGGTTTTAGGAATTTTGTTATTGTGGCAGGCAAAATTTGACTGCAAGAAGCCACTCCCACAGATAATTGCCAGGCTGGGTGACGTCCAGACCCCTCTCCCAGCCTCACCCGGTCTCCAGGTGGGCGAGTCTCCATATCTGTAACTGTATGGCAGCTCCAAATACGGAGCTTATAACCCCAAAGTGTAAAGCGTATCCAAGTCCTAAACCTTCACTGTAGTCATCTCAGCACACCTGTGAGGCTGATTCTGCTTGTTTTGTTTAGATAGAGGCTTGAAAATAAATATAAATATGACACAAATATGTATTAAAACTTTTGTGATAGGTTTAAGGATGTAACAGTTAATTATTGTAACCATTAGGGTAATTCAATTTATATTTTATCTGGGTTTGGAGAGTAAGTTTAAAAATATAATTTATTTTTTGTTGCTGTTGGTTGGCTGCACCGTGCAGCTTGCGGGATCTTAGTTCCCCAGCCAGGGGCTGAACCCACGGCCTCGGCAGTGAAAGCTCGGAGTCTTAACCACTGGAGCACTAGGGAATTCCCTAAAAATATAATTGAAAATTTAAATTCTTTTAGAAAATTCACATAACATGAAATTAACCATTAACCATTTTAAAGTGAACAATTTTTGCCTGCTGTTTACAGTGTTGGAAAAGTATAGAAGTATGTGATATATTCGACTCGTGATGCTAGTTTAATACTAAGGTGGATTAAGTGTGAAGGTTAAACACCTAAATAAATCCGATTAGATCTGTAAGTTGAGACTTATTACGTTTCGTGAATAGTGTTTAAGTTCTTAGTGTTAAATGCTTAGTGTCTAAGATTTTGTTAGATTTATAAGTCTGCCTTGTTAGATATTTGAAGCGCTTAATTATAGTTTAAATAGCCTAAGCTAATTTAATTAATCCAGTTTGTGAGAGTAAATGTTTAGAGAATTTGTAAGGTAACTGAACATTAATGAAAGAAAAAGAGATTTAACAAAAAAATTACTAGCTTTCTGAACCAAATAGCAAGATTTACAAGTTGAACTTAACAAAATCAGGCTTTAAATTTTACAACTTTAATCAATTAAAAAAACTTAAAATACACAAATAACATGAAGTATTCTTTTCCATGCATAAAAGTTCCCCTCAGACATTAAAAACTCAACTGATAGTGACTTAGTAGTTTATAAACTAATACAAAGGTATAGAATGATATTTATTTGTTGAAATTTTGACAGTTGAAAATATTACGTCAAATGAAAAGGAAGCACCTTTTTTGAAGTTAATGTTTATGTTCTATTTTTATTGATATTATTTTATTTATAGTAACTAAATCAAACAATGATGAGTTTGTTGCTCAAATGCATCCCTTTGCCAGGGGAGGAAGCCCATCACCTGCTCCACCTCCAAGCAGGAGGGATGATCACAGATTGGTACCAGGTTGGCGGCGCAGCTTTTCTCTGCACCTGGTCAAAAAGCCTAGCCTGTTGCTTCTCACACTTTGCTGTGCATAGGAATCACCTGCAGATTTTGATTCCAGTAGGACGGGTGAGTGGGGTGAGAGTCTGTGGGTTCCGGGGATGCACAGGAACCACACTTTGAGCCAGAAGGGCATGCTTTCTCCATGTGAGCACATGTGGATATGGCTCTTTTCCGGGGTTCCAGTTACCAAAGGCCAACGCTGCTCCCGCAGCCGGATCGGCCGCGTCTATCTCTCTGTGGATGGGACAAGCAGTCTTGCTGTCATACGGTAGCGGGAGCGGGGAGCCACTGTCTCCTCTCAGGAGACCTGGAGGCAAATGCCCTCCGTTGCCCTTGACTCTTGCACTCCCCAATTCACAGAGATCATACCCTAGACTGTCTGGGTACGGCTGTGGTGGGAGAGGGGATAAACAGAACAGGAGGCCTGGCGCAGTTTTGTTTATTTGTCGTGTGATTCCCCCACTAGCGTGTAAGCTCTCCCAGGACCTGGACTTTGATTCTATTCACTGCTGCATCCCCAGGAGCCAGAACCGTGCCAGACACATCCTAGGTGCTCAGAAATTATTTATGGGATAAACGAGGCTTGTTTGGGTTGTAGGTGTTCAGGCCAACCCTTCTAGAATTCGACATTGGGGTCCAAGTCTCACCTGATAAAGACAGTGGTACGTGCCTGGCTGAGCCTCTTGCAGGCATCTCTCTCCCTCGGGGAAGAACTGTGACCCAGAGCAGGATGTGGGTCTTCTTAGGCCCCTGGCCACAATGCTATCCGAACGCCGCTTCCATCTCCGGCCCAGGCCAGGGGCAGGGCGCTCCTCACTCAAGACCGAGAGAGGACACGGACCAGAGGCAGGAACAGAGCACGGGGTGAACGAGAAAACCCGAGGCCCGAAAAGCTACAAGGGGAATGTGATGAGTTGCCAAGTCCGAGGCAGCAGCAGCAAATATCAAAGCCAGGGACCACGGCCAGGAATCCAAGATTCAGTGAGACGAAGGGGAAGGGCAAGTGGGCCTGTGGTACATGGGGAGGGGCTGGGCCGTTCCCCGGAGCAGGCATGTGAGGCTCGCTTTAATGTGCCTCCAGCAGCAGGGCTGGGGAGGGTCAGGGACTTCCCTGGTGGCGCAGTAGTTAAGAATCCGCCTGCCAATGCAGGGGACACGGGTTCGAGCCCTGGTCCAGGGAGATCCCACATGCCGTGGAGCAGCTAAGCCCATGCGCCACAACTACTGAGCTTGCGCTCTAGAGCCCGCGAGCCACAACTACTGAGCCCACGTGCCACAACTACTGAAGCCCACGCGCCTAGAGCCTGTGCTCCGCAACAAGAGAAGCCACTGCAATGAGAAGCCCGCGCACCGCAACAAAGAGTAGCCCCCACTCGCCGCAACTAGAGAAAGCCCATGCGTAGCAACCAAGACCCAACGCAGCCAAAATAATCAATAAGTAAAATAAATAAATTAAAAAAAAAAAGATTAAAGGGGGCCCTGTGTGTGATGGACAGAACGGCATTTCCCAGGGGCTCTTGGTTTTCTAGGAGGCAGCGCGTGGTCTTACAAGTCCCAAGGCTGGCTTCAAGTTCCAGCTTGCACTTCCCTACATAACCTCGAGCAAGTCACTTGAAAGTCATCTCATCTTCACAAACCTTTTGGAAAGTGCAAACCCATAATCAGCTTAAAGTCTGTATCTCCCCAACAATCTCCAAGCGATCAGAGGCATACACCCGCCACAAAGGGTCTACATCAGGATCAGTGGGGATTTAGAGAGAGAAATTGGAAAGAAGTCAGCAAAGTAATGACCAAAGAGGAAAAGCAGAAGGAGAGAATCGTGCCCAACTTCAAAAGTGCTGGGCTCGGCCTCTGGAAGGGAGGCTACAAAGAGAAGCAGATTCCCTTTGATACCGAGAAAACATTTCCACAGTCAGAGGACGCTCGGCAGACTCTTGCTCTGAACGTCTGACTGCTACCCAAGTACTTCCAAAATGGGCTTGCTCGCCCGCCAGCTGGCAAACACATTTCGCTCCAGTGTTGGTAGTTGTCTGATCTTTACTTCTCTAATTATCCGGCACAGTCTCTACCCCTGTGGAAATAGACACATTTTCCCCGAGAAGTGAGAAAGCTTTCATTGCTGCCCTTGAAGGCCAGTGTCTCCCGGGGCCTTCGGGGCCAGCTCCCAGCTCTCTGCCCAGCACCAGGCAAACTCTGGGGCAGAACCTCCCACACATTCACAACCAACTGTCCACCTACGGTCACCAGCACGGATGAGGGGCCACAGAATCCAGGTCGAAGTACACGATCTGTGATGTAGTAACCAGGTGACATGAGTGATTCCTCTGAGCCTCAGTTCCTTCATCTAGGAAGAAAATGTCTACAGCATCACAGAGCAGCTGCAAACATCAAGCAAGACAGTGGGTTTGAAAGTGCTCTGGAAACTGAAAAGTGCTATAAAGAGTCAGGGGTGGGATTATTACTGTTGTTGTTGTTACAGCTGTCTGTCCATGCTTCAGACACTCTGCCTCTGTGTTTATCGCCAGATCCCATGATGTATCAGTGAGAAATAAGTCTGGCTGCAAATTACAAAAAAAAAGACAAAATACAAGTGACTTAAAGAAGATAGTTTATTTCTCTCTCATATAAAATCTGTCCAGAGCTGTAATGGTGGTCCATGGAATCAAAGACCCAAGAGCCTTTGATCTCGTTGCCTTACCACGGGTAACTTCCATTCCTAAGGTCATCTCAGAGTCCAAAATGGCTGCAGGAAATCCAGCCATTACATCACACCCCAGTCAACTGAAAAGGAGAGGTGAAGAAGAGCGTGCCCTCTCCCTATTAGGACACTTCTGGTAACTGCAGCTCTGGTTACCTCCATTGGTCAAACTTAGTCACAAAGCCACAACTAGCTGCAAGGGAGACTAGGAAATATGGCTTTTATTCTGAGTGACCATGTGCCCAGCTAAAAATGGGGGAATCCTATTACTCAGGAAGAAGGGGAAACCAGGGCGTCTCTGTCACAAATGGTAATTTCTCTGTCTTCACCTTAATCTACGCGCCAGTAGCATTTCACCGCTGCCCTGGAAATGCTTTCTTCTCTACTACTGAGAAGAAAACCACTCTCCCCTCTCCTCTCCTCTCCTCTTCCCTTCAACGTTGGAAGGACTCAGAGCAGTCCTGGGGACACCTCCTCTCCTCCTAAGTGATCTCATCTAGTCTCAAGGACTTAAAATACCAATCCAGGTGCCAGTGAATCCTAGACCAAGCCCTGACCTCTCCCCTTCATTCCAGAATCACACAGGCAGCTGCTATGGAAGCCTCCACTCAGAGGTCTAACAGGGATCTCAACTCAGCTCTGATCTCTACCCACATACTTGCTCCTCCCCAAGCCTCTCCCACCACAGTAAACATGTGACTTGAGCCAGGAAACGAGGAGTTAATCTTGCTTCCTCACTTTCCCGCCCTCCCTGTACCCAAGCCTCAGGAAGTCATAGTGACGATCTTCAAAACACATCTCAAGGTCACTGGCTTCCTTTCCTCTCCATCACTAACCCGTGTCCAGAGCACCATCGTCTCCCTCCTGGACTTTGCAGTGACCTCCTAACTGGGTCTCCCTGCTGCCACTCACCCCTGCCCTCCTCTTTTCCATCTTCACATGACAGCCAGAGCGACATTTCAAATAAGTGAGTCAGGACAAAGGTGGTGGATTCAACACATACATCTATTTTGTTCCCTCTTGAAACCCTTCTAAGATGACCACATAAGGATTTTTTTAAAGCTATAAATCCTAAAGGACAAAGAGAACAGGAGGATAGGAACAAAAATTCAGAAAACAGAAGGATGGGTGCCAGCTGACTTAGCAGACCAAGAGAGCTGAACCTTACCCCAGAGACAGCCAGAAAGAAACATGGTTTCTACCAACGAACTCGCCAAGGGTCAAGAGCCGACAGCACCGGGCGTCTCTGGAAGCGGAGGTGGGGACGGGAGGGCTGCTCCAAGTCAGCTCAGAAAGATGTGGTGCTCCAAATCCTCTCCTGACTCCATATGCAGCTGGGGGGTGCCCCTCCCTACTCAGGCAGAAGCTGAGAGTTCTTTCCTTGGAGAGGATGACACAGAGCGTCCCCAGGGTGGGGGACACCAGGTCCAGTGAACCACAAGAGCCCCGTGCAGAACAGGGGGTCCGTACTGAACCCTGGGGGGGCCCCGGCACTTTTCTCCCACTTGGTTCCCAGGATGCTGGTGGCCGGATTGTTCTCCACAGCAAGAAACTGGGAGAGCCCTTTCCATGGAATCTGACCCGGCCAGGAAGCCTTGCCCTAAAGAAATCTGCATTCTAACACAAGAGCCCTGCCAGGTGGCCATGGATGCAGCCGGCCTCCCACACCTGCCCACCTGCTCTGAGTCTCCCACGGGCGTCAGTGCCAGTCTTAAGTAGAGACGGACGACCGATGGTGACCTTCTGAGCCAAGGCTCTGGCACAAATGACAAAGGCCAAAACAGACCCAGAGGAAACAGATCAGATTGGGCGGAGAACCACATCCCTGAAACCACTGCTACCCGCAGGTCAAGCAATGAAGACGTGGCCCATGAGATAGGGATGGGACGTTACCCCAGCTGCACCCCGGTCCCTCCTGCCCCTCTTCCCACCTCAGTGCCCTCAAAGTGGAGGCTCGCTTCCCTGGGTCGTCTCGTGGCTACTCTTGCTGTCACCTCGGAGAGGCCTTCAATGGCCACCCGCTCCGAGGAAGCCCCCCCGTCACTCCCTGACTCAGGAGTCCGGTAGCTTTTCCTGGAAAGGGCCACCGTGAGCCAAGCATGGTCTCTGCCGCCACCTCCCAGCCCTGCATCATAGCTCGAAAGCTGCCATGGACCCCGGGTCGCAGTGACCATGACCTGTTCCAATGATGCTCGATTTACCGACACTGGGACTTGAACTGCAGACCACCGTCACAGGTCACAGTGCTAGTCTCCTTTGGATTTTTTTTCAACCATTTAAAAACATAAAAACCATCCTTAGCTCCCAGGCTCTACAAAATCAGGCGGCGGGCCAGATATGGCCAAACCCTGTTCTAAGACATCCTCCTGTTTTCCTTTCGTCAAAGCGCTAACTGCTTCCTGCTATTTTCCTGCTTACTTAACTTTTTCTTGTTGCTTACTATTCATCAGTCTCTCGGACCAGAACGGAAATTCCGTGAGAGCAAAGACCTCTGCACACCCCCGGTCCCACCTGCCATGCTCACACTCAGAGCCATGCCCGGCATACAGTCTGTGCTCAATAAATGCTCGCCGTGGGCCACGCCAGCCGCCCCGCACCCGCGGGACAAGCTCTGGGGGACAGCCGGCCACTCCCAGCCCGGCTCGCCCCCCCATCCCCTCCTTTCCCCGTCCTTCCCTCTCTCCATCCCACACCCTAAGCCCCTCTGTGATGCCAGGGCCACCCACAAACCTGAGCGCCACGAAGGACCTACGGTCAGCGCTGTCCCTACCACTCCCTGACCTGAGGGGAGGGCGTAGTGTTGGGCTGCTGGCAGCCGTCACCTTTGGGATGAGACTGGTAGAGCAAGGCCCCCATGGGCACCACTCAGAGCGAGAGAGCTGGGGGGATCTGCTCCAGGCTAAATGGGGATGCACAACGACCCCCTGTGAACCCACAACCAGCAAGGATGAACGGAGGTGCTCAGTGGGGTTTGCGGGATCCCACTGACCGAATGTTCACCAGCAACATAGCTTCTCAGCACCACGTGCTGGGACTCGCGGTGACAAAAGAGGAGCCATGTCTCACCCAGGGAAAAGGACTCCTCGATCCTCGGATGGGAGAATTCGGGCCCCCAAGGTGGAGCCGGGGCCTCACACTCTCACCACTGCCGGCACTCGGTCCTTCAAGGTCACTCACGGCCCCACTTGAACGGACTCACCAGCCCCCGTCTGCGGGTGACCCGGCTTCCTGGAGAGGAAGGGCCCCCGGGCGGAGGGCAGGTGCTGACACACGTGCCCCGCGTCCCGGGTCCCGGGGGCAGTGCTGCTCAGGTGAACTGGTAAAGTGGGTTTGGGCCCATCAGTCCGCTGCAACTCGCGGTTCTGATTCTGGCTGGCCAGTGCCGTGGGCCCACTCACTCCCGGGTCAAGGGCTAAAATCAAGTTCCTAGGAGGCCAAAGCAGGGACCACATCCTGCCAGGCGCGGCCTGGACCTCCTGCTTTGGTGGCTCTTCAAATCCAGGGGGGGTGAGTCCAGTTGTTGTTTATTAAGCACCTAACACTCTGCGTCTGAAACTGCGGCGCTCACAGAACCCGGAGCCTCGCAGGAGGCGATTGACTGGCTCGGGTGGCAGCCAAGGCACGTCCTCCCGAGGGCTCCGACTGGCTGGAACGTCACCCCGAGTGCGGCCCCTTCTCTTGCTCTCTCGCGAGGGGCCGTCAGCGGGTGGGCGGCCCCTGGCCTGGTCCAGATTGGATGGCTCTGCAGCGGCGGCTGTTTTGTGCTCTATCAACAGCGCCCGGGACGCCTTCATTTCCATACAAAGAAATCACTCACACAAAGGCCTTTGTGTGTGGAGCAGACTTTACTGAAGATTTGTAGACAAAGGGGGTTTACATAGCAAAATACAAAAAACTTAAAGTTGAGTATCAGACATCCATGAGCTCAAAGACACGGTTTTCTCCCGCTGGGCTCCAGCCTTCCGCGAAGGTGCGCGCCCACCACACCCGTCCTGTCTCAGAAAGTGACACAAAAACCAAATTCTGGACAGTTTCTTATTCAGAGTGGCTTGGCCCTCCCTTTCGAGAGTTATTTTCTCAATGAAGAACACCTGCTCCCGTTTCTGACCCCAAAGTGAGGAGGAAAGTCTGCCCGACCAGGAGCCCCGAGGCCTCCTCTCTGCCCTTTGAGGGGCATCGGAGCAGAGCTTTTGTCTCTCTAATGATGAGTGAGTGTGTGTGTGTACGTCTGTGTGTGTGTCTACGTGGTGAGGTATGCGTGTGTAGGTGTGTGGTATACGCATGTCCGTGTACGTGATGAGTGTATGAATGTGAGTGTATGTGTAAGCGTGTGTATGTGTATACACTGTGTGTGTAGGTATGTGTGGTGAGTGTGTGTATGTATGAGTGTGTATACAGTGAGTAGGTATGTGTATGTATGTGGTGAGTGTATGAGTGTGTGTAGGTGTATACAGTGCGTAGGGGTGTGTGTGTGTGTCTAAGTGTGTGTGTGTGCATGCAGCGTGTGAGTGCTGTGTGAACATGTGAGCGTCTGTGGACGGGGTGGGACGGCCCTCTTCGCCCCAGTCGCTGCCCCGCTGCGCCCTGCGGGCCAGGTGTGGGCCTGCCCCCTCACAGGTGGGGACCTGCCCCCTCACAGGTGTGGGCCGGCCCCCTCACAGGTGTGGCCTGCCCCCTCACAGGTGCGGTCACCTTCTTCCTCCCCACAGTCAGCCCACTTTATTCCCATTTCACAAACGAGGTTACAAAGGTTCCCGGAGGGTAAGTCACTCGCCCAAGGTCACACGACCTGTAAGAAGCCAACTCAGCCCTGGAGCAGCCTGGCTCTGGGGCTTCCGTTCTCAAGATCAACTTATCCAGAGTTACCTTCTCGTTTCCTGTCTTGACCGACACGGCAGTAATGTCAGCAGGGGTCAAACGTGGTGACCTCTGGGATGACCGGGGAAAATCAAGCCCGCCCCCGCTCCAGCTCGAGTCCCTCCTCCAGGCAGGTGCAGCCCAGGTGTGCACTGGTGGCCCAGTCCCGGTGGGGCTCCCTGCTGTCGCCACCCCTGCTAACAAGGGACACCCGCCCCCTGCTCCACTGCCCACTGCCCCCCGAGCCCCATGGGCGGGCCAGGGAGCAGGTGCCCCAACCTCGCACCCCCAGCCCCACGCTCCTCACGCCCGGCTCCAGTCCCCAAAGGGCAGAGCCGCGTCACACACGCCTCCCAAACTCCTGCTGCATTCAGAAGGTCACCCCACTCTATGGAAGGTCACTGGTGGTCACTGGGGCACTGTCTGCTGGGTCATCGGACCCCATGGCCAGGCACCCATCCTGTTTCCACGTCCCCGCCTGCTGACTCCTGATGGTGTCAGCAGAGTCCTATCCTGCAGGCTCGGGGACACCCACTCATCACCCCCTCCCAGGCCCAAAAGGCACGGGTCACGCACCTTGCACACGGGCACCCTTCAAATGTTCATCAGGCACCTGCTGTGATCCAGACGTGGGCTCAGATTACAGAAAGTGACAGAGCAGGCACCTACAGTCTCCCCACCCAGATGCTGAGTCCAGGGGGCGAGACAGACTCGGAAACAATGACGCGCACTGCACTGCTCTGTGGTCCACGGCCACCCAGTGCTGTTTCCCAACAATCAGACCCGACAGTCTTACTCCCTTGCTTAAAATACTTCCAGGACCTCCCATCACACGGAGAAAAAGCCAAAGCCCTTCCCAAGCGCGGCAGCAGGGCCTGGGCCGGATCTGGGCCTGCGTCTCTGGGTTCCTGATGCGGCTTTCCTCGCTGTCCCCGGGACACGCGTCACACCCGCCCCCCAGGCCTCGGCCTCGGCGCCCTCTCCTCCTGTCGGCACCCGTCAGTCTGCATGCCCTTCACCCACTCACTTTGTCTTCCCTCCTCAGTAAAACGCAAGCTCCCAGGGACCCCGTCTGTCTCGGCCATCAGTACGTCCCGCGCCTGGCACGAAGCAGAAGTTAAATAAACATGTGCTAAGCGAGTGAATAAATGCATTCAGACTCCAAGCAAGTTAGCCGGCCTCTCCAGACCCCACTTTCCTCATCTTTAAAATGGGGAGACCACAGCACCCCCGGGTGAGGATGGAAGAGGTGACACAGGCCCTGTGTCCAGGGACGCGTGGCAGGTGCTCTGACGGGTTGCGAATGGAACGCTTCTGCCACGCCAGGACAGGAGCGACCGGCCCTCCTGCGGGAGAAGACGTGGCTCCACGCTGGCTCTTGAAGAATGAGTGACAGTTCTCCAGGGCCTGCTAGCCAGGGGACATGCGGTGCCAGGGCCGAAAGGCGGGGAGGGGCGCAGGGGGGTGTCAGATGAGGCTGCAGGAGAGGCGGGGCCAGGTTGTGGTCTGCACGACACCGCGGGGAGAGGCGCCTGCATCTGTGTCCTCCGTGGCTGACCGGTTTGGACTTTCCAGCTCTAAGTAGGTTACTCTCTTAGGCTACTGAGGTCAGTTCCTAAAGAGAAGGGAAGACTCACAGCCAACACGTGGCCCCGACGGCTGCACTGGCAGCCCTCACCCACAATGCAAAATGAGGGGCCTAGTTTGTGCATCCGTCCCAGGGCCCAGAGGCTGCTCACACACGCTTCTCAAGCCCTTGCTGGAAGGTTCAGTCGTGCTGGGAGGGCAGGCGTCACGAGCTCCCCTTATGCTGACGGCCCCGGAAACAGGGGCTGGGAGGTGGGAGGGCGGGAGAGCCTTACCAGACACTAACCAGAGGAGGATGTGTGAGTGCTTCTCAGGGACCCCAAGGCCCCTTCCACATCACATCATCCGTAAGTGAGAGCCAGGTCCCCGCATGTGGGAGGGTCACACAACTTGGCATGGGGCCTAGCAGCCGTCCACAGGCTGCTTATCTAGACACTGCCCCTCTTTTAAGGGGCAGCCCCTCTCAATTTCCCCCTCTTCCCCGAACCTTTCACGCCCTGCCCCCTCCCACCTCTGAACTCCAGTCGCTCTGAGGACCGCTCACCCCACTTAAGAGTTTTCCAAGCTGACTTCTCAGACTGAAAGGAGTCAGATGCTATGATGCTATGAATAATAACACATAGGTATCGAACACACTTGTGTGCTCGGCACGGTGCTAGGCACTCTGCATACACGAGGTAGGTACTGTTTTTATACCCATTTTACAGACGGGGAAACTGAGGCACAGTGGAATTAGGTAACTTGCCCCAAGGCCACACAGCTAGTCTGTAGCTGAGCACCAGGATTCCAATCCTAGCAGCCTGACTCCAGAGCCCTTGCTCCTAACCGCTCCGTAACACCTCCTCAACGTCATCTTACTCGCTTCTTATCCCCATACATCTCCCTGAGTGCTGGGCACACACAACACCTGCAGGTTGAATCTTGTTCCCCTTCGGCTCCAGGCTCCTGGAATTGTGGTTCCCCACTAGAGGTGATACCAAATGGCCACTAGATGGCAGCAAAGAGCCGGGCCCCGAGCGCCCCAAGGGCAGGGATAAGGGGATAATAATGTTTACTGTATTTAGTGCATCTTGCACCAGGCCCTTTAATGACAAGATCTTTCCTCCTCACTAATCCCATCCCCCTTTACAGGGAGGAAGGACACTCACGCTGAGACAGCTCGGGCAGCAGGGCACACGAGGACTGAGGCCCATTCCCAGGAGAAAATGACCAGGGAAATCCCTCGGCGGGTCTCCTCCAGGCCCAGGGCCGAGGGGGGCACAGAACCTGACCTTTAGGTAGGGAGTGGACTTAGGGAGGGCGTGGACGGCCTGGGCTGCTCCAAGGCGGCACCCGGCAGGCTTCTTGGCTGGGAGGGGTTCGCGGTGAGACTCACAGACCATCCAGACTGCGGGGTCTCAGAAACCACTGGTCCATCGCAGACCTCTGACCAGCTGTCTTGGCCTTCACCACCACAGAGGAGGCCGCGTGACTCCGGCCTCACCACCCACACTCAAAAGCTGGCTGCACCACTGCACTCCCACCCTCGCTGTCTCGGGCTCCCCTGACCTGGGACCCACCCCCACCCCAGGCAGCCAGTGTGGCCACGGAGCCCATGCCTGGAGATGGATGAAAACTACCTAAGGAGCTCGGACCGCGTCCACTTCCAACCTCCTGAGAGTTCAGTCACCTCCACACCCGAAACCCACCCCGCGGGACTGGGCCGGGCCTCCCTGTCGGCTGTCCTGGGGCAGCAGCAGCAGAGGTGGCCATGGCCAGGGCGGATGCATCACTCCCAGGTGGCCGAGGTGCCCACACAGGACGCACAGGCCGAGGACCCACGCCCGCCCTCAGGCCTCCCAGCGCGGCCGGCAGCGGGCGGGCAGCGGCTCGTGCAGCGCAGGGGCTGTCCCATCTTGAGCTTCAGCATCCGGACGTTGCTGGCTGAGTCCACCGGGGCCTTGGCTTCAGGACCGCACCCCGGGGCTGCTTCCGGCCTGTTTCCCAGCCAGCCCCCTGCTCCCTCAGCCCCTCCCGAGGCTCACACAGCCAGATGGGGCCTCTGAAGACGCACAGATCTTGGGTTTATTGGGCTTAGGCACTGCGGGTTCAGGCAGTGTGTTCCTGGGTAGAAGCGTCATGACCGCAACTCTCTTGGCGCTCTGGGGGGGCTGCCCCCGCGGGTCCCCTCCCCACGTCCCTGCACACACGATGTCTTGCCCCCCTCCCTGCTCCCCGGTCTCTTATTCCTTCACCAGCCGGTAGATGTGGTGCTGAGCCCCGTGCTCACTGGCCGACACCTCGAAGACGTACGCGACGCACAGCAGGGTCTCCTGCGTGTCTCTGTTGGTGACCACCTGCAGGGGTGAGGGGAGGAGGGGGTCGGGGCCCAGGAGACAGCATGCCATCTCCTCTGCCCACCGCCCACCCTCACCCCCCACCCCTGCACACACCCCCCTGCGCGCACACACCTGCAGGATGGTGAAGTTCTCCAGCACGCTGTTCATCATGTACTTCTCGGGCAGGTGCTTCAGCTTGTGGATGAAGTTGATCATGTACTCGCAGAGCGGCGAGCGGTGGATGCGGTAGGAGTAGTGGCCGTTCTCGTAGCGCGCGTACTCGGTCTGCAGGGCCCGGGGACAGTGGGGCTTAGCAGGCGGCTGCCCACAGCCAGCCTGGCCAGCTCCGTGAGGAAGCTCCACAACCCGCTCGGCCTTAAGTGGGAAGGACGGGCAGAGCCCAGGGAGCCCTCGAGACAGAGCACTCCCCGCCCGCTGTGACCCGGACGCCGGGTATCGGAGGAAGGAGCTTAAAGACGTGGAGACGGGGACGGAATGACAGCTCAATCCCAGCCGCACATGGGGGATGGGCCACAGGGACCTTGTGGCCACGGAACCGTCACGTATGTGTAGCTACACATCTGGGCACACACACACAGGCATGCACACAAATGAGTGCGTGTAAACGGACGGAATCTGACTCAGGTTGGTGGGCTACATCGGCGTCAAGAGCCAGGTTGCTAATGGTCCACTCTAGGTATGTAAGATGCTGCCATCGGGGGAACTAGGGAAGGGATTACCATTGCACATGGGTCCACAATGATCTCAAAATTAAATTTCACTGGAAATAACTAACTCGAATAGCTTCTCAGAGACCGCTGCTGCCCGGACTCCACCCGAGGGGTCGTGGGTTAAGAGCTGTAGGGGAGCTCAGCTCTGGGGTGCTGGAACGGTTCCCCGCGACCTGACGGGCAACAGGTGAGACCCACCAGGATGGGGGGGGCAGGTGCTCTGCTTGTGTTGGACGTGAGGTGGGTTGTCAGTGATGAGGCACGGCAAGGGTCAGACTGCATTCATTCAGACATATCTGGGCACAGAGGTGAGAAGCCCGGGCTGCAGGGGCGCGACGGTCTGGCGCCCAGGCGGCCGAGCGGCGGTGCGTGCTCACCTCCACCTTCTCCACCACCTGCTTGCCAAAGGAGCAGACCTTGGTGGAGCAGGTGATGGTCATGTTCTCGGGACTCTCGTACTGGCTGGACACCCCGTAGAAGGAGCTGCCCTCATCCTCGATGTTGGTGTTGAGGTCTGCCTGGAGGGAGACAAGGGGAGACCAAGGAGGGGCGGTAACTCAGAGGGGCCCTGTTGGGGGCGGCACCGAGGCCGCCTCTGGGGCCACAGCCCAGGCCCCAGGGCCAGGACGCCATCAGGGGGCTCAGAAAAAACGTGGACACAGGACCTCGGAAAGCTCCCCCGTCCATCCACACGCAGGCCTGGTGTAAAGTCAGGTCGTGTGCCCCAAACAATGGCAAGAACCTGGGCCTGCATCAGCTCCAGCCCTGATGCCCACTGGGTACCAACAGCCCAGCAGGCGGGGCCCCAAGTCAGTCTTTAGAGCATTAGGGCCCTGCCGGTGTCCCTTCAGCAATGGCTCTGGGGGCTGGCCTCTCGCCACCTCTGGGGCACCGCGAGCCCGGCCACCCTTGACCTTCTGCATCTCTGTTCTGCCTCCGGACCAATCTCCCCAGCACCGGCCTCTTTCCGCTGGGCTCCTCTGCAATTGCTCTGAGAGCTCTGTGCACAACAGAAGTCTAGCTAGCACCCTCTCACCGAGCCCCTTTGCCAAAGGGAACCCCCTCCCCAGCCTGGTGTGGGAGCCCCCAGTCCTCTGATCTGCTTCGTGCCTGAAGGCAGGGTCCAGGGCGCCTCCTGCTGCGTGTTGGGGCGATTTGAAGTTACCCCCCAGGAAAGTGGGTAATAAGACTCATGACTTCACACCCACTCCCTGTGAGGGGGGACAAGGCAGGACGGGGGCCTCAGTTTGATCTCAGGCTCCCCGACCGCGGGCCTTGCCCAAGGCCAGAGTGGATGAGTCACGGGCCCTGGGTCCTCAGGCTCCAACTCTGGTGCTTCTCCCACCCAGCGGAGAGACACGGGGTGCCTCGGCGAAGCCCCCAACCATTGAGGGGTCCCCACCCCGGAACCTGGGCTCCACAGCCAATCACCCCATTTGAGTCAGGGTGCTAAAGAGCAGCTTCAGACTCAGAAGCAGTGTGCAAACAGATCGCAAAAGGCTTACTCTTAGGGGGAAGCCTCTCCTCCCATCCACACAACTCGTCCCAAATCACTGCCCAGCGGGACCCAGAGTGCAGCCCCACAAACGCAGGTGAGCTCCTGACCGCGATAAGGATTCTGACGCCAAGGACTCTTCTGCACAAAGTTACAGGGAGCCCCAGAACCCCGGGAAGTTTCCAGCACGATTCAGAGCCGGGCCCCGGGCTGCTCTGCCCCTGGCCATCAAAGTCGTTACTTTTCTCTCCTTTGGGGAAAGAAGTTTTCCAAGAGCAAGTACACTCTCTAGACTGGCAGGGGGCAACTGTCTGAGGCACAGTAGAAATACTACAGAGCCACACACCGTGTCGAGAGGGACCTGTATTTACTATTGTGAACTGAGTACAACATAATGTTGAGCGGAAAGAAAGAACAAAGCAGGTCATAAAGCAGAATAAGGATGTGTTACTTTTATGACGAAAATAAAGGCTGTTTCCATGTTGACCTAGATGGCATACATTTCAGTGTGCCCAGCAAGGGCTTTCATGGGGCCCTTAGGAAGAAAGAAAAAAATGAATTACAGGGAATTCCCTGGCAGTCCAGTGGTTAGGACTCTGCACTTCCACTGCTGGGGGCCTGGGTTCAATCCCTGGTTGGGGAACAAAGATCCCGCAAGCTGCACGGCGTGGCCAGAAAAAAGAAAAAGAGAAAACTAAACTCCGAAATAAGCAGCAGTCTCCCCCCTCTGTGGTGGGCGTGGAGCAGGGCAGGGGGCGCCCAGGGGCCTGCGGAGGTGGGCCAGGCCTTCGGTGGGCTGGGAATTAACTGCCGCTGTGACGGGCGGTGCAGTGAAACCTGGCCCCTGGCACCAGCACCAGCTCTCTGTCTCCTGTTCTCTCTACTAAGTCACATGCCCCTCCTCGGAGACCCAGTTTGTCGGACTTCCTCAAAAAGGCCTGGGGGACAGACAGTTTGTGTGTGCTTGAGATACAGAAGCGCAGGGCAGGAATGTGGACCGTGCCTGGAAAGGAGCTGGCAGGGAGTCCGGCTCCTGGGGAGGGCAGGCACCCGGACGAGGGGGCGAGGCCAGGACGTGAACTGATGTCTCCCAGATGCGGCCACCGCCGTCCTCCTCCTGATTGATGCTATTCGCGTACCACTCACCACACGCCCCACTCCACCCCTAACGGTTTCTTTCAAATCAACTCATTCTGATTCTAAGCAGTCACATCCGTGACATCAGGGATTCTGTTTCTCCTAATAGATATGAAAACAATCACCTAACCGTTCGTGAAGAAATGTGAGTCCGTGCACTGTGCACCGGGCTCGGGCAGGGCTGGCACGGCCCCTCCAGGCTGTCCCCAGCGCACAAGGTAGCAGCTGCCCAGCACCCCGCGGGGGTGGGACGTGCCCGTCACCACCCTGTGCTGGCAGGGCCTGGCCTTGCCCCTTCCAGGTGGTACGCACCCTCGAGGCGGGCACCAAGCTCTCCCAGGGCTCAGGCACCAAGCTCTCCCAGGGCTCAGGCACCAAGCTCTCCCAGGGCTCAGGCACCAAGCTCTCCCAGGGCTCAGGCCCGGCGCGCGGCGTGCCTGCCACAGAGAGGCGCGTGGCTGTTGAACCTCTCGGCGGCTCTGGGTGAGGAACGGTCCTGTGCTCACAAGGGGACCTCCACCTCCTGCACCCCTGGCAGTCCTCGGAGCCCCGCCCCGGCCCAAAGACACTCCAGGGGCTTCTGGCATCGCCTCCCACTCGCCTGGTCCTTCCAATCAACTCTGTTGCCCATTTATGCTGCCTGGCCCAGCATGGCCAGGACAGGGGGGGGCCCAAAGAGGCTGCAGTGTTGTCTCTGCTCTCAAGGAGTGTGTGACTTGTTGGGGAGCAGGTAGGACAGGTGAGCTGGTGCTTGAGAGAGAGAGAGAGAGAGAAGGAGATGGGGTAGAGCTGAAAGTCTCAGACGTCTCATCTCTCTCGGACGTTGGCGGTCCAGCGTCTGCCCCAGAACCTCCCCTATGACCCCACTGCTTGGTCCCGGGGGACCCCGGGCAGCGAAAAGCGCACACTCCACAGCCCCTCACCATTCTCAGTGCCGTCCTAATTGCGACCCACCACCTCCTGCAGCCCCACTGCGTACCCCCCAGTCTGAGCACCTCCGCGCACACGCTCAGCGTCTCTGCTTTCTCAGCCTGAGAGCAAAGCTGCCCCCCACGTCACCCTGAGAGCGCCCCCGCGGCCCCCTGCCCTCCACCCTATTCATAGCTGCGGTGCAGTGGCAGCTCACAGGCTGGGCCTGGAACAGGTGCAGCGGATCGGGTGGCTGACAGATGAGCCGGGACAGCCGGGCCTGGGGGCCAGGGGGCTCAGATTCATTGTCATGGGCTGGTATGTGCCTGGGAGAAATGTCAGGGCCCTTCGACGGAGGAAGGTCTGGGGTACTGTCCTCCCTGCCCAGCCTCGGCCCAGCTCTGCCCGGCATTTCCAGTCTGCAGACTGGAGTTCACGGCCATCTGTGTGTAAGAGTCCCCTCTCCCACTGCCTAAGGACAGAGGTGGCCTCTGCTGGTCTCACATGTCCTGGGGGAGTTGGGAGCTTCTCAGCCTCTTCATCTCACACCCACGGAGCACAGCCTGACACCCAGCCCCTCCTGCCCCCAACGCCACCGCCAGCTGGAACCGATGAGTCCCGGCGGACCGCGCGCCGACCACTTACTAGCTGTCCCCACCAAAGAGAACAGTACCATCGGCAGCAGGGGCACAGGAGGCTGCGCTGGGGCATCAAAGCCCTCCTGCCGCTCCAAGCGGGCTCTGGCCCACTCCGCAGCCTGCGTGCCCGGGGCCTGGGGCCGGACGAGAAAACCGCCAGGCTTTGGGGCGGGGCGAGGGGGGTGTGTGCGGCGACACTGTCCTCTCCTGGCAGCGTCCCTTCCTAATCGTGTGGTCAGTCTCACACCAGCTACAGGCCAGGGCGCAGGAGAGGAGGGTTCCAGACGGCTAGGGCACCGGGGTTGCCTGGGAGGACCCCAAGTCCCATGCTTAGCAAGCAGGAGACCTTCCTCTCCCACATCCCAGGTCTGTCCTTCCCTGGCGCCTCTACCTTCCCCACCCAGGAGGAGAGGGACCGGATGACGGCCAAGGTGCCCTGGCCACCCACGTGCCCACCCTCCCACCCCCAGCTGACCCCACTCATCAGGGTCCTCAGACACAAGCCACTCGCAGGCCCTCCGGGACAAAGTGCTGACTTTTCAGGTGGAGAAACAGGGCCCAGAGGAGCCGAGACTCCCTCGGGACACAGCTCTCCAGCTGGGCCCTCTGCTGCCTGCCTTGCTCTCCTGACACGCTGGGAGGGCTCACTGGTAGCCCACCCCCTCCCACACAGAGCAGGCGAGACCTGCTCTGATTCTCCCACTCGGAACGCAAGCTCCTATCGGGTCCGCACGGCACGGGCTGTGTGCGCAGCCCGTGGACGGAGCACAGAGGCCCGACGTGGAACCTGCCCAATCACGCTGCCCAGCACCACCGTCTCCACCTCCTCTCCTCCCCTCACCCCCACCTCCAGCCTCCCCAGAGTCAGAAGGAAGGAGAGGACCAGGGCCACGAGCCAGGTAGGAGAAGGATCCTCTGGTCCTCCTCCCCACCTGCCAGCTCTGATCTCTTGGCAGGACACCCCGGCCCATCTCCTGGAAGGGAAGCCTGGGCTCTAGAAGACCCAAGAACCCCAAGTGCCCAGCTCGACAATGAATGCACAGCTGAGACTGCTCTCTCCCTGCCCCCACTAGCTGCCCTTCCTCAGGGGCCGGGGGCCCTTTTTTAAGCTATCCAGAGCCTTCTCCACCAGGAGCAGGGGGAGCACGGGGCCGCGCGGGGGACCCCAGCCACCCGGCAAGGCCGGATGGTCTGGGGTGATAGTTCCGAGCACACTCCCAGAGCTAGGCTGGCTGGTTCTGCCACTACGAAATGGGCTGCCCGGCACATGCTTTCACCTCTCTGTGCCTCACCTTCCCCCGTACGGAACGAGGCTGTCAGCTGTACCTCCCTTCAGAGGTGTGGCAAGGATGGAACATGCTAGTACAAGTCAGGTTATGAACAGTGCCTGGGGTGACCTTCCGCCGACTGCCTTGACCTACCTCGGCGTGTGCATCACAAGAAGGACTACAGGAGCAAGGCTTGCCCAGGCTGGGGGTCTCAGAGCCAGACCCTTGCTTACTCCATGCCTCAGTCTCCCCATCTGTGAAATGGGGGCCTAGGATGGCTCTCATTTGGACGGTGGCTAGAAGAATACAGAATACTGTCACCAACTGAAAGAAGGCTGAAGCTGGTGAAAAGGGCCCCCAGTATGCTATCTGCCACGACCAGTGTGGTGTTCCCATACTCCTCCTGCCAGCCAGGCCTCCCTGGTCAGGGGTCACCTTAAATTGAACCCTCGGGGTAGCTGAGCCAAGGGCGTTCTTCCGAGTCAAGGCTGAGCCTGGACAGGCTTGGGGGGTGGGGGAAGGAGCAGGCGACGGAGGGCGTAGGCTCTCCTAAGGAAAGGCCAGGAACCTCCCTGGACACACAGCAGGAGGTGGGAGTTGCCACCGCTGGCCGGATGGTACCAGTGCTAGTCGGCTGCTGACAACCAAGCCACTTGGTTCCAACTCCCATGTTCAGGGCTGGAAGGGAGAAGAGGGAGAAGAAAAAAGGGAAATGAGATGGTTTAAGCCCTTCCTGAGAAAAGGGAGCCTGGCATCCTGCCTCGTACATCGGACTCTAAAGCCAGCCTCTCCGCTGAGGCCCTAAGGAGGCTGAGGTCTCTTTCTCGGCCTGTAGTGCAGCTGTCAGTCTGGATGGCTAATGCATCTAACCAAGCATGGCTCTGGCCATGCCCCGTTCAACAACCTTCAAGGACTCCTCATTACCTAAACAAAGGGACGGTAAACATGTAGGAAATGCACACTACCCTCCCCTGCTGCACCCATGGCAGACATTACCAGTCAATCCAGGAAGGGCTCCCTCCAGATCTTCCTCAACCCAGCATTCCAAACAAATGCTACCAATCCATTAGCAGTGGCCCTCGTGGGCCTCTGGGTAAAATGCGAGACTGACCGCACAAGTTCACATTTCCCCGGCCAGAGAGCCGACAGGATGAGGGCAAAGGCCTTTTTTATTGCACTGCACCACACACACGAAGAAAACGGAGAAAAGGCCAAACGGACAGGAGAATTCAACAAATTCCAGGGGACTGACAGCTGATCTGAACTAGGATGGCTTCTGCGGGGAAAAGGACGCAAGAAGAGTTACAGCCTGAAAGTGCCCTCAGAGGGGTGACGGGTGAGAAGTCAGCACCATCCTCGGGACGAGAGGGGCCAGGACAGTGATGGCCAGGGAGACACAGGATATGACACAAGGAACCGGCTGAAAGGCTGTACACTGGGTGGTCAGGCCTCCGGGCCCCCCCTCTCCACACACCAGGGGAAGAAATTAAACAGGAGGGCGTCAGGTCTCAGGGACACCAGGCATGTCGGAAGAGGGGGTGGGAGCCAGGGCATGAGGTGAACGCTGCCTAAGAAACGGTCGGCTCCCCTAGCCCTCTCCCTGCCCCACTGCTAGAACGTTCATATGTCCCTGCCAAGGGGGCGGGGGACAGTAGGGGTCTTCTTTGGAGAAACTGAACCACTTCAGGAAAGGAAAAGGTCCAGTAAATATGCTGACATTTACTAGTGTCCTCAATAAAGCAGCTGGTTCCCCAACCCCGATCACTTGAAAGAGAAGTCCAGCAGGTAACAAGGCCCACACCTTGTCCACAGAGTTCCCAGTCACTGGATGGACAAATGGCCCGAACAACAAAAGGAAGGATACACTAGACTTCATCAAAATGGAAAAGGTTGTGCTTCAAAGGACAATGTCAAGAATGTAAAAAGAGGGGACTTCCCTGGTGACTCAGTGGTTAAGAACCTGCCTGCCAATGCAGGGGACACGGGTTTGAGCCCTGGTCCGGGAAGATCCCACATGCCGCGGAGCAATTAAGCCCATGCGCCACAGCTACTGAGCATGCGCTCTAGAGCCCGCGAGCCACAACTACTGAAGCCCACGTGCTTAGAGCCTATGCTCGCAACAAGAGAAGCCACCGCAATGAGAAGCCCACGCACCGCAAAGAGTAGCCCCCACTCGCCTCAACTAGAGAAAGCCCGCACAGCAACGAAGACCCAACGCAGCCAAAAATAAATAAATAGTGCATATGATCCAGCAATTCCATGCCTAAGTATCTACCCAAGAGAAATGAAAAGTTACGTCCACACAAAGACTTGTATATTAAGTTCATAGCAGCATTATTCACAATGGCCCAAAGGTGGAAACAACCCAAATGCCCATCACTGACAGATGAATGGATAAACAAAATGTGGTCTATCCAGACAATGGGATATTACTCAACCATAAAAAGGAATGAAGTCCTGACATGTGCTATAATATAGCTAAACCTTAAAAACTTAACGTTAAGTGAAAGAAGCCAGTCACAAAAGACTATATATTGTAAGATTCCATTTATGGGAAATATCTAAAAATGCTATAAAGACAGAAAGCAGCTTAGTGGTTGCCTAAGGCTGGGGGGTGGAGGTGATAACTAATGGGTTTGGGGGTGATGAAAATGTTCTAAAATTAACTGGTTGCAACTCTGTGAATATACTAAAAATGCTGAATTGTACACTTTAAGTAGGTGAATTATATGGTAAGTGAATTATATGGCAATAAAGCTGTCAAAAAAATAAGGACCCAAAAATCTGGCCACGAATTATAGACATTTGAGAAAATCCTCCAACTTGAAAGATAAAGACTCAAACAGACAGAAAAAGGGACTAAAAGGAAACAAAGGGAGAAGAAGAAAACTTAAAGAATAATTCTCACTTCAAGTCCCCAGAAAGATGAGAGGAAAATTGTAGCCATGAAACAAGATTAGGATGCAATCAAAGAAGAAGAAGGAGCTTTTAAAAATTAAAAACGTCATGGTCAAAACTAAATATTCGATACAAGGGGCGGGGTCGGGGTGGGCAGAGCATGCCACCATATTCCATTAATCTATTTCACCACTAAATGTACAATGCACCAAGATTTTACAAACAATTAAGAAAAAAAAGCCATCAATTAAACTATGACACATCAACAATTGAAAGAGTCATTCATTTTCTGTAGTAATAGAACCCTGATTTTATTCAGAATGGCAATTTACTCAACTAAAAGAGTACATTTCCCTGGCTCCTTTGCAGCTACCTGCAAACAGACAACTAATTAAGAGTTGTGTGGGACTTCCAGGAAGGCTCCTTAAAGGGAACTAAGTTGGCTTTCCCCCTTCCTGATGCCTGAGAAATGGATGTGATGGCTGGAACCCCAGCAGCCTTGACCTTGAGGACAGAAGCCACACACTGAGGATGGCAGATAGAGACGAGTAGGGTCTCTGGTAATTTCACGGAGCTGCTGGACCAGACCTGGACACTCCATCTCCAGACTTACTTTACACGAAAGAAGAACTATTCATTCATGCCAATGTTACTTTGGGTTTTATGTAATATTCACTCAGATTCACTCTTAATTAGAAGATAAAGTTAAGAAAGTCTCTAAGAAAATGAATTGGAAAATAAATAAATGGTAAAAATCAGAGAGGATAGGTCCGGGATATCCAACATCAGACTAACAGGGGTTCCTGGAAAAGAACACAGAGAAAACAAAGAAAAAGAAATAATATAAGTAAATTTACCGAATTGAGAGACTCTCCTCTCACTGCCTACCAAGTACCTGGCTCAAAAATAGGAAGAAAAACAACACAGATCCCAAAGCTCATCAACGTGAAATTTAAGAACGTAAGGAACAGAGAGGAAATGCAAAACTCCTAGAGGCTAAAAAAACCGAGTTACATAACAAAGAATAGAGAATTAGAATACTACCAGACTACTCTTATAAGACATTGGAGCAACCAAAACATGATTCTTGAAAATCACTTCTAGGGAAAATCATTTACGATGGAGATTCTGTACCCAAACTATGAATCAGGTACTGAAAATAAATGACATTTCAAACAGGTAGACTTAGAACATTTATCTACCATGCACCTTTATTTAGGAAGGTACTAGAGAATGTATTCCAGCAAAATGAGGGGGGAACACCAAAAAAGAGAGAAATATGAGATCTAGGAAACTGTAGATTCAAAATAGAGGAGCAGTAAACAGAGGTCTCAGGACAGCTGTTGAGCAGGCCTGGAGGAAAACCGGTTCAAACCGGAGCAGAACAGAGGCATCCCAAAGGAGAAGGGGACAAAGGATAAATTATCTGATAGGCTTGAGCACTGGGTGAAAAACAATTATTTAAATTTTATATGGTGGTTATGATAGAACAATTTGTAAAATTTTAATAATAGGTTTTTTAGAAATGTGCAAGCGAAAGAGCCATTTATTTTTAGGAAAACCCAAAAAGTTGCACAAGAAATGAAATGTAATCATTACACACTCTGGTGGTCAATCTACGTTGTCACAAAATCTAAACACTTTATTGTTTTGACTAAATTATATAACTTACTGGGACGATGAGGGGAAAAGTGGTATAATATAGCCAATGTTTTCCTACCATAAATACATAATACATAGATATCAAAGTGTAGCAATATAAGCAGATATTTAGAACTAAGGAGATAAAACCCAGAATAAACAGTGACATTTTACAGTGATTGCCTCTCGGGATTGGGCTTGGGGTTGGGAGGAGGCGGACGAGAACCTGACGGTTTTCATTCATAAGCCTCTTGGTATTAATAACTATGAACATGCACTGATTTAAAAATAAGATAAAGTAAAAGAAACTATTACCTATTTTTCATCCCAGCATAGAATCAAATCCAGACCTTTGTAGGATCAGGACCTTTCAGGATCTGACTCACCTCTCCCGTTTTACTTTCCGCGGTTCCCTCTCTTACACGTTTACCCATGACTAGCCCCCGTGGAGGCTGTTCCCCTTTTCCGCCTAACTCTGCCCATCCCTGAAGGCCCAGGGCCAACCTCCATCGGCTCACAGAGCAAGCTGTCCTGCAGGGGCAAACACTGAGCCTCTTTGGGATCCAGGCCCTGGGTCTCTGTTCCTGCCTTTTCTGTAGACAGCCAGCCCCACAGATTTGGTTGCGGACGAGGGCTAGGCTAAGAGCTCCTAGCCAGGGACCAGTAAGCCACCTGGAACTGCATGTACGCTTTCGTGTGAATATGCCCACTTCTAGGAAAAGCACAGCTTTCAGGTTATCAAAGTGGTCTGAGACCAAATAAAGGCCCAGCTTCCGGGCTCCGAGACGATTCGAAGGCTCTGATCACCAGCCAGAAGGATTTCCTGCACTTCCTCCCACTGGCTTCTCCTGCCCTGTCCCTCTTCCCGGCAACCCTTTTCTGTGGGTGCTGGGCCCCCGGAACAGGTCCTATGCCTCCTGGTCTTGGAGGAGTTTTCGAAAGAAGGAGGCTCTACCCACACAGCACCCATGCAGGGGTGAGCTGGGGAGGGCGACGGAGGCCGAGCTACGGGCTGAGCTCTTGCAGAAGCTCGGTGTTTCTTTGGGGATGACCCAACCTAAGCCTACCGTCCACTTCTCCAAGCCCCATCCAGCCCAACAGCTGCCCCGCTGCGGGCCCGGAAACCTTGGCATTGAAAGCCTTGGGTGACTACCCCTGAGGCCTCCTGTAGGTCCTCTCTGGTACTACAGACCCCTTGAGGCCGCACTTCTGCCCGGGCGTGACCATCACCCGCCATCAGGAGGGGGCCTTGCTCTGCGGCACCAATGGCCCCACCTGGTCTGAGCTCCCGGCACCAGAGGGCCACTCTGTGCTGGCCCTTCGCTCTTGTCCTGCGCGTCCCAGGTCCCACCGCCGCCAAGGCCCACCCCTCCTCCTTCCTGCGGTCATCGACGTGCTGGGGTGGGAAGGAGGAGGTCATCCAAGGCTTACCCAGAACTTCACGAGGAAAAAGGCGTTGGAGGGTCCCCGTTCAAAGAGCTCCTTGAGACCACCCTTCCTCTCGGGGAACTTGTCGTAAATCTGGCGGATGTCCACAGCTTCGAGGTAGGGGTCGCTGTAGCTGGGGCTCGACTGGCCGATGTGCACGAACAGGTGCTTATTGTACTGTGGACAGAGAAGAGCTGGTCTGAGGGGCCATGGGGGCGGCAGGGCAGACAGACCAGACAGACCGGGGCTCGGAGCCCGGCCAGGGGCCCAGAGCAGGGATGTCACGGTGGGGGCCTCAGTTTCCCCTCTGGTAAAACGGAGCCAGTAGAAGGGCTGAGTGTAAAGCAGAGTCAACAGGTGTCCAGCACCTGGGGCAGGGTGACCCCCAGCAGATGCTCGGCACTTTCTGGTCGTTATTTGTACTGAGTCTTCACTCTGTCGCTAACATCCTTAGGCGACTCATTTTCTATCTCTGGACCCCCGTGATCTCCTCTGTGATGGAAAACCAGCGGCCCATACGAGGGGTGCTCCCCCCAGAGGCGGCGGCTGCGGTCCCTCGCTGCAACTAAAGAAGAGCCGCTTCTTTCGTGGTCCACGCTGGGTTCCTCACCTAAACCATAAGCTTGAAAATGTCAAAGTGAAATGGTCAGTGAAGTCCCCCCGACTCTGGCATCCTGCCCACCTGGACTTTGCAGGTGACACCGGTCACCCAGGACGGAGACACTGAAGGGGGCGGGATAGGGGTGGGCTGCTGCTCCTGATGGCGTTCCCGAGGACACGGGACAGACTCAGAGCCACAGGGAAAGGGCAGAGCAGCCTGCGGGCAGGGCTGGGACCAGTGCCTTCAGACGGAGAGGTGACCGGACCGGGAAGAAGGTGGACATGGTGGGAGCAGGGAAGGGACAGAGCCTCGGGGCACCGGGACGGGGCACAGGAACCGTGGGAGGGCTTAGGGGAGGGAGCAGAAACAGAGCCAGGGACAGAGGGAAGGTCCAGTGAGAAGGAAGCAGGGAGGGAGAGGACGGAAGGATAAGGGGGGATGGAAAGGAACAAGGACCCTAAGTTCGGCCCCAAGGTGGCGCAGGGCAGAGAGCAGGGCGAGAAGGCCAGAGCAGGAGGAAGAGGCGCTGGGGGACGCACGGGAGCAGCCGCCCCAGGCGCGAGGACCGGGCGGGAGAGTGGCCAGACGGAGGCCAAGACCTACCGTATCGGGGTCTTGCTGCCGCTCCAGGAAGGCGGAGAACTCCAACATCCAGAGCTTGGGGCTGGCCACGCTGCGGCCCTGCCACGGGGGTGCTGGGGGCGCGGAGGGCGACGGGGAGGCTCCTGCGGCAGACTCGAACCCTGCACACAGTGGACGGCACATGGGAGCCGGTCCACAGCGCCTCCCTGCCGCACCCTCCGCCAGGCCCCCAGACCCTCCGGCTGGGGGACCTGCTGTCTGCCTTAACGGGGTCTCCCAGCCGGGGGGGCAGAGCACCGGCCAGCGGTCCAGGGGCAGCCCTGGCAGGGAGCTCAGCCTGGAACAGCTCGGTCCCCTCGGGCCCCTGCACGGAACTGCATTCAGGGGAGACTGCATGCTGGCTGGGGTTGGGGGATGGGATGCCTGCGGGACCCAGGGCTTCCAGGGCAGCCTCCGCTTGGTTCTTGCCCTGGAGGAACTTCTGGTCCAGCCAGGGAGACGACCAACTATTACAATGACATGAGCGTCTGCTGTCCGGCCCCTGGGACAGCGCCCGGCCCAGAACAGGCACTGGCTGCTGGCTGGCGAGTAAGTGAAGCAATGAACGTGAGGAAAACGGACAAGGAAGGCGCTCAGCTCAGCGGGGGAGGGGGGCTCCTAGTGCTCCGTGAAGAGCGTCAGAAAGGCCACCCGAAGGTGGCGCTGAAAGAGGGTACGGGGTAAGAGTGGGAGGCAGCAGGTGCAGACAGGGGAAGGGGCTCCAGGCAGGGGGCACGGGGCTGCGAGATGCACCGTGAGCTCGGGGGCTCCGTCTGCCAGACGTGACGGGGAGGGCGGGTTTGTGCCGGGGCTGGAGAGATGGGCCCTGGCTGCTAGGTAAGCGGTACGGGTTTCAGCCTGAGCTCAGGAGGGCGATCGGAGGATTTTAGGCGGGGCCGAGGAGCGATCGGCTGTGCATTTCTGAAGACCCTGTTCCACGTGGGGGAAGGACTGGGCTGGGGCGAGGTGGACCAGAAGCCCAGGCCTTGTGGGTTTTTCCCAAATGGGAAAATGAAGAGGGCAGTGGAGTGAAGAGAAGGGGACACAGGAGGGACATGGAGGGAGCAAGACCCCGGGGCTTGGTGGCGGACGGGACGAGAGGGCAGTGAGGCAGGTACGTCAGAAGCCCGGGGAGGAAACAGACAAGGGACGGCGGGGGGCAGGCAGAGGACCATGCTGGACACACCAGCTGGTATTTGACGGGTGAGCCGAATCACTCGTTCATTTGTTCAGGCGTGGCGTGCACACCGGATGTGGCCCAACACACAGAAGACAGACAGACACCAGCCCCAGAGGCTGCCCAGGGCACACAGAGTGACAATTAAGCTTAGATCGTGTCCTGAAGGCACCAGGGAGCCACTAACGGATTCTAAGCTGGAAGCAGCACGGTGAGATTGATGCTTTAAAAAGATGATGGATGGACTTCCCTGGTGGTCCAGTGGTTAAGAATCCACCTTCCAAGGCAGGGGACGTGGGTTCGATCCCTGGTCGGGGAACTAAGATCCCACACGCTGCGGGGCAACTAAGCCCGCGCACCACAACTAAGACCCGACGCAGTCAAATAAATAAATATTAACAACAACAAAAAAAGATGGCAGGTGGGTTACAGGGGGTAAGAGCGGGGATGAGACTGCAGACGGGGTGGGGGAGCCGTGAGTGACAGCACAGACTAGACGGGGTGGGCGGCCCCTGAGCAGCCATCAGGAACCTAGGAGGGTGGCAGGGCCCGCTCTCAGAGCAGGAAAAGCCAGGCCACCGTGCAGGTCGGAGCCATTCCCAAGCCAGGAAAGGAGGGTGAAGGCGAGGATCCTATCTCGCCCTGCAGAGCGGAAGGTGGAGGGACCTTCCTGAGAAAGAGGCAGGGACAGAGCGGGTCACGTGAGCGGGGAAGGCGGGAGCTCCGTGCTGCCCAGCTGGACCTCCATCTGCCTCATGCCAGGAGCCTTCCCACTGCTAACCAGGGGCTCCCGGCTGCAAAGCCATGCTCTGCTGGACCCCCATCTTGAAGGAGAGGATTACAGTGTCACAGAGGGAAGCCATCCCAGGAGCCAAGCAGGACGGGGCACACATGCAGGTGGAGTGGCCACCCAGGGCGCAGGCACTGCCCCTTGAGCTGTGTGCACCCTGCAAGCCTTGAGCCTCGCTCGGGAGGGGGTTGGGGAGGACGGGCAGCCCTGGGGGCACAGGGGGCTTGGCTCCTGGAAGAGGATCGAGGTGGAGCTGGGAGATGGGGTGCACGGTGTGAGCACGTGCCAGGGCAGCATCTAAGGGGACTGCTAGAGGCGTCTAGCAGTCAGGGCCTGGGACCCGGAGCAGGAGCCACAGGGGTGTGATGCACGAGGGAGGCAGAGCCCGCTGACCCACCTGGCAGAGGCAGTGACGGCTGGACAGCGTAGGTTTGCTGAGAGAAAGGTTTCACACTGTGGGAGACGAGAGAGGATGCATGGGCCTGGGGGCAGGTGGCAGCCCTAGAGCCTCGGTCAGGCTCCAACGCTGTCTTCAGTGAGGCAGGCCCGGGTGGTCAGTGGCTCTGGCCTCCCGCTCCCTCGGGATTCTGGCCGACCCACAGAAGCAGCAGGTCTGTTGGGAAAACCCACCCCTCCTCCCTCCCTCCCAGGCCAGCCAGAGGGCTGGTTCCTAGCCTCCTCCCCTCGGGGTCCCGAGCTCGGGTTCTGCTATGCCCCGGATAGACTGGGGCTTCAGCGAACGCCACCCCAGGGTGCCCGAGAGCAGGAGAGCCTCATCCATAAGTGCAGGGCCATCCGGAAAGGCTGACCCCAGCCTGCGGCTCTCCCACCCTGTGGCCTGGGTCAGCGGCACGAGTTCACGGGCTCAAGCGCAGCCCAGGGAGCAACAGGGCCGCACGGTGGCCATACTCACTCGAGGGACGTTCCGGCGTGGCCCGGCAAAGCTCCTTGCCAAAACTGAGGAGACAAAGGCACGGAGTCAGCAGAGCCCAGTGTGTGCGGCCGGCGGCGTTGAGACAGAGACGGGGCAGGGGCTCAGCCGGAGGGCGCGGCTGGGGCCGGGGCCTGGGAAGGGTGCCTGCCTAGAGCCCGGCAGCACGGCGTCCCCGCGAGCGCTGCAAGGACCTCCAGCCTCTGGAACGCCCGCCGGGCTTGCAAACATGGCACTCGTCCCCTTCCTCGGGGACAGATGCCTGGCGACAGTGGCACGCAGGACCCTCAAGAGATCTGGAGTCAAGCACCCTATTGAGACTTGAGTGCCCCTGAGTCACGTGTGCACGCGTTCGTCCCGTCGTCCTGTCCATTCAACGCCCTGCTGGCCTAGCGGCCTCTGGACACACTCGGAAAAATGCTGGACGAGAGGCTCCCCGGACACAGGGCCTGCGGCGGTGCGTTAGTCCCAACAGCCTACAAGACCCTGGGAGGACTCAGCCCTGCGGAGGAGGGGCCTCTCTGGACTATTCTTAGAGCGGGACCCACCTGGCCACGGCCAAGAGACCCATTCTCAGTTTAAAATTCGAGAGGACTTTGTTCCTGGACATCAGCCCTTTACCTGGAAGGAGCCCCTGAGGGCGGAGGGGGGACGAGGCTGAGCTGGGGGCGGGGTAGAGGGGCTCCTCAGAACATGCCGGTGCTGCCCCAAAGCTGGGCCTCAGCCTCCTCTTCTGTAAACGGGGCCAACTCTGCAGAGCCCCTGGGTGGCCGGCTGACGGGGGGGGGGGGGGGGGGCGGCTGCACCCTTGTCACTGCCAAGGCCCCCAGGAGGGCGGTCCCGGCAATGGCATGGCCCTTCGGTCCTTGGTCTCTCCTTCCCCGGCTCTCCTGGCCCAAGAGGACGCAAGTGAGGACTTTGGTGTGGCCAGTGCCTTGGAAGGGGGAGGAGTGAGAAGGACGGGGCGGTCCGGCCTCCGACTCCAGGCAGCCCCACTTACCCCTGAGACCGCCGAGTAGCCTGGGCCCCGGGTGAGGGCCATTTTACTGTGGAAGGCTGTGGCAGAGATGATCTGGGCGGACGACATGGCAGCCATGCTCTGCAGGGCCTTGTCCTTAGCTGCCTGATCCTGGGGAGACATTGGGGGAGGCCTCAGCGTGGGCACCATGGCAGGTCGGGAGAGGCGGGTCCAGCTGGTGACAGGGAAGCCAGACCTGGACTCGGCCCTGGGGACGAGGCTCACGCTCCTGCAGGGCTGCGCACCGGTCCTGTGACTTGAGTAAGTCACTCGGTGGCTCTGATCACTTTCCTCATCTGTCAAAGGGGCACAACACTCGCCCTGCCAGTCGCATTAGGGTTTAAAGAGACTTTGGAGGCCACCTGCCAGAACATGGCTCTCCTGTTACCAACCTCACGGACACAGGGACCACCCAGGTCTTGCTCACCTCCACACCAGGGGTGGCTGGGGCCCACCTGGCCCTTGGGAGATGGTGCATGAATATCTGTTGGGCAAGGGTCATCCTCGGTCACATGGATGGTAACAAGGGATGGTCTCCTGTGGCCCCCGTCTTAGCCCTGGCCTGTGGATCTCTACTGTACCATGGGCACCCATGGCTCCCGAACCTTTTACGCGTCAGGATGCAAATACCAACTATCTGCCCTCTATGGGTCCCATCTATGGTCCAAAGACCCCCCCCAAAATGGGTTCACCCTGCAGAGGCTCTGAACAAATCAGCAGTATGAGCTGCTTATAATAATAATAGTAATAGTACTTGGTTACTACTTGTATTAGCCAGTGGTCCCCATCCTGAGCTCCCCAATCCCAAAGGTCTTCAAAACCAGTAAGACAGCATACTGTATGTCAGAAAGCCTAGTGGGTCCAAAAGAAGACCACACATACAGACTGAACAGCAAGTATTATTCAGTATGGGAAGCATTACTGGAGACAAAACGTTGGTTTATGTCAACTCGGGAGCTCTGATTAGAAATTCTGTATCTTTACGATGAATTATTTTTCAAATGGGAAAAATCAGTGGGCCCTGTATTTAATAACCAGATTGGTGGACCCGAATCTGTCCTGAGTAATAAGAAGCTAACTGCTGAGGGAGGTCCTCTCGGCCCGCAGCTGGTTTTGCATGACTTCACTCGCCCGGGGGGGGAGCATCACCACGGCGTCGGGCCCGAAGGGCCCAGGTGGTGCGCCCGGCATCCTGCGCGATGAGGTCTGGGGCCAGGCCCTTCCACTCGGCTTCTCAGGGACCCTTACGCTCGTGGGGCACGCACGAGACAGCCCCCGGAAGGTAAAGAACGCCGTCTCACTTTGGGTCTGAACATCTCAGCACCCCCGTGAGGCTGGCAGGACTCGTAGGCTCCCCGTTCTAAGATGAAGAAACTGAAGCTCAGAGGATTTAGGGGACTTGGGTGTTGACAGGGGTCACGTGACAGTTGGCCCTTAAGGTCCGTCCGGGATGGCACATCCATGACCTCTGACCTCTGCAGGCCCGGGGTGCTGAGCAAACCAAGGAAGGGGCACATCAGGATCTGACGGCACCCATCCTCACCACAGAGGGCCCGGGAGGCCGTGCTGAGTGGTGGGACACCCCAGCCCACTGTCCTTTTGGGGCCAAACTTGGGCCTTGCTCTCTGAGGCTGTCTCTGATAACCAAAGCATCAGGCTGCCTCTCCCCAAGGACTCTGCTGATTTCGGGAGGGAGATGCCATACACGCCCAGGCCCGCTCCCTCCAGGACACGAATGGGGCGGCAGGCCGCGCCCCAGGAGGCCCACAAACCTCTGTTAACAACTGCACTGGTGGGACGCCAGAGAGCTCCAACCCTGTGTCAGCAACCTGAGTCCCTTCCCGATGGCCAGTCTAAACGAACGGCCAGGGACCAGCGAGTGGGACAGGAATCAGGTGGGAGTGGGGGGTGACATCAGTGACCAGGCTACTGAATTTTGCGGCTGGAGGGGGCCTCAGATACCATCTTGCTCAACCCTGTCATTTTACAGGCGGGGAAGCTGGATGGAGCTTGAAGCAGGTGGGTGACATGGCCGAGGGCCCACGGCCCAGGGCAGAGCCAGGCCAGACCAGGGCCGTGACCCGAGGATTTCTACCTGACCTTGCCATCCACCAGGGAGCTTAACTATGTTGGGCCCCAGACCCGCTGGAGAATATGACAAAATCCTCAGACCAATCTTCTCCAAAAAATGCATGTACATGAAAATGTGCACATTATTTAAGGGGTCCATGGCTCCCCTTCAAGCCTGTCCAGCGGTCCCCAGAGGCTGTTCCCAGCCCCACGTTAGAGCCTGTGGACAGGGACAGGCTCAGTTCCTCGAGCACACGTGGGCCGTATAGCCCATGGGAATCCAAAGCTCCCCCCGACGGCTCTGAACAGAACCCTGGACATTTGGCTCTCCATCCGGTCCCTTACCAGGCCCTGGTGAGTCACAGGCTGACCAGAGAGGGGAGTGAGGAGCAAGTGGGCTGCAGGGCTGGGGACGTCCGGGTACACACGTGCCAGCCTGAGAGGGAGGGACCAGCAGCTGTAGCCCAGCCAGCTGTCCCGGGGACAAAGGAGCGAGGGCTGGGCCACAGCTGTGAGGGGCGGGGGACAGCTGGGCTGATGCAGAAGGAATGGAGCCTCCTGGGAGTTCCCACCCACGCTGTCAGAGCCTCCAGTGTCAGGGTCACGGACAACGGGGCCAGATGGGGCCTCTGTGGTCCTCTACTCCAGGGGCTTTTAAACTGGGTTCTGGGATGCTTTCGGGTTCGCGAGTCATGGGGGCTGAGAGGTGACTAGCGCGAGGGGTCCCTAGCCTGCTTCTCGCCAACCTAGCTTTGACCAGAGTAGCTCCTCTGATAACGGATCGGGGTGATATTTAATTTGGGAGAAAAACGAAAGGGCTGGGACTTCCCTGGTGGCGCAGTGGTTAAGAATCCGCCTGCCAATGCAGGGGACACAGGTTTGAGCCCTGGTCCAGGAAGATCATACATGCCACAGAGCAACTAAGCCTGTGCGCCACAACTACTGAGCCTGCGCTCTAGAGCCCACGAGCCACAACTACTGAAGCCCGCACGCCTAGAGTCCGTGCTCCGCAACAAGAGAAGCCACCACAACGAAAAGCCCGTGTGCCACAACAAAGACCCAATGCAGCCAAAAATAAATAAAATAAATAAATAAATAAATAAAACAAAAAAAAAAACGAAAGGGCTTCCACTGCTTTAAAAAATGTTTGTGGGGAATTCCCTGGCGGTCCAGCAGTTAGGACTCTGCGCTTTGACTGCCGAGGGCCCGGGTTCAATCCCTGGTCGGGGAACTAAGATCCCACAAGCTGCACAGTGCAGCCAAAAAATAAAAATGAGAATAAAACTAAAACGTCTGTGGATTTACTGGTCTCGGCCCCCAGTGCTGGCCCCTCCTACCAAGCAGCCATAGACTCTTCTGTTCCATCCGCCGCGATGGGCAGCCTGCTGCCTCCCAGGGTTCAGCCAAGGGCCCCTGGGGCCAGGGTCCAGGAGGCCCAAGTCCCGCGGGGAGGGGACCCCCACCGGCGACTGGCCCCCCGTGTAGCAGTCAGTTGCCTGTTGGCAGACAGGCCTGCAAGGTGGGGCCGATCCCGGGAGCCCCACCAGCCCTTCCCCCAGCGTGGACCCCACCCCACAGGCCTGCCACCCAGAGGATCTGGGTGACGGCAGTAAGGGGCCACGCGGTCCGCAAGAAATGGGGTCCGGAGGGCAGTCCTGCTGCTCTACCCACGGGACTCCGGGTGTGCCCGGTTCCCCTGAGCTGCAGGGGGCGGGGAGCACAGCAGGAGACCCGCCTCTGTCTCCCAGGAAGCCGTGAGCCTGGCCGTTCACACACGGACACACAGACACGGCCCCCAGTCAACGTCCTCTGCGCAGGTGGGAGAGAGGTTACAGGCTGAACCCCACTTTCCCCAGCACTGAGAAGCTCACTGGCTCCACACGTAAGCAGCCAGCCCCAAAACCCAGGGGAAGACTTTTCCTCCTGGGAAAAGAGCCCCAACTCCCGGGAGGCTGGCCCACCCGAGCCCTCCCGCTGCTGCCTTTGCCTTACCTTTAGCTTGGCCTGGATCTCGCGGGCTTTTCGCCGAGCCAGCACCTGGATGTGGCTGGACACCTGTGGCAGGAAGAGGGGTTCCTGTCTCCCCGACGGCCGGCTCCCCTGACCCTCAGCCCTCCACAGCCCCCCATCCCATCACAGGCTGAACGGATGAACGAATGAATGAAAGGACCAGTCACTGATGGGACCTCGGCCCCACCTCTCCCAGTTAAACAGAAGTGCAGTCGGATGGGGAGGGGTCTCCTCCCAGGCAATGGCAGAAGGGACCCCAGGGAAACTGACCGTCTGTGGCACACCCAGCAGAGAACCCCTCCCAAGCTGGTCCCCAGAGTCCACACCCGGTCCTGCGGAGGGCCGGGCCCACCCTGGGAGCCGACCAATGCCAGGGTACCTGCCCCAGGGTACCTGCCCCAGGGCCTACCTGCTTCCTGGTGCGGGTCTTCCCTGTCCGGAGCTTGATGTAGCGGGCGATCAGCTCATTCCGACCTGCAGAGACGCCAACATCCACTCAGCGGGAGGACCAGGACAAAAGCAGGCAAGCTCAAGGGCCCCTTACCAGCCCTCCCCAACCTGAGTGGCACTTGGGGTGAGGATTCTGCAGGGCCCCTCCCGTCCTCCTGAGATCCCAGGGATCTCCCAGCAGCAAGAGGAAGCCGAGGCCTCGCTGGGAGACCACTAACTTGAGACCAGGGTGACAGGGCTGTGGATCTCTGGCCAGCGGGCGCACAGCTCAGAAAGCCCCCTCAGAGCCTCCCCCCACCGCAGCCTGGCAGCCTCCTCCTTGGCCCTTCCCCCAAGCAGCTCCCACGGTCCCCACCACCTCCACTAATGAGCAGGACCCGACAGGATGTCTGCCCTGTCTGTGGGCAGCAAGGGGGACGGGGGATGCAAGTGCCAAGACACAGAGTGTCTCCGGAGGGGAACCCGTGGCCCTAACCCGGACACAGGGAACCCAGCCAAGCACAGCTCCACGGCTCCAGCTAGACCGTCAATGGGTCACACGAGTGCTCGCTGTGGGCCCAGCCTCCTAGAGGTGATGCTGCAAGATCCCCCAGGACTACGGGGCCCCACGTCCTCCCTTATCGTAAATGAGATCAGGACAAGGGGTTCCCTGCTTTCCAGAGCTCACCACCTGGTGGAGGAGAGAAGTGTGCCCACATGATGGCCCTGCGCCCGTGTCCGACGGGACCATGCCACGTGCTCAGAGGAGGAGGGGCCAGCTCAGGCTAGGCGGCCAGGTGAGCCTTGAGCTGCACTGACCACCGGTAGGATTAGACCATAAAGAAGGGCACTGGTGGGGAGAGGCAGAGCGAGAGGGTTTGAGCAGGAGTTATTACCTCCTTTCTCCACCTCCGGGACCTGCCCTGTCCTGCTGGGCCTGGCTGAGCCTGGAGGGCTGCAGCAGCGGGAGTGAGGGAGCTGCTGATGCAGGGAAGAGGCGAGACAAGTGGGCTGTCCGCCACCTGGGCTGTAACCAGAGAGCACGGCCAAGGCCACATGGGGCTCCCAGCTGACCTCTCCCCACTGCCAAGGCTGAATCAAGAGGCCACCCTCAGAAATCCTGGTTCAAGATGGCGGAGTAGAAGGACGTGCGCTCACTCCCTTTTGCGAGAGCACCGGAATCACAACTAACTGCTGAACAATCATCGACAGGAAGACACTGGAACTCACCAAAAAAGATACCCCACATCCAAAGACAAAAGAAAAGCCTCAGTGAGATGGTAGGAGGGGCGCAATTACAATAAAATCAAATCCCACAACAACTGGGTGGGTGACTCACAAACTGGAGAACACTTACACCACAGAAGTCCACCCACTGGAGTGAAGAGTGAAGGTTGTGAGCCCACATCAGGCTTCCCAACCTAGGGGTCTGGCAACGGGTGGAGGAATTCCCAGAGAATCAGACTTTGAAGGCTAGTGGGATTTGATTGCAGGACTTCGACAGGACTGGGGGAAACAGAGACTCCACTCTTGGAGGGCACACACAAAGTAGTGTGCGCATCAGGACCCGGGGGAAGGAGCAATGACCCCATAGGAGACTGAACCAGACCTACCTGCTAGTGTTGGAAGGTCTCCTGCAGAGATGGAGGGTGGCTGTGGCTCACCGTGGGGACAAGGACACTGGCAGCAGAAGTTCTGGGAAGTACTCCTTGGCATGAGCCCTCCCAGAATCCGCCATTAGCCCCACCAAAGAGCCTGTAGCCTCCAGTGCTGGGTCGCCTCAGGCCAAACAACCAACAGGGAGGGAACCCAGCCCCACCCATCAACAGACAAGTGGATTAAAGTTTTACTGAGCTCTGCCCACCAGAGCAACACCCAGCTCTGCTCACCAGAGCAACACCCAGCTCTACACACCACCAGTCCCTCCCATCAGGAAGGTTACACAAGCCTCTTAGATAGCCTCATCCACCAGAGGGCAGACAGCAGAAGCAAGGAGAACTACAATCCTGCAGCCTGTGGAAGGAAAACCACATTCACAGAAAGATAGACAAAATGAAAAGGCAGAGGACTATGTACCAGATGAAGGAACAAGATAAAACCCCAGAAAAACAACTAAATGAAGTGTAGATAGGCAACCTTCCAGAAAAAGAATTCAGAATAATGATTGTGAAGATGATCCAGGAGCTCGGAATAAGAATGGAGGCAAAGATCAAGAAGGTGCAAGAAATGTTTACTAAAGACCTAGAAGAATTAAAGAACAAACACACAGAGAGGAACAATACAATAATTGAAATGAAAAATACACTAGAAGGAATCAGTAGCAGAATAACTGTGGCAGAAGAATGGATAACTGACCTGGAAGACAGAATGGTGGAATTCACTGCCGCAGAACAGAATAAAGAAAAAAGAATGAAAAGAAATGAAGACACCCTAAGAGACCTCCGGGACAACATCAAACGCACCAACATTTGCATTATAGGGGTCCCTGAAGGAGAAGAGAGAGAGAAAGGACCCAAGAAAAAACTTGAAGAGATTATAGTTGAAAACTTCCCTAACACGGGAAAGGAAATAGCCACCCAAGTCCAGGAAGCGAAGAGAATCTCAAGCAGGATAAACCTAAGGAGAAACACGCCGAGACACATAGTAATCAAATTGACAAAAATTAAAGACAAAGAATAATTATTAAAAGCAGCAAGGGAAAAATGACAAATAACATACAAGGGAACTCCCATAAGGTTAACAGCTGATTTCTCAGCAGAAACTCTACAAGCGAGAAGGGAGTGGCATGATATATTTAAAGTGATGAAAGAGAAGCACCTACAACCAAGATTACTCTACCCGGCAAGGATCTCATTCAGATTCAACGGAGAAATCAAAAGCTTTACAGACAAGCAAAAGCTAAGAGAATTCAGCACCACCAAACCAGCTCTACAACAAATGCTAAAGGAACTTCTCTAAGTGGGAAACACAAGAGAAGAAAAGGACCTACAAAAACAAACCCAAAACAATTAAGAAAATGGTAATAGGAACATACATATCAATAATTATCTTAACTGTGAATGTATTAAATGCTCCAACCAAACGACACAGGCTTGCTGAATGGATACAAAAACAAGACCCATATATATGCTGTCTATAAGAGACCCACTTCAGACCTAGGGACACATACAGACTGAAAGTGAGGGGATGGAAAAAGATATTCCATGCAAATGAAAATCAAAAGAAAGCTGGAGTAGCAATTCTCATATCAGACAAAATAGACTTTAAAATAATGTTGTAAGAGACAAGGAAGGACACTACATAATGATCAAGGGACCAATCCAAGAAGAAGATATAACAATTATAAATATATATGCACCCAACATAGGAGCACCTCAATATGTAAGGCAAATGGTAACAGCTATAAAAGAGGAAATTGAGGGGCTTCGCTGGTGGCACAGTGGTTAAGAATCCACCTGCCAATGCAGGGGACATGGGTTCTTGCCTGGTCCGGGAAGATCCCACATGCCGCGGAGCAACTAAGCCCGTGCGCCACAACTACTGAGCCTGCGAGCCACGACTACTGAGTCCACGTGCCACAACTACTGAAGCCTGCACGTCTAGAGCCTGTGCTCCGCAACAAGAGAAGGCACTGCAATGAGAAGCCAGCGCACCACAACAAAGAGTTGCCCCCGCTCGCTGCAACTAAAGAAAGCCCACACGCAACAATGAAGACCCAACACAGCCAAAAATAAATAAATAAATAAAATTTTTTTCAAAAAAGAGGAAATCGACAGTAACACAATAATAGTGGGGGACTTTAACACCTCACTTACACCAATGGACAGATCATCCAGACAGAAAATTCATATGGAAACACAAGCTTTAAATGACACAATAGACCAGATAGATTTAATTGATATTTATAGGACATTCCATCTGAAAAATAAAAACAAAACTAAACAAATGGGACCTAATGAAACTTCAAAGCTTTTTCACGGCAAAGGAAACTATAAACAAGATGAAAAGACAACCCTCAGAATGGGAGAAAATATTTGCAAACAAATCAACGGACAAAGGATTAATCTCCAAAATATATAAACAGCTCATGCAGCTCAATATTTAAAAAAAAAAAAACCCAATCAAAAAATGGGCAGAAGACCTAAATAGACATTTCTCCAAAGAAGACATACAGATGACCAAGGGGCATATGAAAAGCTGCTCAACATCACTAATTATTAGAGAAATGCAAATCAAAACTACAATGAGGTATCACCTCACACCAGTTAGAATGGGCATCATCAGAAAATCTACAAACAACAAATGCTGGAGAGGGTGTGGAGAAAAGGGAACCCGCTTGCACTGTTGGTGGGAATGTAAATTGATACAGCCACTATGGAGAACAGTATGGAGGTTCCTTAAAAAACTAAAAATAGGGCTTCCCTGGTGGCGCAGTGGTTGAGAGTCTGCCTGCTAATGCAGGGGACACGGGTTCGTGCCCTGGTCTGGGAAGATCCCACATGCCGCGGAGCAACTAGACCCGTGAGCCACAACTACTGAGCCTGCGCGTCTGGAGCCTGTGCTCCGCAACAAGAGACGCCGCGATAGTGAGAGGCCCGCGCACCGCGATGAAGAGTGGCCCCCGCTTGCCGCAACTAGAGAAAGCCCTCGCACAGAAACGAAGACCCAACATAGCAATCAAGCAATCAATCAATCAATAAATTAAAACTTTAAAAAAAAAAAAACTAAAAATAGAATTACCATATGACCTAGCAATCCCACTACTGGGCCTATACCCTGAGAAAACCATAATTCAGAAAGACACATGCACCCCAATGTTCATTGCAGCACTATTTACAGTAGCCAGGTCATGGAAGCAACCTAAATGCCCATCGACAGACGAATGGATAAAGAAGACATGGTACGTATATACAATGGAATATTACTCAGCCATAAAAAGGAACGAAATTGGGTCATTTGTAGAGATGTGGATGGACCTAGAGACTGTCATACAGAGTGAAGTAAGTCAGAAAGAGAAAAATAAATATCGTATATTAACACATATATGTGGAATCTAGAAAAATGGTACAGATGAACCGGTTTGCAGGGCAGAAATAGATACACAAATGTAGAGAACAAACCTATGGACACCAAGGGGGGAAAGCGGCAGGGGGGTGGTGGTGGTGGTGGTGGGATGAATTGGGAGATTGGGATTGACATGTCTACACTGATGTGTATAAAATTGATGACCAATAAGAACCTGCTGTATAAAAAAATAAATAAAATTCAAAAAAAAAAAAAAGAGGTTACCCTCAGGAGGTCTCATCTGCCAGAAAGACGCGCTGGCCTGTCTGTGTCGGGGAAGGAGGGGGGAGGCCGAGACCCTGGGGACACCGTCTGTGGGTTGGTCTGCCTCTAAGCCCGTGGTCCAGCACCATGTCTCTTCTCAAAGCTTTCCAGGGAAAGGTACTCCACAGGTGGTCCAATGAACGTGCAATAGTCCTACCCTACATCTAACTAGAGGCACTCACGCTGCAGCTGTGAAAGGCGGAGTCTAACCATCACCAGTAACGACTGGAAACAGTCACGGGACTGGGAGTCGAGGAGCCAGGCCGCAGCCCAGCAGCTCCACAAATGAGCTCTGGGGCCTCGGCCGGTCACTTCCCTCCGGACCCTCACACAGCCTTCTCTTCTTAAACATGCGCCCTGACAACCAGAGGCTTTTCATTCAAATGTGCCCAAATTGTACAGACTTCGGAAATAGACCTGAACTCTGGCTCAATAACAGCTCTCTGGGGCTCAGTCTCCCTTCCTGTAAAACGAACATGTTCCAGGCCCCCGTGAGGAGTCCAGTTCCAAAAGTCCAGGGGCAAACAAACGGCAGGGCGGGAAGGAGGTCCCCTGGGGTTGAGGACAGCGCTGGTGGGCGTGGTGACGGAGAGGCCTGGTGCCGGTGGTGGGAAAGCTGATGGGATGGGGGGACCCTTTGGTCTGGAGGCGCCTTAGTCACCGGCTGGGATCCGGTTCTCGTGCTGCTCCAGCCCACACCACGGAGTGGGTAGCAGCCCACCGCTTCTGTGTCTGTCTTTTCCTGCTAGATTCTCAGCATCTCAGGAGGGGACCACATCTCCCTTCAGGTCTGCATCCCCAGGACCTGGCACCTATTTGCCAAATGAACGAATGACTCTGCCAGCAAAAGCTGATGCCTCTGATTTCAAACTAGGTCAGAATCCAGCCACTTCTCACCACCCCCGTGTCCAAGCGACCTCCCTCCCTGGCCAGAGGGCGGAACGGGCTTCTGCCTGGATTCCCTGCTCCCAATCTATTCTCCCCGCAGAAGCCACAGCCATCCTGTTAGAACCCAAACCCCCTCCAACGGTGCCCTCCTCCCTCCCTTGAAAGTATCCAAGCCCCTACAATAGCCTGAAGGCCCCCGCAGGATCTGTCCACCCGCCCCCAGCTCAGCCCCTCTCCAACCTCCTGCCAGCGGCCTTCGGGTCTCTGGGCTATTGCTGGTCGCGCCAGGCCCCTCCCACCTCAGGGCCTTCACGCATCCTGTTCTCTGCCCCAGAGACCCGCACGGCCCACTCCCTCACCTTCAACCCCGCGGGCATCGTTGCTCAACAGCCGTTATCAGCGGGACGTCTTCCCTAAACACCCCACTGAAAGCTGAGGTCACCCCACACCCCCTTCACTTTCTCCAGCTCATTCTAATCACCATGTGACCCACTTACTTATGTAGCACACGGTCTATCCCCGACTCCCATCAGGAGGAAAGCTCCTATGAACAGGGGTTCTTGTCTCTTCACACCTAAAGCTAGAAAAGTGCTACACACAGTACACACTCAATAAGTATTTGCTAAACGAATGACAAGATGTTGGTCACGTCTTCTGCGGGAACACTGTGAGATAAAGAAGTACAAATAACCTTCCACTTCCGATTAGTCCAACATCATTCTCAAAGCGCTTTCTTATCCTGGTCTCATTTGAGCTTCTCTCTGCAGAAGCAAATCCAGATTTTGGTGAGGCCTAAAATATCTAAAAACTGGGAGTCCCTCTCTGAGAAAAAGAATTGAAAATACAAACACAAAATTAGGTTAAGGAGGTGATGGGTGGGTTCACTCTCTTGATGGTGGTGATGGCTCCGTAAGTCAAACTTACCGAACTGTCCACTCCAAATACGGATTGTTTATGGTATGTCAATTATATTTCAGTAAAGCTACCTTAAAATATTTAATAAAAAATAAACAGTTTGGGCTTCCCTGGTGGCACAGTGGTTGAGAATCTGCCTGCCAATGCAGGGGACACGGGTTCGAGCCCTGGTCTGGGAAGATCCCACATGCCGCGGAGCAACTAGGCCCGTGAGCCACAACTGCTGAGTCTGCGCATCTGGAGCCTGTGCTCCGCAACAAGAGAGGCCGCGATAGTGAGAGGCCCGCGCACCGCGATGAAGAGTGGCCCCCACTTGCCGCAACTAGAGAAAGCCCTCGCACAGAAACGAAGACCCAACACAGCCAAAAATAAATTAATTAATTAAAAATAAATAAATAAACAAAGTTTTGGGAATTCCCTGGCAGTCCAATGGTTAGGATACGGCGCTTTCACTACTAGGGCCTGGGTTCAATCCCTGGTCAGGGAACTAAGATCCCACAAGCCGTGTGGTGCAGCTAAATAAATAAATAGAGTTAAAAAATAAAATAAAATAAAAAGTTTAGGCGCCTGGAAGGGGCCCACGCAGGTGAGGGGCCCCGAAGTGTAAGCCTCACTGACGTCACAGGAAATCCGACCTCCCCCACAGAAGGGCAGGCAGATGGAGAAACTGAGGCCAGAAAATCTCACTCAGATGGGCCACCGGCAGACCTAGGGCTAACACCCGGGTGTGAGTCCTGGCTCAGCCACTTGGAAGTGGCACAGGGCCTGGCGGAGAAGGTCCTCGGTCCGCAGGAGTCCATTCCCAGTCCGGGCAGGCCTCCTGGCCTGGACGCAGTGGCGTGTACTCTGGAGCACCCGTTAAACAGCAGCTGGGAGGCCCCTGCCCAGCCCCGGCTGAGACCCTTACTCCACACGTCACAGACGACCCCCATGTCATGAGGACGGAGCCCCCGCCCAGCCCCAGCACCACCTCTGTCTCTGCCACAGGGTCCAGGAGCTCTGCCTACAGACAGGCCCCAGGCACGGCCCGGGCCCTAGGCACGAGGCCAGCAGTGGGGTCACAGGAGCCAGACCCAGGGTCCCAGCCTGGCTTGGCTGTCTTCGTACGTTTCAAGTTGTGCTTCTCTCCTCCCGGGAGAGGCCTCCTCCTCTCCCTTGCGGCCCCTCGGACCGCGTTCCAGCCAGGCCCGTCCTGCTGCTCAGCAGGGGAGGACCCCTGGTTGGGAGTGGAGCCCTGGGTTTCTCTGGGTGTCAGGAGCCAAGGGGGGCAAACAGCTCCCTTCCTGCCCCCTGAGGTCCTCCCGAGGTCAACCCGGACATTCAACTGCCTCCAAACCAGCTGGCATCTAATCCAGGCCTTTTACAGACACAGGGAACTGCTGCAGTTTCTTTCACTCTCGTGATAACAGTAACAATAATGAACGTCTGTGGAGCACTTACAGGTACCCGTAAGAACACAGAGTGAACACCGTAAACTTTACGTGTGTTCACACGTTCATCCTCACAACAGCTCCTGCAGCTGGTCTCTCGTCTTCATTCTATCCGCAGTGTGGTTCTAGAGTCTATCTCCTAACTTCTCTTTAACACAGGATTGAGGGGATGGACCAGGGGGCACCAGGGGTCCTAGCTAGCATAAGCGAGAAGAAACTAAGGCCCAGAGAGGGAAAGTGATTTATTCAAAGTCACATGGTTTATTACTGTCCCAAGGCCACAGGAACATCCGTTTCTAAGGCCACACCCAGGGCTTCACAATGGCTGCTTTTTCCCACGGATGTCTCCCCTGGCTGGGCTGGGAGTTTCTTCTGCCAGAGACCATTCCGCTCTGCCTCTCTGGACCATCCACCCCCCTCCCACACCCCGACGATTCCCTGGGTCTCTGCGTGAAGTAAGTCCTTAGTGATGTCTCACTGCTCCTGGCCCTGACCCTGGCCCTGGCCCAGGTCCTGCAGGGAGAGCCAACTATTTGGACCAAAAGCCGGCCCACCTGTTTGTTTTTGTTTTAATATTTATTTTATTTATTTAGGCTGCGCCGGGTCTTAGTTGTAGCATGCATGCGGGATCTAGTTCCCGGACCAGGGATCGAACCCGGGCCCCCTGCATTGGGAGCGTGGAATCTTACTCACTGGACTGCCAGGGAAGTCCCAATGCCCACCTGTTTTCACTCTCTCCTGGACAGCGGTACTCAGAGCTGTAGGAGCCAAAGTGCCCTGGATGACTGAGACGCCAGGAGGCTCCCAGAGCTGGGGGAGAAGCAGAGAGATGTAAGGAGTGTGCAGAGCCGTGAAGCCACAGTGAAGGCAGCAAAGAGCAATGGCAGGGGAGCTCCCTGGTGGCCCAGTGGTTAGGATTCCGGGCTTTCACTGCCGTGGCCCAGGTTCAATCCCTGGTCAGGGAATGGAGATCCCGCAAGCCACATGGCGTGGCCAAAAAAAAAGGGCAACAGCAGGAGGAAACTAGTAGAAAATCCAGGTGAGCTGGTGGGAAGGCAAGAACTGCATCCTCGTCCCAGCTCTGCCACCAGCTGCATAACCCCAGGCCTCCCACCCTCCGGTGGTTGAGATCCCGGACCGGGGCAGGAGGCCAACCTGGACCACGCGGAGGCCAGCCGGGCAGCTGGGCATTGCAGTGTGGCAGGTGGCCTTGGCCAACCCCAGAGAGGGCCTGGGTGGGACTGGAAAGGACACCCCACCAGACTGTGGCCCATCTGTCAGAGGACATGTGTCCAAAGCCCCCACAGCCCCACCCACCATGGGCAAGGACGGCAGTGGACCCTCGGGCTGAAGGCGGGGCACTCCCAATGCAGGGTCCACACAGAGTGACGATCACCTTCTCCAAACCCCACACCCAGGGTCACACATGTCCTGCCAGCCACCCCAGGCTCTTTCTTCCTCAGTCACACAAGAGCATGAAAATCCCATCTGCTAAATCCTGTCTGGGACAGGCCTCTTCTGTGTCTCATTTCCTCCCTGTACCAGCCCTACCCCAGGGCCGTAAACATATTCAGGGTTTATGCCCTTTAAGAAGGGTCATCAAAGACAGTTGTTTTGCTAATATTGTTGATAAGGTCCTATTAGAACTAAAGCTATTAGTTTTCAAAGTTGAAAAGGGCATGAGCTTCCCCGCAGGTAGATAGATCTTTGCTTCAGCAGAGGCCTCACAGGGAGCTCTTTACCGGAGCTGACATTTCACCCCTGCTGGCGGGGGTGGGGAGGAGGCCAGCCCCCACTAATGCCCACGGCCTGGCCTGGGGGCGCCCTGGCTAGGGATCAACTGAAGCTATAAACACCTGCAGCTGGAGGAGGAGGCTATTTGTGGAGAAGAAACTTTTCATGCCTGACATCGGAGCTGTTACCACCATTGTCCCTGGAGGGCTCTGAGGCTTCTGGTGAAATCCTACGCCATCTTCAAGGCCACTCCGCCTCCAGCCCTGGTGCACAAGGTCTGTGCCTCCCTGGGCTCAAGTCATTTGAGCTCCTGAAGGGCAGGAAGAGTTCCCCTCCAGCTCTGCAGCCCCATGCTGTTCACTGGCACCTCTCGTCCCAACAGCTACATTAAAGATGGTGTCTTCTTTCAATTAGTACATGAAAAGATGCTTGACATCACTAACCTTAGGGAAATGCAAATCAAACCATGAGATACCACCTCACACCCACTAGAATGGCTATTGAAAAAAAAAAAACAACAGAAAACGGAAAATAACAAGCGTTGGTGAGGATGTAAAGAAATTAAAACACTTGTACGTTGCTGGCAGAATGTAAAACGGTGCAGCCACTTGTGGGAGATAGTCTGGTAGTTCCTCAAAAAGTTAAACAGAATCACCATATGATCCAGCAATTCCACCTCTAGGTATATACCCCAAATAACTGAAAGCAGGGTCTCAAAGAGATATTTGTATACCCAGGTTCATAGCAGCATTATTCACAATAGCCAAAAGATGGAAACACCCACATATACATCAATAGATAAATGGATCAACAAAATGTGGTCCATCTACACAATGGAATATTATTCAGTGATTAAAAAGAAGAATGAAGTTCTGACATAGGCTACAACATGGATGAACCTTGAAGACATTGTCTTAAGAGAAATAATCCAGACACAGAATGGCAAGTACTATATGATTCCACTACCGTGATGTACCCAGAACAGGCAAATTCATGATCTACAGAAAGTAGATCAGAGGATACCAGGGCCTAGGGGGAAGGGGGAATGGGGAATGGGGAGTTATTGTTTAATGGGTACAGTTTCTGTTGGGAAGAACGAAAAAGTTCTGGAGATGATGGCGGTGGTGGCTGCACAACGGTGTAAGTGTACTTAATGCCACTGAGCTGTGCACTTACAAAGGGTCATAGGGTGCATTTTAAGTTCTTCATATTTTCCCACAAAATATATAAGTAGGGCTTCCCTGGTGGCCCAGTGGTTAAGAATCTGCCTGCCAATGCAGGGGGACACGGGTTCGAGCCCTGGTCCAGGAAGATCCCATATGCTGCGGAGCAACTAAGCCAGTGCGCCACAACTACTGAGCTTGCGTTCTAGAGCCCGCGAGCCACAACTACCGAGCCCACGCGCCACAACTGCTGAAGCCCACGCACCTAGAGCCCGTGCTCCACAAGAAGAGAAGCCATTGCAATGAGAAGCCCACACACCGCAACAAAGAGTAGCCCCCACTCGCTGCAACTAGAGAAAGCCTGCGCACAGCAACAAAGACCCAACGCAGCCAAAAATAAAATAAATAAATAAATAAATTTATTTTTAAAAATATATATAAGTAATAAATAAATAAAACCAAAACCCCAAAGGTAGTATTATTATTATCCCCATTTTTCAAATGGGGACACTGAAGCTGAGAGGTAAACAACCTGCCCAACTGGCCACTGGGCACAGTGGATGTGAACAGAGGCGCCCATTGTCAGGCCTCCAGAAGCAGGACGCCAGGGTTCCAGGCCAGAAGAGAGGGACACGAAGCACAGGGCAGCAGAGGGTCCGAGGACCACGGCGAGGAAGCAGCAGCAGAAGCTCGGATGAGGCTCCGTGACCTGTCCCATCGCCTCCGTGACCAGAGCCCGACCTGGGTCCAGCCTCTGCTCAGCCTCTCGTTAGCTAGTGACTCACCTCGGATGGTCCCTTATCACAACACTTTGCCCAGATCCCCACGGGGACCCCCAAACCCAGCAGGCAAAGCCCCGCCTCTGGGCCAAGGCTCACTCCCCCCGCCTTCCTCCACCTGGCCAAGCTCCACTTCCACTTCCTCCCAGAAAGCTTCCAAGATAAGCCAGCCCTCAGCTGACTGGCTACCTACAACATGAGTGCCCTCAGTTTACTTTCCAAAGATGCTCCTCCTGCCTCTCCTTCAACCACGCAGCCACAGAGAGCAGAGACCACGGCGCCCAGCCCGGCCTGGTCCAGAGCGGTGGGGCCCTTGATGGGAACCGCCCAACGGCTAACAGGCAACGAGGCGCCAGGGAGACAAGGGAGACAGGAGAGGAGGGCAGAGACTTGGGAGATTCAGAGCAACGTCCAGGAGGGCCAGGGCCCTGGCGGGCAGAGGGGAGGAACGCCCAGAGCAAGACAGAGCCGGCCGCGGGCCGCCGGAGGGAGAGCCAGGCCGCCGGGGCCAGACGGGAGCCACGCTCACCTCCCGCCACCTGCCAGGGGGGCAGAGCCAGGCTGGGCGACGAGGTCAGAGAGACCGGCAGTGCCAGGGCGAGGGTCACACCGTGACGGGGCAAAACCGAAGGCTGCCATGAGCCGGGGAAGGCCTTGGCCCGGAGCCGGTCCACGGGCGGGGGAGGCTCAGCGCGGATCTGTCCTGCGCCTGCGTGTCACCTGCAGGTCTGCCTGGCCCTGGTCGGTGGCCCTGCTCTGGGTGTGCGGGGGCCGAGCTGGGGGCAGGACTGACCCCTTGTCCTCAGAGACTCCGGGTCTCGAATCCTCCTCTGGGCAGTTTGCTCTTCCTGCCTGAGGCCAGCTGCCCACCTGGAAACCAGCTGAGGCCTCTGGATGTGGGGCACTGGAGAGGGTAAGGACCAGGGCTCTCAGGACACAGAGGATGGCAAGGGTGGGTCCCCGAGAGAAGGAGGGGTGGCGAGCAGCCTGAGGGAGACCAGGTCTGAGCCAACTCGGCGGCTGGTCCCTCTACCGCCCCACCCCCTCCCACGCCTGGGGCTGAGCTCAGGGCTATATATACCCCCCAGCTGGGCCGCTCTGCTCTGCCGAGAAAGCCCCTGTCCACTCCGGCAAGGCCCTGCCTTGGCTCTGCCCCCGAGCCTGTAAGACGAGATGGGGCTAAGCCAGCGTCTGCACCCCAGCGGGACGTGTACTCACAGAGGACAGGTGCCATGGGGGCTGGGTCGGTCGCCAGACTCCGCGGGGCGGCCCCTGGTCCCCCTGCCCAGAGCCTGACCCACCTGAGCCGGGGCCAAGCAGGAGGCAGGCTGGCTTCGCAGAGCTCACCATGGCCACTCGGGGTAATGGGGAGCACTGACCACCGCCCCACCCGGCCCCCGCTCCTACTTACTACCTGAGCGACTCTGGGAGAAGCTCTTGGTTTCTCTGAGCTTCTCTCTCTGCATCTGCACAGGCTGTCACCCCTCCCATCGCTAAGGGGCTCCTGGCCTCGGCCCCTCCCTGTCTCTCAGCACAGGGAAGGAGAGCCACAAAGGACGCCGGCAAGGCCAGGACAGTTCGCCAAACACTGTTTTCATCTTGCTTCCCTCACTCAACGGCTCCCCTCCTGCCAAACACAATTCCACCCCAAGGCCCGCTGGAAGTGCACAGCCTTGCCTTTCCCAAACCCTGCTTCGGTCACAATCGCCAGGGGCCCAAAGATCAAGTCTCTTAAACCCTATACCTTCCTATGTGAATACGGATAGAAATAACCACCCATAACGACTAAAAAAAGTGAAGCCACCCAAATGTCCATCAACTGGGTGAACAGATAAACACCATGGGGTCCATCCATATGATGGAATGTGACTCAGTCTTCAAAAGGAAGGACGTTCTGACACCTGCTACGACACAGAGGAACCTTGAGGACGTGATACTCAGTGAAACAAGCTGGATACAGAAGGACAAATACTGCGTGACTCCACTTACGTGAGGTCCGTAGAGGAATCACAGCCATAGAGACAGAAAGTGGATGGTGGGTGCCAGGGGCTGGGGGAGGAGGGGAGTGAGTGTTTAATGGGGACAGAGTTTCAGTTCGGGAGGATGAGAAAATTCTAGAAACGGACGGTGATGATGGTCGCACAACAATGTGAATGTACTTAATGCCACTGAACTGTACACTGAAAAATGGTTACAACGGTATATTTTACCACCACACACAAAGAAACAGCTGGCCCACAGCGTCACTCAAACACTGTCTGCTGGCTCTCCACGGTCAGCACCTCCTGGGGCCTTCCCCACACGGCAGCACCCTCGGCTTTCTCCCTCTGCTGAGTGCCTCTTGCCCACCTGTGTTTGCCAGACCATTTGTCCCCTTAAAGCAGGAAGATGAATCCTGAGAGGCGCCTGGGCACCGATCACTGCCCCACCCAGGGACAGGACAGCTCTCCAGCCTCGCCCGGACCCGCCCTACACACCCCTCCCCCCCCTCCTCCCCCTCACACCTCAGCTCAGGACCAGCACACGCCCCACTCTCCACCAAAGCGGTGGGAAGAGCCCAGGATACCAGAGCCCCCTCCTCCGCAGCTCCACGGGGAGGACCTCCATCTGCAGCCCCACCCCGGACACACAGGTGCTCCATACACGGCGGCCCTCTCCTCCACGAAGCTTCCACGGGGACCAAAAGTAAGAAGCAAGCATTAGAGCAGGAAGTGGTTAAGCAGGGAGGCCTGGGGGGCCCGACCCGGGGCGTGGAGGCCCACAGAAGTGGGGCCCCAGCAGAGCCAGAGCAGAGGGGCTGGTAAGGAGGGATGAGCAGCTTTAACTGCTGACCAAGGAGCAGACCCAGGGTCTAGCTCAAGAGGACCCTGCTTCCCCAACAAGCAGGCGAGAAGGAATCCCTTGGCCCTGCAGGGAAGGTGTAGGTAAAGGATGAAGTAGGCGGGGCTGTGCAGCTCCGCGACTCCCTAGACCAGTAACTAAGCAGATTTGAGTTTGGTCCATTGAATTGTGTTGGTGTCCCCCCAACATTCACGTCCACCCAGAACCTCAGAATGTGGCCTTATCTGGAAACAGAGTCTTCACAGATGTAATTAGTTAAGATGAGGTCATACTGGATTAAGGTGGGCCCTAAATCCAATGATTGGTAACCTCTTACAGGTGTCCGTGTAAGAGGACACACAGAGACACAGAGAGGATGGCCATGTGACAACAGGGTCAGAGATGGGAGTGATGCAGCTATGAGCCAAGGACAACAAGGGCTGCCATCCGCCGCCAGGAGGGAGACACAGAACAGACCCTCCACAAGGAACCAACCCCAGGGACCCCTTGAGTTCAGACTTCTGGCCTCCTGACCCGCAAGGATACACTGCTGTTGTCCAAGGCATCCCTTAAATTTGTGGCAACTCTTACAGCAGCCCTCGGAGCTGAGCTGGGTCAGCCCCCGTGGGCCCCCCACACAGCTGACAAAGCATCTGCGCTGGGGGAGGGGCACCCGTGTGCGGGTGGTCGCCTGGCCTGGAGCCATCTCACGGGGGGCAGGGCGAGACCCTCTGTTGTCAGGGGCTTCAGCCAGTCAGAGACCCCCTCAGCTGCCCAAGACCCACGTTTCAAGCTGGGGGTCCTGGCGGGCTTTCCAGTGTCAATGGAGGCTGCCCTGAGCCTCTCAACAGCCGTTCAGTGTTTGTTTTGCTCCCCCAGATACCCTCTCTTCCACCCTAAAGTCAGCACAGCCGCGGGCAGAACGTTCAGTCCTTCCCACGGGGCTGCTGGACACTGAGTCTCTGTATGTTCCCATCCTCAGCGGCTCAGGAAGACTTAGTCTTACCTGATGGCTCTCGGCTGGAGGGGAACGTCCCTGAGGGAAGGGTCCTCAGCCTCTCCGGGGACACGCCCATCTGCCTTGTGTACAGTTACATGTGTGCTCACCCCCACCGAGCTGCGAGCAGGGTCTAGATCTGCCCCACCCTGCCTGACACACAGCAGGCTCCTGCATGGGGAAGGGAGGGAGGGAATGAGCCAGGACGGCCTTCCTAACCGCCCTACACAGCCAAGGTGGGAAGCTGGGAGAAGATGAGGCATTTGCCTGGGGGATGGCTGGAGGGATTTTCCTTCAGTACCACCTTCTCACCATCCTCCACATCCACCCAAAGGCGTCTCCTCCGAGGCCCTCCCTTCCCTTGGGAGCCCAGGACAGAGTAAAGCAGCGTCCACCTGGGAGGAGCCCCAAGAAGTCACCCCCCTCCGTCACTTGGCAGGAGCGCGGTTGCTGTGCCGAGGCTGTTGCCAGGCCTGGACCGTGAGTTGGGGGGCGCTGCTGGCCAGGCCCGACAGCCTCCTTACCGTACATCTTGCCTTCGTCTGAGAGGATGATCTTGCGCCGACCGCAGGGCGGGTAGATGGCCAGCGCCTCCTGGAAGCTCTGCTCAATGTCGGGGCTCCACACGCCCTCCGCGTCATTGTCGATGGGCTTGTCCAAGGCCTGGCTGCCCCCAGAGACGTTGCTCCCCTCGGGGGAGTTGGGAGAGCTCCACTCGTTGGAGGTAATGGTGCCGGCCGTGCCCTCCAAGGCTCCGCTTGGAGGAGCGCCCGTTGGACCTGTTTGGGCAGAAACCACGGCATTGGTGGATGAATGTGCGGACCAGGGTCGGGGGGGACCCAGGGAGCACCACCCCCAAACCAGGTGCTCCTCCTTTCCTGGCGATCACGGCGCAGGAGCTCAAGGGAAAGGCCGGGGATCCCAGGGAACAAAGGGTGAGGTGGAAGATCTGGGGGGTCAAGGGCAGGTCATCTCCCATCCAGAGACCTCAGCTTCCCACCCTGTCAAAGGAGCTCAATGACCAGGCTCCCTCTGATCATGGCTCTAAGAACCCAGATGGGGCTGAGAAGTTGGAGACGAGGACCAAGTGCCAGGGATGTTCTACATTAAATCAAAAAGGGGCAAAAGGATGAAAGATATTGTGCACCGTTGGTGGGAACAGAAAATGGGGCAACCACTAGGGAAAACAGTAGGGAGGTCCCTCAAAAAATCAAAATAAGAACTACCATATGATCCAGCAATTCCACTTCTGGGTATACACCCAGAAGAACCAAAAGCAGGGTCTCAAAGAGATTATTTATACACCCATGTTCACAGCAGCACTATTCACAATAGCCAAGAGACAGAAGCAACCCAAGTGTCCACGGATGAATGAAAGCATAAACAAAATGTAGTATCTATATACAATAGAGTATTATTCAACCTTAAAAAGGAAGGTTGAATAACATGGTTGGACATGTTATTACATGGATGGACTTTGAGGACATTATCCTAAGTGACATAAGCCAGCCAAAAAAGACAAATACTGTGTGATTCCACTTACATGACATCCTTAGGGTACTCAAAGTCATAGAGGCAGAAAGTAGAACGGTGGTTACCCCGGGCTGGGGGAGGAGGAGGTGGGGAGTTGCTGTTTAAGGGGTATAGGGTTTCGGTTTTGCAAGATGAAAAAGTTCCGGAGATGTGTTGCACAACAACGTGAATATACTTTTTTTTTTTTTCTGTTTTAAGTTTACTTTTTATGTTTTTTTTTTTTTAATTTTTATGGAAGTATAGTTGATTTACAATGTTGTGTTAGTTTCAGGTGTATAGCAACGTGATTAGTTATACATATACATATATCCACTTGTGAATATACTTTTAACATTACTGAACTATACACTTAAAAATGGTTAAGATGGGGCTTCCCTGGTGGCACAGTGGTTAAGAATTCACCTGCCAATGCAGGCGACACAGGTTCGAGCCCTGGTCCGGGAAGATCCCACATGCCGCGGAGCAACTAAGCCTGAGTGCCACAACTACTGAGCCTGTGCTCTAGAGCCCACGAGCCACAACTACTGAGCCCACGCGCCACAACTACTGAAGTCCACGCACCTAGAGCCCATGCTCTGCAACAAGAGGAACCACCGTAATAAGAAGCCCACGCACCACAACAAAGAGTAGCCCCCGCTCGCTGCAACTAGAGAGAGCCTGCACGCAGCAACAAAGACCCAATGCAGCCAAAAATAAATAAATAAATAAATTTATTTTTTTTAAAAATGGTTAAGATGATAAATTTTGCACCATAAAATTATGGTGTAATTTTAATTAAAATACGAAACATGCAAAGTAAAATGCAGGTCACCATTCTCTTACTCCATCCCAGCTCAGGCTCTTTTCAGAGGAAGATTCTAGCCCTGGAAGATTCTCACATGTTGGGGATATGGCAAGGTTGACTGGCTGGTACCTCCAGAAGGTGACAACACAACCTTATTCTAGTCACTAGCATGAGACAAACCCAGGGACCTCTTGGCTCCAACTGTCCAAGCTGTGAATTTCTGGACACGATTCTCAGGGGGTTGGGAAGAAGCAGTACATACTAGTACTCTTAAGGCAGTTCTTGGATTATGAGTACCAGGTGGGTACCATTTGCCTCCCAAAGCCCTCCCAAGCTCCCAGCATCCCTCCTCTCCCAGCCACCAAGCGCATCTGCAAAGGAGGACCCCCCTCCCCATCACACGTCACCCCCTCCCCCATTAGCCATGAGGAGCAGTGTGGTCCAGCAGCCCAAACCCAGGGCCAAGAATTGAAACACGAGCTCCCACCCACTTCCATCTAGGACCCTCTGAGATAAGACCTCCCCAGAGCACCTCTCACTTTCTCCCCCTTCCCCAGGCCTGTCAGAGGTACACATTGTTCACAGATAGGTGGGTATGAGGGTGAGCGTGGTCAAGTTCACAAGGAGGAGCTGAGTGAGGGACAGCACATCCTGGGAGGGGTTGGAGGTTCCAAGAAGCTTGTCCTGGCTGCTGGCACAGACATGCAGTCGGAAGGAGGTTAGAACCACTGAAATTCAAAGTAGGAAACCTAACCCCATCCTCTCAGCTTGAGGATGGGGACACTGAGACCAGAAAGGCCTAGGGACGTGCCTGAGGTCATGCAGCAAATCAGTAGTGTAGCTGGGTCTGGATCTCCGCCCTCCAGGGTCCCAGGTCTTTTAGCATAACAAATGTCAACTTCCTCTCTGTGGCCAGTTAAAATAAGTTTTTCCCGAAGTGTGTCTGAGGGAGTCACTTGATCTGGAAGAAACTAGCTTATTCTCTACAAGAAATTCTGGTCTTGATCCTATTGTGAATGTTGAAACATTTTTCTGTACCTTCCAAAACAAACTTCTTTAAAGAGTTCCTAACTTTAATTTCTGGCAATATGGTAGATAAGATGGTTTTTAAAACTCACTCTGTAAAAGAAATCTAGAAATGATAAAACATAAGAAATACACTTTTATAAATAGAAAGCTAAAAAAAAAAAAAAAAAGAAATACACTTTTAAATGCATAGCTGACTTCAGAAGAAAGTAAAGAGGCCCCAAATGAGACAACTCAAACCTATAACAATAAGCAAATGAGCTGTTACTACAACCCCAGGAAGCAGAGGATGAAGCTGATCTTAGTAATGAAGACACTGGGTTTTAGTGGCCACCCAGATGAGACCTTACACCTGAGAGATACAGGGAGGTTGGAACTGTGAACAATACCTCAGTCCTCAGAGAAAAGGTAGACTATTCACAAAATAGACAAGGAAGATTGTCTGCCTTGGCCTAAGCCCTAGGTACAAAAAAGAATTTTCTTTCCTAAGAATTTGTAGCCAAGGGCCTGCCCTTAAGTGGATTTGAGAATTGTATTTTATATAACGCAGGAACCCCCTGCCAATTCACAAAAATAAATAGTGATCCCAGGCTCAAAATCTCTGAGAAGACAATCTTAACTCAGACTGCAGAGATCCAAAGACTCGCTCAAGAATCTCAAAATCCAAAATTACAAATTTTAAGAGGAAACAGTTCACCATGATCAAGATTTGATGGGATTGGATCACCCAAGAACTACAGATAATTGAACAATCAGATAAAACTATTATATAATTGTATTTAAAATGATTATCGACTTAAGGAATTGGAAAGATGAGAATTAGACACTATCAAAAAGTACAAAGCAGACTGGGAAAAGAACCAAATAGAATATTTAGAAATAAACATTTTAGCCACTGAAGTTAAAAACTCAACGATTGAGAGTAACAGCAAATTAGACACAGCTAGAGAAAGAATTAACAACCTGGAAGATATATCTGAGGACATTATTCATAAATGCATTAAAAAGAATGAAGATAAAGAGCAAGAAGGACACAATAAGGCAGTTCAACATACCTTCAATTAACATTTGAGAAAAGTATAGAAAATGAAATAGAACAACATTTGAAAAAATAATGGCAAGGAATTTTGCAGGATTAATGAAATACATGAATCCTCCAATTCAGGAACCATACTAAATCCTAACCAGGATAAATTCAAATAAAATAAACAGATATTATAGAGACACGGAAGAATACCAAAAACAAAGAGTAGATCTTAAAAGCATCCAGAGTGAAGGGGCATATTACCTACAAGGGAAAGACTACCATACTGATTGTATATATTGATAGTGAACTTGTCAACTAGAAAACCCACAATAACATCTCCAAATTATGGAGAGAAAAATAACTGTCAACCTAGAATTAGAAACCCAACCTAAATATCATTCAAGAATGAACATTAGGGACTTCCCTGGGGGTGCAGTGGTTAAAAATCCTCCTGCCAATGCAGGGCGACATGGGTTTGGTCCGGGAAGACCCCACATGCTGTGAAGCAACTTAAGCCTGTGCACCACAACTACTGAGCCTGCGCTCTAGAGCCCACGTGCCAAAACTACTGAGCCCAGGTGCCACAACTACTGAAGCCCACGCGCCTAGAGCCCATACTCCGCGACAAGAGAAGCCACTGCAATGAGAAGCCCGAGCACCACGACGAAGAGTAGCCCCCGCTCGCCGCAACTAGAGAAAGCCCGCCCACAGCAACGAAGACCCAAAGCAGCCAAAAATAAATTAATTTTAAAAAAGAAAAGGAAAAGAATGAACATTAAATAAAAGCATTTTCAGACAAAGACGGAGAGAATTTAGTAGTAACAGACCCTCACTGGAAGAAAACAAAAAATCAAAATCCAACAGTTTTGTTTCCTTTAAGAGGTATCTTAAAAAAAAAAAAAAAAAAAAGGAACTGGTATGAAAAGATATTACATACATGGAAGAATAGTGAGCAAGGTGACTGGTAAAAACGAGTGAATCTAAACTGTACTAACTACATAAAAATAATAACAACAATGAGGATGACTAAGTTGGCCACACAATACACGCACACATGCGAATGCAGAAAAACCATATTTCTGAACCATAAGCTCAGAAGATGCATTTGATACAAGACCCATTCACAGTAAAAACTCTTAGCACACTGTAGAAACAAAAGGAACTTCCTTAATCTAACAACAGATTTCTTCCCAAAGCCTATTGTGATATTTTGATTTATAAGAAGAAGTACACATTTGGTTTTTGTCCTGTTTCTGACACAGAGCCCCCAAAACCCTTGAAATTTCCTAAGTGCTGAGAGCCATAAAGGTATCTTTGGTTACGGGGATGAGGTGCACCTGAGGATGGGGGCTGGTGGCCAGGAGAACCATCAAAGTGATTAGAGGGTGGAACTTTCAGCCCCACCCACCCGACCTCTGGGAAGGGGAGAGAGGCAAGAGGTTGAATTAATCACCAACAGCCAACGATGTAATCAACCATACCTCAACAGTGAAGCCTCCGTAAAAACACCAAAGGAGAAGGTTCTGAGAGCTTCTGAGTTGGTGACCATGTGCAGATATGGGGAGTGACTGCCCACAGGAAGGGCATGGAAGTTCCGCGCCCTTTCCCTACGCCATGCCATATGCATCTCTTCCATCAGGCTGTTCCTGAGTTACATCCTTTTACAGTAAACAGGTAGTCTAGTAAGTAAAATGTTTCTCTGAGTTCTGTGAACCACTCTAGCAAGTTAACTGAACCCAAGGGAGGGATTTATTGGAACCTCCAATGTATAGTCGGTGATAACCTGAACTTGCAGGGGTTCAGTCTTGTGGGACTGAGCCCTTAACCTGTGGGATCTCACGCTACCTCCTGGTAGATAATGTTAGAACTGAGTTGAATTGTAGGACACCCAGCTGGTTGGTGAGGGGAAAAAAACCCATTCACAGGTTGAAATTGGTGACCAAAACTTTTAATGATTAAACACTAAAAGCATTACATTTAAAGTCAGGAATAAGATAAAGAATGCTGAGTTTCAACACTGAACACTCACACTGTAATAGAAGTCCTAGCCAACACAGTAGAGCAGAAAAAGAATTGTGAAGATTGGAAAGGAAGTAAAATTGTCATTACGCTAAGGAATGATGAGAGAAGATTGAAAAGATGCTACAAACAAACCATAAAAAAGTTCAGCAAGACCAACATATCAAAACCAATTCCATTCTTTTATGACAGAAATAAGGTATTAGACAACATAATTTTTTGTATTCCAAATACCCCATTTGGAAACCAAAGCCATAATTTATCCAGTAGTGATAAATCTAACAAAGATTTGTCACTTTACAGAGAAAATGGTAATTGCTTTGAAAGACGTACAATCCCTACATAAATGGAGAGGAAACTGTGTGTTTGTGGATGGCAAAACTCATCACCAAGAGGTCGAACCTCTCCAGATAAAGCATAAATTCAATGAAATCAGGAATAAAAATCTCACAAGGTTTTCCACAAAACTTAACACTGATTCTCAAAACACAGGGAAGCCCAAGACGGTTGTCAAGTCATCTAACTGAGCGCCTTCACCTTGGGTCAGACCCTTCCCATACATGTCTCCCCACGGTTCCGACCTGACCTCTCCTCTTTAAACCCTGAACACACCCCTTGTGTGGGGGGGTCCTCACCCATGGCTTACCCCTCACTATGATTCCCAAACCTGAATCTTTCCTGGGTTCGGACTGCATAGCGACCAGCCTCCGATCACCAGACGTCTCCAAAGCTCTTCCGACTCAACATGGCCAAAGTCCCATCCTTCCACTTGTGGCTGAACCTTCCTCCTGCTCGGCCGCTCAGGAACAGACACAACCCTCCACCCAGAGCCAGAAACCGAGGAGTGCCTTTTGACTTTTCCCTCTCATCTCCCATCAGCAATCCACGACCACACCCTGTCTTTCTCTCTTGGAGCCCTAACCCAAAGCTTCCCCAGTGCTCACCTGGATGACCGGGCAAGTCCCATCCAGACTCCATAATCTTTTCACTGCAGCCAGCGATGCTTCTACAGCACACGATCCCTCCACTTAAAGTCTTTCCAGGGCTCTTAGATAATGGGATTTTACAGGGCCCTTTATCCGCTGATTGCGGCTCTCCAGCCATACCTTCCATCCGTCTGCACCATTCTCTCTCCTCCCTCTTCTTTGCACCCCGCTCCCAAGCCCCAAACTCAGTTGCCCAAATGATACCCCAAAATGCCAAGCTCTTCCCCCACACAGGGCAGAGCTGCCGGTGACTTTCCTCCCCATCCCCCTTCCCCCGGCCAACTCCTACCCATCCTTAAGGTCCAGCCAAAATCTTTTCTTTTTCATTTTTTTTTTTAATTGAAGAATAGCTGATTTACAATACTGTGTTAGTTTCAGGAGTACAGCTGTTCCAGCCAAAATCTCCCTTCCCCTGGGAGGATGGCCCCAAGCTCAGTCTGGGTGAGGCGCCCTCCGTGCTCCGGCAGGTCCCCGTGCTTTGGGCACCTCAGTCCCAGCTCCCAGGGTGACTGATCCCCCTTAACACACTGCAGACCCCACGAGGGCAGGGCTGGCCGTCTTTCTCCGCTAAATCCTCCGCACACTGCACACGCTGGGGACAAAAGGATGAACAAATCAATGGCTATTTGGTGCGTGTCTGTGAAGTAATGATTTCTCTGTGGAGAGGATGCACTATTCTGTGTTCAGTGTCAGGAAACAGAAGAAAATCTCAGTAAATGTCTGGACTTGGGCACACCAGAGGGAGAGCTTGAGTTGTATGTAAATCCCTTTGGGGTTTATTCTGGAGGCTTGTAAATGAAAGGGTGACGTCTGGGAATCAAGACGCTGTTTCTGGCTCCAGTTCTACAAGCCACTGTGACCGTGGACGAGTCCCTCCGTTTCTCTGGGCCTCAGCCAGCTCACCTGTGAATTCTGTCCCTGGCAGGTCCCTCCTGCCCTGGCAGTGCCTGCGGCTCGCAGCCCAACCCCCTACTCTCCCAAGCGGCCTCTAAACATACCTTGCGGACTCTCGCCTGTGGCTTTGCTCAGAGGAGGCTGGAAACCGATCCGCCTTGGAGAGGCGTCCATGCGATGGTCGGTAAGACCAGATGTCAACTGCACGGGGCCTGACCCAGAGCCCGTGCTCAGGAAGAGCTATTCACGTCACCCTTACTAACCTGCACGTAAAGCCTAGAGCCCTAAACAGACCAGTTAGATACATACACCTTAAGCCCTAAAGCCTAATAATAATTAATACTAGCTAGTTAATAATATGAATACCTACGGCGTCGTGTCTCCTGGCTTCACCTAGATTTTCTTCTGGGATCTGACACTAAACACAGAAGGTGCCCCGGAGGCCAGAAAGTTAGGAGATGAAAAGGAGGGTGCCCCAACTTCCCTGGCTCCACGTGGGCCCCTCGGAGAGCAGGGCCTGTGGTCCCTGGGCCCTTCCTTCCCCTGAGCTGGGAGCTGGGCTGAGCTGGGAGCTGGGCTGGGCTGGGAGCTGGGCTGGGCTGGGAGCTGGGCTGAGCTGGGAGCTGGGCTGGGCTGGGCTGGGCTGGGAGCTGGGAGCTGGGCTGGGCAGGGAGCTGAGCTGGGCGGGGAGCTGGGCTGAGCTGGGCTGGGAGCTGGGCTGGGAGCTGGGAGCTGGGCTGGGCAGGGAGCTGAGCTGGGCGGGGAGCTGGGCTGAGCTGGGCTGGGAGCTGGGCTGGGAGCTGGGAGCTGGGCTGGGCTGGGAGCTGGGCTGGGCTGGGAGCTGGGCTGAGCTGCGAGCTGGGCGGAGCTGGGAGCTGGGAGCTGGGCTGGGAGCTGGGAGCTGCGCTGGGAGCTGGGCTGAGCTGGGAGCTGGGAGCTGGGCTGGGAGCTGGGCTGAGCTGGGAGCTGGGCTGAGCTGCGAGCTGGGCTGGGCTGGGAGCTGGGCTGGGCTGGGAGCTGGGCTGGGCTGGGAGCTGGGCTGAGCTGGGAGCTGGGAGCTGAGCTGGGAGCTGGGTTGAGCTGGGAGCTGGGCTGAGCTGGGATCTGGGCTGGGCTGGGAGCTGGGCTGAGCTGGGAGCTGGGCTGAGCTGGGAGCTGGGCTGGGCTGGGAGCTGGGCTGAGCTGGGAGCTGGGCTGGGCTGGGAGCTGGGAGCTGGGCTGGGAGCTGGGAGCTGGGAGCTGGGCTGGGAGTTGGGAGCTGGGCTGAGCTGGGAGCTGGGCTGAGCTGGGAGCTGGGCTGGGCTGGGAGCTGGGCTGGGCTGGGAGCTGGGCTGGGAGCTGGGAGCTGGGCTGGGAGCTGGGAGCTGGGCTGGGAGCTGGGCTGAGCTGGAAGCTGGGCTGGGCTGGGAGCTGGGCTGAGCTGGGAGCTGGGCTGGGCTGGGAGCTGGGAGCTGGGCTGGGAGCTGGGAGCTGGGCTGGGAGCTGGGCTGAGCTGGGAGCTGGGAGCTGGGCTGGGAGCTGGGAGCTGGGCTGGGAGCTGGGAGCTGGGCTGGGAGCTGGGCTGGGAGCTGGGAGCTGGGCTGGGCTGGGAGCTGGGCTGGGCTGGGAGCTGGGCTGAGCTGCGAGCTGGGCTTCGTGGGCAGGGGCAAGCCTGGCCCAGACCCTGCCCCAGGAGGCAGGTTTGCTGAGGCCCCCGCACTGGGTCCGCCCCAAGGAGAGCTGGGCAGAGGGTCACCCAAGGCCCTGGGCCACGGGATCCATTACCAAAATGGAGCTGCTCCCAGCTCCGTGTGGCCTGCCATTCCCAGCCCACAACCCTGCCGGCCTGGCCTCTCCACAACCCCCCCGCCACCCCCGCCAGCCCACGGCCGGGCCTGGCAGGTGCTTCCCTCCCCAGGCAAAGCTCCCACGCGGCCTCTGCCCGCGGCTAGAAGGGGTGGGGGGTGGGGTAAGCCAACAGCAGCCCAGTGAAGGGTCCCTCTGCTGCTCCTCCTCCTCCCCCAGCGACCCTCAGGGGCCTGCCAGGAGGGGCTGGAGGGGACAGATGGCATCGCTGAGCCTGGGCCAGGTGCCACGAGCAGAGGAACAAAAATAATCCCTGACTTGGCTCCAGGACCTGCCCCGGCGGCCTCCCGCTCTGCCCCGCCCCCCCTAAAAGCCCACCCAAGGCCACAGAGCACTCAGCTCCATCCTAGGGACCGCCGATGCCGGTTACTCAGGACTTTTCCAAAGAATCGGGAACTTACGGGCTTTTACAAGATCTTTCTAATAATGAGAATAATAAGCTTCTCAAAAACACCTTCAGGACAGGAAGGGACCTGTGATCCCCATGTTATAAATGGAGAACCCAAGTCTCAAGGAGGACCAATATCTCACCCTGACAGAGTGACCTCAGATCTAGTCCTGTCCCCTGCCTGGTCCACTGTGGTGTCCTCAAGACTTGTCTCCTGCTCTCAAAGCCCACCCCCTTCAGTAGCCCTCCACGGCCATCAGTGATCACTCAGCCCCCCCGACTCCCCCTCACGCCTGGAGCCCCCAACATGCCACTCAGAACGTGGCAACACCTGGTCCTGTAAAAGTGATGGCACCTGTGCCCACCTGTCTCCCCTGCTGGCTGTGAGCTACTTGAGGACATGATTTTCTCCTACATCCGTGTCCCCCACCACTCCTGGCTCCAAGTTGGGGACTTAGCAGCACACGGCATCCTTAATTAAGGAGTCAATTCTTCCACTGGTCCCCTTTCCTCGGTCAAGGACAAATCTACTACTCGTTTCCTTTTTATCACAATATCTCTGACTCGTTGGGCGTCAACACATGTTATAACCTCCTCCCCATGGCGCTGCCCCCAGACTGGAAGTGATGGAGGCTGGAAGGAACTAGGGAAATTTATAGGACTTGCCTGGCGTCATCCAGAAAGTTAGGGAGAGACCGTGAGGACAGGGCTTGAGGCTCCCGCCCAGTTACAAGAGCAAGAGCTCTGGGATCCAGGCTAAAGGCTCCAGCCACAAAGGACCCTCGGGATGGGGTTCTCACGTCCTGCCCACAGATGCCTCAGCTCTTAACGCTGATGCCCCTCTCCTGGAGGCCTTTGGAAGAACCACCTCCTTCATCCCAACAACCCCTATAACTGAGAAGCTGGAAGGAAAAGAAAAGTTGGGGTTTCCTTCCAGGAACCCGTCCCAATCTTCCAGATACATGAATCCCAGGTATGAAGATGTGGGATATGGGATATGGCTGGGGGGGCGGGGTGTGGAGACTAGGTAATCTGGGAGGAAGGGAGTGGGTCCCCTTCTGCTTCAACCCCAGAACAGGGATCCTTCTTCAGGATGCAGGACTCGTCTATGAGGTCCGGTTATCAGGGCAGGTGGGGTCTAGTTTCTGAACCCCAGGTGCTTCGCCCAATCTGACTTAGCTGTTACAGAACCCACAGAGCACTGCACTGGACAGAGTGTGGATTTTCCTCATCCAACAGACTTCAGAGCTGGGACAAAAATGGCTCTCCCATCATTACCCTGGCTAGTCGCACCGGACCAGACTCTGGAGATTGGATCCAACTGTACAAGGACCACAAAATACTGCACACACTGAAGCAGATAGAGACCTCTGGGGTGCCAGGGTGGGGAGGGCAGGGCCAGTCATCTCTGAGCCTTCGCTGGCCGGACCTCATTCCTTAAACAAGAACAGGAGGGGAGATCAGGAACAGTGGGCCCCAGCCTCCCTCCAGCCCCGTCCCCCTCTCCCCTCCAGCCTCTGGCCTCCTCACGGCCTCTGAGTTCACGCACATTGTTTTCCGGCTGAGGCCAGGCCTCTGTACTTAATTCCCGACACCAGTCCAACCACAAACATCTACAGAGGGCGGAGGGAAATGGAAGAGGTCCGTAAAAGGGAACAGAAAAGTTCGGCTCTAAGAATAAGGTCTGAGGACTTCCCTGGCGGTCCAGTGGTTGGGACTCCACGCTTCCGCTGCAGGGGGCACATGTTCGATCCCTGGTCAGGGAGCTAAGATCCCACGTGCCACGCTGGGAGGGAGGGAGAGGGAGAGGGAGGGAGAGAGAGAGAGAGAGAGAGAGAAAGAAAGAAAGAAAGAAGGGTCTGAGGTCTAATGTCTCACATGGTGACTACAATTGCTGAATGTTCTCACACACACACAAAAGAAAAACATGTGAGATGAGAGATGTGCTAATTAACTAGATGGAGGGGACCCTTTCACAATGTATATGCACATCAAATTACCAGACCCTTGAAGTATCTTACAGTTCTAGATGTCAGTTATGCCTCAGTAAAGCTGAAATTACCTACTGTACGCCAGGCTCGGGGTATGAGGTCACTAGGACATGGTTCTGCTCTCAACATACTTCATCTATGGGTCCAGGGGTCCCTGCAACGTTGCAAGTACAGTCCACCCCTTATTACCCACAGAACCGTCACAGATTCCGTGTTTGCAAATTCATTCAGTCACTAGAATCCGTAACCCAAACTGACACTGGCGGTGCTTCCCGGTCACTCGGACGCGTCCCTGCGCTGAGCAGCCGTCACCCGTGGTCCACCTGAGGTCAAGCAAGCCCGCCCTGCCTTCCGGTTTCAGCTCAGACCCCAAACAAGCGTCCGTCCTTTTCCAGGTCTATTTAGTGCCATGCTTTTCCCACTTTTGTCTTTTTGTTGTTGATCTCACTGTTTAAAATGGCCCCCAAGTGCAGTGCTGGGGGGCTGCCTGGTGTCCCCAAGTGCAAGGAGGTCGTGATGTGCCTCATGGAGAAAACACACGCGTTAGATAAGCTTTGTCCAGGCGGGAGTGATGGTGCTGTTGGTCGTGAGTTCAATGTTAATGAATCAACAATCTATATTAAATTAGGTGTCTCTGAACAGAAACACACATAAAGCAAGGTTACAAATTAAATGGATGACAAAAATGTTGCGACCAGAGCCTCACAGGAACCTAACCCGTGTCTGCCCTCAGAACACTGGTTCAGTACCTGCTAATTCACGTTCTCCGTGACTTTATAGGAATCAGGAATGACAAGAATCCAGTGCACCAGGGAGAGTAACACGTTAAACCATTACAGGTAAACATCTTGGGGGGAGGGGGAGGATTTCAATAGACACTGAGCTCAAGACCCTGGGAAAATCACACCTGGTGGAGAAAGACATGCCCCAAGGCAGCCAAAAGGTGGAGACAGCCCCAATGTCCTTCAACAGACAAGGAATAAACAAAAGGTCATCTATCCATACAGTGAACTATTATTCAGCTTTAAAAAGGAATGGGGAAAATAAAAGGGAGTTCCCTGGTGGTCCAGTGGTTAGGACTCCCGCGCTTTCACTGCCGTGGGCCGGGTTCAATCCCTGGTCGGGGAACTGAGATCCCAAAAGCCATGCAGCACGGCCAAAAAGATACAAAAATTAAAGATTAAAAAAAATAAAAATAAAAAGCAATGGAATTCTGACACATGCTACAACATGGATGAACTTGGGGACATTATGCTAAGTGAAATAAGCCAGACACATAAAGGATGAATATTCTATGATTCCATTTCTATGAAACACCTAAAACAGGCAAATCCGCAGAGACAGAAAGTAGAAGACAGGTTATGAGGGGTGTGGGGTGAGGGGGAAGTTCTGTAATGGGGACAGAGTTTCTGTTTGGGATGATGAAAAAGTTCTGAAGACCGATGGTGATGGTAACACAACACTGTACTTAATGTTACTGAACTGTACACTTAACAACGGTTAAAATGGTACATTTTATGTGGTGCATATTCTACCACATTTTTTTAAAAAGGGTCACCAGGAGATAGAAGGGAAAAAGAAATGGATGGAGAGGGGAGAGGGGGTCACTCCAGGAGTCTGAAGCCCAACATACAGGAGAGAAAGGAAGTTGGCCTACGTATAAGCAGAAATGCAGAGAGAGAAGGCGGGCAAGCCCCCGGGATGGAAGGAAGACGGGGGAGGACTAGAAACAACCCACAGATAGCGGATGGGCTGGGCAGGGCCAGGCAGGGCCAGGCAGCTGGACAAAGCTGGCCCCCGTGTGACTCAGAAGGCCAGCCGGGGCTTGCTGGAGGCCAAATAACGAAACCACCCAGAACCTGAGGTCATGAGGCCCAAAAGCCCCACCGTCCTTCACGCCAGGCAGCGCCCCTTCCTCTCCAAAGGCACGCAGCTCTGGGAAAGCTGGGCGTCAGGCTGTCTGGTCTATCGTGAAGAATTTCAGGGTCACAGGACCTGGGTTTTGTTGTTTGTTTGTTTGTTTAAATATTTATTTATCTGGCTGCCCCGGGTCTTCGTTGCAGCACGTGGGCTCAGTAGTTGCAGCACGCGGGATCTTTAGTTGCGGCAATCGGGATCTACTTCCCTGACCAGGGATCGAACTCAGGCCCCCTGCACTGGGAGCGCGGAGTCTTAACCACTGGACCACCAGGGAAGTCCCAGGACCTGGGTTAACGTCTGCCTCTGAGCAGCTACGCATTCACCTCCCGAAGCTCCTGTTTCCTCATCCCTCAAACTGGGACCAGACACCCCTTGCGGAGCGATGATGGAGGACCAGTGGGATGAAACAGGCAAAGCCCTGGAGGGCAGCAGCGCGTCCCTCCCGCCCCTTTCAGTGGGGACGTTGATCATACCTCGCTTCTCGACAGGACAGGATGGGGAGGGGGTGAAAGGGAAGAAGGCAAAAGGAGGGGGTCCCACAGTCCTTCCCCGTGTGAGCGCCTGTCGGAACCAAAGCCACGGGAGAGCCGGGGCAGCCGGGGGCGTGGCACTGTGGAGCCCGGCGCCAGAGGCCTGGCTGGGCCTCACACTGGCACTCACACCGGGCGGGCCACTCGCCTCTCTGGGGCTGTGTCCTTGAAGATACGCTGCAGAGGGGACAACATCTCTCCTCCTCACAGGCCTATCCTGAGGATCGGGATCAATCCTGGCCGGCACAGAGGTCGGCTCCCGGCGGGGTGATGATGGAGGGGTGACAGAGGGGTGATGGCGGGGTGACGGCGGGGTGACGGAGGGGTGATGGAGGGGTGACGGAGGGGTGATGGTGGGGTGACGGAGGGGTGATGGAGGGGTGATGGAGGGGTGATGGCGGGGTGACGGAGGGGTGGTGGTGGGGTGACAGAGGGGTGATGGCGGGGTGACGGAGGGGTGATGGTGGGGTGACGGAGGGGTGATGGCGGGGTGACGGAGGGGTGATGGCGGGATGGGGAGGATGAGGGGGGGAAAAGGACGGTGAGGGGCATTCTCCCCTGGACAGCGGGGAGCTGAGGAGCAGGACGAGTGAGGGGCACAGAAAGGAGGAAATAGGTGGAGAGGGAAGCAGGCCAGAGGGACGGGTCAGCAGGGAGGGGCAGAGTGCCTCAGAGACACTCAGAGAAATAGAGGGAGATAAGATTCCTGAGCAGATACGGGCCCCTAGCCCATCCCTCAGACACCCACCCCAGAGGGGTGGCGGTGTTAATGAGGGTGGGGCTCCAGCACCCCATCCCCGTCAGCTCTGCCGCCAGCCATCCTCCCAGGGCCAGGGCTGTGAGTGTCTGTGGGCCTAGCCCTAAGGCATCCAGGAAGGGCATGTCCAAGGCCCTCCACCTCTGCCCCACCCACTGGGGCCACGAAAGGGGCCCTGATGGAGCAGCACAGAAGCCCCTCTGATCTCACAAGGAGGAGAAATCAGGTCCCACGTTCAGCCTTGCCATGATTCGTGGGGACACTTTCCCTCTCCGGACCTCGGTATCCCCACTTACAAAGAGAAAAGGTGGGGAAAGTGGAAGATCATTCACGATGAAAAAGAAATGAGCTATCAAGTCAGGGGAAAACTTGGAGGAAACTTAGAGGCATATCCCTAAGTGAGGCCCATCTGAAGCCACACCTGGAAAGGCTGCAGACTAGGACAAAGACCACACAGCATTTGGAGAAGGTGACACCATGGGGACAACAGAAGATCAGTGGAGGGATGAGCAGGTGGGACACAGGAGCTCCAGGGCAGTGAAGCCACTCCGTCTGGGGCTGTAATGCCACCATTACATGCGACGAGACGTGTGTCCAAACCCACAGAATGCACCACACACACAGCGGACCCTAATATAAACTGTGGACTTTAGTTAATAACATATCAATCCTGGCCCATCAAGGTAACAAATATGCCACACAGGGCAAGGTGTTAATAAGCAGAAAGCAGGGAGGAGGGAGGGTATTCTGTGTAATTTCTGCTCAACTTTTATGTAAACCCAAAACCGCTCAAAGTAATAATAACAACAAAGGCTACTGACTTTAAAAAGAGGTGGAGAAGACTGTATATATGTATAACTGAATCACTTTGCTGTACAGCAGAAATTAACACAACATTGTAAATCAACTACACTCCAATAAAATACATTTAAAAAATAATAATAGGGCTTCCCTGGTGGTGCAGTGGTTGAGAGTCCGCCTGCCAATGCAGGGGACACGGGTTCGAGTCCTGGTCTGGGAAGATCCCACATGCCGCAGAACAACTGGGCCCGTGAACCACAACTACTGAGTCTGCGCGTCTGGAGCCTGTGCTCCGCAACAAGAGAGGCCGCGATAGTGAGAGGCCTGTGCACGGCGATGAAGAGTGGCCCCCACTTGCCGCAACTAGAGAAAGCCCTCGCACAGAAACGAAGACCCAACACAGCCAAAGATAAATAAATAAATAAATAAATTTTAAAAAGAAAAGATGACTACTATCTTTAAAAAAAAAAAATAATAATAATAATAATAATAATAAAGTAGGGAGTTCCCTGGCAGTCCAGTGGTTAGGACTTGGCGCTCTCACTGCCAAGGGCCCGGGTTCGATTCCTAGTCGGGGAACTAAGATCTCACAAGCCGCACAGGGCAGCCAAAAATAAATAAATAAAGATAAATATACATTTGGGGAAGCTGGAAAAAAAAAAAAAAAAAGATGGGCGGAGTAAGCCTTGCATTTATTTCTCCTCTGGGCCCTTCCCAGGATTCTAAAATAAAGCAAAAGTCACAAAAGTACTGGAGGCCAAGGGACTGCACCAACCAGCTGGGCTCCCTCTGGGCAGGCCTGTCCTGTGGAATCCAGATCTCACAAGAGATCAAGGACCCGGAGTCCTGGAAACTCCTCACACGGCGAATCCCCAGGCAGGGCCTGAGCAAGCTGGGCCTCCCCTACACCGCTGCGCCACAGAGTGCAGGACCGTGCCCATGTGCCAGGACTGGGGCTGTGCCCGCACCGGTGCCCCTGCAGCTCAAGCCCCACCCCCCCGCCAGGGAGAAGGAGCCCTCCGGGGCCCAGGGCATCAGGGAGCCACGGCGGGGCGAGGGCTCAGGGGGAGCCCCAGAGAGCAGTTCGCGAGCCCCATCCTCAGCTCTGCCCGCTCTCTAATCATCTCTGGGAAAGGCCTGCCCAGGAGGGAACGAAGACCCCTGCATCTGGCAGCGCCACGGCCCCCAGGACACAGGCGAGGGACAGGCTGGACGGAGGTTAACCAAGAGGCAGCACCCACCCCACCCTGGGTCCTTTTCATAGGAATGTCCTTCGGTCTCAGAGCCACCCTGCCTGCACCGGGATAGAAATTCCAATGGCCCAGGGCCCTCAGACCCTAGGCTGAGGTCACACCAGGGAAGACCCACCCTGACCCAGAAACCCACCCCACTGATTCCCCTCTGCACCAGCCATAAACCCGCCCAGCCCTCACTCCGGCCGCCTCCAATTCCAGAATGCACGGTCACCCAGTTTGGAAACAAGGCCACATAAGCGGCTGATACCCAGGCTGTGCACAAGCATTCGTTGCTCTCGATGGGCCTGGCCAGCAAGACACCACCGGGGCCTCCTGTTCTGAAGCAGCTGCTGCGCCAGGAGCGGGACCTCACGGAAGACCCGGTCCCCTCCTCTTTTCCGTAGGTCTTTCTCTAGGGGACCCCCATCTCCCACCTCAACCCGGTCCCACCTTTGCCCTGAAGAAAGGCCAAGGCTTAGGACACCAAACTCTTACCCCACACCCAGCATCTTCTTTTGGAGATTTTCTCCTTAAGTGAATTTCCCCAAAATTTGTAAATCACACGTCTGACAGGGGACTTGTATCCAGAATATTAAAGAACTCTCATAACAAAACAATCAAATGAAAAAAATAGGCAAAGGATTTGGACATACATCTCACCAAAGAAGTTGTATGAATGGCAAATAAGCACCCGAAAGGATGTTCCACATGGTAGCCATCAAGGAAATGCAAATTAAAACCTCAGGGAGATTCTACTACACACCTACGCGGATGGCACAAACAAAACAGAAAGAAACCTGACAACACCAGGTGCTGCTGAAGATACCAAGTGATGGAACTCTGACGCTCTGCCGGGAGAAATGCCAAACGGTACACGTGGGAAAACAGTTTGGCAGTTTCTTAAAGCTTTAAACATACACGTACCATGTGACCCAGCAATCCCACTCCTAGGTATTTATCCAAGAGAAATGGAGACCTGTGTTTGCACAAAAACCTGCACACCAGTGACGACAGCAGCTTTACAAAATCATCAAGGTCTGGAAACCACCCCAAAGTCCTTCAACCAGCAAACGGCCAAGCACACTGTGGGACGCCATATAACGGGGTCCTTACTTTATTTTGTATTTTTTATTTTGGGGCCACATCACATGGCATGCAGGATCTCAGTTCCCCAACCAGGAATCTGTGCCCCCTGACGTGGAAGCTTGGAGTCCTAACCACTGGACCGCCAGAAAATTCCCTATAACGGGGTCCTTATGACTCAGCAATGAAAGGGAACTAACTTCTGACCCACACACCACCTGGTCGAAGGGGGCATTCTGCTGAGTGAAGTCAGCAGAGCCCAAAGCTACACACTGTATGCTTTCACCTGACGTTCTAGAAAAGGCAAGACCACAGCAGTGAGAACAGATCGCGGAGGGCAGGGTGGGCATGGGGCGAAGGGACTGCAGCATTGAGGAACCGTCTGGGGAGATGGTCGGTTGTGGACCCTGACCATGGTGGCGACCACCCAACTCCGTGCATCTGTCAAAGCTCATAGGACTACCCATCACAAGGAGTAAACTCGGCTGCATGTAAATTTAAAACGAAACTTTTAACAAGTCCTCCTTATTCTACCCAGAGTGCCCGGAAAATTGACCGTGTTCATAAAGTCCCTCCTCTAGTCATTTCATGCCCACAGCCCTGAAATCACTACTTTTTCTCTCTTCTCACAGATATTTCTCCTGCCCTCTTCCTTCCTCCCTCTCTCCTTCTCTCTGCCCCTCTTACACATGTACACACTCAGCTGTCAAAAACCTAACATCCTTCAAAGCCAGCTCAAGTGCCTCTTCTTCCATGAAGCCTTCCCTGACTGCTCCCAGCCCCTTCAGGATGAATCCTCTTTACCAGGCATCCCCTCCGCACTTGCCTGTGCTGCTGCTGCTGCTTCTTCTTTCCTTCTTTCTTTCTTTCTTTCTTTCTTTCTTTTGTGGCCGCACCGTGCAGCACGGGGATCTTAGTTCCCCAACCAGGGATGGATCCCGTGCCCCCCACAGTGGAAGCACGGAGCCCTAACCCCTGGACCGCCAGGGAAGTCCTTTGTCTGTGCTTCTCATTAGCCCTTCTTGCACCCCGCAGGCTCTCAGCGTTCGCTACTCAGTCCGTCTCCCCTGCTAGATCGCACGCTCCTTGAGCACTTGCCACGTGACCCCTGCTGCACCTGGCACACACCGGGCACACCGTGGGTGCTCTGTGACCACTGAGGGCAGGTGCAAGCAGAGGGGGCTGATGCCAAGGAGAGCTGGCGCTGCTGCGGCTGACGGAGCTCCGCGGGCGGTGTCGGAAGCACTCAAACCTCCAAGTCAACACGAGGTCACGCGATTTTCCAGGACGCTTTTCTTCCTCCTTGCCACGAAGCACAGCTCCGAGCCCCGAGGAGACAGAGGCTCAGGACACACCTGTTGAGAGACAGGACCCTGTCCCATCATCGGGGGCTGGCATTTCTCTCCCAGGAGGTGGCCCTCTGTGCAGCAACAACCGATCAGCCCATCTGATCTGAATCCATTTCACTCTGTAGAACTACAGGCGCCGGCAGGGACCCCCAGGGGCCACGGGGCCCCTCTGTGGCTGGACTTTCCCAAGCACAGCACTGCCTCTCCAGGGGTTAAGGACCAGTTATAGGTCATTTACCTGATAAACACTTATACAGTGTTTAATATGTGCCAGGCAAAGAAACCAAGCACTTTACAGATATTGCCTAATTTAATCTTCACATCAACTGTATGGGGTTGGCACTGTTATTAGTATTGCCCCCATTAATAAGAGGGGAAAATAAGCGACTTCCCTGGCGGTCCAGTGGTTAGGACTCCACGCTTCCACTGCAGGGGGCGTGGGTTGGATCCCTGGTCAGGAACTAAGATCCCGCAAACCGCGTGGCTCGGCCAAATAAAAAATAAAGGGGAAAATAAGACACACTGCAGCCTGGAAACTTGCCCAAGGCCACATAGCTGAAGAGCAGCAGGTAGGGGCTTCAAACCCAGGCAGGCAGGCTGGCTGTGAACCTCTACTGTCCAAACACTGGCCACGGCTAGTGGGCACTTGAAGCGTGGCCGGTGCAACAGAGACGTGCCGTTGAGTTAAAACACGGGCTGGATCCCAACCCTTTTTATGAAAAACAATGTAAACTATCTCATTAATATTGTTTTACTATTGATTACACGTTAAGCGATAATATTTTAGACACTGTAGTTTAATAGAAAATATTATTAAAATTCATTTCACTAGGGAAGGGTAGGGGGAAGGGACAGTTAGGGAGTTTGGGATTGACACGTACACACGGCTATATTTAAAATGGATAACCAACAAGGACCTACTGTATAGCACAGGGAACTCTGCTCAATATTATGTTAACAACCTAATGGGAAAATGCATAACTGAATCACTGTGCTGTACACCTGAAACTATCACAACATTGTTAATCAACTATACTCCAATGTAAAATAAAAAGTTAAAAAAAAATTCATTTTGCAAGAGGGAAGAGATATGGGGACATATGTATATATATAACTGATTCACTTTGTTATAAAGCAGAAACTAACACACCATTGTAAAGCAATTATACTCCAATAAAGATGTTAAAAAAAAAAACTAAAAAAAAAAAAAAAATTCATTTGACTAGTTTCTTTTCGCCTCTTAAACGTGGCTCCCAGCTCACGGTTCAATTTCACATTCCCAGCGGACAGCATCGGCTCTGGAGTCCGTACTCGCAGCCGCTACCCGACGCCGGGGCATCTTCCCCTGACCCTGACGCCCGTCCACTCAGCTTGCACAAGGGTGATGCGGGCCAAGCAATGCCGCCCACACCTCCCCGTGCTGCATCTTCCACCCGCTGGGACACTGCTCCTTCCCCCACATCTCTCAGCCTCACCTCCGGCAGGATGGATCTCCCCGAGGGTCAAAGTGGGAAAACACCTCCCTCCTCGCCTAGTGGGGTCCCCACCTGCCACATGTGGAGAAACTGAGGCCAGGACCATAAGGGGGAGGCAGAGGCCCCAGAGGTCATCTGATCCCACCTCCCATCCAGCGCAGAGACGTCCGGCGAAGCATCCCTAACCAGTTCTGCGCAGAAACAGAAATTCTGTGTAGTTCCACCTGGTCCTGCCTCCTGAAATGACGGATGGATCTGTTTTTCCTGCAAGGAGGGCCGCCTCCTGGGAGAGAAATGCCAGCACCCACCCCGGCTCCAAACTCAGCTGAGATGCTCGAAGCTCAGTACTTCCTAGGTCCAGTGTGTCCACCCTCCAAAACCAGAGGAGGCTCCCAGTGTGGCCGGAGCACTGCACTGGACTCAAGCCTTTCTGACGCAGGCTCCGCACACCACAGGGCCCACAGGGAAGCGCGTGGCGGACCCGGGTACAAACTCCAACCCACCATTCATCTCCATGTAGCTTCTTCCTCCTCTGTAAAGGAGAGGTTAAAAAAATAATAACAAACCCCATCTCACAGGGCTGCTGTGAAGATTAAAAGAGAGATGTCGAGAGAGATGTTTAGAATAACGCCTGGCATCCAGTGGGCACTTAATAAATGCTCATTTCCCTTCCCCTTCCTTCATCAACCAAAAACCCCAAGTTTTTTTTTCCCCCCAAGAATGGACAGCAAGTTCCTATTCTATATAATTGATATTCTGAACTTAAATGCAGGATTTTACACGTAAACTTTTTAGGTTTCATCTTGAGATAAGAAGACATGTTTAATATTGCTAGATGTCAAGTTATTTTGAATGGCTAAAAATTGAGAACAATTTTTTTTAAAAGTCCAGTACAGCACAGTTAAATAAGGTATTGTCATATGATGTAATATTATTCAGATCCTTAAAATTACGGTTTTCAATAATTTATATACTCACTCTATAGTATAGAGTAGTTAAAAAAAACAGAATAGAGTATAATTGCAATTATGTTAAAATATATAGACTTGCATGAACACAAGTTTGGAGGGACATATACCAAAATATTAACGGTACTCATCCCTGAGTTGTGGCACTATGTACCATTTTATTTTCTCCTTTATATATTTCTTTATTTTCCTGGTGTTCTATAATGAGCATGTATTAATCTTAACTGAAAATTTATTTTAATTTCAGGGTTCTGCTTAATCTCAGCATTCTAGTCAATTGAAATGATTTTGAATCCTGGTTCTGTCATCCAATAGGCTTGTTATCCTAAACATGTACAGAACTGATAGAGGACAAAGCCAAAAAAGATGTGACATATATCACTAGGGACCTCACCCCAGGGTGACGTGAGCTCAGTACCCAGAGTGGTCTTTCCACCGGCTACAAATCCATCTTACTGCTGCCATCAGCCAGAACACACTCAATTCTCCTGAACCCAAATTAGGTGATTTTCCCACGACTTGGTAGAGTGAACCCATGTTGGCTACTAGTTACCTCAACTTCATTTCTGATGTCCCCACAGACTGTATGTTCAAATATCTGACCTGGAATTTGGCCAGGGATGGATAAGAAGCTTACCAGCCGGCCATTTCAGGACCCCGGTCTTGCCCCCTTGAAGAGATGAACCAGGACAGCATTTGTTACCCTGCCGTCCTCACCTCTTCCCAGACCCCAGAAGCTTCTCTCAGGTCCCCAAAACACGACCTGTGAGAATCTGGCCGCCTGAGCTCAGGAAAAGCGACTTAAGTGTGGTCCAACGCACCTCGTCCAAGGCTGGCCTTAGCCCTCTCACAGGTCTGCTCTTCCCTGACAAAGATGAGGGCGTGGTAAGGGCGCTTCACGTTGGAGACGCCAGCTGCCCCCCCAGCCTGTCCCTGTCATCCTCCTGCTCTGACTGTAGCTCAGAAAAATCCCTTTCTGTTGTCCAGCTGACCCAGGCCGGCTGCTTCCCCACCTGGAGCTCTGCCCACGGCCCAGTCAACTATTATTACTCAAGGCTCAACGCCAAGATGGCCATCAGCCGGAGAGGAACAAGACCGGTCTTTTATCCTGGCCGGGACGATTCACGCAAACATCTCGGGGGCTGGAGGGAACGGAGCGCAGTTCTGGCAGGGGTGGGCCAGACCAGCAGACACTGGGACACCTCGGCTGAGAAGACAAAGCAGAGGGTTCAGCCAGAGGATGGGCTTCAGCAGCTCAGGCTTCTCTGAGTCAACAGGGCCCCTGCAGAGGAGAGGCCCACCCTGTGTGTCACCGGCCCCTCCCCAGTGCCCTTTGCACTGCCCCCAACACCCTGCCTTTCCTTCAGGCCGGATATGCATCCCCTCCCCCACGAGGGTCACCCAGCCTCAGCACAGCTCCCATTTCCTGCCCCTGGTGACTCCTCTGAAGTCTATTGTTCGTGTGAAGTTTGGGTCAAAGGAAGCCGAGTCCCCACCCATGGGGGCCCGCCCACCCTCAGCAGTCCACACTGCAGGGAGCCGGGCCCATCTTCCTGATGTATTGAAGGCCGGAGGATGTTGGGCAAGGCCCTTGGGGGCTGGGATTCTGGTGGAAATGCTCCCAAAGGGCCAGTCGCTCCAGCTGAGGGCTCCAAGCCCATATCCCTAGTATCTACACGGAAAAACCAAAAGCGTGCGAAGAACTGTCATTTCAGAAGCGGTCAAGGCAAAGCTGGAATGAGAGCCTAGGAGCTGGAGACTGTGCCTGGCTACTCAGCCCTGCCCCACCTCCACCTGGGCCCCTGAACTGGTCACACCCTAGGGGAAGGGGGGGGGCCCCCCCGGACAGCAGCTGTTCAGCTACAGTTTCAGAGCCTTAAAGGGAGCTGTGGTCCCAACTCCTGCCAGCAAAGGGTCACAGGGGGCAAAGGAAGGCAGGCAACCCGGGCCTGACATCGGCTGCAGGAAGGCACGGGGCGACCACGTCCTCCACTGCCGCTGGGAAGAGGGACAGGAGCCTCAGATAGGGATGGCTCTGTGACAGTCACCAGTGCAAGACCGGGCTGGAAGCACATGGAGGCTGTGGCACTGCATCCCAGGGGACCTGGAAACACAGGGGGACCCTTCTCCACCAGCAGACCCTCGAGGAGAAAGGAGGGTGCATTTTAAAGACCCCTTGAGGGCCCCGCCCCTTCCAGAGGTCATTCTCAGATTCCAGGGTTCTGCACTTTCTGCTGGAAGGAGGGGAGTATTTCTGCCCCAACGACTTTGAGCCACAAGATGGGAGACATCCCCAGGCACAGTGCGCCAGCCTCCACGCCTGTTAGACGAAGGTGGCCAGGAGTCTGGGCATTGGGACCCACAGAGCAGGAGACGGCGCAGGAGACAGAATGGACCAGAATGGACCAGGGTGGACTCCAGTCCCAGCTGTGCCACTCACCAGCTGTGCGACCTTAAGCAAGCTACTGTCCCACCAGGGCTTCAGTTTCCCATCTTTATTTTTATTATTTTTAAAATTTTTATTGAACTATAGTTGACATTTACAACGTTGTATTAGTTTCAGGTGTACAGCAGAGTGATTCAGTTATTTTGTGTGTGTGTGTATATATATTCTTTTTTAGATTTTCTTCCATTATAGGTTACTACAAGATACTGAATATAGTTCCCTGTGCTATACAGCAGGTCCTGTTGTTTATCTATTTTATATATAGCAGTGTATATCTGCTAATCCCAAACTCCTAATTTATCCCTCCCCCACCCCCTTCCCCTTTGGTAAGCGTAAGTTTGTTTTCTATGTCTGTGAGTCTATTCCTGTTTTGTAAATAAGTTCTTTTGTACCATTTTTTAGATTCCACATATAAGTGATATCATATGGTATTTGTCTTTCTCTGCCTGACTTAACTTCACTTAGCATGATAATCTCCAGGTCCATCCATGTTGCTGCAAATGGCATTATTTCATTCTTTTTTTATGGCTGAGTAGTATTCCACTGTGTATATATATATATATATATATACATCTTCTCTATCCATTCATCTGTCAATGGACATTTAAGTTGCTTCCATGTCTTGGCTATTGTAAATAGTGCTGCTATGAGCACTGGGGTACATGTATCATTTCGAATTACAGTTTTCTCTGGATATATGCCAGGAATGGGATTGCTGGACCATATATTTTTAGTTTTTTAAGGAAGCTCCATACTGTTCTCTGTAGTGGCTGCTCCTCATCTTTAAAATGAGCGAGTTAGGTGCTGACATTAGAGTTCACTAATGTTCAGCAAGTTCACCCTGGGGTCAAGGCAAAACGGTAATTAGAACATAGGAGTTGGAGACCCTGTGCTCTGCGGTGACAAAGCCGGGCTCCCACCTCCACCTGGGCCACTAGCGACCCTGGTTCCTAAGTCTGAGGGAAGAAGCCTGTAGGGCCCAAAGCGCTCAAGCCATCTGGCTAAATAAACATGAATGGCAGGGCAGGGTTTAGCAAAGGGTGTTCAGAGAAGTTCCCAGGAAAAAAGGGGTTCTATGCTGAAACAGGCTTAGGAAACACTGGCTGCTGCGCCTCTGGCTGTGCCAGGCACGGTGCGAGGTGCTCTGCAAACACTGAATTTTCACCACCAACTTTTCCGATAGATACTAATGAACTCCTCCCATATTACTCATCAGGAAACCGAGCCTGAAGACTTAAAGGTAGCGAGTAAGTGTCAGGATTTATACCCTGGTACGTGTGACCCCAAACCTGAACCCGCTCTACTCCATCTTTAGACCAGACGCCCTCGAAGCCCCACCCACACCCGGCCTGAGCCGGTGAGGGGGGAGGTGGCCCCCAGCAGCACACCTGTGTCCTCAGGGTGCGTGGAGGAGGGGCGGCGAGTCCCCACCCCCTGGCAGTGTCTGGTCCCTTCCTTTCAAGAAGCCATAAACATTATGCCCACAGCATCTGGCTGTGAGAATGAAGAAAGAACTCGATAAGGGGTCGGCCTGCGTTCCCCCCACCCATCCCCACCACGTGCTGTCAATCTCACACTGCGGCCAATCTCCTGGGCATCGTGGCTCTCGCCCTACCCAGCTCCCTCCTCTAAAATGTTTCACATGGTGAAACCCCAATGGAGAGAAAACAGAAAGCAAAGCAGAAAGGAAGAGATGGGGAAACAGAGATACCCACAAGGTTCTCCTCACAGGTCAACCGGCAAATCAGAGGCGGCCTTCCCTCCCAGGCTGGCACCAAAGCATCTTTGCAATGCTCAGGACAGTGCCTCCTGGTCTAGCAAGTCTTCAAGGAGGAGGATTCTTCCATTTGACTGCCCCGGCAGTTCTAAGGAGAGCTGGACCAGGAGAAAGTAGTTCGATTCCTCCTTGTTCTTGGGGCCAAATTTAAAAGCACTGTCTAGACAAATACTGTGTGATATCACTTACATGTGGAACTTAAACAACAAAACTAGTGAATATAACAAAAAAGAAGAGGACTCACAGTTATAGATATGAGCAAACTGGTGGTTACCAGTGGGGAGGGGGCGGCGCAATTTAGGGGCGGGGGAGGGGAGGTACAAACTATTGAGTGTACCATAGGCTACAAGGATGTGTTGTACAACACAGGGAATATAGCCCATATTTTGTTGTAACTGGAAATGGAAAGTTGCCTCTAAAAATTGCATAAAATTTTTTAAAAGTTAAAAATAAATAAGTAAAATAAAAGCACTGTTTACACAAATCTCAAGATTCAAAACGGTCTCTTTCTCGGGGGTCCAACCCCACAAACATCCCCAAATCTCACTACTGTCACGGAAAGACAAGAATCTCAACTTCCCTTAACTTTCTGCCCAGGCAGAACAAAACCGACCTCCCTAGAAAGACAGCTGCCTGGAAGAGGCAGGTGTGGACAGCTTCCTTCCAGCTCCGCGGGTCCAGGGCGAGTGGAGCCTGGGGGCCGCACACTCCCACAGCCAACTACTCCCGTACACACACCACCAGGGACACTGTCTCCTGCCCCCGCTTCGGCAGGGAGCAAGGACAGTCCCGCCCAGGAACAACATCCTCGCGGGGAAAACGCACACTGAGAGACGCGGCATCTCGCAAGTCCTCAGGGACACTCAGCTCTCAGAAAAACGGCACTCTTAGCGAGTGGAAACGCGCTCCCGTTCGACACAAACAAATCCGACTCCTGGAAGCCAGGTGAGTCATCTGTGAGCCGGTGTCACCCTCACATACACTCGAAGCTAAGGAGACAGGACAGCCAGACGCCACGTGAACTCATCACTTACCCTCCGGGTCTGGCCCGAACCCCCTGACACACGAGTGCACGGAGGCGCGAGTCCCGGGTCGGCCCACCCGCCGGGGAAATATCCGCTTCGGGGTCTGGGAGCTCTGCTCCCCAGACTCGCTGGTCCCCAGCGTAGAACGCACCAAGCTTCTCAAGCCCTGGGGAGCGGGGACCTTTTGCGGAGGTCCCCTCCGCTCTCGCAAAGCCTCGGCACTGCAAACCGCCAGGGCACCCACCTCCAGGGCTCTCCTTCCGAGCCCGAGAAGCGCCCAGCAGAAAAGAGGCGCGGGTGCCGGGTCTCTCCTGCCGCCGGCGTCCTCGGCTCCGCCTCCGGTCCTTTCGGCTCCGCGCGCTCCCCTTCCCCCCCCCCCCACCCCGGCCCTCTCGCCCACCACGGCCCTGCGGTCCGCGCGCCTCCACGTGCCCGACTCGCCACCCAGTCCGGTCCTGGGTGAGAGCTCCTCCCGCGCCGCCGCCTTACCGGTCCCAGGGTGCGGGGAGGTGGGCGGGCGCGCCGGGCCAGTCCCGCGGAGTCCGCCCCGGCGCCGCTCTTCCAGCCGCGGCTCCGCTGAGGTCCCGGGAGGCCGGCGAGGGCGCTGCAGGGACGACGCGGGGTCAGCGAGCGGAGACCCGGGCTCCGGACCCGGGGCAGATCCGCTGGGCGGGGAGGAAGGCGGGTCGCGGGACGGGGCCGACCCCGCGCCGTCCCGAGCCCAGCTCGCCGCGCCCGGCGCGCGGTACTCGGTGCGCGGTAGTCGGTGCGCGGGGTCCGGCGCGCTGTAGCCGGTGCGCGGAGCGGGGCGGAGCGGGGCTCGCGGAGGGAGGAGTTTTCCCAGAAGGGGACTGACGGGAAAGCACGGGCGATCCCTATTCCTGGCGGGGTGAGTCAACGGGAGAGGAAGGGAGCCGGGGGAACCGAGCGCGCGCAGGAGGGCGGAAGGGAGGGAAGTGGGAGAGGGGAGACGGGAGAGGGGGGGACGGCGGGCCCGGAGCGCAGGTCCAAGGCCGGAAGAAGAGAGCGCCCGGGGAGCGGCAGAGGGGCGCGGCGGCGGGGCCACTCACCTGGGGGACGCGGCCGCACGGCGGAGCCGGGAGCTGCGGGCCCTCCCCGCCCCCGGCCTGGGGTTTGAAAGGAGGAAGCCTGGAATGTGAGGAATGAGGGCTGGAATGAGATGCGCGCGGCCGAGGGCGGGAGCTGGAGGGAGTGGCGGCCCGGCCCCGAGCCCTCGGGGAGGAGACTGGGACGCGGGGAGGGGCCGCGGGCGCGGGGCGGGCGGCGCCGGCGGGGGGCGGCCGCGGGGACTGTAGGCTGCGACCTCGGCGTCCTGCTCCGGCTTCGGCCGCCGCCCCGCACACGTGCTTCCCCTTTGATCTCGGCTCAGACTCTCTTCCTCCTCCCCTGGCCCGGCTTCCCGCCGGTCCTGGCCAGCCCCCCGCTCTCGGCCGAGGCCGGAACCCTTCCCCCTGACCCGCGGGCCGGCCTCTGGCCTCGCGCCCGGCCGCCAGCACGCCTCTCCCTCCGCGCCGGCCGCGAAAGGACGGGCGAGGGCGGACGTCCGGCGCGCGGGCAGCTGCTCCCTTCCCTGCGGTGCCCACCGGGGACCCCGCTCCCGGGCCCAGGACGCAGGAGCTCCGCGCGCACACGCGTGCCCTCCCCGCACGTTCCTTTCAGGCGTTCCCTTCCGCCCAGCGCTGACCTGCGACGCTGTCACCGGGGAGAGCGGCGCACGTGGGGAGAGGATGCCAGAAGTGACGGGCGTGTGGCGCGGCAGGAGACGCGTCTAACCCTAATCCCGCATCTGTTATGCGCCCACCGGACACTGTGAAAATAGTGAAGGATAAGGCCTCAGCACCTGCCCTCTCAGAGCTTGCCATTTAGCTGGGAAGACTCGGTCTGTGGAGGAGCATCGCCAGAAAGTGGGGAGTCTGGGTCTTAAACACGCCAGGTGGGTTTAGTCTCGTGATGGATTACAACAGCGGTGCCAGTTGTGGAGGTCACGGTATCGCATTTGGGCTGTATCACTGGGCTTCTGTTTGGAAGTCTTCAGAACACACTGGCTTAATGCAGGGTGTAATCACATACCTCTGTCATCCACCTTGTTGGGAAGTTGAAACCAAAGGACTTCTGCCCTTTTCCAAAAATCAGATCCAACCTCAGCCTTATCTCTTAACCCTGTGTTGTCCTGGGGTCCAGATCTTATCTCCCTTACCAAACAGAAACTTACTTGGAGACACAGTAAATGTCCAATTTATCTTATCTTTCACCCAGCTCCAGCTTGGTGCCTGGGATAGATAAATGCCTAATAAATGTTAAGTTAAAACCAAAAAAAAAAAAAAAAAAAAAA